>NC_140383.1:25075000-25749877 GCF_054491055.1 Hypomesus nipponensis
TACATGCAGATGGCACCATGCTCCCAGATTTCATTTGAGGTAATCTAATCCCTCCTCTGCTCCCTCCAGAAAGGAGGAGTATTAGCGGCCATATGTCAACCAGATTTGTCAGATTATTCATTACAATTAATTGCTGTTCTCACTTAAGGCCTTTAAGGCTGTGAATTGCTCTGAAATCTATGGCAAACACAAAAATTATGAGTAAAAGACTTTAGCCCTGTCATTCAAATTTCAGACTGACCTTTAACAGAGCTGGGCTGTTCTGAGGGAGCAGGGAAAGGCTTTCTAATTGGTGTTGCGCTGCCCCTTTCCTCTCAGACGGCAGCTAGTCTGTCTGTGTGTGTTGACAGGAGAAGCTTCTTCTTTGCTCTGTCCTGATCACATCCCTTCTGCTTCAACAGGCTTTAATGCAGGGCTGTATACTGTTCCTACCTGTAAATATTGTCATTTGTTGTATTAGTAAACTGAAGTAATTATTTTGGACAATTTGCAAAACACTCTGTGTGCTGGACTCTGTCAGCTGAGTTTCTGTGAGCACCTTTTAGTGAGTTTTGGCTCGTCTTGCTAATAGCCACCCAATGTAAAGTCCTGTCCAGGGATGTGAGTGATAAGCGCTGTGAGGCGATACTTGGAAGGTTGATGTTGTGCAGGAGTACTGCTCTCACAGTCCCAGGGTTAGGGTTAGAGATGAACTGCTCTAAACCAACACTTCTCACACCAGACCAGAACATCTCACATCCTGTTTGAAATGTGGTAGCAGAGTTTGTGTAATACATTATTACCTTAATAGAACCCAAGCCTGTGGGGGGAAAAGGATTTGATATCAGATTGCCTCAATCACTCTCAGTAGTCCTCGAAGCAAAAGCCACAGGAAGATTACCACATTGTGATTGGCATGAAATCCATGAGGCTGGTTCATTGCTGATGAAATATTTTGGTTAATTATGTAGTTGAGGCACTAGAGGAGTGATTCTAAGCTGCTCTGATTGGCCCACTTAATTGTACGGGAGTCGGGTGCTTGTTGGGGCGGGGTGGTGCTGAGCGGGGGTGAAGAGGATAGAGATCTCTCCCTGGCCATATTACCCTGGATTGACTTAATGAGAAGGTGTAGGTAAGAGAATTCATCATAGTATCAATCTGTCATCCTCTCCTCCTCCTCTCCAGTCACTGCTGCTGTGTCTTGGAAATTGGAAGTTACTCTGTTTTACATATGAAAACAGTCAGTAAATGTACATTTTACTTGTATGGTAAATATACAATTTTTCATTTTCAATTTATGCCAACAGAATGCAATTTTTGTTTAACTTGGACAGTTTTTTTCAAATTCCAGACCATTTTTTATTCAATAAATGTAATAAATGTTTTGAAAAATCCCTCTGAGAAGCTGTTTTCCTATTCCCCTACACACTTCCCTGTCCGGAGATCCTCACAGTTGTTAGATGAGATCTCATATCCACCTGTGTATTGTGTGTGTGTGTGTGTCTGTGTAGGGGGGGGGGGGGGGGGGTTGAAATATTTCAGATTTCAGAGGCGTCGGGCGATCGATCCGTTTAACGTGGATGCCTCTGCCGGCCTTGTCACTGTCCTCGTACACTGTGCGCTCAGCAACACATCCTCATTATCCTACAGTCCAGCTGCCACTAAAGGTCACTCTCCCTGAACATTATCACACACAATCAAAACCACAAACTTCATATATCAGGGAGATGGTAAATAGCTGCAGGGTTTCTCCTCCTCTGCCAGAGAGATGCTCCGTCTGGACGGCTCAGGGTGGAGGAAGACATCCATTAACACTTACATTGCACTTTGTGATAGTAACTTTGACTTTCTTACGAAAATGCAAATAGCTAGTCGATACATGTCTAAAAACAAGGTGGCAAAATATTGTGCTTCTTTAAGGGATTTTGATGATGTGTTGGTTTTTAATGCTTTGAAAGATGATCATTAGTCAATTGCTGTGCTGTGCTTTTGAATGATTTTTGAATAAACTGAAGGCAATACTTTTGATGACTGTAGATCACATGAGTGCAGTGTCTAATCTAGTGTCTTTTTTTCCTTTAGCAGGAGCAAGCTGTCATGAAAGGAAGTGTCAAACAGAGAGAGAGAGAGAGAGAGAGAGAGAGAGAGAGAGAGAGAGAGAGAGAGAGAGAGAGAGAGAGAGAGAGAGAGAGAGAGAGAGAGAGAGAGAGGGGGAAATAGACAAGAGAAGGGGAGGGAGAGAAGAGACAGGAGAAAGGAGGGAGAGAGAGAGGAGGAGGACAGAAACTCACCCCTTCTTCAACATATTACCATAATGAGGAAAACACACTTAGTGGTTCGTGACCTGATGTCATCTGATTATACCCATGATTAATGATATCCTTTTACCAAAACACAGAGCTACTGTAACACTCGGGCGTAACACAGGGGGTTCATCATCGTGTCATCTTGTATCTGTGTTGTTTTAGAAAAGGCTGGTCTGTTGATGCAGTTTTGAGTGGCTGAAAGATATAACTCTCTCCCTCGTGTTTTTCTTTGTCTTGATTGTGGTTCCGAGGATTCTGCAGAGTGCAGAGTGTGCAGAGCATGTTACTGATGAGACGTTTCCTCACTCACCATGCTGCAGGTGTGTTTACGAGTGTGTGTGTTGTAGACAACACAGCTGTAAATGGATGGAGAAGCTCGACCATGAACTGTTAAAGACTAATATCGTTTTTACCCTGTGGGGAGTGCAGCTGTGTTTCCTGTGGCCTGTCGTCTAGTGAAGTAGAAGTTCAATATAATCAGCTCTTCTCCTGGGACGCCACACAGAGGCAGTTCACAAACCAGCTAACTGGTCAACAAACTGGTGAAGAAAAAAACGAACAAAAATGTGATGGACCAGAGGCAGTGTTTTGGTCTAGAGCTGGTTTCACCACGGAGTGAGCATGTTCCTCGAGGGAGCAATAAGCAGAAATGTTCAAAGTTCTTCTCTGTTCCTGATCCAGACCACTAACCTCCCCCAAACAATGTGCAGCCGATGACTCAGTCAAAAATATTTTCCTCTGGTCTACCCCTGCCAGACGTCACCTAAACAAAGCCAGCAGTGTTGGCTGGATGGGAGGCTACAATGTCAGGTCTGTCTGCTATAATTACGAGTGGGATGCACGTTCTAATTCAACCAGTAGAATCCTGTCTCTGTTGCACTTGTACAGCCCAGAGGTGTAAATGGACATCATAAGAACACAAAGAGTGTTCGTAGGGTGACGAGGCCACACATTCTCAGACGTCCCACGCCTGATTGGTCTGTTGTTTTTACTCACCTCTTTACAACAGCAAAGAGGGGAGGGGCTTGGGGACAGGGGGTGGGGGGCTGGGGGGAGAGGAGGGAGAGGGGCTTGGGGACAGGGGGTGGGGGGCTGGGGGGGAGAGGAGGGAGAGGGGCTTGGGGACAGGGGGTGGGGGGCTGGGGGGGGAGAGGGGGGAGAGGGACTTGGGGACAAGGGGCATAAGGCCTGACGACCTGAAGTTGACCTGGCAGAGGCAACCGTGTGCTTTAGTGTTTGTTCAGCGTCCATGTGCTGTTATCAGGACTGAGTGCATTCGTGTTGAGTGCATACTTGAGAGGTTGATGTGTTTAAAGTACACTCTGCTCCTATCAACACTGCCCCATCTTATTTATGTTTGATTTGGTTGCCTTGTGAGCTTGCCATTGCAAAAAAGTGTACAGTACATAATGTTGTCCTTATTTAGGGCCATTCAGTTGTTCATCTGGATCCAGATCTTTTTTCAATGAAAGGTTATTGAAATATAGCCTATATGTTTTACAATGACTGTAGGGCCGATATACAGTGGGCAAGTCACATTTATTTAGCTGTTTTAGTACTAATGTCCATGCGTGTGCGCGTGTGCGCGTGTGCGCGTGTGCGCGTGTGCGTGTGTGCATTTGCATGCATGTGTGAGTGTGTATGTGCGTGCGTGTGTGAGTGCGTTTGCGTGTGTGTGTGTGTGTGTGTGTGGGTGCGTTTGCGTGTGTGCGTGTGTGTGTGTGTGTGTAGTATTGTGTAATTATAAAAGAGGTCCCCCAGGGAGCTCCAAGGTTTCACTAGGAAGGCTCCTGTGTGCTACATGTATATTCTTCCCAAATCTGTCTTGCATCTGTGTTTCGGGCTGTCAAAAAATTAAACGAAAAGTCATTCTAATAGGTGACCCTTGGCCTAGTTCATATTTTCTGTCAATTATGAAAGTATGAAGCCATGCATAGTTATGAGGCGTGGATGGACCTATTAAAATTCACAAATAATTTGTGTTTATGCGAAGTTACCACAGACCACTTAATTCAACAACTGGTAACCATGCATAGCTAATGTTGTCCTCCATAGGGAAAACAAATTCAAGGATCCTTTTCGACCAAGATGTATTTGACTGGTTAAAAACAAGATTTTCTAATTGTTTGTTTTCAAATAATTACGATAGACCAAAGATGAATCTGCTGAAAGGAATGTATGTTGTATAATTTCCATGCTGAGCTATTTCCTTATGGATCCTAATCAGTTGTTAGCTTATAGCCAGTAGCTGTGTAGGTTCTCAGATGCACTGACATCACCGTGGGCTAATTGTTTTCTGCTAATGATACCTTATTCCCGGCTAAACGCTTAGCAGCCTCTTGGGCCCCCGTGTGACTCAGGTGTGTGTAATTACATCTCTTAAGGTCAACCTCTCACCACGACGAATTAGTGAAATTGCATAGTTGACCACTTCAGGGCTTGCATCCAAACTTAATTATTTTAGTTAATAGATCTGTATTACGAATGGAGGACACTGACATGGAATGCGTCTTGTTCGACACCATCCTCAGCAAATGACTCAAACTCAAATGATTCAAACTATATCTAAAATGATCAAAAGCCTCTTCTGTCTCTTGTTTTATAATTGGAGACTATTGAAACTAGCCGTCCTCCAAGTCGTCTGAATGGAAGAGGACCATCCTGATGGTTAATCCTAAATGCCAGTGTAAGTACACAGTAATACAACTCCACTTGATTTGTTTTCTCCCAGCATAAGGAGCCGGCTATGAGATATTGATCAGAGCATATCCTAGTCAATCAGACTAAATGATTGCCTATAAGCCCCTTCCTTCCCTGCTGGCTGGAAAGCATGAGGATATCCGACGTAAACCAAATGATGGCCCAGATATGAGCTGGCTCGCTCCTGATAGACCCCTGCAGCTTGGTGGAACTGAGCAATGCAAATGTACAATAAACAGGGACCTAAGCTTTTGGAGGTCTTTCAATCACACAGGGGCAATAGTTCAACCCCCGCCATGCATAATCCCAGCCTTCACACCCCTGGGACTGTCTGCTCGGTCTGCTCAATAGAACAAAGATATTAGATAGCCATATGTAGATTCACAAGGTAAACAGGCTCTCGTGATAACACAATATGCTTCCTTTCCACAAAGGAATATATTCGGGCAAAATTCTGCTTTCTTCCAAGGGAAAGCTCAAATTGAAGGCTTAGCTTTTTGCCATCAGAATTTGATGCAGCTATTTTCTTTGTTTAATGCTTGATATATATTTTGCCTTGAAGAAATGGGTATCTCCCACAGTGTTTGGATCAGCCGTGCGGCTGGAGAGCTGCAGATAGACACCTGCTGGAAAGGTTCAAGTGTGTTTACATGATGGAGAATAGCTGAAACGCACACTCAAGCCGTGAAGAAAAGAAATCTTATTCAGAGAGAACCGGACCGGGTTATGCTTAAACCAACACTCAGGTGTGCAGGCCAAAATGGATCAAAATCAGCTAAAGAAAATGTTGATAACATTTTTAAATTGTGATTCTTGGTTAATTAGCACAGTTTTCACATTGAGTAATTTAAAATTACAACCCTAACTTCTGTGTGTCTACCCCCCTGTGTACTCAGTGTTTCACACACACACAGACACACACACACACCCACACACACACACACAGACACACACACACACACCCACACACACACACACAGACACACACACACACACCCACACACACACAGACACACACACACACACCCACACACCGACACACACGTACACACACACACACACACACACAGACACACACCCACCCACACACACCCACAAACACACACACACACACACCCACACCCACACACACCCACAAACACACACACACACCCACCCACACACACATGAATAGAGCGTCTGTCGATATGGGGGAGGGGAGGATTGGAGCACTGAAGAAGAGGGGGGTTGCCAGTGTGCTCTGGGTCTCCAACCCCCACCTCACCCCCACCTCACCCCCACCTCACCCCCCACCCTCTAGCCCCCTCCGGCCCCCTCCGGCAGCGCAGCAGGGGCCACTCCAGCGTGGGGAGAGGATCCTTCCGGACAGCGGGTGATCCAGGAGGGGCCGGGGGAGCTGTGGAATAGCAGGCCTTGCACGGGCCACTTTAGGCTCGCCTCATATGAGGCGTGTGAAAGGAGCTGTGTGAGGAGGATGTGCCACTGATCATGCATCCCAACCTGTCCATTACGCCCGGCGGCGTCAAGTGACAGGAGGAAAACGTCTTTAAAATCAAATTGATGAGCCGCTTTTTGTTTGCGACAAATGTAGCAGAAGTAGCCCCACAGGAGATCTGAACTACTGCTTAGTGGCTGTGGAATAGCTCCAGTCAGAAGGTGATAATAGACATGTTCTGGTCTCACCATGCCCAGGGAGAGTGGGCTCATTTGCATCGCTGCAAATAAAAGAATACCAAAAAATAATTGTTGATGTAAATCATGAAAAGTGTTTTGTTCTGTTCCTGAAAATGAAAAGAAAAAAGGAGGCAGAATATCTGTACTGATTTTGGTTTATCACAAAACATATTTCCAAGCATGTCTGAAAGCGTTGCGTGTTCTGCACTCCTGTCAGCCACGTGTGCGTGCTCGGAAATGCAGCTAAACACTCACGCCTCTGGGATTATAATGACGGGATAATGAGATTCTATTAGCCGTTGAGTTTTTGCACGCCTAATAATTAGATTAATTGAATGACGCTAATTTAGAGAAAATGAGGGATCCAGTAGTGTTGATGAAACCTGTGTTTCCAGATGTTGCTCTCTGAACAGCGAAGTGAACTACCTCATCATAGCTACCATCTGGCTCCTCCCAGGCAGGAGGACATGGTGCCATTAAACGTTTTAAATCAACCAAGTGATGGCAGGTTACATTTCACTAAGTTGACGTCTCCATTCTGACTCACTATAGATAACTCATAGAGAGAGGAACATTGCTGTGCATCTTGATTATTACCCACCATGCTAATTCCTGCTTTTTAGATGAAGGTAAATAAGGTCATAATGGTTGTTCATCCTATTAGCATATTTCCCAGGTGTAGGTCTGAAGGGAGCCTGGTGTGACTGCCTGCCTTCAGTGAAATCATTCTGTTCCGTGCCAACCAACATCGCACACTGACTAATTTATCCCCAAATTTGCACCGCGTATAAAAAATCATGCAAATTAACTAGGTTCTGGATTGGAAGACACAGCATTTGGTGACATTAATCAAAGAAAAATATGCAGACAAAGGTGACAGTAATCCCAATACTCCACACAAATGGCCCAGCTGTGATTTTCCTGCTCACCATACAGTTGTACAGTACATGGACGGCAGCAGAATTTGAATATCCATACATTAAATACCTGTCTTCTCCTTCCTATCAGAAGTGTTAGATATCCAACACCTTTAATTTTAACTCTCTACATTGAATAGACTGCAGAGGGTCTTGTTATAATGAAATTGGATTCATTTTCACACGTATAGGCCCTGGAATTTCCAATTACAAAAATGGAATTATGCGAATCCTTTGGTGTTCAAGAGTCACTTGATATTGTCAAGAAGTTGAATAAGTGCATTTGCTAATGATGGAGAACTGTTACCTAAGATACGAGCAAACTTATATAGATCATCTTTGAATATATATATATTTTTATAACTACAGTTGTGGACAAAAGTGTTCTGTGACATACATGTGTTTGCAAAGTTTGCTGCTACAGTTGTTGTGGTGTTGATTCACATTGTTACTCAATTATTGTGCAGAGAGATCAGATGGATCTTAATAAATAAAAGCTTCATTGGCAAATAAAAATGAAAATGTATCACAAAAACTCACATTTCACAGTTTTTGGGCCCTGGCATAAAATGACTGCTAACATCCTTTCAGTCATTTTATCAACATATGGGAACGTGCTATGAACTAGTACTAGTCAGGCAAAATCATTCTGATTGGATTTTAGGAGCAGATTTATTGACGTAAAAGAGGGGACTATTTGCATATATTGAATGTTTTTGTCAATAAAAGCTTTTATAAGCTTTGTATTGTGTATTATTGTTTTCCAGTATTCCATAGAAACGTGAAAAAAAAATCCACCAATAATGAACTAGCAAACTTTGCAAAACACAAAATGTGCCACTGCCAAAACTTTAGTCCACGACTGTACAATTAATATTGACAAGCGACAACCCTCATTTCCCTTTCTGTCAACAAATGCTGCAAAATGTAGTAGAGCTGCCAGACCTAGTCCAGACCAAGACCTCCGCAAGCCTCTAACCCAGCCACGCTCCTCTCTGCCCCGGCTGTGGCAGTGGAACCGCCCACCCTAATCCCCCAGACAGAGCCGTCAAGCCAGCCTGCAAACACAGCTCACCATGGACCCCCTCGCCTGGTGGGAGCAAACCAACATCATAACAAAGGGTGTTTATGGAAGAAGAAGAAAAAAGGAGAGAGGGAGAGATGCAGCCGAGCAGAAAGGGCTTAGCAGCGATCAGCCCCCTTTCCCACCTTGATCCTGCACCGTTCACATTGAAATGCTAATACCCAGGCAGGGCTTCCACCCTCGTGCCACTCACAAATTGAAAAGCAGTTTTTATCTATGCAAATGCAAGCATGGTAATTGAAGTTAATCAATCAATGCTAGCTTTCACTAAAACCTTGAACATGATTGAATAAAGTAATTATCATTCAGGAGAAAATGATGAAGTTGTAGACAGCATGAACCTTATTAAAGGAGGATTTTGAGTCACAATGGCTTAATTTAGCCAGCATCCCCCTCATCCCCCTCTCCCAACACCCTTTCTTTCTCTCCCTCCTCTCTTTCTCCACCTCTCTTCTTCTCTCTCTGTCTCTCTCTCCTTCTGTCTCAGTCTGTCTCCCTCTCTCCCCATCTTCTCTCTGACTCGGTCTGTCATGCAGCTGAACGTTTTGACTGTTGTCGTCTTTCCCTGGCAGGTCACTGGATTATCATGGGAGTCAAACATCTTCTAAGGATTAATGCTGTACAACACCTTTACATGATCGGTTTAGCTCCTCATGGAATGTATTAAATGTTCAGATCTACAGAAGCAGTGCTGTGTACAGTACTTTTTGTGTGCATGCCAGCGTGTGATCTACTGTACATGTCTGACAGACCATCAACCATATTTACACATTTTATGGTTGGAGATGAATACCATGAACTAATGTTTCTGCCGAGCTATCCCAATTAAGTTCAGTCAATCAGGGCCTCATTTGGACCCGACTTGGGAGAGGTGCATGTAAACTGTACACCTGGAGAGAAAGTAACCCTTTAAGCTTCACCCTAGCACCAGAGCACTCTCTAATTCACACTTGATGTATCTGTTCTTAGAGGGTAAAATGACACTTGTACATGACTGTTGAGGTCGGGAATAAAGGAGACATGTCAGTGCAAACCATCTTGGAATGCCTCTTCTCCCCCAGCTTGCAGCTGTCAGCAGAGGCGATAATGAAGCCTTCCAGTGTCCTGGGTCTAGGTCGGTGTGCCCGTCTTCTGGACTCTTATGGCAGGGCTGGTTAAAGGCCTCTCTGGTTTGTCACAGCATTTAATATGCACCCTACATAATTATGCAGGATTCACAGTGCTATCAAACTGCAATTCAAATTAGTTCAGGATTAAAGGCACAGAACAGTGCTGGTTCCTTAATTGCATTGTACTGTGCTGATCACATTCAAATACCCATTACTCATTTTCTCTGTGGAGCAATAAGTCAGAGGGATTAATACTGAGGCAGGTGACAGGGCCAAACCATTAAAAGGCAGTTATGCAGAAAGCATGGCTGGTTTTATTCACGTTAATGAAATCAGCGAAATGAAACTGTAATAGATTTATCAAAGCTCAGATGGATTTGCAGTAAATCAGTTTGATTCAGGCAATCAAACTGGACAATGGAGATAGTTTTCAGCTCCAGCCGTGGATGTGAGGCAGCAGCATGTGAGAGGAGCAGATACTCTTCTTGGGAGGATTTGGGGAGCGGCCGGTGCCCAGGCGCTGTTCCCAGCTCAGGGCTCATTGCTGTCAGCTGTGCCAGTGAGTGATAAAACATACAGTCTTGCATTACAACAGCATATTGGTCTAGCAGCCCTCCCCTGCCTCCCCTCACTACACTCACATTCTCATCTCCTCAGCGCTCTCTCTGTTTCTTTCTCTCTCTCTATTTGTCCATGAATGTATGAACTCAGCAGCTAACTCATGGATGAGAACTTAAACTCACTTGCATCAAACGGATTAATTATTAAATCCATCCGCTCTCTCTCTCTCTCTCTCTCTCTCTCTCTCTCTCTCTCTCTCTCTCTCTCTCTCTCTCTCTCTCTCTCTCTCTCTCTCTCTGTTTCTCTCTCGGCCCTCTTCCTCTCCCTCCCTCTCTTCTCTCTCGCCCATCTCTCTCTCTTTCCTTCTCTCTATTCTCTCTAAACATGGTAAGGATGTCCAATAGAGGGTGCTAGCTGTAGAAATTATGAAAACAATAATAATCAAATTGAATAAAAGACCATGATTCTAATAAAATAAAATAAAAACATATGCATTTTAACACAATATCCCATAATGAAGCCTTGACCCTTACACTGGAGCATCTACAGTCAAATCAACAGAGGACATTGTGCACGTCACACTAGCAGACTAGCAGACATTGTGCACGTCACACTAGCAGACTAGCAGACATTGTGCACGTCACACTAGCAGACTAGCAGACATTGTGCACGTCACACTAGCAGACTAGCAGACATTGTGCACGTCACACTAGCAGACTAGCAGACATTGTGCACGTCACACTAGCAAACTAGCAGACATTGTGCACGTCACACTAGCAGACTAGCAGACATTGTGCACGTCACACTAGCAGACTAGCAGACATTGTGCACGTCACACTAGCAGACTAGCAGACATTGTGCAGGTCACACTAGCAGACTAGCAGACATTGTGCACGTCACACTAGCAGACTAGCAGACATTGTGCACGTCACACTAGCAGACTAGCAGACATTGTGCAGGTCACACTAGCAGACTAGCAGACATTGTGCACGTCACACTAGGAGACTAGCAGACATTGTGCACGTCACACTAGCAGACTAGCAGACATTGTGCAGGTCACACTAGCAGACTAGCAGACATTGTGCACGTCACACTAGCAGACTAGCAGACATTGTGCAGGTCACACTAGCAGACTAGCAGACATTGTGCACGTCACACTAGCAGACTAGCAGACATTGTGCAGGTCACACTAGCAGACTAGCAGACATTGTGCACGTCACACTAGCAGACTAGCAGACATTGTGCACGTCACACTAGCAGACTAGCAGACATTGTGCACGTCACACTAGCAGACTAGGAGACATTGTGCACATCACACTAGCAGACTAGCAGACATTGTGCACGTCACACTAGCAGACTAGCAGACATTGTGCACGTCACACTAGCAGACTAGCAGACATTGTGCACGTCACACTAGCAGACTAGCAGACATTGTGCAGGTCACACTAGCAGACTAGCAGACATTGTGCACGTCACACTAGGAGACTAGCAGACATTGTGCACGTCACACTAGCAGACTAGGAGACATTGTGCAGGTCACACTAGCAGACTAGCAGACATTGTGCACGTCACACTAGCAGACTAGCAGACATTGTGCAGGTCACACTAGCAGACTAGCAGACATTGTGCACGTCACACTAGCAGACTAGGAGAGATTCAGTGGGTCTGTAACACCACACTCTCTCCTCGTTTATCTGCGACTTCAGCTTCACCCAACAAGTCTGGCATATTCTTTTTTTTCTTGGCACAAACGGTTAAATGACCTGAGCTCAAACGACATTAGTTTTCAATATGTTCTTAATGAGTCGTCCAGTGTATAGTATAAATTCCAATTACATCCAATTAACCCCAATCAGAAGCACCTCATCTCTAGACTCTTTTTTTATTTAATGGTTCACTGCTGCTTAAACCATTGATTAGGCTGAATGAGCAGCATCACTAAATGACCAGTTTCAAGATGGGACCCGTTACCCTTAATGGAGCCCCCATGATCATTACACCTCTGTGTGCCAAGCAGCTTCTTTAACTGGCAATGCCCTAACTTTTATAGCAGAGTCCAGTGAGCCCATGCAGGTTCACTCTGACTTCAGACTGTTTTCTGCCAGAGCGAAAATGTTAAGTAGAACCCTCCCATCCATGAACGTTAGCTCATTATTTTCTAATTACAAAGTGTTTTGTTCCCCAAGTGGGCATGTGTGATGTGTGTGTGAACAACAGGGTGGTGCTCAGGAAGCAGAGAGACACACAACATGAGGAGGTGTGTCTGTCGAGTGAACATGGTTCAGAACGGTGTCTGCTGGTGTCCAGGGTCTGTCCAGGGTCTGTCCAGGGTCTGCTGGTGTCCAGGGTCTGTCCAGGGTCTGTCCAGGGTCTGCTGGTGTCCAGGGTCTCCTGGTGTCCAGGGTCTGTCCAGGGTCTGATGGTGTGCAGGGTCTCCTGGTGTCCAGGGTCTGTCCAGGGTCTGATGGTGTGCAGGGTCTCCTGGTGTCCAGGGTCTCCTGGTGTCCAGGGTCTGTCCAGGGTCTGATGGTGTGCAGGGTCTCCTGGTGTCCAGGGTCTGTCCAGGGTCTGATGGTGTCTGATGGTGTCCAGGGTCTGATGGTGTCTGCTGGTGTCCAGGGTCTGCTGGTGTCTCCTGGTGTCCAGGGTCTGCTGGTGTCCAGGGTCTGCTGGTGTCCAGGGTCTCCTGGTGTCCAGGGTGTCAGTGGGTTTCACACTGTCCTGCCTTCAAAGGGTTTCTTTAGTGCATAATACCCGCACGCTCGGACAGGAACAATCTGTCCGTTTGACACACAGATGTTTTATACACAGACATGTTTTACTTCATGTTTTATTTCCCTGCTTTTAACAAATTAATAAAGACAATACCCTCCCAAAGAGCTCTGTGAAAACAAGACAAAACAACAAACATGTCTTGAAGGCCCTGTCCTACAGTAGAGTATTAAAAGTGTATTGATTAAAAAGACGCGTCTCAGAACGTAACTCTATGAAACGGCCTACGTACCGTACAGTACTGACATAGCGCCAAACGAACACATGAAATCTGTACTTTAACAGTGCGCATGAGAAAATAATTGCTTTATTTATAGATACTGTGAAATTAAGCACACTTAAAAGCCAGTGAGACTATGGTTTAATCAAGCCTCTTGATTCATGCTCTCAATTCGCCCTGGGTCTGGAAGCAAGGCACATTAAATACATTCCCTTATTAGTCTATAAATGCAAGTGGCTAACCAGACAAACCACAAGTAATAAATTAATAGTAATAAAAAACCCAAGTGCAGCGACAGATAGAGAAATTAAAAGCCAGCATCAAATACAACACTTAATCCCATTCAGCATAATAAAATCATGCCAAGACAATAACATTTCCTGGAACCAATCACATGCACCTACTATGGAAAATTTAAATATGCTTACTATTGATTTGTATCTCATTTGACATTGGCTAAATGAATCTAATAAATATCTAGCATTTAGAGTCCATTGGAAGGGACTAATATACAGTTGTGAATGGCAGTGAGTGAAAAATGCAATCATTTTCCCATTAGGCCTTGTGTTGGTTTGAATAGTTACATAGTATTTTATCATGTAAACCATAGCTGAATGTGCAATACCAAATAATCAAAATGTCCAATTCCCACTAGTAGCATATAAAAGCTTCATGTTTTCAAGCATTAAAAAAAACTTCAATGTATAAAATGTCACAACAGTGGCGTACGTGACATGTGATGTTTCAAATGCAGATCAAGCGAGAACACTACTTTGTAACATCCTCTGTCTTCTAATCTTAATACTTTACTGGAATTCAAAACAAAACATTGAAAACATATAGCACAAGTTTCATTGAAAACTATTGTATAAATAAACATGGTAAATTAATGGTTACAAGAATACAATTACTTGACACCTCAATAAAAGAATGTACCCAGAACCCACGACTAGACCCAGGACCTGGAATCCAGAAGCCAGAACCCAGAACCCAGTGCCAGATGCAGACCCAGGACCTGGAACCCAGAACCCAGAACCCAGAACCCAGAACCCAGAACCCAAGACCAGAACCGTAACCAGAACCAGAACGAGGACCAGGACCAGGACCAGGACCAGGACCAGGACCAGGACCAGGACCAAGGACCAAGGACCAGGACTAGAACCAGGACTAGAACCAGATCCAGAGCCAGACCCACACCCAGTCCCAGGACCTGGAACACAGAACCCAGAACCCAGGACCAAAACCAGAACCAGAACCAGGACCAGAACCAGGACCAGAACCAGAACCAGGACCAGGACCAGGACCAGGACCAGGACCAGGACCAGAACCAGGACTAGAACCAGAACCAGAACCAGAATCAGGACCAAGGACTAGAACCAGAACCAAGACCAAGACCAGGACTAGAGCCAGAATCAGGACCAGAACCAAGACCAGGACCAGGACCAGGACCCAGGACCACAACCTCCCCCACTGCGGTCCAGACAGACTCTCTGGTCCAGACCCTCCTCTGACCAGACAACTGCCAGCACCTGACCCCTCTTCACTGCAGCATCGGCTGACCACGGACAACATCCCATCTGAGACCAGCTACTACACCTTCACAACACACACTGCAGTAGGAAAGTAACACAGTAGAATAGTAATAACATTACTGATCCTCACTGAACACCCTTACGTACCCTTACGTGACACCTCCTGCTTAATGTGAGAAAGATGAGAGAATGGAAGAAAGTGAGGGGGTGGACACTCTTCCTTTCAACCGCACACACACACACAACCACACACACACAAACACAGATGATGTGCCTCCCTCTGGTGATTATCATGCTAGAACATGTCCAGCTGTCTGGTCATGCTGGTTATAAGTCAGCTCATGTCTGGCCAGAAGAGGACCATGCCTACCCATAATCCAGCACACCTAGCCGCAAACGCTCCGCAGGAAGTCCTGTACTGAGAATTGACTCCTCTCAGAGAGAGTGCTAGCCTGTTTCTGGACACTGGCAGTAATGAGTCCAGATCAAGGTCAGGTCTTCCTTACAGTGTGTCAGTCGATCCAACACGCAGTATGACCCATATTCAACAGACAATCCAACACATCCATATGCGCCCTATTTAGTACAAGAACCCAACTTGAAGATTGACTGCCAGGCCTCCACAGCCTCCACAGCCTCCACAGCCTCCACAGCCTCCATCCGCTGGGCCTTCATCTTGTTTGTTTAACTTGACACAGTGAAGAAAAGGCATAGGGCCTAGAATCCCCTGCATTAATGACTGTCATGTTCTGCATTCATCACTGTCACCCAGCTGGAGACAGGTGATAGTGTCTGTGAGGGAGGTGACAAGCACCGTGTGTGTGTGTGTGTGTGTGTGTGTGTGACTCCACCCCCTATCCCCCAAGACACACACACACGCACCACACACTCAAAGGCACACACATACAGTACACAGGTAAACATTTGTAATTGATATTTAAAACCAAGCAAAAAAATAAATAATCCTGTAAGTATGTTCTTTGCTTCTAATAATTCTCCATAAAACCTCATAAAGTTTGACTGGTTTGTTTTTGTTCAAGTCAGCTTCATGGTTTCATGCAGAGTGTTTTCACCTTGTCTGCACACTGACTCTGCATGCAGATAGGGCAGGGTGCACTAGGCCTGTACATTTCAATTCATCACCATACCATCATGCATTCATTGTTTAAGCCAACAAGTAGTTGATTTTTGATATGAGTTATTATTCAATTGTGCGGCGATGTGTTGCGACGGAGAGAAGAAGACTTTGTTTAGGTGCTGCATCATTTGGCACTTATAATGTGAACACAATAGACTGGGCCACATGTACACTGCATACCATCACCTACAGCGCAGGAGTGTGGAGAGGAATCAAGAGGTTAATGTGTGAAAATACACCGGCATACATCCATGTTTATAAATCCCATTGATGACACTGGATTGAAGGTTATTGGTCGATGCATGGATCCAGAGGGATCCGATGGACGGCTCCATCCCTGGTGTGTGCATCGGCAGTGTGACGTGTGAGTGGACGCGTCCTACACCTCACCCTGTGAGGCTGTGCCTGGGACCCCCTAATCACAGCTGCTAATACTCCCAGCCATGCACAACTCACTCTATCACACTTTCATATCAGAAATGAAGTTTCTTATGAATCTGTAACCCTGTATTTGCTCCCTAGCAATAAAACGTTTAATTTAGATATTGTGTTGACTGATACTCCCACACAACCCCCAAGGCAAATCCACCGCTAAATGAGCACCAGGGGAGGCCCTGTAGGAGAGAGCGCAGCTCTGATCGCAGTGCGCTGAGCGCTCCCTCCTGCTGGATCTGAATGTACAGCTAACCCATACACTTCCACTCCTATTCATGTGAACGAACAGGAACTACTGACAGGGCCACAGGCCAGTTTTAGCCAGTAGGCTTCCAAACCAAACAGTCATTGAATGTAGATTTGCAGGTAGGCACTACTACACCTACTATTACCTAAACTGTAACCATGATGACACACAATTAGTGTCTGGATACGTTAGTTTAGAAGAAAAAAAACATTTAGTATATAGCTGTAGAATTCATTAAGATGTTGATGTTTGAAGCAATACTGAAGGACTTGAATCCTGCATCATACATGACCATGTTCAGACTGACTAACATCCCTCTGCTGACCCTTACCTCTCACTAAGGGCTGCTGGATCACAAGATCAGCAGGAGTGCTGAGCGTCATGGTTACAGCTCAGTGAGCGTCATGGTTACGGCTCTAAAAGAAACTCGCAGAACTCTGGCTTCTATGACAGTAGCAGAAGCTTCTCAGATCTGACTAAAGTACACAGTAGACACACACACACGACTCACCTTCTGGTAATTACCACGCACACTTTCACACACACACACACACGCACACACACATACATACACGCACACACACATGCACACACACACGTACATGCACACACCCAGAACCAACTCTAGCCAATATTCATGCCTCAGTAATTGCTAGTTTTTCCTCCACTTCTCTCATTGTTTTCCCTCTGTCGTTGGACTTTCTCTCTACCCAACCCAACATCTGAATTCAGATCCACTTCGTCTCACGTCATTAAGATGTAGCAAACTAATACCCAGGTTATTTGTTGAATGTTCAGCTGTTATTCCATGCTGATTTATATGTGAGGTACTCAGACCAACTTTCTTGTCCCTGTCTGAAGTTCACTGCTGGTTCAGGGGAGAATGAGAGGAAGGGTGAGGCTGGATCTCCCTGGAGCACAATCACCACCAGAAGCCTGGCTAGGTAGGACTCTATTTATAGACTAATGCAAACAACACCACTGACTCTAATAGAGCGACCACAACAATGGCTATTTAGTGCGCGGGCGAGTGGTGTAAATGGCTTTTGTGTGCGCTGTGTTATTACAGTCTTAGTGCAGCAACAGTTCAGAGCAAATCTCAGTAATTAACCTATGGTAATGACAAAAGCCAGTTTATGGCTCTTAAAGATCAAACGTATTTGGGTTCATGTGAGGTCAATTAAATGCATGTGTGGGAATACCATAGCTGTAGACAGCAGAGACTGGGGCTGTGTATTAGGATGGTGCAAAAGTAACAGGTGACCATTCCAGTAGTGTGTAGTAACCTCCACTGGTAACAGGTTGGAGCGGTGCAGTCTAAAGGAAATGACTGTAATAGACTCATGTTTTATACACATCTCTCCAGTGAGCAGATGCTGAACACTGGCCTGTTTACCATAGTCCCAACAGCTGTCAGGACCTCAGCCATACCTGATTATCTATGTTTGAAATATTTAAAAGTAACTTTAACTATAAAGTGTGCAGTGCATTTGTGTCTGCAGTGTACCAGTACAGCATAGGTGGAACTTTCTGCAGTGAACCATCATGTCTATCACCATGCATGCGAACTCCTCAATGACGTACTGGGCTTGGCGACAGACAATGAGTACAGGTCACAGTGCTGTTAGCTCCAAGCTAACAGGGCTCACAGTGCTGTTAGCTCCAAGCTAACAGGGCTCACAGTGCTGTTAGCTCCAAGCTAACATGGCTCACAGTGCTGTTAGCTCCAAGCTAACATGGCTCACAGTGCTGTTAGCTCCAAGCTAACATGGCTCACAGTGCTGTTAGCTCCAAGCTAACATGGCTCACAGTGCTGTTAGCTCCAAGCTAACATGGCTCACAGTGCTGTTAGCTCCAAGCTAACATGGCTCACAGTGCTGTTAGCTACAAGCTAACATGGCTCACAGTGCTGTTAGCTACAAGCTAACATGGCTGGGCTTGTCCTCCAGAGATACTCCAACCTTCCACAGTCTGTAGGCTCTTAATGTGTTGTTACTTTGCCTCACATAGTAGGTACTAACCTCACTCTCTATGTCAGGGAATTCCCATACAAAGCGCTTGCCAGTGATGGGCCACCTTTTCCCTTTGACACGGTCACATGGACCATGGACACATGTACGGCTTGCTGCCGAAAGAATAGAACAGATGTTTGGCCAGCTGGACACACACACACATTCACATACACACACACATTCACATACACACACACACACACACACACACATACACACACAGAGTGGTCATTAGCGATGCAGCCCCAACTCTGAACAGGCCGGGCCACTGGGCCCAGGGAGTCACACTGCATTTAAATAGCACCTTTTGATATGAGATCAATAAGATGTATTAACAGTCGAGTCACTCATGTGGACATGCTGCAGGGAGACGGCGCGCTTTGACTGTGATACATTATGTGCCAGAACTAAACAAAGAAGAAGTTATTTCAATTCAAATGGTTTTGTTACTTTTTTTTTACAAAAGGTCAAGCGCTGTCAAAAATATCAGCATATTGACCTTTTTAAACATTCCGGAAACATCAGGATCGGCGATTATGCTTTCTTCCCTTCCTCTAGCTAACGAAGGGTTAAAACTCATTCACACAGTACCAAGGGGTGGGCGGGTGCTCCTCTCTCTGCTTGTCATTCCCAGGTCAGTTCATCTGATGTGTAACATGGACTGGACTGTCCTGGATATGTGGGTGTATTGTCAGGAGAGCAGACACACAGAACAGACAGTTAGCGGACGCTAATCCACTCAGCTCAGACGCCCTGTCGAATTCAGTCAGACTACAGACAAACATGCAGTGATTGTCACTGAGAATCTCCGGGTTGGGATATCACACTTATCCTTTGACAGCAACAACGTCGACTGTGGAGGCAGATGCATTAAAGCACTATGAAAGCCACGTGTCTCCCAAACACAGCTCACCCAGGTACTCATCAGTCAACAACGCTTTACACAGGCACTGTACTCTACTGGGCCCAGCAGCATCACAGGCACTGTACTCTACTGGGCCCAGCAGCATCACAGGCACTGTACTCTACTGGGCCCAGCAGCTTCCTCCTACTGGGAGACCTGGACAGATTTGAGTCTGAACCTTTACTCTGGGCCTGTTTCAAAACATCATATCATGTTCCAGCCTGTCCACTAGCCACTCCAGCCCTGACCAGCCTGTCTGTATAAGACTGGACTCTTATTGTTCAGTGTAAAGTTTCTCTCTATGTATCTTTCTCCCTTTCTATCTGTCTCTCTTTTATCTCTCTCTCTCTCTCTTCATCCCTCTTTCTGAATCTCTCTCGTCCTCTGTCTCTGTCTGGGGGACTGCAGGGTGGAATGTTTCCACACCATGGCTCCATTCTCCCAGAGTGAGTCATCTCACAAAGGAGTCTTCAGTTGGTGTCAGTGTCTGTGGCCCATAGGAACATGCTGATGGCCTCGTCTCACTCAGATAATCTTCATATTGTGTCTCTGGAATTTTAGAATGAAAAACACAGTTTGGGAGTTTCATCGTTATGGTTTGATACAGAATGGAGAATGAATTTAAAAATAATATGTTCTGTGTACAATTACACTGTAGTACATTTGAGGAATGTAACATTTCAAAAGAGTTTGGGGTGAAGGGTGGTTTGGGGGGTAGTGATGGGGGGCATGGGGGCGGGGGGATTATACCAACAAATTCTCCAGCTATCATGCTGAGTCGACAAACTCCATCAGAATGAGGGTTGCCAGGTTCCTGGAAGGTTAATATCCTCCGACAGAGGGGTTGTTTATCACGCACAGCTTTCACTTCGCAGCGCTACAAATGCCCATTGTCTTCCTACACAGTCTTTTATTGCCCATGTGAGGCCCTCTGCTCCCAAGCTGCTCAGCTGCCATCAATGTTTAAAAAATGCCCTTTGATAACGAGTTTGTCATTGTTTTATTCAGAAATATCAACCAGCCCATTATAGTTGCAGGTATTTTTTTTTACAATCGATACACAACAGCGTATTAATATTTAATTGTTTATATGTCACTGTGATAGAAAATGAGTGGATGTTGTGTGGTCTGTTTTCCTGCTAGAGCCAAGGTATTTAATGGTGTCGTTGAAGTCAGCGTGTGGAATGAAGATATTTCACTTGAAGCTGTCTTTTGTATGACAGAAGGTGATGATTCAAGCAGTCGGCACGGTACAGTGTGTCTCTCATATGGGCTGAGTGTCACTCCTGATGTGTAACATGAATGTGTGTGTGTGTGCGTGTGTGTGCATGCCCCCCCCAGCCCCAGGGTCCCCCCCCTGACCCCAGTGTTGGATGTCCACCATGTTCCTCCACAGGGTGCAGGACTGCGGCCTGGAGACAGAGCTAAGAGTCTCCAACCCCACACAGGGAATCAAACCAGATCATCTGACTTTATTACACATGAGGTTAACCACCACACAGTATGGCTGCTATTTTGAACTGTACCTAAAACAGCATACATCACATCCTCCACTTGTTTGCGCAGGGTTAGAGTTAGTGGACAGGCTGGAGTGGCTAGTGGCTAGTGGCTAGTGGCTAGTGGCTAGTGGTTAGGGGACAGTGGGGATCTGAAGAGGCTGAGGCTGTCACTTGGAGGTTGGTGTGATGGTGAGAAGCCATGGAGACCTGAGTGCCTCACCCTCCTGTCCCCCATGGGGACCACAGGGTCCGCGTCCTCACCCTCCTGTCCCCATGGGGACCACAGGGTCCGCGTCCTCACCCTCCTGTCCCCATGGGGACCACAGGGTCCCCGCCCTCACCCTCCTGTCCCCATGGGGACCACAGGGTCCGTGGCCTCACCCTCCTGTCCCCATGGGGACCACAGGGTCCGCGGCCTCACCCTAACCGTCCACCATAGGGCCGGAGGAGGCTTCTCTGAGGTGTCAGCGCCTGGCCATGTGACAGAGGCCTGCTGGTGCGATCACGACCCCCCTGTCACACACACGCACACATACAGTACACACATACATGCATCGCTGGACAGACACAGGCACACTCCACCACACACACACACACTCCACCACACACACACACACCCCAGCACACACACACACACACCCCAGCACACACACCCCAGCACACACACACACACCCCACCACACACACACACACTCCACCACACACACACACACCCCAGCACACACACACACCCCAGCACACACACACACACCCCAGCACACACACACACACCCCAGCACACACACACAGCCTCCCTGTCCTCTCCTCATCCAGCTGAGGGAGGACTCTGAGGGAGGACTCCTGGTCCCCAGGACTCCAGTCACGTCCACAGGCAAGGACAGACAGTGTGACCGTGTCCTCTCACTCCACCACTTCCCCCCTCCCTCCTCCCCCCCTCCCTCCCTCCCTCCTCTGGTTCTCCAGCTGCAGGGCTCCTGCGTGACCAGGGGACGTTACCAAGGTCTCGCCCAGACATACGCCACGCGTCAGCCCCTGTCCAGGACCCAGAGCCTGGAGCCCCACGCTGCTCTGAGGGCTGGTCTCCAGACCCACAGTGACACTTACACACACACACACACACACACACCCCCACACACTCACACCCACACACACACATATACACACACACTCGAATACAAACAGAATGTGTCTCTCCACTCCTTTTTCCTTCAAGCAGAACAGAGTGAGCCACGTGGGCAGACATTAGGGACTAATCTAGTTCTGACTACAGGGATAATAGGGATGATAGATTAAAACTCAAAGAGCCACGCGGCGCTCTGGGATTACAGCGCTATTAGCTGGCCAGCACAGGGACGAGGAGGCAGAATAGTATCAAGCTAATCAATCAAATAATCTAGACAAGCTGCTGTCCAGGAGAAACAATTAGAGCACTTCTCCAGAATCAATAACCCTGCTTTCCAGTTGGATCCCCACCGGCCATTCATTCAATACAGTCTCAGTGGTGCTCTCATATCCTGGGCAGCAGGCACGGACGCTGGAGGTTCCAAATGGGAATAAATATGTTGGAAAATACCTACAAACTGGCTCCAGGAAGGGCTCATAAAAATTGCAAATCGAAAACAATATAATTTAATGTGGTATTGGTTATTTCGTACTTATTCATTAATAACGGTCCCAGGTGGAGGTATGTGGGGCGACAAACAGGAAATCTATTTTCTCTTAAACGTTGGGGGGGGGGGGGGGTTAGAGACATGCATTAATATCTTAAAGGAAAACAAAATAGCGAGGGAATCAGAGGAGGTTCATAAAGTTCCTGTGTGAAAGTTCCTGGTAGGTTGAGCTGTCTGGGCTCTCCAGCGCCGCCCATACATAATTAAAGCAGGAATTTGTAACTGTCTGCACTCTCCAGCCTCCTGATGAATTCAGATCTGGTGGAAGTCCGACACAGCCATCACATTAGCTCATTCATTCCTGTCAGCTGCTTGCTCCATCAGCTATTTGTGAGTCAGTGTGGGCGGGGGGTGGTGTTGTGTGTGTGGGGGGGTGGTGGTGTGTGTTCGGTGGTGTGCGTGTGTGTGGTGCGTGTGTGTTGTGTTTGTGTGTGTGGTGTTTGTGTGTGTGTGGGGGGTGGTGGTGTTGAGACTGATGTGCATTTGTTAACATAAATGGTCATTATGAAGGAGGTCTTATTCCAATGCGTGTCTTATTCCAAAGAGTATGATAATGCCTCACTTCTGTCTTGAGAGAGATGTGTGTTGACATTGCTGCGCTGGCTCCACCTTCAGCATCACATTGCTGCGCTGGTTCCACCTTCAGCATCACATTGCTGCGCTAGCTCCACCTTCAGCATCACATTGCTGCGCTAGCTCAACCTTCAGCATCAAAGTCTTCTCTGTCAACATCCCGTGACAGAGGGACCTCACACACCAATACAAACGAGGTGTGACTGTTTCCCAGCAGGAGAGGAGGGAAGTAGCTCCTCCTCACTGTGCAGACGGAGGTCCAAACCGACTGATAACACCTGTTGGCCTTTCATTACCCTGGCTCTCTACCTGTCAATAGCATTATTAACATTTATTCTGTAGAGATTGTAGGTGTGTGTGTGTGTGTTATTAGTAGGTGTGTGTCCGTCCAGGTAGTTGGGGACCTCCGCCACGATGAAGTTGGAGGGGGAGAGATGGAAGAGGGAGGGGTGGTTGGAGGGGGAGAGATGGAAGGGGAGGGGTGGTTGGAGGGGGAGTGATGGAAGGGGGAGGGGTGGTTGGAGGGGGAGAGATGGAAGGGGAGGGGTGGTTGGAGGGGGAGAGATGGAAGGGGGAGGGGTGGTTGGAGGGGAAGAGATGGAAGGGGAGGGGTGTTTGGAGGGGAAGAGATGGAAGGGGGAGGGGTGGTTGGAGGGGGAGAGATGGAAGGGGGAGGTGTGGTTGGAGGAGGAGAGATGGAAGGAGGAGGGGTGGTTGGAGGGGGAGGGATGGAAGGGGGAGGGGTGGTTGGAGGGGGAGAGATGGAAGGGGAGGGGTGGTTGGAGGGGGAGAGATGGGAGGGGGAAGGGTGGTTGGAGGGGGAGAGATGGAAGGGGGAGGGGTGGTTGGAGGGGGAGAGATGGAAGGGGGAGGGGTGGTTGGAGGGGAAGAGATGGAAGGGGAGGGGTGTTTGGAGGGGAAGAGATGGAAGGGGGAGGGGTGGTTGGAGGGGGAGAGATGGAAGGGGGAGGGGTGGTTGGAGGAGGAGAGATGGAAGGGGGAGGGGTGTCTCGGGGGGACGACGACACCCCATAATCAGGCTCCTGTCAACGCTGTTTCCTGGAGATTAATTCTGCTGGTTTCAATTCCTGCCCCTGCTCCCTTAGTCCCAGTCAGAGTGCACATATTGTCCTGTTTAAAACGCATGCACATGGCACTGACTCAATTTAGCATCGGAACAGGGGAGGGGTGGAGGAGAAGGTGCACCCCCCTAGCCCTCCTCCCATCCTCCAGCCCCGCCTCCACACACACTCCCAACACAAACAACATGCATCACCTCGAAAACCCACAGCCACGCATATGGTGGAGCAGAGAGGGATCCAATCACAAACTTCATTTGCACCTCCGTCACGACACAGGGCAAGCCGAGCAAGCCCCCACTCAGAGATGTGAATGTATGGCCAGATAAATGCTCCACAATACGGAGGGTGCGCTTGATTTAACACATCTAAATCCTCTGGTGGACCTAACAGGAACTGGGAGACAAAACAAAGGGACCTGCTGCTCCTAATCAGAGAGCACCTGTTCTGAAGCAGCCGTGCAGAGGGAGGACCGGTTGAAGAGCGGAGCGTGTGTGGGTGTGTGTGGCTTTCCCACTGTGTGTATGTGGGCGAGAGTTTGCATGTCAGTATGTCTGTATGTGCATGACTGGAGAGCATGTGAGTACGTGTGTGTGTGTCTGTGTGTGTGTCTGTGTGTGTGTCTGTGAGTGTGTGTGTCTGTGTCTGTGTCTGTGAGTGTGTGTCTGTGTGTGTGTCTGTGAGTGTGTGTGTCTGTGTGTGTGTCTGTGAGTGTGTGTGTCTGTGTGTGTGTCTGTGAGTGTGTGTGTCTGTGTGTGTGTCTGTGAGTGTGTCTGTGTGTGTTGTGCACCTTCTTTCTGGTCCTGGGGAGCTTCAGCCAGTCCTAATGAATTGATCAGGCCTGCTAACGAGCGGGCTAAGCAGCAGACAAGCCAACGCACGCAGACAGAGACAGAGGGGGCTGTCGTTAGTTACCTGTAACAGCCCTGGATGACGATGTGGACCCCAGCATTGGGCTGACAGATGTTAGGGTTCTCCTGATCATCCATTTTACGCAGCGCGTCCATGAAAGGTCCCGTGGCATTGATAACACATTTGGCTCTGACATCAAATTCCTGCCCTATGAGAAAAAACAGCATCAATCACCAGGGGCCATTCATCTGGAGCCGGTGACAAGCTGGATTATTAATTTATCAGCGAACACCCCCCCCCCCCTTCGCCGTAATAGAGTGTCTAGCTTGTGTCCATGGGAGGCTCCCAGGATTGTCATTAACAGGAAACAGACATACCTAATGTCCTGCTCGCCTCTTTGTGTCAGGGAGGAACCCAGGAGGCAGAGACTGCACGCTCAAAAGCTTCCCTCAGAGGGGAAATGTTTGTTAATGTGCTGCTTGATGCTGACGAGCTTTTGTAATGGGCCGCATATCAGAGGTAGCAAGATGATGCTAAATGATCTGTTTTGACAACGAGGTGAATGATGGACTACCTCCCCCTAATTTGACTTGTGACACTGTGTCAACAGCAAAGCGAGACAGAGAGGGGGAGGGAGGAGAGAGGGAGAGAAAGAGGAGAAATTGAATGACAGTCTGGTTTAGAGAGGGAAAAAAAACATTTTAAAGAAAAAAATGATGAAGGGAAAAAAATCTGTCAACAACAATATGTTGTCATTAATTCTGGCTGAGGTTCCACCAGTACAGCCTCTCGCTCTCGGATCTCTCCTGGTGCTACACACTTCCGTCTCATAAAAACATCAGGGGGCAGTCATGTATCGAGATCCTCAAATCTTGGTCATTCATGAAATGTTTCAGAATCCCATCTTTTTATTCTGACTGCTTTATTCCTGCAAAGCCACTCCTATGCATGACATTTAAAAGGTAAGTAAGGCCATTTGGAGCACGCTAATTCCATCTTACAACGCTACCAGATCTGAAGCAGCCCTCTACACCATAAAACGCTTATAAAATATTAAAACCCTCCTGCATTAGATGTGCTATGACTGTGTGCAAAATATGCCTGATTACCAGGACTAGCTGGGAGCTGATGGGCATGCTAGAGATGGATGGAGGGAGGGGTGGAGGAAGAGAGAGATGGAGGGAGGTGGAGGGATGGAGGGAAGGGGGGGGTGGACAGAGGGATGGATGGATGGGGAGAGGAAGAGAGGCAGGGAGGGAGGAGAGAGGAAGAGAGGAAGAGAGGGATGGATGGATGGATGGAGGGATGGAGGGATGGAGGAAGAGAGAGGTGGAGGGATGGATGGACCTAAGAATGGAGGGAGGGGTGGAGGAAGAGAGAGATGGAGGGAGGTGGAGGGATGGAGGGAAGGGTGGAGGAAGAGAGAGAAGGAGAGAGGTGGAGGGATGGAGAGAAGGGGGGGGTGGACAGAGGGATGGATGGATGGGGAGAGGAAGAGAGGCAGGGAGGGAGGAGAGAGGAAGAGAGGAAGAGAGGGATGGATGGATGGATGGAGGGATGGAGGGATGGAGGAAGAGAGAGATGGAGGGAGGGATGGAGGAAGAGAGAGATGGAGGGAGGGATGGAGGAAGAGAGAGATGGAGGGAGAGATGGAGGAAGAGAGAGATGGAGGGAGGGATGGAGGAAGAGAGAGATGGAGGGAGGGATGGAGGAAGAGAGAGATGGATGGAGGCATGTTTGGTTGTGCCTACCTGAGATCACGTCCCTGCAAAGCACCACAGCCTTTCAGCCCGGCCGTGTGGGGGTCCTCTCTCTTTAGGAGGTCCAGCGCCTCAGAGTAACAGGCTGTGGCAGCCCCGTACCTGGCAGCGGTGGGGGCGAGGGGGAGGTTCATCCGAGCGTCGTGGTGTTGTCCTGCAGCGGGGACATCTCCACGGCAGAGAGGAGGTGACTCAGCCCCCAGCCCCTGACTGGTGGTATGGAAGTGTGTCGGAACCGATATGTCACATCTGTCCCTGTCACTTTGAATCAGCAGAAGGGCTGCTCTGACCACACGAGCAGCCCTGGTGGCCCCTTGGCCTGAGCACAGGACCCCTCCTCCCTTCACCCTGCACGGGGGGGGAGGGGGGTCCGCAAGAAGAGCAACATGCCCAGGAGGGGGGAGGGGGGGGTGAGGAGTGGTAAGGCTGGGGGGTAAGGTGGAGGGGGATGGTAGTTGGGGGGTGGGAGGGCAGGGGGCGGTCAAAGTGTTAAATCCACCAAGTGCACAGAGGCAAGGAATTTACAAAGCCAGTTTTTTTTGTGTTTTGAATTTTTTATGTTCAAGCCTGACAACACAAGCGTGACTATCCCAACTGCCTGCCAGGGAGAAGACACTCATTTCCTCAGATGATACTCAATCCCCCTAGTGTGTGTTTCTCACACCGTCCATTCTTTGGGATCAATAGCCCTAACTGCATCGTAACTGACTGCTCAGTTCAGAGACACAAAGAGGTCAAGGTCAAGTGGGGATAAAAATCCTCTTCAGATCAATAATATTACTCATTCTTAAAAGCCACGGATGAACAAAGATGAAAATAATGGCGATTGTGGTGCTGATCATTGAAAGTAATGATTTCCTACGTCCCTGGTATCTACGGCTTTCAACACATGAACACAAGGAGGGGTGGTGGGACTACTGACAATGCCTGATCTAAATTCACTCTAAAGCAGATTCTAACACAGAGGATCCCTCTACAGAACCGTTCTAATGAACGGAAGAATCTGGTACCCAGATTTATGGGTTAATCCCTGTCTGGCTTCAAAGTACCATAGATCTATATTCAGAGTCACAAGGTCACAAGTTTTGTAATTTAAATGAAAGGGTGTAAGAGGTGACAAATGAACAAAGCCCAGTTTCATTAGCAGGCGATTCTTATGTACATCTTTGAAGATTTATTGCGGGACGATCTCTTGGTTAGAAGTAAAAGAGAGAAAAGAGATGATTAATGTCTTCTAATGTTGGTGTCTGGAGTGACTCTCTCCCTCTCTCTCTTTGTTATGGCCAGGGAAGTTCCAGTCCTGTGTGCAGGCTGGCTGGAGGGGAGAGGGTTGCAGCTCCACTGGAATGAGCAGGTCCTTTGAGCCCTGATTTATTTTACGTTTGAGCGACTTGAGGCCAACTAGCCGGTGGGGTCTGGTTAATGCTACGGCTAGCTGCAAGCCACTCCCCCACTATGAGAAAAGATATAAACAAACTGAAAAAAACAAAATATGTTTTTTTGAGAGAGAAAACAACAGATTTAAAGGCCACATTTGAGAATGAATTACATGAGAGTATGTACATTGTACGCTGCTGCCATGATGTGTTAGGGAGGCCGCGGAACCCACTTCTTCACCAGCGGAGGGCAGAGGGGGGCAGAGGGGGGCAGACCTGGGCGATGTGCTTCCGTACACAGGGATCTCAGGGGCTAGATGGTGTCTGATCCTCCATGATTGCTGCGCCTGCAGCGGGCAGCGCTGCGCTGAAAGTGAGCAAGTCAAGGGTCAGTCACAGTAGACAGATTGTCCTCCAGGTTATGAGTGAAAGGAATATACGAACATTATAACAATGTCATATTCTGACAATAATGAACATTTAAAAGTTTAATTATACATACTGTATATATACAGATCTCATACAGAGAGGTAGAAGAAAGGTAGATGGAGAGAGATGGAGACAGGTAGATGGAGAGAGATGGAGAGGGAAGGGAGGAGATGTGTAGCATAACAATCTGTAAAATAAAGCATCAAAAGCTAAAACTGAGAAGAGAGCATCAAGGATCAAGGTGCCGTGGAGGAGAAGGTAGTACACCCCCCAAAACACACACAAACACTCCAACACCCCCCCTCCTGCAGCTGCCCAACCCTTCTGGAGATACAGAACTCACTGGGCTGAGTGGAAGTCCAAGGCTGGACTAAATGCTGTGAAATGAGACAGCAACAATAATGACAATTCATTTCATGTCTCCCAGTCATGAGGTGGAGATGATTGGCTGGTCTGACTCGTCCAATTAAAAAGTTGCAGGTACAGCGAGAGCTCAGTAGCTGTCCGGGGGCCTCGGAGTGGACACACACACACACACACAGAGAGATGACCAGTTTACTTAAAAACATGCAGAAGCTAGATGCATGATGAGCAGTTTTCATCACAATGTTCTCATATACATTTCATACGTTCTCATTTGATAGTTAAAATATTTGATCTGTGGATCTTTGATTGTTTTGTTTTTTTGTGCTCTGATTGTTTTTTTTTTGTGCTCTGTGCTTCTTCCTTAGTGGAAAGTTAGAGTTAGGGTTGGGGCTGCTTCCAGCAGGAAGGGTTGGGGTTAGGCTTCCAGCAGGAAGTCTTGAAGGATCTTGAGGAGATGAACCCAGCAGTCACAACTCCCTCCACAATAAAGAAGGTCACAAAAGAAAATGTCAGTGCCATCATTGTTCCCAATTGAATATTGGAAGAAAAAAACAATTCTGCTGGAGGACAAAATATATACGTAATCACATATTTCCATTTTGTTTCTTTTTAAATATTTGTCCACCAAAGTGAACACATGAGTAAATGGATGTGCTGTCTGCACATGCAGGTTTTACTCTGTCATCCACGTTCTGTCATCCTACGAAGCCACAAAAACCAGAAAGCATAGTGATCTTCTAAAACTCAGGAAATACAGCTTCCACGTTATGCCCTCCATCCCACTTACTTCTGCTAAATGAGTACGGCTGACAGATCACTGCTCACATTGCAGCGCTGCTCCCTTAGAAATATGCTGCCTCTATGCAGTACATGGGAAACCATGTATCCTCAAATGCTAAATGAGGTCTGACAGATAGCCTAGAGAAACAAAGTTGGGAGTTTGCGGCTACGAGAGAGACCCTGAGTGAACAGGACATGCTATGTACACCCTGGCTAACAATCAACATATGCTTTGTTTTTCTGCTGCCAGCACCAGGCACAGACTGCCCCCGGATAGATGGGTCCTGGGACTAGTTGGAACACAACGCCTACTGGCTATTTTCTTCCTTTTTTTCTAATTTGTTTACGCTCACATAGACAGCAATTACAGTGCTGAGGAAGACTCAGGGCGTTTCATGATGAAACCTACGGTATGAATACTGAAGAATAACGTGTGAGAAATGGTTAATTATACTATTTATCACAAAGATGATAAATCATCTGCATGGCTTTCACTGTTTCAATAGCAAATCGTTTTCAAGATATTATGCCACTTTTGCAAGGTCTATAAAACAAAAAACAAACCAAAAAAACAATTGTTTATAAAACTGGGTTGTTAGCATTAGTATTGAGGTAAGTCGTACCGTCGTTGTGGACGATGGACCCACCAGCTGGTCCTTGTTGAGCTGGAACATCTCCAGCCCAGGTCCTGCTGCAGAGCTGGTGCTCTTCAGATGCTGGGCCGCAGCCACCAGATTCAGATCATTAGTCTCTCATTTTCTAGAAAAAAAAACGTTTTGAAGTTAGTGGCTACAAAGCTGTAGGTGTTAAGGCTGTTTGAAAATTAGACTAATTTTATGAACCGACTTCTCCTTGAAACAAAACTTGATAAACCACAAATATGATAAACTAAATCTTATTCTGTACGTTTGATCAAACTGTCTTTACATGTCATATTCCAGTACATTGTCAATGCTGGCCTCCTCTATTGTGTGACTGAGTGGGGCATGTGTGAGAGTGAGGCCTCCTGGGTGATGGCAGGATGAGGTAAAGTGATGGCAGGATGAGGTAAAGTGATGGCAGGATGAGGTAAAGTGATGGCAGAGCAGATCCCTCAGCCCCACACACTCCTTCAGTAATGAGACACACCTGTACACTGCTTTAAATACCAGAGAGGAGCTTAAATGTCAGGTGCAATTAAAGCTCATGATTCACGGCAGCACCAATCAAATCAAGGCCCTTCGGTTCACCCCAGTTGGAGGAAGCCTAGGTGAGGACGTGGGGAGGATGGGTGGACCTGCTGTCCTCCGAAGCCCCAGGTGCTGCCCCAGGTTATCCTCCTTAAAGTTTATCGTCATTCAAAGGAACTTCTCCATCTTTAAAACTTCATGTCTTCATCGAGGGAAAGGTTTACTGCCATCTGAGATGTGTGGAGTGAGGAATGGTGCGAGATGAGGAGGTGAAGGAGGAGGAGGGTGGCGTACAAAGGGGGTTCTTACTTGTCGACAGGGAGCATGATGGGCAGGGGAGCTGACAGATGAGGAGCTATATCCAGGAAGAGGGAGTGCCCTGGATAGCCTCCTTCACCATCAGGTTCTGACACCACAGAGTAGATACAGTAGGATACATGGAGTAGAACTGAGGTAGAGTGACTGGGATGTTTCTATACATGGCAGTTAATATTAGAATACTTGAGGTCAGGTGTCTTAAAATGTTGACTGTCATGTCATCCTCATAGCTCTTCATAAGTGAGACACAGCCCTCATCAGATGACTAACTAACCATTTAATGGTTTCATGAGTAGGGAGAGTTTGAGAGTCGTCATCAATGTTCCCAGCCCAAAGCCAACCCCCAAGCCCTGACCTGTCCTCCACCACGGAGCCGCCCCTCCGTCACAGCACACGCTCACAGCACACGCCAGCTGCTGACTGTGCACTTGCCTTCCCTGCAATCACACTAATTGGTCCCTTCTACTAGCCACCTCCAAGACCCTGGCGTGTTCATGCAGATGGAGAAATAAGGCTTCCAAAGAAAACACAGGCCTGGTATAATGAGATGCCTGTGAATACTGTGATATGTAACAGAACATTTTGACATTTTACTTTGAACCTGGGTGACTGGTCTTAACAATGCACAGACAAATTACACCCAAATGCTTCATCCCACCCATTACTTTGGAAATAATTTTCTGGATTAATTTCTACCCCTTTAATGACAGGCAGGCTCTACTTATCTCACCAAGTTGTATGAATTGTTTGGAATAACTTCAGAACCCCTGGGCCCAGGCAGTGACTCAAGCCAAGCATGTCAGGAGCTCTCATGAATGAAAAATGAACACGGAAGGTAAATAAAGCAATATGACCAGACCGACCAGGAATTCCACAGATAAGTGTCAACCGCAGAGAAAAAATGAAGCATTTACCTGTTCCTAATCTGATTTCCTGATGGCTTTCTGTAGATATCGGACTCCTCAGTGAATGAGCCTGGTGCTGCGGATGATGCCTCTAGAAGAGGCATCATCTCGCTCCATGAGGGCAGTCTTCTCATCTGACAGACCCAAGCGGGGAAACACATCAACACCAAGGCCATTTTTGGCTACTTATTGTCCCCCAATGTTTAGAATACATCACATGTTATTCACAAACGCAAAGCCTTCTGCTGCAATATGCATGATGGGAAAAATATTGTGCAGGCATACATATTCCATTGGGTAGAAACGGCAATCACTTTCACAAGAATGACACCACAAACCGCAAAAGGAGCCAAATGTTTTGAGAACTATTCAACATTGAAAGAAGAAAGAAGTATGTTACAAATACATTTTGTTCATCACTTAATATGCAATATACTGTTATTTAAATAGGGAGTAGATTTTAGGGGCATGACTTTTATGAAATTCTTTTCAAATGTTCAAACTGCCTCATTCTCCAGCCACATTAGAAGCGTCTTTGCTGTCCCTGATGAACAGACACTGTAAATCCCCATTTTGAAAGGAAAGGATGAATAACTGTGGATTAGAAGGCTGGGGGCTGGGGGCTGGGGGGCTGGGGGAGGAGGGGTGGGGGGCTGGGGGGTGTTACTCGGGGGTTGGTGGGGGGTTCCAAACCCCCACCATTCCACGATTAGACAGTCAACGTGGATAAAGGAGCAAGACAGCTTAAAGGAACCTCTAACCAGCAGCATAGATAATTGATTCAGGGTGTGATGGAACCACATGAGAACCATTCCCTCAGACAGGGGGATGACAGCAAAAGAGTAACCTTACAGTGTTTCTCTGAGGGAGGGAGGGAGGGAGGGAGGGAGGGAGGGAGGGAGGGAGGGAGGGAGGGGGGAGAGGCCGCCCCAGCCCCAGCCCCAGCCTCACCCCACAGCTGGGGTGATCCTCCCTCCAGGCGACTTCCCATGGAAGGGGCGTCATCACAGTGATGTGGAGCAAACTCCGGATGTAGAAACACGTAGTGTGATAAGCCACGCTACATCCTGGCTAAACACAGGTCTGCAGAGGTACTACTTACCCTGCATCACAGGCTCACCTTGACCCCCTGGCCCTTCCCTCCACAACGAGCACGTCAAGCACGAGGGAGAAGCGCAGTTCTCCAGCTGGGCCTGTCTGGACGGAGGTGCTCCTGTGAGGAGGTGCTCCAGGAGGGAGGTGCTCCAGGAGGGAGGTGCTCCAGGACGGAGGTGCTCCAGGACGGAGGCGCTCCAGTAAGGATGTGCTCCAGGAGGGAGGTGCTCCAGGAGGGAGGTGCTCCAGTAAGGAGGTGCTCCAGGAGGGAGGTGCTCCAGGACGGAGGTGCTCCAGGACGGAGGTGCTCTAGTAAGGATGTGCTCCAGAAGGGAGGTGCTCCCGCGCGGGAGGTGCTCCAGTAAGGATGTGCTCCAGGAGGGAGGTGCTCCAGGACGGAGGTGCTCCAGTAAGGAGGTGCTCCAGGAGGGAGGTGCTCCAGGACGGAGGTGCTCCAGTAAGGATGTGCTCCAGGACGGAGGTGCTCCAGGAGGGAGGTGCTCCAGGAGGGAGGTGCTCCAGGAGGGAGGTGCTCCAGGACGGAGGTGCTCCAGGAGGGAGTTGCTCCAGGAGGGAGGTGCTCCCGCTAGGCCATGGTCACCTGCCACGCTCTTGCCTGGACACTCGCCACAAACACACCAGTCATCCGTTTGGTTGTCATGCGACTCCGGGGGACAGTAATGCTAATAAATGTGTGGCATTGTTTTGCATGTTTTCACGTTCTTTATGATTGATTTAGGAGGGGGGGTTGGTTGGGGCCATGCTTTTTGTTGTGGACCAAAAAAAAAGAAAATCTCTACGGATTAAAACACAATAAATCACATGCTAATTTGGAGCAAACTCCCACCGTCCATTTCAAAATATTGTCCATTTAGATTATTCACGAAACCTGCATGATGCCATGTCCATTTGTGCTGAGGCAATACTCCTGACCCAGGGCTCAGATAGAATAAGTCATCTATGTACTGTGTATACTTTAGCATGCGTGTAGCGTGTCCAGCATGTGTGTAGTGTAGGGCTAGGCGATATATCGAATATTAGCAATAATATAGCAATCATTTTGACGACAATGTACAATTTGAAAATATCTTGAATATTGAGTATAAAAATAAAATACAATAAAAACTTGTTTTGTTTGTTTTTTGCTGGTCCTTATGTTGCTTGTGTTTTAATATCACCATCTGGATTCTCTGTGTTCTCACACACACACACACACACACACGCACACACACACACGCAGTCCTCACAAAGAGCATGTGCACAAACTGAAAATGGCACGCACACAGGCACTCTTTTCTGCTCTCTTATTGTCCTGTCACATAAGGACCTCTGCATGAATTGTTTTATGTGAGGTCCATTTTGTCAAGTACCATGTTATGGCAACTGCTTAAATTTGCACTACACATTTTTTACTTTGTAATAATAGCTGTTCTATCTAAATTGTTTTTGTTTTTTGTGATGGGGGGAGAAAATAATGTTTTTCTATTATTTAAATGAAAAATGCAAAAATATCGAGACATATATCGAATATCATAAAAAATGTTGACAATATCAAGATATCAATTTTTTAATATATCGCCCAGCCCTAGAGTAGTGTGTCATGCGTGTGTCATGCGTGTGTCATATGTGTGTCATGCGTGTGTCATGCAGGTGTCATGGAAGTTCACCGACTCATGCACTGGGAGTGTACACTTTAGATTAATAAAAGGCTAATTTCAACAAACATAACGTGGTACAGTCATGGAGATGTATAGAAATGCTAGAAAGGCCTGCTTCTTGGATAAATCATGTTGGGTGTCAAATGAAGCAGTCAGACTACATCCTAGACAGACTATAACCTAAACAGACTATATCCGAAACAGACTACATCCTAGACAGACTACATCCTAGACAGATTACATCCTAGACAGACTATATCCTAGATAAATTACATCCTAGACAGACTATATCCTAGACCAGGGCTCTCCAACCCTGTTCAACCAAACGTGCATGCGGTAGTGTTACACCTACGCTGTCTTTCTATCTCTTCCCAAAACTCTGATGTCAGTGTTTTCGCAAGGGCATCCCCTTCACCATGCCGTCTCAACCACACACTGTTTGGGTGTCACGGGTCTGCCAGGCTTCCCTCATCGGCACCACAACTCTGACTAGGGTCCGCACTCCACTGCAGACAGAGAAGGAGAAAATCCCTCCATCCAGATGCTTAAGGGCCCATGCAGCTTATGCAAAGCTTCAGCCAATTCCCTCATCCATTCTAGAACTGTTTAGCGGGACTGAAATGGAATCACTGCAAATTCTGGTTGGAGAAGGAATAACAGGAAACATAGGCAGGCTTAGACACAATGGTGGCACGATCCAACTGGCTTTGATACGGATAAATCCAACCTAACAAGCAAACAAATGAGTTTGTTTTGAATAACAACCTGGTTAGGGTAGAGTTAACCCTAACCCAACCTGACTTACTGGGTATAAGTATTCTCATGGAAAAGCCTTCTAATCATAATTAATATTCATCTCAAGTATAACTGATATGTCTGGTCAACGGACTGTGCTAGGTGTGGTCTGTCCTTGATCACCAGAACACAGGGGACGGATATAGAACAGTTTATAGGCTGTTCAGCCCTAAACTTTACCTCTGTGATGATGAAATTACTCATCAAAGAGATTGACAAAGAAAATATTGGTTTGCCTGATTTTGCAGGAGCACAATCCAACAGGCAATTGATTGTAACATCAAGGACACCTGCAGCTTCAGAATACATTGAGGAGAGAGGGGGGAAAAACTAGAAAATATTACCCCACCACATGAATATGCAGGGATTTGATACCAGCAGTGTCATTACTAATGTTGCTGCCAATTACAGTGCATGTCATGACACTGTGATTCATGAATATTCATCAGTGACTGGTAGAGGCCTTCATCCCTGTTTTACGGGCTCATTTTGAACAGCTACCTTCGTCACCCTGGGAGCAGGCTTCCAACCGTATGGGAAGCTGGCCCACAAGGCACTGCTAGTTAACAATATGTTATATAAAGATGTATTAAAGTGATAAAGTGCTACCTAGCTCCAAAGAGCAGGTATTAAAGCATATTAAGTAGACGTTTAAGCTTGTAAAGTGGGGATCCAGAAATGGAACATGTGGCAAAGAAATGCCTTTAGGGTGACACTGTTTAATGCTTAGAAAGTTATCATCTCATCAATGTCTACTTGTTCATTGGACACAAGGTTAGTCAATTCAATCAACAAACATGTCTAGATATCTTTGCTCCAAAATGTATAATTCTCATCTATGATTACTTGGTGTAAGGATGCAACAGATTTTCAGCGGTAATTATGCAAGAAACTGCTCTCTTTCTCTCTGATTCTGCACTGCAGTGTGAGTTGCTACCTGCTAGTGGGTTACCTGCTAGTTGGCTACCTGCTAGTGGGCTACCTGCTAGTTGGCTACCTGCTAATGGACTACCTGCTAGTGGGCTACCTCCTAGTTGGCTACCTGCTAGTGGGCTACCTGCTAGTGGGCTACCTGCTAGTTGGCTACCTGCTAATGGACTACCTGCTAGTGGGCTACCTCCTAGTTGGCTACCTGCTAGTGGGCTACCTGCTAGTGGGTTACCTGCTAGTTGGCTACCTGCTAGTGGGCTACCTGCTAGTGGGCTACCTGCTAGTTGGCTACCTGCTGGTGGGCTACCTGCTAGTGGGCTACCTGCTAGTGGGCTACCTGCTAGTTGGCTACCTGCTAGTGGGCTACCTGCTAGTGGGCTACCTGCTAGTGGGCTACCTGCTAGTTGGCTACCTGCTGGTGGGCTACCTGCTAGTGGGCTACCTGCTAGTGGGCTACCTGCTAGTTGGCTACCTGCTAGTTGGCTACCTGCTAGTGGGCTACCTGCTAGTTGGCAACCTGCTAGTGGGCTACCTGCTAGTTGGCTACCTGCTAGTGGGCTACCAGCTGGAATTAATGACAGCAGGCAGCGTTTCCGTTGCAAACGTACTCTTCGATGCCGATCCTGTCTGGCCAAAGCAACTGACAACCTCTGACAGCTGGACGGCGTCCGGTTGATAACAACAAACTCTTGACAGCTGAACCAGGAAGTCTAAACCACCTGCTGGCCATTAAATAGGACCAATCAGAGGTGAGATTAGAGGCTTGTGTCCAATCCATTTTCCACCCCGTCTATGGAAGTTCTCTGAGGGATTCTGTCTGTGAACCTACTCGGCACATGCTTCAGGCCGGCCCTCTAGAATTTAAAGCAGTGTCATAGCTCGGGTGTCTATTTGTAGCCATGGATTGAAGCAGATGCTGACCTTGTCAGGACTTCCGTGCACTATCTTCCAAATGAGCTCAAGGGATGCCTCCACAGTGTTCTCAAACATGGGATGTTTCAATATAATAGCCTAAGTTACATTATGTATATTTCACTGTGAAATGTAATGACTAATAAACACAGTCTCTAATCCTATTCTTACTGTTATTCCCACATTGAATAACTATTACACTGATGATGAAATCAAGTTACAAGGAACTCATTATAGATTACAGATCACTCTGTCAAACGTCCCCTACCCCCTCTCCACATGGGCACATACACACCCCTACACACAACCACACACACACAAAGACACACATACACACAAAAACACAGACACCGATTGGCAATGTCAGTCTTCATTCCACTGAACATGTTAAATATATCATCTTTAGGAAATAACGTTGATAAGATTAGGCCCAGCTCCCCAATTTCAAATGATTGTCAATTAATTGTGCATCTCAATGAGGCACCTAATCATTCTACAGTAAAATGGGCAATTAAACTGCTAATTGTGTTTTCATTCTAAACTTTAATTGTTTAATGGATAACAGCAGATTAGGGGCATCAATCGACCAGTCAATTTACTATACTACCTTTCTGTATAAAGTTGTTCAGAAGAACACAGGCATTGGTAAGTGAATCCATTTTAACAAGTGAATTTGTTAAAATAATATACTTAATATACCTTTATTACATCAAAATGTCACTTTCAGTTTGGACTGAAGAAAACCTGAGTTTTTAAGAAAACATGTGACCATACAAAAAAAGTGACCATAGAAAACACATGACCATTTATGACAAAATAAGATTATGAAAGATGTCTGGCATGATGAACTGAGTTTACAGTGCAGTGGGTGGCAAACATTGCAGACCATAGGTAAAGATCCTTGTCCATCACTGATATAGATATAAATACTCTGTGCATGTTACATCATCTTCCAAATAATATTCTGGTCATCTGTTTTCAATGTTTTTATTGTTTCTGAGCAGCAGAAGTTCAGACCATATTTTAATATAGTTTACAAGATCCAAAAGCGATGCACTACATATTTTCATCTATAAGTCAAGTATGCCTAGATGATTTTCACTTTAAAAGTGTTGAATCTAGTTCAAACCAAACCGTCATACGTTTCTCAACGCTATACATGTAGGGGACTATGTGGATCTATGGGAGATGAACAATAGTGTCCTCTAGAGGTGAGCCCAATCATGCATTGTTATTTACAGTTTTATTTATTTGCCTTTGCCCATGCGATCCCTTGGCTGCATGACACACCTCACTCACTATTACGATGTAATTAATGGATTCATTAATTCTGTTGAATACATAGATATTGGTCTTAGTTCATAGTAAACTGAAGCAGATACACATACTTTTTATTTGTCTTTATTGGTTTTACCGAATCCGCCCTGGAATATGGACTCCGGTTTAGGCCCTTCTGGACGGGTGTGTGTGTTTGCGTGCGTGAGGGTGGGTGGGTGGGCGCGCGCGCGCGTAAATGTGAATGTGCGCGTGTGTGTGAGTGGGGGAGAGAGAAAAAGAGAAAGAGAGAGAGAGTGTGTTATTATAAATATCTAGTTTGTGATCTAGTTTCGTATTATAAAAGCACAAGAACAATAGAGCCTGGACTATTTCTGGACTTGACTGTTGACTGCGTCAAGGCCCGCGTTTTCTGCGTCACTCTCCATTCTGGCCGCCACTATCGCGCTTCCCTCTCTCAGGACTAAATTGGCTCACCCGTGACAACTGACTATACCCCACAGTTAATGAGCCTTCCTTCTTCTCTGTCCATGCCTTACTTTGGAGAAATGTCTGAAATCATTTGAATAGGTAGGCCCCACACACCCACACGATTATGAGGTCTATATTTGGAGTCCAATTGAAATAGGCGAGTTCTGTTGAAAGATAACGGCGAATAATATTGACCCACTGTTTCATTATCTAACCGAACAGGTGTAAGTACACCAACAATCACAGCTCTATCCTCCATAGCTGACTGGTGGTTGTGCACTTTTGAACAAACAAATCACGGATACAATGTTTAAGTAACATTAAGTAATCACTCATATTGACCAAAGAAAAACATCACATCAAATGCACATAACAGACCAACGCATAAGGATATGTCTCATCTGTAGGATTAGCAGGCAGAACATAACAACCTGTCACAAACCTGAATACATCAAATAACAAAGGATATAGTGGATCAGGTCAGAGGTAACACAAAATAAACATACAAAAAGTGTAATTTCACGCTTTTATACGGTTCTGTCATATTGATTTACAAACAATTATGTTATATCATGTACTGCATAGCTGATTATGTGCTTTCCATAGTGAGAGCAGTATAGTTGAACACGGGCTGGGTGAGAACCATACCCTTCTGCATCTCGATGTGGACGACGTTCCGAAACGGATTGGTGCATGTCACTGTCGACGCAGATGACGTTCTGCTGTGAAACACGTGGGCCGCTGAGCCCACAGCTCACATAAACAAAGGCACATTGGGCTGTCGGAGTAGTCGATGCTTGTGTAGCGCTCAGTGCTTGGAGAGTCACACCGATTACTTGGTATTGTAGGCTGTCCTCTTTCAAGCTTTGGAGCTTTAACAGAAATTCATGAAAACCGTCCACATGCTTAATGCATGGATTGTCAACCACGTTTCTGATGTGAAAGAAGGTGAGCTTATTTCGTTTTTTACATATGATGTGTCAGAAGTCAGATTTGTGCTCTGCAAGCTAGAGTTGACCATTCCAAAAACTAAACAAAAAACACAACATTACACTGCTCGGTACTTCTGTGCTTAGAATGGATACATTTGACCAGATTCACAATCTCGGCATTTATGGGAGAAGTTGCGAAATACTTGCTTGTACTGACGCGCGCGGTGGTCTGTTCCGCAAAGAACAAACTTCCAGCAGCTGTAACTGATCAACTTTGTTCGTTTAAAATGTTTTTTTTTAAATCTTCGGATTGTAGCTTCTCTCACAGATTAAATGTGGGACGTGCATGTTTATATTTGACTGGATGTCAAGCCTAGGTGTGCGTAAATGACAGATTCTTGACGATTTCTTGGATTCATTCTCTGATGGAATAGCATTTCCCAGGAACATAAATCAAAGTTATCTATTTCATTAGGGGAAGATTCCTGAAAAGAGACGCTTTCTTGAAACCGGAATCCCATACAACATCTATCAGCTTTAGCTACCCATTTCAAGTGTCACCGAAAAACAGTAAAGACGTAAGGTACGAACTTCTAGATTCTATTTTCACACAAGACATATCACATTTAGCCCAGCATCTATCCAGACAGTTCCGATTAAAGACAGAGTAAATGAATTTAACTGTTACTTTAACATATTGAAACACGCGTAATTGTTAATAATGTTCAATTGTACAATGCAGACCCATAATTAATTTGTATTGTACTGTTGATGAATCAATAATGTGAAACTTAATTAAGAAAGTTTGTGGAAATTAAAAAATGGTGCCACTTTCGTTTCCAGCCATGCCCTGCGTCCAGGCTCAGTATGGGTCATCACCTCAAGGAGCCAGTCCTGCTTCCCAGAGCTACAGCTACCACGCCGCCGGAGAGTACAGCTGCGACTTCTTAACACCTGAGTTTGTTAAGTTTAGTATGGACCTGACCAACACTGAGATCACTGCCACAACGTCTCTCCCTAGTTTCAGCACGTTCATGGACAACTATAACACAGGTTACGACGTTAAACCGCCCTGTCTGTATCAAATGCCCCACTCTGGAGAGCAGTCCTCCATCAAGGTCGAGGACGTCCAGATGCACAGCTATCATCAGCAGACTCACCTGCCTCCGCAGTCAGAAGACATGATGACCCACTCCGGGCCCATGTACTTCAAGCCCTCCTCACCTCACGCCCCGAGTACGCCAAACTTCCAGGTCCAACCCAATCACATGTGGGAGGATCCTGGCTCTCTTCACAGCTTTCATCAGAACTATGTGGCGGCGACGACTCACATGATAGAACAGCGCAAAAACCCGGTGTCAAGGCTTTCATTATTCTCCTTCAAACAGTCCCCTCCCGGTACCCCTGTGTCGAGTTGCCAGATGCGATTCGATGGCCCACTGCACGTTTCAATGAGCCACGACAACCCCGGTGGACACCGTGGCTTGGATAGCCAGAGCTTCGCGGTACCTAGTGCCATTAGGAAACAAGCTGGCCTCGCGTTTCCCCACTCCCTGCAGCTGGGGCACGGGCACCAGTTGATGGACAGCCAAGTTCCATCGCCCCCGTCCAGAGGATCTCCGTCAAACGAGGGTCTGTGCGCAGTGTGTGGGGACAATGCTGCTTGCCAGCATTATGGAGTGCGAACCTGCGAGGGGTGTAAAGGATTTTTTAAGGTGAGCTTTCGTTAAATACCAGTTTGTGTTGTTATTACACATTTCGTTAGCATTTTTTTCATAATTGTCTCAGGTGGAAAAAAGCGGAGGCCCGTTTTTGTCAGCATTTGTGAAGGATACAAATAGGCCTGGGTGTTGTAATTTTAACATTATAACATTTGTAGTTACATATAGGCATTATAAAAATTTATGTAAACTATATGTGTCATAGTGTGTCCATTTGTTATGGTGGTGATTGTGCAATATGATAAAGATAACTGTAATAGGCTATCTTGTACATGAGCACTTGAAAGAAGTCACAGTGGCAAATGTGTATGGTCACTTTATTTCAGACCTTAGTTTAAAAAACAATATTTTTATTAAAAACCGGGGTTGGAGGCACGGTAAAATATTAATGGCCACGGAACTGTATTTACCCAAACGGTACTTTGCATATATAAACTCTAGAAGCGTGTACTGAGCAGTTATACAATATCAACCGTGTTTTAAAGCGCAACCTGGATTTGTGGAAACTCTGTTACCTATTCTGAAAATATGAATTTTTATTTGCAGCGCACCGTTCAGAAAAATGCTAAATACGTGTGCTTAGCGAACAAAAACTGTCCTGTGGATAAACGCAGAAGAAACCGGTGTCAATACTGCCGCTTCCAAAAGTGCCTTGTCGTCGGAATGGTGAAAGAAGGTAAGGGAAGGCTACTTTGTTGGTATTTGTCTGTTCCATGCAGGCAGGCTGGCATCAGCTGCGCGCAAAAGAGCAATTTGACTCCCCCAGTCAATGTTCATCTTTCACTCTTTTCAAAGCTGACATTTAGATTTTCTTTTGCTTTTGCGCAGTACGATTTGCTTATTTCATGGCCTTTATTTTGTATTTTCTTTTTCTTGAAAGTTGTTCGAACTGCAAGTCTGAAGGGCCGAAGAGGCCGCCTGCCATCCAAACCCAAGAGTCCTCAGGACCCCGCCCCGCCGTCACCTCCCGTCAGCCTCATCAGCGCGCTCGTGAGAGCCCATGTAGACTCCAACCCCTCCATGTCTGCCTTGGACTATTCAAGAGTGAGTATAAAAAGATTCAACTTCTGTCATATATTGTGTAGAAGGAAACACCGAAACATTTCTGTTGACTTATACCGTCATCAGACAACTCACTAACAACACAGAGAATGGCCTCTCTGATTTAGGTGTCCAGTCAACTTACAATTTATGGACAAAGTTTTGTGCGAGACATCGTGCACAGCTAACTTTGTCAGGCTTTTTAAAGTGGCATATTTTACTAAGAAAATTGCTTTGGAATAGAGAACTCAATAAAAAGAAGACATGAATTTAATAGTATAAAAGCACTCCCCCCTCCTAGAAATAGGCTTTGCAATTTCACGGGTTATATATTTTAAAGGACCTCATTAAGTCCTGTTTAAATTAAATTCCAGTTTCAGGCTAACCCTGACTACCAAATGACTGGAGACGACACACAGCACATCCAGCAGTTCTATGATCTCCTGACCGGCTCCATGGAGATTATCCGGGGTTGGGCCGAAAAGATTCCCGGGTTTCCTGATCTACCGAAGCAGGATCAGGACCTTCTCTTCGAATCCGCCTTCTTGGAACTCTTCGTTCTGCGTCTCGCATACAGGTAAACCGCGTAATTATGAAGTAACCTCGACTATAATGACAATCTACCCCCTTCAAGCTCCACTGCTTTGGATTTTATTGTCTACCCAATAATTAGGAGCCTCTTAAATCCCCATTTATTGCTCAAAGTAATTAATGACACCATGTTATTAATTGCAGGTCCAACTCAGTGGAAGGCAAACTGATCTTCTGCAGCGGAGTGGTCTTGCACAGGCTTCAGTGCGTGCGCGGATTTGGAGAGTGGATAGACTCGATTGTGGAGTTTTCCTCCAACCTGCAGAGCATGAATATAGACATATCAGCATTCTCCTGCATCGCCGCACTGGCTATGGTAACAGGTGCGTAAATAACCTTTAGTTAATCAAAGTTGCGTCAGAATTGAATAGGCTCTCCAACATTATTTAAAGAGTTTTAAGTAATTTGTGCTATATTAATATTGCAGAGCGACATGGGCTGAAGGAACCCAAGAGAGTTGAGGATCTTCAAAACAAGATAGTGAACTGCCTAAAAGACCAAGTGACATTCAATGGCGGAGGCTTGAATCGGCCGAACTACTTGTCAAAACTTTTGGGCAAGTTGCCCGAACTCCGCACGCTATGTACACAAGGTCTGCAGCGCATCTTCTACTTAAAACTCGAAGACTTAGTCCCTCCGCCAGCAATAATTGACAAACTTTTTCTTGACACACTACCGTTTTAAATTGACACTTGGCCATTAATGAGACCTCAACGAACTTCCACAGACTCGGTTTGAGTCAGCCTGACAGATTTTTAAGATTTCATCTCAGAATATATATAAGCTCCGTATAGGCTTATAGAACAACGATGCCAGATACATTGTGAGGATCTATAAAATAGATGCAAAGAAGAAAGAGAGGAATTTGAGCTCCCTGGTTAATTTTCTTTCATGTGATAAATTATTGTGAGTAGGGAAACGAACGGCCCACTCCGGGAAACTTCTCCCAATGGACTTCTCGACCAAGTTAAAACTGTCTTGCTACTTATATTCCTTCTTGTTTACTAAGCAGCTCCATTATCTGCTCCAATGATAATGCGTATTCAGATGTAATATATTCCATTTATATATACACATATATGATAGATTATGTGATGCGTCCAATGCGTCAGTTTATAACACTTGTACAAAGTTTGTTACGATGACAACATTTAATTTTCTTTGTTTTAATGACTCGTGCCTATGTGTTTTTGCCAGGATCCCGCGGTTTGAAAATAATCCGAAAAGACAACGCATGTTGTAGTTTTTTTTATAGGCACTTGCTATCGAGGTGATGTTGTCTATATTACACATGATATTCCGGACACTATGTAGTCTGCTAGATTTGATAAGGATTCGTAGTACTGGCACACCTTTTATGTACGATGGATATGTAGACACGTATCTCCATCTGTATAGACAATATGTAGACAGTATCTCCATCTGTATAGACAATGAGGGACCCATGGTGTTTGTAAACCTGTCACACATTCCTTGTTTGTATGTGTTGTAAGTATTGTTGCTGTTGAATATAAACGTTTCTCTATATTTATTATTTCTATGTTGCCAAAAGCTAAATTAAGCATGGTGCAATTTAAATGATTTCAATCCATCTGAATTCCTACTGAGCACGTTGTCTATGTTTTATGTCTTATAGACGTCTAGATAGTTATAATTTAAACACATCTAAAAATGAAAAACGCATCATATATAAAAGGTTGATGAGTGTATGGTACATCTTTATCACGGTGTATCATGGTGTAATAATATTAGACTATTGCAATGCATTTGGTGCCGAATTCCAAAAGCTTAGAGAGAAAGAGATATTTAATGTTTACAAATAAAACTTTAAAAATCAAATTCCCTTGCAAAACAATTTCTCTTATCCGACTTTATTCAATAACTATGGCTAGACCAAACGAAACAAATTACATTCAAAATATGGTTGGAAAAATATCCAAAGCCTGTATCTTTTAGGCCACGTTTGTTCTAAGAACGGGCGCGTTAGTTATTTCAATGTATTTAAAGCGTGAAAAGTTTCAGAGTGTGGTTGTACTTGATCTTTGATTTTGATTTTTGGAACCGACCATGTTGATCAAATTTTACGTGCTTAATCAAACAAATCAGTTGCTTAATTTACAAGTAAAGGCTATGGTAAAGCCTATAATCAACTTCTAAATCCACCGTCTAATGGCGTTGGTTATTTACAAATTATGAATCCTTCTGTCTAAATAGTAGGCTATAATATTCAATATTGTAGATGGAAAAGAGACAACTGGGTACAACGCTGCGTTTAAGAAGTAGGCATACTTAAGGATACTGACTCACGTCTGTATTGAGAATAAGGAGACGGACTAGACGGACTGGAAACATTCAGTTATTTGTCAGTTGGTAGGGCCACCTATTTCTACATAACATGGTGATCACGCTAAATAATATTCGTTCTCCATACCTAAAGCCTGTCCAGACAACCTATGTTGTCTTTGCTTCATCCTGCTTTTTAATAGCAGCAAAAGCATTTTATTCAAACTGTTATACTGTCGTAGTGATCAAATTAGGCAACACATGTATTTGATTATCATTGAATCGAAATGACTTTTACAATTGACAGACGTGCAGGCATAGGCTACTACTGAGATATATAGGCTTTTTGGTATGTGTACCAGATGAAAATATGATAGATTAAATATACGAAATTCGGTTAATGTGATCTTTTATAGTGATAGTTAAAACAAAGATGAATAATGACTGATGCTTTTGTATCATAACTCATCGTAACTAATATTGTGAAGAATATCAGAACTATTCCCAGTTCCTTGAGTCCAGTTGCAGGGCTTTAGTCTAACCTTCACACGGAGTCAATGGGCCACGCAGGGCACGCTGACTAAATACCATTGTGCCGGTGGTTCTGCATGGCAAGTTTGAGGGAAAAGAAAAAACGGTTAAAATCGATGTTTTATTTTGACAATCAAGGACAAATAAACACTTCATAAAAAATATTTGATTTACAAGGGTGTAATTTCACTGGCTGTTTCAAATAGCTTAAGTTCCCTTTTTTTCAAGACTTGTTTCTGTCTCGACAACATCCTAACTGTAGTGTGTACCCACCTGGGAATGCAACTTTCGTGCCGCGGTATTCCAGATCCAGCATATCTCTGTCAACAGACATACAGGGCCTACACAACTGTGACGGCTATTTTTCCTGTATTGTATCCTCGGTTTGACATGTAGGCCATTATAACTTTGAATTAGGCTACTGGAGGGTGTTTTCTAGTGAGATATATCTGCTGTAGCCTAATCGTTTATTATACCAACTTTTCATTATTGATGCTGTTTAGAACACCGCCGCGTTAGTTTCGTAGGAATTCTGTAGCAATGTCAAATCTCATTCACTTCAATGTCTCCCAAAAGAAAAGTGACGTCAGCCTCCGAGGCTATGTCTGGGACCTCCACAATGATCCGATATTTATCATATCATTAAACTGGCAGTAACAGCTTCAACTGAAGGTTCCAGGCAGGAGGCAATAAATTGTCAAAAAAATTATTTCGTCAATGCAAATGTACTAATTGTAAGACAAATTGGTATTAAATTCAGAACCGGTTTGCTGACATTTAACAGATCTGTTAAAAGGGTGCTTTGCAATGCCATGACACAAGTTCATTTAATGTTGACTCGAACGATAGTTTGGTTTGAATTTCGCCACACAATAAAAATGACACATGTATGTAGCAAACACTTCTGACAGTCGTTGTGCATGATTATACATATTAGGGTACTTTAAGTCAAATGTCATTTAGATCTCACAGTTTAATTTCCCCATTCTTGACATCAATGGTGGTTTTTACGTCCTCGCAGAAAGTCTTTGTAGACTTAATAATCCAACATGACTTCATGTGTCGGCACAAAGAAATACGGCAGCAGGAAGTGCCGGTCCAGATAAGTACATACAGGCTCCTGCCTGGTCAGAGAGGAATTAAGACAAAGCTAGTAGTCTAAGAGATAAGAAGAACAAAAATAGCTCCCTAACCACCTCGAAAAGAGGCGGAATTGTGCCCCCAGGTCCGCTGCTAAGTGCTCGCACAGGTAGTGAGAAAGCCTCCAAATTATAAGGGTACATCACATCCAGCGAGAGTGCTAGTTCATAGGGGCCACCATTAACTCATTCAGGCCTGCAAGGCATGCAAGTCAACTGCTATACTTGAACGTTTCCCGTTTCTAGAGTGTTCTCTCAACTCTGAGCGATCTTTCTTTGGGTTTGTCTGAGGCAGCGAGACTGCAGAACCAGTATTGTTGCAATGCCATGTAATGTGATAACGTGGGCCTGATGATAACAATTTAATTTAGTAACACAAAGTAAAACCAATATATATATATATATATATATCGTCATAGCTTCATGACTGATTGTGTGTAATTTTATGTTCTAAAACTAAATTGCTGTCAAAAGCTTTTAAAGACTTGTGTTGTTTCAGGTATGGAATGGTCCTTGACAGACTTACTCCAGAATGTGACGTTATCAAACCGAATCTCTATTCCCCAGGTTGTCCTGGTCCAACCTTACAAGACACCAGCTGGCAGCTGTTGTTCTGCTTGGCAGATGTTCCATTGGGCTTATGGGCCTGTGGTTGCCAACTGTACATTCTGAACTGAAAAGGATCTGAAGTGATGCAAAAATGATGATTAATTCTGCCCCCTGACCCCTGAGGAACCTGTAAAGTGTGAAAACAGAGACATGTCCAGTTAGGAATTAGGTTCACACTATAGTCGTGTTAGGAGTTAGGTTCACACTATAGTCGTGTTAGGAGTTAGGTTAAATCTATAGTCGTGTTAGGAGTTAGGTTCACACTATAGTCGTGTTAGGAGTTAGGTTCACACTATAGTCATGTTAGGAGTTAAGTTCTATAAGAAACCAGGATAACATAACACGTGTTGGCCACATTACCATGTCACTATAACACTGTAAAAACATGACTATGAACAACAAACAATAAACATCACCTTTAATTAGGTCATATAATACGACGGATGAAGAGAGAACTCCTCCCCTCCAATTCTAACCATCTTCTACAGAGGCACTATTGAGAGCATACTAACCAACTGCATCTCTATTTGGTATGGAGCTTGCTGTGCCTCTGACTGGAAGTCCCTGCAGAGGGTGGTGAGGACAGTGGAGAAAATCACCGGGTCCTCACTTCCTCCCATACAGGATACGGCAAAGGAGCGCTGTCTGACCAGGGCTCACAACATCAATAAGGACATCTCCCACCCGCACCATGAGCTGTTGTCACTGCTGAACTCTGGAAAGAGGTTCCGCAGCTTTCAATGCAGAACAGCCAGGTTCTGCTATAGCTTTATTCCACAAGCCATACGACTGCCGAACTTAAAATAACAATTCCCCCATCCCCCCTCACATACCCTTACAGGACTACTTCTCTGAACTTTGTAATGGGTTAGTATTTTTATACAAATATTTTAATAGCATTTTTATACATAGCTTAATATATATAAAAACTGGCTGTAATATACGTAATATATATTTTAGACATAGGCTTTATAGATAGAGTATATATACCCACGTATTTATGTTAGCACATCACTACACTATCCTGAGTCTATTGAAACAACATTTTGTTCTTTTTAAAAATGTTAAGTGAAAGCGAATGACAATAAAGATGACTACTACTACTACTACTACTACTACTACTAATACTACTACTACTACTATAATATATTGCCTTTTAACAAGGGGTTTATTCCTTAGAGATACAATGATTAGGAAATTTGTTAAATACTTTCTGTGGGAATAGTGAATGGTGCGAGGTAAACAAGAATACAATTAGAACTAGTGGGCAAACTTATCTCAAATAAATATGAGTGCAGAGTAGTAAGATCACAGCAATCTGATTCTTTAAACAATCACTTACTGTCTGAGTCGGACTGTTTGTACAACTTGTGTTTATGTCATGTTTATGTACAGCCTTTCTTGTAAACAGTTGTATTGAGCTCCTCCATCAGACAATGGTCCTCAAAGACATTTCACTCGAATCTTAATATATTTAAGTGTGTCATCAATTTGGTCATTTTCCAGCCGCAGGAATATCTTTTTTTGGGCTTTCTCTGGGCTTCCCTGAGTTCTTAGCTGCAGTCCTGTCAGATCCAAGTGTTTGCCTTGCTCTGCTCAGAACATGGTTCATGACATACTAAGTTCAACTCATGACTTGACTGATTTCAGTTCACTGTACATTCTATTAAATTAAAAGACTGACTTTCAAGAAGAGAATCAAAATCAAACTGCCAGGTCTCTGTCTCTCTGCCTTTCAGCCTTTCTGCCTGCTTGTCTCCCTGACAGCCTGTCTGCCTGCTTGTCTCCCTGACAGCCTGTCTGTCTGCTTGTCTCCCTGACAGCCTGTCTGTCTGCCACACCCCAGCTGGATCCTGTCTGTCTGCCACAGCTCAGATTGATCCTTCCAGGCACTGAACAGACAATCAATTCACCAGTCATGTATGTCGGATGAAGGGAGGCAACAAGCCGGGAATGATGAGATCCCAGCAGTCTGTCCAGATCAGTCCTGATGGACAGGACAGGGACAAGCACACTAATCATTTGCAAAGTTCCTTTAAAAGAAGATTGACTCAATGTACTAGTCAGATCACTCATAAATATGTACTTGATATTAAGCAGCTGTGTTGACTGTTGCTGTTATTGCACATTGATTTCTGATAGACGTTGTCAAATAATTGTTTCATGTGTGGTCAGCACGGCAACATCCATTAAGGCAACGCTTCAAGCCTGACTCCATCGGCCACAGGGAATCATTAATGTCATGAGATTGACTGGAGTGTTGTCGTCCAAAAACAGATTTTATATTTTTCGAAGATGGCTGAGATGAGATTGAAGAATTATACTGGACAGTTGGTTCTTCATGTAAATTGAACATATAATGATGACAATTATGATTATTTCTGTAAACTGAATTACCATGTGCCAGTGAATCACGCTGTGTGGAGACAATCCTAGGAGAAACACACACCCAAACTGAACACATGAACTGTGTCCTTTGACCTTATTGACAAAATAAAATAGGAAATCTCCTTTATGGAAAGAGTTAATGTTTCCTATGGCAGACACATTTCCGATTCAATTAGTTTTAATGAAGCCGGCACTCACTGGTTACTCAAGGAGAAAAAAGCAAAACCAATGCATGATGGGTACAGAGCGCACAGTAAGCAGGGACAGATGATCCAGAGAGAAACCTGTGCTTCCAGGCAGCAGGCGAGGGGGCCGCGTCAAATATAACATATAAATATAAATATAAATAAAAATATAAAATAAAAATAAGAATAAGAATATGAATATGAATGAGCAGCATGAGTGGGCAACATAGTGCAAATGAGATATGAGATAAAGGTGGCTTGTGCGTAGTGCAATAGGTGTCGGATTTGTAATCCAATCCATTTGACTACTTACGTAAATCGATATGAGATACAATGATCTGATGTGTACAGGTTTGTTTGGGAGTGTTTGATGTGACTGAGACAAAACAAGTCTTGTGAATAGAAGACAGATTAGTACGTTCATGACCTCCTTTTTAGTGAAAAAAAAACCAGAACCACCAACTTGCGCTTCATGTTGTGATGATTAGATGTATGCATGGCTGCAGACCATCCCTTCCCATGATGTCATTATGTGAAATGTCAAAGTGCTCTGAAGCATTGGCTCGCCACCAACCAGAATTTGCCCTGAACCTGTGATACAATGTTTTTCTCATCCTCTTCGTTCTGTGTGAACCACATCCGAAACAGTCATGCATGTGTAATGTGTTGATTTAATGTGTTGAGGTTTTTGAGGCAGTCGTGTGTTTGTGGCGGTGTTTGTTTGTGAGCATGTGTGTGTGTGTCTTTGTATGGATATGTGTTTGTGTTTGTGTGTGTGTGTGTGCGTGTTTGTGTGTGTGGGTGTTACAGAGATGTGTAACTGGTGTGTGTCATCCCTGCCCACCGGAGAGAGACTTTAGGAAACAAAGAACAAGAAGTCTGTTGACTTCACCTCTTCCAAACCCTGTTCCTAAGGTCGTAGACCTCCAACCCCAACCCTAACCTCTCAATCCTGGTGATGAGGAGGGTTGAGGTTGTTCTATAAACAGCAGCCATGGTATTAGTGTGCACGTCTGAACTGAGTGTGTGTGACAGTGATCAGTTGTCAGACGGGCCGGCCGCTGTCTTCAGACAGAGGCTGAAGCGTGCCCCTGAGATATAGCAGCATCTTGGTCAAGTGGCACATCTGAATGCAAGGCCCCATGGCCACATCAAAGAAAACAGAGGAAACATTTTGGCCTGTTTTGACATGACAGTTTTTGAAAGTTCAAGCAGAAAACCAATTATAATGAGCAGCACAAAGCCCGAAGGCCCTGGGTGGCGTCCACAGACAGTAGAACCAGCCAGGGTGAAGAAAACAATAATACCTGCAGTAAGCTGCTGCTCAGATCCACACCTCACCACAGGTCATATAAATACTGTATATTTGCTGTTGAGTTTCCAAGCAGCTGAGTTCGTGTACAAATCAAATCAAGTCAGGATTATAAAGTAAAAGAGCACGGTTTAATGTAATCTATCCCACAGGAGTCATGGTCCGATTCATCAAACAAAGCTTACAAGCACACTAGCTGTATCTGACAGTGTGCTGTTGCTACCTCTGGATGGCTGTATCTGACAGTGTGCTGTTGCTACCTCTGGATGGCTGTATCTGACAGTGTGCTGTTGCTACCTCTGGATGGCTGTATCTGACAGTGTGCTGTTGCTACCTCTGGATGGCTGTATCTGACAGTGTGCTGTTGCTGGAGGCAGACATGCCTGAAATGAAATATGAAATATATCCATAGATGTTGCATGCGTGAGTGGTTTCCCCTCCTGTACCTGCTGTGTAGAACCTGACTGGAAGCCTGGGTGTCTGGGTGTGACACAGAGAGAGAGAGAGAGAGAGAGAGAGAGAGAGTGAGAGAGAAAGAGAGAGAGAGTAGTTTCACGCATGCCTTTCTAATGCTTGCATGAGGCGTGAATGTATATAAGGATATGTTTGAAGAGTGAGATTGTTATGCAAACACATCGGTATGATGCATGCTGGGGTGGAGGGGGGGGCCCACATGCTCCCCAGGCTCATGTCTCTACTGAGCGCGTGCAGGGTAGAAACCTTCTTGGCTCCTTTTCCCACAATGCACCACGACTTCACAGCTGACCCTCAGAAAGCCCTCTCAGGGTGGGTCCTGGGGGGATGAGGGTGTGGTGTCTTGGGGTGTGTGTGTGACACACATACACTCCTGACAGAGCAGCCAGCTTCCTCACCACACACTGCTCCACCACACACTGCTCTACCACACCTGCTCTACCACACACTGCTCCACCACACACTGCTCCACCACACACCTGCTCCACCACACACTGCTCTACCACACACTGCTCCACCACATACCTGCTCTACCACACACCTGCTCTACCACACACTGCTCCACCACACACTGCTCTACCACACACTGCTCCACCACATACTGCTCCACCACACACTGCTCTACCACACACCTGCTCTACCACACACTGCTCTACCACACACTGCTCTACCACACACCTGCTCCACCACATACCTGCTCTACCACACACCTGCTCTACCACACACTGCTCTACCACACACTGCTCTATCACACACTCCTCTACCACACACTGCTCCACCACACACTGCTCTACCACACACCTGCTCCACCACACACTGCTCTACCACACACTGCTCTACCACACACCTGCTCCACCACATACCTGCTCTACCACACACTGCTCTACCACACACCTGCTCTACCACACACTGCTCTACCACACACTGCTCCACCACACACCTGCTCCACCACACACTGCTCCACCACACACTGCTCTACCACACACTGCTCTACCACACACCTGCTCCACCACATACCTGCTCTACCACACACTGCTCTACCACACACTGCTCCACCACACACTGCTCTACCACACACTGCTCTATCACACACTCCTCTACCACACACCTGCTCCACCACACACTGCTCTACCACACACTGCTCTACCACACACCTGCTCCACCACATACCTGCTCTACCACACACTGCTCTACCACACACTGCTCCACCACACACTGCTCTACCACACACTGCTCTATCACACACTCCTCTACCACACACTGCTCCACCACACACTGCTCTACCACACACCTGCTCCACCACACACTGCTCTACCACACACCTGCTCTACCACACACTGCTCCACCACACACTGCTCCACCACACACTGCTCTACCACACACTGCTCCACTTAAAATGTGTTTATGTTAAAGAAAATGTTTGCGTATTCATGAATATTCAGACATAGCAACATATCAAAAGTCTGAAAGTGATGGGAGATACGAGGAAGGTTCTGAAAAAATAGGATGAATGTATAAACCCAAATTCCACAGCTTGTTTTTTCATGAGAGAGCTACCAAAAGAACGATCTCAGAGACATGTATCACCTGGAGAAGGTTCCGGTCAGTCGATCTAGTCAACCCAAAAGCACTGTGGAGACATGGACGAGGGCCAGGAGATATTTTTCCCTACAAGAAGCCTGCAGAGAGAACAGTAGAATCAGTGACCTTCAAACAAGCTTTCCATCCATATAGAGAAGAGGAGACATGCACAATCCATCAAGAATGCACATGAACTTTCCTCTCCAAATGCTTCCCGGTTGAATAACAGTCAGTGGTTCAACTATGAATATTGCATATATAGTATACTCACAGGGCGGGGTGGCATTCGAATGGAGTTTGTGGAAAAGCACCTGAGTTTTCATAAAAAAAAACCTTAATAGCATTGTAGCGTATTTATGCATAAGAGTATATGTCAACATATTTAGTTAAGAATATTTATGTAAATATGAATTAATTTTTAAGTAGTCATATTGTGTTGTTTCAGTAATGATTTTACGATAAAAGAAAAAAAGACCTGCATGTTTTAAAGACGTTTTAACCCTATTACATTCAAATAACCTGAGTTTTATATTAAAAACACATCAAAAATTGAATGAAATCAATAAAATGTATTTAGAAAATGTGTGCCACGCTAGATGCCAGGAATGATCCTTCCCACAATCCCTTTCTCAGGAATAGAACGATCTGTGTTAATTTCCAGCCGTCTTTGATTGGATGAGGTTGCCTGAGCCTGGTCTATGGTAGCACGGGTCAGTGGCTGGACCAGTGAAGCATGAAACAAACAAATAGAAAACAGCACCTTGTGGCACTCGACCAGCGACCAGCGACCAGCGACCAGCGACCAGCGACTGGCTGGTGCCTCTGATGAAGACCTGCATCCCAGAGACTGAAGGGAGGGAGGAGAAGTAGGAGTGGAGGGAATGTGAGAGGTTGGAGAGAGAGAAGGGTGAAAGGGAGGGGCAAACATACAGGGGGGGCAGGAGGGGAGGTGGTAAAAGAAAAAGAGAGGGATTGGGGTGTAAAGTAGTGAAAGGTAAAATGTAGATGAATGGGGGAGAAAGGAAGAGGAATAGAAAAAAAGAGAGATGAGATTGAGCGGGGAAGTAAAGGTGGGGAGAGCGGGGGGAGGAGGGAGGGGGGAGGGGGAAAGACAGGCCGATCATCCTGTGATAAGATGTGGAAAATATGTCTGATTATCCCAGAGCAGCAGAGCCTCAGACAGACAGCTTGGAGTCATCTCAAGACTCAGGAGGGAGGAGGCAAGACAAGAGCCTATGCCTGCTCCTCCACACACTGAGGGAATACATTCAGTTTGTTCCTGTTTGGTGCAGAGAGGAAATTCTAATTAAGGGTGGGGGGAATTTTGACACATGTGAGGCAGAGATCAATATTTAGTGCAATAATCAGCTATTCCTGATGGCTTGACAGTGTCATTGTGTGCACTGTTCACTGCAGGTCCATTAGACTTACTGAGAGACGAGAAGAGAGGAGAGGAGAGGGGGGAGAAAGAGGCAGTGGAGGCAGGAGAGGAGGAAGGACAGGTAGGAAAGGAGATAAGAGAGGAGACAGGAGAGGATGTAGGAGAGGAGACAGGGCAGGGGCTAGGAAAGGAGACATTTGAGGAAGTAGGAGAGGAGACATGGGAGAGGCTAGGAGGTAGGAGAGGAGACTTGAGGCTTTGCTCTAACTGCCCTTCTGACTCAGCAGCATCATGAATCAAGGGACGAGATGCCTCTCTTGCTCCAGTTTGTCTTGTGTTTTATCTTCATTCATGCTGTTAGAGAGAGGGCCTCTGTCAAAGCAGTGGCACACACAGAAGCACAGAAGAGGAAAATCACTGCAGAACACACACACCTAATACACAAAGACCAAACACAGTCCACACAACTTACAAACACAAGTTATACACAAGTAAGAACAACATGAGAGTGTGAACACGTCTTCCCAGGTGACTCCAGAGCAGACCAGCAACCCTGGAGCTGCAAACGCTCCCTGCAGGAGGAGGGAGGGAGGGAGGGAGGGAGGGAGGATAGGGGGAAGGGGTGGAGGAGAGGGGGGAGGGGTGGAGGAGAGGAGGGGGGAGGGAAGGGGGAGGGGTCGAGGAGAGGAGGGATGGAGAAGAGAGGTGGAGGAGAGGAGGGAAGGGAGGGGGGGGCTGGGAGGCGGGGCGGAGGCTGAGGGTAGGGGGAGGCTGAGGGTAGGGGGAGGCTGGGGGGAGGCTGGGGGGAGGGGGGAGGCTGGGGGGAGGCTGGGGGGCAGCCCAGGGTGTCCCTGTCTTTCTGTGTCAGCCTTGTCTCTGTTCCTCCACGTCGGTGACACGTGCGCGGGTACTTACCACCCCAAGTTGCTCCAATTAAGGGCCGTCCCACTGCGCTGTCCGCGGCGTCGAGCGTTCGGGGCGGGTGACAAGGAGGGTCCAGGACCTGTCTCTCCTGTGACATAACGAAGGAGTTTAAAAAAGGAAGGGGGTAGTGTGGAGGGGGTGGGTGCATGTGGAAGGCAAACACAGCCTCACGCTGGGCCTGATAGGTAGATAACAAAGCCTCTGGTTACATGAGTGGCAGAGAGGGAAGGCCTTGAGGATTCTCTAATTACTGGCCGCAATCTATCTCAGTCACCGGCCTTCTAATGTGATTTATCAGAATGCATGAAGCCCCTTGGTATAATGCCCTTATTAGACGGCTGCAAGTGACGGGGGGCAGAGGTCCAGCCGGGGGAGGAGGCAACCTGAGATTTAAGCATCAATTACAGTCAAAGGAAGAATTAATAGTTATTAATCCACACAAACATGACTACACCTCCTGATCCTGTTCTCTGCCATTTGAAGGAGCGCAGGCACACACACACACACGCACACATGCACACACGCACACACACGCACACATGCACGCACACATGCACACACACACGCACCCCTCGTCCATACACGTGTGTATACTCACTTGCACTTCTGAACATGGTTGAACGCACACACACGCACCATGACTCACACATGAACGCTTTCACATATGCACTTGATTACACACACACACACACACACACACACACACCAAAGGACAGACAGAGAGACACACGGACGCAGACTTGAGCTGAAGGAATCCGGCCCACCCTGGGCAGGACGAGGCTGCTATGAAACAAGACTAAAGCCATAAATATCTGTTCCTCTGGTGGGACTGTTGTTTAGTAGGAGCGTAGATCAAAGGTCTTTAACTCTTTAACTGAATTCTTTGCTGCCAAATTCAATTGCAGTCAGTCTGCTAAGATTTTCTCAATGTAATATGTGTATTTTGATTCAATTTTACCCTCAAATACATACATATACATATTGTTTATTTGGTTATGGGGGGGGGGATCAATACTTGGATCTGTACCTCGTCTTCCTAAACGCATCATGAGATGGCAAAATAGCTCTCTAATTCAATTCAGTAAAGCCACATAGATTCTTAATTCTGTGCTATTAAACATTTGCAACATTTACAATGTCTTTTTTTAACCACTGCTAACTGTTGTGTGCCTTCCTGCAAAGATGAAGCACATTTTATACTTTGAAGAAATTTAATTTAGAAAGGCCAGACTCTTAACAAATTGCAATAAATCTGAGATGCAACTTCACATCGTTACCTGGGTGAGTGGATTCAAGGTAATGTTTTTCCATGGTGCTTCATAAGACTGAAACGAAAACAATGTGTGCAATCGAAGTAAAGAAAATCGAACACAAAATCGTCATCTTTTTTGTGATGTCTGAGATTACTTGAAATTCAGATCGATAGATAGACAAATCACAGTTTTGTCCATGCACTAATGTGACAAAGCCAGAGCACGCCAAGTTAATTGTAAGATTTGAGTGTTGAGGTTGTTGTTGGGTTGCATGTTTCCTGGCTGTGAGGGTGGGCTGTGTGCTGGTAAAGGTCTGCAGCGTGTCTCAGAGCAGAACGCCAGCGTGGGACTGGCTGTCAGTCACACAGAGGCAGTATTTAGACAGCTAGTCGAGAGGTCTGCTTCTCTGCCAGTTACTTCCTCTTAAACAGCCCTCTCCTCTGAGAGACAACCCTCCTCTGAGAGACAGAGAGACAGCCCTCCTCAGAGAGACAGAGAGACAGCCCTCCTCAGAGAGACACAAGAGAGACAGCTCTCCTCAGAAAGACAGCAGAGAGACAGCCCCCCTCAGAGAGACAGAAGAGAGACAGCCCTCCTCTGAGAGACAGCAGAGAGACAGCCCTCCTCTGAGAGACAGCTCTCCTCAGAAAGACAGCAGAGAGACAGCCCTCCTCTGAGAGACAGAGAGACAGCCCTCCTCGGAGAGACAGAAGAGAGACAGCCCTCCTCTGAGAGACAGCTCTCCTCAGAAAGACAGCAGAGAGACAGCCCTCCTCTGAGAGACAGAGAGACAGCCCGTCCTCGGAGAGACAGAAGAGAGACAGCCCTCCTCTGAGAGACAGCTCTCCTCTGATAGACAGCAGAGACAGCCCTCCTCTGAGAGACAGAGAGACAGCCCGTCCTCGGAGAGACAGAAGAGAGACAGCCCTCCTCTGAGAGACAGCTCTCCTCTGATAGACAGCAGAGACAGCTCTCCTCTGAGAGACAACAGAGACAGCCCTCCTCTGAGAGACAGCAGAGAGACAGCTCTCCTCAGAGAGACAGCAGAGAGACAGCTCACCTAAGAAACACAGCCCCTCCGCCCTCCCCTCCTCCCACCTCTCCACCACCACAACATCCCACTCTCCTGAGAGACTTGGTACTTTAAAGGACAATCTGGGTGGAGGTGGCGGAGTGATGGTGTGAAGTTAGGACCAAAAGGTACATTGTGATGAGTCTATCGCCTGCCTCAGTGTAGAGGAGGAGGGGGGGGGGCGTAGGGACAGGACATCCATCAGCGTTATCTGAAGGGGCCAACAAGCTCATACAGCATCATATGGCTGACAGGGAAGATGAATCTGAGCAGGACGACGCATCACAAACACTCCCAGACCTTCAGTCTCACTCAGGACCAGAGGAAGCTGAGGGACGGGAGACAGAGCAGGAGGGATGAGAGGAAGACAGACAGAGAGAAAATGAGTGGATTGAGAGAGGGAGAAAGAGAGTGTAATGAGAGAGAGAGAAATAAGAGAGAGAGAAACAAAGAGAGGGGGAGATAAGGTAATGAGAGAGGGGGAGAGAAAAGAGAGAGAGAGAAATAAGAGAGGCAGAGGAATGTGAGGAGCAGAGATAGCGATCATGCTGGGTGAGGGTCGTGGTATTGTGATGCTGTCCTGTGGAGTGTCTCCGATCATCCTGCTGCCTGCCACACTAAAGCTAACACCACTGACAAACAGTCACTCACTTCCACCAAACGTCTGTCTGTCATCCGGCTCAAACAGACACACGCCTCCGCACCTGAATGGAGATCCTTAAGTCACTGACAATAGTAGGAAGATGGCCTTTAAAGGGAAGTGGGGGAAAACCCAGAAAAGAATAGCACCTACCAGAATAAGGAGAGACTTATCATTTGCAATAATGGAGGAAATTACAGCAAGAAGTGGATCTGAAAAATCCTTTTAACTGGCAGAAACAGATCCAGTGTAGACAGAAGTCTTGTTTACTTGGTAAAATGGCATCAATTAGGAGCGGATGGCAAAATTTGCATATTCTCTTAATGGACTGGCCTTTGTTCTGTGGCGCGCTAGCGGTGATAGTATGAAAGGGACATGTTCAGGGAGACAGAGGAAAGGTCAGGTGTCTCCACTAGTCAGGTGATCATATTTTTCACCAAACAGTCGTGCATTCTGCATGGGGATTGTCATGTCACACGCAACAGCATTCGTTTTCTTTGAGTTAAATGTTTTGATAAAAATGCATTAATTCTAACTGTGCATCAGAATACTTACCATGGTGAAACAGAGAGATATTAACATTTATAGGAAATATATATAAATAAGAATTGTTTCTATGAAATATGATTGATTTCTTAAAATTCTAAATCAAGAATTTGTCAATACAAATACTTAAATGTAAATACAATGGTTGATTTTTTTGCACACAAAAATAGAAGAAACTAAAGAATCTTTAAAATATTGCCACAAATTCCAAAAATTAAACGGCAATGTAGGGAAGGGATCAATATCCTGTGTGTAGGACTGAGCTTATCAATATGAATGATTTTCAAATTAATTTTCATTACTTAGAGACTCCGTCAGCGTGGAAGATAATGAATTCCAGAAAATGATATTTCATCATGAATGCTGCAGTAAGTGTCCCAAGAAGGGGTCGTTTCTCTCACAGCAAGAATCAGGCGAGAGACTGTAAATTCTCTTCTCATCCTCCTCCTCCTCTCCTCCTCCCCTCTTCCCCCCCTCTCCTCCCCCACCCTCCTCCTCCCTCCTTCCTCCCTGCTCCCTCCTTCTCTCTCCCTCCCCCCTGCTCCCTCCTCTTCTCCTCCTCTCCTCTCCTCCCCCCTCTTCTATCCCTCCCCCCTACTCCCCCCTCCCCCCTGCTCCCACCAGCCCAAATTGACTGGTCTTGCACAGTTGCAGCTGAACAAGAAAGGACTTGCTAGTGTCAAGACGCAGTTTACAAATATGACATCTCCTCTGGCAGGGCTGGAAATATGAAATATTGATTTATGTGCAGTAAAAGGTCTTATAAAAATGATCACATACACATGAGGGATTAATGCGCAGAAGATCAATAGAAATTTCATTCTTGACGCTAGACTGTCACCTATGGTGAAATGCTAAAATAAAGAAATCAATATTATCTATGAAATGTCAAATTTATTATAATTATGTGGATGAAAGCTGGCCAAGTGCCTCCCGGGGGGGCAGAGCGATAGGTTACTCCTCTCCAGCCTCCCTTCAGGACATCCTTCTCCTGCTGCCAATTTGAGAGCCATATTGGTGTAAAGGCTTTTCAGACGTTATGTATGGCCATGTTGTAACAAATTCCTTCTGGAATATTTAACTGTGGAGAGACTGACAATGGGTCGAGCTGCAGTTCATAGCCTGCAGGTTGTGTGGTTAACAGCTGTTAGCTTTGGCACATGAGGTTCTGCCCCTGGATGGAAACCTGTCCGCTCAGCAGCTGCTGCTGACAGCTTCCAGTCACAGGCCACCCTGACACACATCCCAGCATGCACTGGGTTGGGTTGGATGATGAGCCTCTCCTCTGGTCACTGTGACGTTTGGCTTGTCTTTATATGATTGTTTTCAAAAGTACACTCAATCTGGATGAAAGGGTTTGAAGCTAAGATGCTGGGGAACAAACTCACCACAGGCAAGTTACAAGGAGACGCACCGTGTCCTGCTTCAGGGAAATACAATAATACAATTTCAAGATTTAGACCCATAATATTTGCCCAACTTGTGGATTCATCTTTTTACTTCTTCTTACTTTTATGTTGACCCACACATTATCCAGGCCTGCTTTCATACTGTCCTGTAGAAATCTTTGGACTTGCTTTTGCATTTAAACCAAGTGGTACTTCTGTCTGTTCAGTCATCTAATTAAAATCCTTTGCATGTGTGAGGATCAATTCATGTAATCAATGTTGGACAGTGTCTCAGGCCGTGTAAAGGTCACTGATATGGCGTGGCAAATCATCCCAGCTGGACCATAGAAAGGGACAACACTGTTTGGAAGCTGCCAACTTTGCAACGTTAGATTATATATGGCGAACAAAACCAATCGAACTGTTATGGTGCCTGATAAAACGTTCTACTTTTGCTATTCTCTTCTTTTTATTTTCCTCAATTTTCTCTTTAGTTGTGTATATGAGTAGAAGCCTGCAGGTAGAGAGGAGTCAGCTGGTGCATGTCTTTAACAACAGCCCGGGCCATTAAACTATGCTGCGATACAGCTGCAAATACCCAATAAAGCCAGCACAATATCATCCCTATTAAATGGTCATCTTTGTGGGTCCAGGAAGTTCCCAGGAAATGACAGAAAACCATAACAACATGTAATCGAGCTGAACACAGAGTTTATGTCATCAAGCTGAACACAGGGTTTATGTCATTAAGCTGAACACAGAGTTTATGTCATCAAGCTGAACACAGGGTTTATGTCATTAAGCTGAACACAGAGTTTATGTCATCAAGCTGAACACAGAGTTTATGTCATCAAGCTGAACACAGAGTTTATGTCATCAAGCTGAACACAGAGTTTATGTCATCAAGCTGAACACAGGGTTTATGTCATCAAGCTGAACACAGGGTTTTCCCTTCGGCAGATCTGACCACACTGTTTCTCCGCGGGGCCATGAGAAAGATGTGTCGGAGGTCCACCCTGCTCTGGAGAACTTCTCAGCCTCACTCAGGGTCTGTTCTGCACATGCCTCACTCACATATGTAGCAGCATACAACCTGGAAAAAAAGAAAAAAGTAGGAACCTGTCAATCGAGGCAATTTACCGCCACAGATATTAACAGAGGAAGGGAAACCGAGGGGGCGAAAGAACAAATTGTGTCGTCCATTTTTTTTTAAAGTGTCTAAATCGAATTCATAAGATCACAATTGGAGAGATAGAACCCAGTTTATTTCTCCTCCTTTCACGGGCTTATGTGCTCTCTGGCAGATCAAAGCTCTGAGGAGAGCGGTTGTTGATGGAGGCTTTGAGGCGGAAGAGGGAGGTAGGGTGGCTCTTTAAGGGGGCCGGGCGGCAGCGATAACCGGGGGGAGGCAGAGGGAGCCCCCCCCACGTCCCACTGAGGAAGGTGCTCCAACTTATCAGAGTCCTCACGCAGGGAATGATTAGCCCTCTGCCGGGCCTGCAGCTCCCAGGGTCACAAGCAGCCCTGGATGAAAGGCAGAGCTCAAGCCCACTATCCTGCCTACAATCATCCATTAGCACTCAGACAGAGAAGCCAGTCTCTCACTCTCCTCAGACAGAGAAGCCTGTCTCTCTCTCTCCTTAGACAGAGAAGCCTGTCTCTCTCCCTCTCCCTCTCAGACAGAGAAGCCTGTCTCTCTCCCTCTCAGACAGAGAAGCCTGTCTCTCTCCCTCTCTCCTCAAACAGAGAAGCCTGTCTCTCTCCCTCTCCCTCTCAGACAGAGAAGCCTGTCTCTCTCCCTCTCCCTCTCAGACAGAGAAGCCTGTCTCTCTCCCTCTCCCTCTCAGACAGAGAAGCCTGTCTCTCTCTCTCTTCCTCTCAGACAGAGAAGCCTGTCTCTCTCCCTCTCCCTCTCAGACAGAGAAGCCTGTCTCTCTCCCTCTCAGACAGAGAAGCCTGTCTCTCTCCCTCTCCCTCTCAGACATAGAAGCCTGTCTCTCTGCCTCTCTCCTCAGACAGAGAAGCCTGTCTCTCTCCCTCTCTCCTCAGACAGAGAAGCCTGTCTCTCTCCCTCTCTCCTCAGACAGAGAAGCCTGTCTCTCTCCCTCTCCCTCTCAGACAGAGAAGCCTGTCTCTCTCCCTCTCCCTCTCAGACAGAGAAGCCTGTCTCCCTCCCTCTCCCTCTCAGACAGAGAAGCCTGTCTCTCTCCCTCTCCCTCTCAGACAGAGAAGCCTGTCTCTCTCCCGCTCCCTCTCAGACAGAGAAGCCTGTCTCTTTCCCTGTCAGACAGAGAAGCCTGTGTCTCTCCCTCTCTCCTCAGACAGAAAAACCTGTATCTCCTCAGACAGAAAAACCTGTATCTCCTCAGACAGAGAAGCCTGTCTCTCCACCTCTCTCTCTCTCTCCCCCTCTATCCCTCTCCACCCCCCCTCACCAACCCCCCCTCACACACACACACCCCAGACACACACAAACACACTACCGCCCCCCAGACACACACACATACCCCCCCACACCCAACACACACACATACCCTCACACACTATTCCCAACACCCCCCCCACACCCAACACACACACTATTCCCAACACCCCCCCCCCCACACACACACACACACACAAACACACACACATCCTGCTAGCAGACAGGAAGTTTCAGGGTGGTAGTATGGCTCGCAGCATCTGTCTGAACCTCCAGATATTATTTATTAATTCCAGTTTGTTTAAGGACAGTCATTCTCGCGGCCCGCATCATGCAAAGTGTTGAGTCTGTTTACACTATTGATGCTATGGCAATCCAGTCCCGCCTGAATACGCATGGAGAAACAGGCCGACGGACAAAAACAAACAAGAAATCGGCAAACATCCCTCACAAATACAAAGGGAAACCACAACGTTGATGTAATGGAATATGTAGGTGAGGTCAGTTGCTGTGAACTGCTTCATCAACACGTTGGGTTGTGATTAACCCGTTCTGAAAAACACAACACATTTTGCATTTCACTGTAAAATATCAGGTCTCTATCTATCTCCTCCGCTCTCCAGCTCAGCTCGAGTCTCTTTCCTTCGCTCTCCAGCTCAGCCCGAGTCTCTTTCCTCCGCTCTCCAGCTCAGGAGTCCAGGAGTCCAGTCTGCAGGTCCAATGGGAGGATCTACATTTCCTGTAATGTTGCACTCTGTATTCATCCCCCAGACTCCTTGGTGTTATTAGTTCCTGGACGGCCCGTTCAAGTACGGCTGACCAGGCTCACCCTGTGCCCTCCAGGTCAGCGCTGTCCCGGCCAGCACTCAGTCTGATCCTGCTAATACAGGCCACAGATAGGGAAACGGCAATGCAGTTGTTTGTGGCACCTCTGATGAATGGAGTGTAAAAATTTCCCCCTATGCTCGTGTGCAAAGGTCAGAGAAGGGGTCTGTAAAATACAGCAAAACAACGCCTGGCACTAGAGAAGGTCCATTTCACTGACCAATCTATCTGATGGGGAGTAGCTGCTCTGGGATGAGCAGATCTGACTGGGGGGCTCTGTGTGTGTGTGTGTGTGTGTGTGTGTGTGTGTGTGTGTGTGTGTGTGTAGTGAAGAGAGAGGGAAGACTGCATTGGCAGGCATGAGGCATGTGTGGGCAGGCAGGTAGACAGGCAGGTAGACAGGTAGATTTACAGACAGACAGACAGGCAGGCAGGCAGGCAGGTAGACAGGCAGGCAGGCAGGTAGACAAACAGGCAGGCAGACAGGTAGATTTACAGACAGGCAGGTAGACAGGCAGACAGGCAGACAGGCAGATAGGCAGACAGGCAGACAGGCAGACAGACAGGCAGGCAGACACACAGGTAGATTGACAGGAAGGCAGGCAGGTAGGCAGGCAGGTAGACAGGCAGACAGACAGACAGACAGACAGACAGACAGACAGGCAGACAGGCAGACAGGCAGACAGACAGGCAGGCAGACACACAGGTAGATTGACAGGAAGGCAGGCAGGTAGACAGGCAGACAAACAGGCAGACAGGCAGACAGGCAGACAGACAGACAGACAGACAGACAGACAGACAGACAGACAGAAAGACAGGCAGACAGGCAGACAGACAGACAGACAGACAGACAGACAGACAGACAGACAGACAGACAGGCAGGCAGACAGGCAGACAGGCAGGCAGACAGGCAGGCAGGCAGGCAGGCAGGCAGGCAGACACACAGGTAGATTGACAGGAAGGCAGGCAGGTAGGCAGGCAGGTAGACAGGCAGACAGGCAGACAGGCAGACAGACAGGCAGACAGACAGGCAGATAGGCAGACAGGCAGACAGGCAGACAGACAGACAGACAGACAGACAGGCAGACAGACAGACAGAAAGGCAGACAGGCAGACAGATTGACAGGCAGGCAGGCAGACAGACAGATTGACAGGCAGACAGGCAGACAGATTGACAGGCAGGCAGGCAGGCAGACAGGCAGACAGACAGACAGATTGACAGGCAGGCAGGCAGACAGGCAGACAGACAGATTGACAGGCAGGCAGGCAGGTTAGTAAAGCTTGGTTCTAATTCAGAAGCCCAACAGATCCCACAGAAGAGCAGCAGCACTTCTGGGAACCACCGTCCTGTTTTACTGTAACATGGAGGCAGAGTCAGTGGTGGGCAGCAAGAGGACGTGTTGTTGAAGTGATTCAGAGCATCTTGTCTTGTCCTCCTCACACGGTTTCAATGAATTATGTATCGGTGGTGATTTATGGTGCTCCATGTTCTACTCTGTTCCTCCTCCTTGTCTAGGATGGAACATGGATTTTCCACAGGGAGCCAAGTGGGAATACCAAAATTGCTCAATTTAAGGAAGTAATTAAAACCGTCCGCAATCAATATTTATCTTCAGAGAGGAACCCTGGTGGGGCTTTAAGCTGGGCTATCCTCTGGGCCTCCCACCCTCCCCTCCCCCTCCCTCTCTTTCTCTTTCTCTCTCCCCTCCCCCCCCTCTCTCTCTCTCTCTCTCTCTCTCTCTCTCTCTCTCTCTCTCTCTCTCTCTCTCTCTCTCTCCACCTCTCTCTCCCCCGACCCCTCTCTCTCTCCACCTCTCCTTCTCTCCCCCCTCTCCCTCTCTTTCCCCCCTCTCTCTCTCCACCTCTCCTTCTCTCCCCCCCTCTCCCTCTCTTTCCCCCCCTCTCTCTCCACCTCTCTCTCTCTCCCCCGACCCCTCTCTCTCTCCACCTCTCCTTCTCTCCCCCCTCTCTCCCCCCTCTCCCTCTCTTTCCCTCTCTCTCTCCCCCCCCCTCTCTCTCTCTCTCTCTCTCTCTCTCCACCTCTCCTTCTCTCCCCCCTTTCCCTCTCTTTTTCCCTCTCTCTCTCTCCACCTCTCTCTCTCTCCCCCGACCCCTCTCTCTCTCCCCCCTCTCTCCCCCCTCTCCTTCTCTCCCCCTCTCTCTCCCCCTCTCTCCCTCTCTTTCCCTTTCTCTCTCTCCACCTCTTTCTCTCTCCCCTTTCCTCGTTCTCAGTCCCCCATGTCTCTTCCTCCCTCCCAGTCCCCTGACAGCTGTCTGGGGACCCTAACCCTAACCCTAACCTCCAAAGAGGTGATCCAGGATCCAGGAGCTAGGAGCCACCGGCTCTGGACTGACGTGGTAAGAATTGTCATCACAATCACTAATAAGACCCAATCAATGACGGGGAACACTAGAACAGCTGAAGCAGCCTTCTGTGTACTTGATCACAGAAGCTAATAAATGACGCTGTAAACTGTAAGTCTTTGATCCTTTTGTTGGTTAGTGAGGGAGTGTGTTTGTCAAGGGAGAGTTTGGCATTCACTCAACAACAGCTAATAAAACTAAGAACTGCAACGACAGAACAGAGAAGGACAACATTTGTATTTAGATCAAACCATGATCATTCCTAAACAATCAGAAGTTCTTTCTGAACGTGTTCCCACTTTGACATCTCTCACCCAGGTAATTAGTGTGACATCATCCCATCACCTGCACTGTGCAGACTGTAGCGCTGTCTGTGTCTGGTCTGTCTTCCTCTACCGCTCTCTGATCAGATAACATTACATGGATAAACATGACACAGATATCGCATGAATCATTACCTTGGAAAGACCCTCAACTACTTTATTTTATTTTCATGCTAATGATTCAATTAATTTCATGTCAAATAAGAGAGCATGTCATTTGGGGCATAGCCCCGCTTAAACATTTTCAACTTGTGAACTGTAGGAAAGACAGAAAGCAAACCAACTGTGACTCTAAAAGCCTTTATCCTGACCAGGATAACTGGTGACAACGTTCAATTACCCTGCAGATTACCTTTTGGAAAGCAATGGTTTCATATATATTAAATACTTCGATTTTGATAGGCAGTGCTTCAACTCAATCCAAACCTTTCAGTGTTTCTGCTGTGTGGTTTCACTACTGTGAGGTGGTCATGTAAAACAGAACGGTAGCATGGTCACAGGGTTAGATTGTCTTTGGAGACCTTCTGCCCGGGGCAGAAATCCTGTCTCTGTCATTCTATATCATCAATCTGAATTATCCTCACAAGTGCCCCCTGCCTCAGGCAGAGGAAGGACAGGCAGAATCTGGGAGACATTCCTTTAATCTCTTTGGGACCTGAAGTGTAAGCTGTCCATGTACTCTGTCTGTCACAACAACCCCCCCCCCCCCACACACACACACACACACACGCTCATATACGCATCAATGCATACACACACATGTCATGCTAGCCCTATACTGACAATGCACACATTAAACACATACACACACACATCCTTCCTCTTACTGTAAAGCAGACATTCAAGGCCAACGGCACTTTTTTTTTGCATTTGATGTGAAAACCGGAAAGTTGCAAATGCCCCACCCCCTCAGTTATTTCCCAGTTGCAAAGCTACATCAGTCAGATGATAGCATGTGCCTCCTCTTAGTTTGCATGGCCCTGATTGTTAGTCCCACACTAGTTGTGGCTGCCCACCAGGAGTCCACCAGGGGGTCAATACAGCAAAGGTCACACACCTCCCCAGCAATCCCCTACTGTAATTGACCACTCTGGACATTTAGTGATCATTATGATATCCCCCGTCTCTTCAGTCTTCAATGTAAAGGCAGGGGTCCCACGCTAGACCCCCCTTTACCTTATCCTTACCCCCCCCCCCACACACACACACACACACACACAGAAACTTTCTTTGTACCCGCCAGCACAGAAGTAGCACAAGTGAAGGGACACAGAGGGAGGAGGAGGGAGGAGGAGGGAGGAGGAGGGAGGAGGAGGGAGGAGGAGGGCTCTTCTGTGCTACTTCTGACATGCAGATGTTTGTCCAGAAGATGTTCCTGCCAGAAGGATGTTCCTGACAGAAGGATGTTCCTGCCAGAAGGATGTTCCTGTCCAGACTAGCATGATCTTTAGCTTCTTCATTGTCTAGCTCTATCAGGGAGCGAATCAGATACTCCGGTCACAGCAAAACATCTAGATTGTTGAGGACTAATGGCGATAAAAAAATGTGCTGACAAGGTGGAAACTCATGTATTCTTCTCTTGTAATTGTTATTGTCAATGTTGTAATAATGAGTCTAGTTGCTTTAAAGGGTCAGAGTTTGAGCTATGATATTATATAGTTCACCTGCCTCCTACAGGGTTTCCTGAATAAAAACTCCACGACTTGTATTTCTTTACTCTCCCCTTTCTTTCTTTCCTGTTTTTTTTTTTCTCTCTCTCTCTCTCTCTCTCTCTCTCTCTCTCTCTCTCTCTCTCTCTCTCTCTCTCTCTCTCTCTCTCTCGCTCTCGCTCTCGCTCTCGCTCTCGCTCTCGCTCTCTCTCTCCTGCCATATATTACTGTAAAGACAGGAAGTGGAAAGAGGTCCTCTTGGTCGAGTGACAAGGTCCTCCTCCTCCTAAAGGAACTTTTAATCAAGACTAAGAATAATGGGTTTCATCAAAAGGGATTGAAATACTCCTGGACAATCGTTTATCTTCATTTAAAATGTTTAAACTCCTCAGGCCACTACAACGTCTCAGGAACAAGCAAACAGCTCGAGCCAGACAAACCAGATAAACAGTGCTAGGGTTTTCTTCTCTGTGTGTCCGGTGATCCTTGGCAGTGCTTCCACTTACAGAACCTATAGCTCAATATAACTCACAGAGCTCCGGCAAATTAGCATGCAATATGGCTGAATCAAATGGAGGCAAATTGCATGCATTTTTCTGTGATCATTAAGTTATTAGCGACACTAGAGGGGGCAGAAACACATTTGAAAAAGATTTCCCCCTAATTACAATCAATTACCCTCCTCTGAGAGAAGCTTCCGGCTGCTATAGGTTTTCTACTCCAGAGAAGATTTCATAGATCTGCTTTTGAGCCTTCACCCCAACAGCAACAAAAGCAGCAGGTAACCCACGACACGCCCTGCTCTCCCAGCATGTGTGACCAGGCCCCATCTGGAGGCTTCAGCCCTTCTTCAGCCCCGCTTCAGCTTCAGCCCTGCTTCAGCCCCGCTTCAGCCCAGCTTCAGCCCCGCTTCAGCCCCGCTTCAGCCCTACTTCAGCCCTGCTTCAGCCCTGCTTCAGCCCTGCTTCAGCCCCGCTTCAGCCCCGCTTCAGCCCTACTTCAGCCCCGCTTCAGCCCTGCTTCAGCCCCGCTTCAGCCCTGCTTCAGCCCCGCTTCAGCCCTGCTTCAGCCCCGCTTCAGCCCTGCTTCAGCCCCGCTTCAGCCCCGCTTCAGCCCAGCTTCAGCCCTACTTCAGCCCCGCTTCAGCCCTGCTTCAGCTTCAGCCCCGCTTCAGCCCCGCTTCAGCCCCGCTTCAGCTTCAGCCCTGCTTCAGCCCCGCTTCAGCCCAGCTTCAGCCCTACTTCAGCCCTGCTTCAGCCCTGCTTCAGCCCCGCTTCAGCCCTGCTTCAGCCCTGCTTCAGCTTCAGCCCCGCTTCAGCCCTGCTTCAGCCCTGCTTCAGCCCTGCTTCAGCCCTGCTTCAGCCCTGCTTCAGCTTCAGCCCCGCTTCAGCCCTGCTTCAGCCCTGCTTCAGCCCTGCTTCAGCTTCAGCCCCGCTTCAGCCCCGCTTCTATCTTCTGCATACGGGCCACCTCCTCCTACCCATAAATTGTGCTCCAGAATGACCCATAAAATGAGACAGTTAATTGAAGGGTCCTGTGATTGGCACCGAGTGATGAGTGAGACCCATATGAAGCATATATAATGAGCGCAGGCCTGGGTGAAACATGCAGCCTGCCCTGGGGTGAGACAGAAAACCATTCCCTCCCATAAAAAGAGAGGATAAAAGAAAAAAAAGTTGAAGGAAATCACTGCCCGGTTTCTCTCAGTCAGCTGAGTGTCAAGGATTTGCAGTCGTAAAGATAGTGAAAGCTCAAGAGCTGGTGCTTACTAGGAATTAATCAGTTTGGGTTTTGGACCTGAGCTGAAATGTCAGACATTGCCTCCCAATTCTTATAGGTGATTTCTTAAAGCTGAACAACGCACTAATCCCGCTCACATGCCTATAGAAGGTCAAAGTTGGTCAGTGAGCCAAGAAACACCATATCACAGCCGCCATCCTCTTTCATAGCTGGGAGTGTAAATTGTGGAATTAGTGTATTGATTGCCCACTGTGGCTTTAAGCAATCACTTCTACAGCCATGACAAGATGATTTTATCCTACTTTCCTGTATTATTATGTATTGTGTTTGAGTTATTCTTCCAGCATGGGAAGTGACAACTTGAATTTATTCAATAAAGGAGGACACTTAGGAAAGCCAGCGAGGCAGGAAGGAGACAGACCACCTGAGAGTAGCTCGGTCAGGCCGGCCAGCCTGCCTGCCACCCCCAATAAAGAGGGATATCTGACCAAATATTGCACTGATCAATACTTTCATACAAACATAAGCACGTCATTTGTTAAGTCTTGGGTGATATCCTCTGGTTGCCTCGCTGGGTAAACAATGCAGTCGGAAAAAACCTGACTTGAAATGACAGATAATGGCTTTTGTGTTGTTTTCTCATTTTTCCATTGAAGACAGTCCTTTTGTTTGTTTGTATACTGAAATAAGATGAAGTAATAAAAAAATGTTTTTATTGGCAAACCTTTTAGGTTCAGTGCAACAGTAAATGTGTGTGTTGGCCGTCCCCATGTTCCAGCGAGGTGATGAGGGGCCGGCGCTCCACACAGAGCGAATCCTTTCTAAGGAAGCTGGAATTACCCACCACAACCAGAAGACGTCCACAGAAAAATCATTGCAAAACAGACACGTTATCTTCATTTACAAACCATGACTGCTGGAGCTTAGTTGAGTTGCTTACTGCAGCCAATTATGCAAGTACCTTGTCCAGAGTATTCATAAAAGCAGGCAAACCAGACGCCTTCTGTGTGAGTGGTTCAGAGACGGCTCCTCTCTCTCAGAGACGGCTCCTCTCTCAGAGACGGCTCCTCTCTCAGAGACGGCTCCTCTCTCTCAGAGACGGCTCCTCTCTCAGAGACGGCTCCTCTCTCTCAGAGACGGCTCCTCTCTCAGAGACGGCTCCTCTCTCTCAGAGACGGCTCCTCTCTCAGAGACGGCTCCTCTCTCTCAGAGACGGCTCCTCTCTCAGAGACGGCTCCTCTCACTCAGAGACGGCTCCTCTCACTCAGAGACGGCTCCTATCTCAGAGACGGCTCCTCTCTCAGAGACGGCTCTTCTCTCTCAGAGACGGCCCCTCTCTCAGGGACGGCTCCTCTCTCAGAGACAGCTCCTCTCTCTTCGAGACGGCTCTTCTCTCTCAGAGACGGCCCCTCTCTCAGGGACGGCTCCTCTCTCAGAGACAGCTCCTCTTTCAGAGACGGCTCCTCTCTCAGAGACGGCTCCTCTCTCTCAGAGACGGCTCCTCTGTCTGCCACCCTGCTCCAGATGTTGAAAACACGCCAGTGTTAATGCAGTGATCCACCACACTGCATTACACAGGCCCAGCCCGCTATGCAAACAACTGTGACCTGCAGATGGTGAATATCAATGAAGAAGGAGCTCTATTAATCATCAATACATGTGAGGCAGCAGGCTGTGTTTGGTGCTGATTCATGTTACTGTGAGGCAGCAGGCTGTGTTTGGTGCTGATTCATGTTACAGTGAGGGAGCAGGCTGTGTTTGGTGCTGATTCATGTTACTGTGAGGCAGCAGGCTGTGTTTGGTGCTGATTCATGTTACTGTGAGGCAGCAGGCTGTGTTTCTGCCATTGTGGGTTTAGCTGTGTCACATTACGTAGAGCACTTGTCCTCTCCAAGTTGGACTACTGCAACTCACTGCTCGCCAGTCTCCAACCATGCGCAACTCGCCCTCTTCAAAGGATTCAGAACGTAGCGGCCCGCCTGGTCTACAACCTACCCAGACGCTCCCATGTTACCCTGCTCCTCATCTCCCTCCACTGGCTACCCATCACGGCCCGCATCAGATTCAAGACCCTGGTACTGACCTTCTGAGCAGTGAACGGGACTGCACCCAACTACATCAAGTTTCTCCTGCAGCCTTACACACCCACCCGCCACCTACGGTCTTCTTCAGACAACCGCCTGGTGGTCCCGCCGCTCAAGACCGCCCGGTCCCAACACAAGCTCTTCTCCTACCTGGCCCCCCAGTGGTGGAATCAACTCCCCACCTCCATCAGAGACACAGACTGTCTCTCCACCTTCAAGAGAAGGCTCAAGACGCACTTGTTCCGGGATTTAGGAATGGTTTGCTGAACCCATTGCTAGCTTCCTCAAGGATCACAATGACTCTTGCTTGGAGACTTGTTGCTCTTGTTGGTTAGTGGCAACTGATTTAAACTGTTGTATTCGCTGCAAAATATTCTATTTTAGTTCATCTTATTTTTATTTTTTACTGCTGCTGCTTTTTCTACAGGTACACTTGCACTTAGAGATTCATGTTGTTTAAATTGTAACTTGCTTGACTACATGCTCTTATGGTTCTTCCCTTTGGCACTTATAAAACAACAAAGGGTTAAGCCTTGATACCACTGGTAATGTTGGGAAACAATGTTGTTTACATTTACTTAAATAACAATAGTCATTATGGCCACATCACTAATGGAAAGACTTCCCATGTGACATTGTAACAGTATGTCTACAACTGTGTACTGTAGAGACTGTAATAGAGTAATAAAATGACCGGTCATTATTACAGATGACAGGCAAAGTAGTGAGCGTAGGAAGGAAGTGGTTGGTCCTGAAGACGTCGGGGACTGAAACCCAGCTGTGACGATTCTGTGGGGAACAGACACGTGCCTGAGGAGGGGTAGCATGGAGGTGACAAGCAGGACCCAGGTCATGTGACACAGCCTGATGGCAGCACAGCCCTGATCTTTCTGTCACACCGGGGATTAAAAGAAGAACAGAAAGAAACTAGGGGGTAACAAGGGTCACATATGACATCTCCAGGAAGCGACACATGACAGGACAAACAATTAAGTGTCAATGCGCTGACCTTTGACCTTGGGGCAACATTTTTACACCATGACCCTGTATGCATTAGTCACAGAGGCTGCTGGTCTGTGGGGAGCAGGACAGGACCTCCACACGCCCCCTCCTCTGATTGCCATGGGCCCGGTGTTGTTCATTGTTTGGCCATTATGATTAAAAGATGCACAGTCCTGTGAGATGGGAGCAGCAAGCATCCATCTCTGTCTAAGCTCCACCTGCAGTATTCAGCAGCAGACACACCAGCACCAGGCCAGGAACCATGCACCCAGCACACACACCAATGAGGACACGGTCTCACCCACACTCACACACACTCACACACACACACACACACTCACACACAAATACACACACAAATACACAGACACACGCACGCAAACACGCACGCACAAACACACATGCACACACATACACACGCATGCAAATACACGCAGACACACACACAGACAAACACATCTTATGGGAGCCAAAGAATAAAACCCAAATGAAGATGCGGCTCTTTGTCCACCTTGTGTGTTCAGGGGACGATGCTGGGGCAGATTCCACTTTTTTACATTTGTCTATTTGAATGACCTACACAGTGAAATTACAAGAAACTAATCCTTCAGCAGAGAGGCCTCTATCAATCTTACAACTGCTCTAATGTGGAAGCCACGCAATCGCATCTCAGAAATCAAGGAGGTAATTACTCATGCAGACAGCACAGAATGAAAAAAAAAAGAAAAAAGAAAACCATTCTGCTGAGTATTTGCTTTAGAACCACCAGGCTCAGAGCGTGTGGTCACTATCACCAGGCTCAGAGCGTGTGGTCACTATCACCAGGCTCAGAGCGTGTGGTCACTATCACCAGGCTCAGAGCGTGTGGTCACTATCACCAGGCTCAGAGCGTGTGGTCACTATCATCCCACTGTGAAGGTTCCAGCTGACGAGGTCGATGCCTTCGTCACTTTCTTGCATCGTATGAACTTCGGGAAAGAACATGTTATTATGTGAAAATGAACACAATGCTGGTCGGAACCATATATTGAATCCTAAGACTCATATCAACACGATGCAGACGAGAAAACGTTTAGCATGCCACTAGAGACTCGGCTAGGTTTGACTGCTAAAAATAAATATGAGAACATTTCAATTAAGCCTTCGTATTCATTGATTAAGCTGTTTCCAATTAGCAATGAAATAGTCAGAGGGGAAATAGAGAAGCAAACCCAGTCTGATGGACTTCAGAGGGCTACCATCCACATTGACCAGTATTGACTGCCAGGATATTGCCCAACATATTCAAACATTAAACCAAACATTCTTTCTGGAATAGAATATTAGCAAAAGCTGTTAAATAACCAATTCACACTTCAAACAACTCCTAATCAACAGGTGGTGTTCTTATTCTGTTAATTTAATATCCCTATAATGTAATTATAAAAAATTATTAAATTATTCAAAAGCATTTTTTCTACCCTTTTTCCAATAGTAGTTTCACTGGGCCCTAATCCTGTTCACAAACGTATTACTGACTTGATGAGCAAGAACGGCGGGAATGTGTAATTAGTCATTAATCTATAAATGTGTTTTTATCACCAGAGGCGCTGGGCAGTATGGTCTCATTTCTCAGTGACAGCTGGCCATGCTTCCTTGTGATTCGCGATAATCCACTTTTTATTATGAAGAAAACTCAGCTTTTTCTCTATGCAGGCGGGAATGGACAAACATGATATGTGTAAGAACATATGGTAATGAGCTGGTCCTGGGCTAAAGAAACACATTTCAAGGACAGTTAGCAACTATCATCCTTTAGCTTTTCCTTTTTCCAGTTTTGTAATAAAGCATATACTGCTTTACGCAATATAAAACATTAATTAATATATCTGAAGTTGTTCACATAAAAACAGTGAATGGTTGACAACTGATACATCTAAAGTTGTTATGTATACAGAGGTACATCACTGCTGAAGTACATACTTCATAGAGATGAGAGATTAACGTAGAGATACGGAATCACTTGATGTTTACACACGCATGATAAAGTGTCAGTGTTTTGCTACATAATTTACTTGCTTTTATAATGCATGTAACTGCACTGACCCAAATCTGCTCCATGTAAATGAATGTATTTTACCTTTAAGATAAGATGTTGTGTTTTTCTCTGGGCTGTGTGTGCGACCTAGTCCACACCTACATGAGGGTGGAGATGCTGAGCAGTTTAGGGGCTGAACTATTCTAATACAAAAATAACCATCCATCAATTATGCTTGAGTTCATGTACTGCTTCTTTACTCATCCATGGTTACATAAACGTAATTGGAAAGAAAACAAAGAATAGCTCAAATCATACAAAAATCTACTAATTAAATAATGTGTCGGCCTGTTTGTAATAAACTGCAATCCATTGATGTTGCCTAGTTTAGATCATTTCAAAATCTTTATATTATATGTTATATCGCGTTACATGTTCATTTTTGAAATATATTTTCAAAGATCGCTGTTTTGCACAGGAAATTTGAAGATGCTTTGCTTAATTTTGAAGAAGACACTAATCGCCTGATGCTTTGGGTTATAAGACTGTATAACAGAACAATTACATCAGAAAGCTGTAGGTTCATACTGCATACCTGACAACATGCTAGATCAAGGATCAGGCCAGGCCAACATGTTTAAACTTTGCAGATGGGAACTTATACTTAAACTTGAAGTCTTTCAAAAGTGCTCTTCATGTTTCTCAGCAGCAACTCTTTGGAAAGAACATTTAAGAACAACAATGTTCATCTCCAGGATAACCCCATGTTTGAGAGACTACAAAATATAATATCTGTAGATGTTTTTTTATATTTTTTAACAGAACGTAGGACCTACTTTAGTAAACTTGGCACCATAACAACATGATGAATAGCATGAGCCGTGGTTCCCAGTGGTTCAGGGGAGGCTGAACCCAGGCTGGTGGACGTAACTTGGCAAACAAATCAACATCCTAAAGTAAGAGAGAGGGTCTAAGAGGGGTCATGACCAGTACAATATGAAGCAGAAAGGTTCACTGGTTCACTGGTTCGTGACAGGGGGCTGGGGACACCTTTTTTAAACTACTTCTACCGCAAACAGCATTATCGTGATTAAAGTTTAATTAAGGATCACATTTGGCAGTGCCTTTCACACCAATCTACATGAGCAGATTTCCTGGGGCTTAACTCTATCGCGGGGAAAATCCTCCTTTATTACTTTCAACCTGTTGTAAAAGCTGTTGGCACAGAGGGGCCGCCTCATTCACTGGCCTTGTTTGCTGCTGGAAAAATCCCAAGTCTCTTGAGATCCCTCCACAGTGGTTCAATTTAATATCTGTCCCATCACTACAAGGCTTGGGCTCATTATTAATGATACTATTCATTAATTTCTTGTTTGGCTGATGTTATTTATTAAAATATTAAAGAAAGCTCCTGAGACACTCACGTAATGAGGGATGTGTCCTCCTTCTATCCTGCCCCTCCCCTCCCCTCCCCTCCCCTCCCCTCCCCTCCCCTCCCCTCCCCTCCCCTCCCCTCCCCTCCCCTCCCCTCCCCTCCCCTCCTCTCCTCTCCTCTCCCCTGCTCTCCCCTCCCCCCCTCCCCTCCCCTCCCCTCCCCTCCCCTCCCCTCCCCTCCCCTCCCCTCCCCTCCCCTCCCCTCCCCTCCCCTCCCCTCCCCTCCCCTCCCCTCCCCTCCCCTCCCCTCCCCTCTCCTCTCCTCTCCTCTCCTCTCCTCTCCTCCCCTCCCCCCTCCCCTGCTCTCCTCTCCCTACCCCTCCCCTTGCTGGATGGATGAGAGTGTGGAATTGCCCCACTCGGACGCTCTTTCCCTGCGTTTCCTCATTAGCTGGTCTCCAGGGCTGAGTGACACCACAAATCCATTCTGCATGCCGACCACTGCAGCCATACACACACGCTCCACGCTCGCCTCGCCCCCTTAATGAGCCATTCCCATGCACGCCAAACAGAATACTGTCCATCCTCTCTAACTGGACAGTACTGTCCATCCTCTCTAACTGGACAGTATTTTTGGGGGTATGGGAGGGGTGGGGGTGGACTAAATTGCAGGCGGGGTTTAGATTTAAGACATCAGATGACAGTTAAATTCCTCATTAAGAAACTATCATTGTAAAACTTAAAGACTGTAGTATATTAAACTGGTCATGTTTGTTAATGCAGTCAGTTGATAGGCTGGAAAGAAAATCAAGCCTGGAATGAGACCATTACTGTCCAACATGTCAAACTGGGCTACATATACAGCTATAATTACACATGGACACTAACAGGTAAACTCAATGGAAAACCAAGAGAGAAAAAACACCCCAGAAACCATGTAATTCATGTTGCTGCTGGCTGAAGACATGTCTTGGTTATCCACATTCGATCCATAGAGAGCATTGTGGAAGGAACCATAGGGACAGGACTGGGCAGACCACACTCATCCACCTTCAGTCTGGCTACTTAAATTTGTGAATGTCTTTTTGATATCAGCAGTATTAATAGCTACACACAGGACTCGCTGCACCCATTCATCATAATAATTAATCTGATCCAATTATATAGCAAAGAAATATAACAAATTGCTGCAAAAAATAATGATCTATCACTGCCTTGTCAGAGGCGGGGGTGGGTCTACAGCATTAATTAGAAGCCGGGTTTCAAGTCGTACACAAGTTCTCAGCAGCATGTGGCTCTACCGTTAGAGCTGGGTGATTCAGGTACAGGAGGGTTGTGAGAGTAGCGTCTTCACGGTTCTTATTCATGAATGTCTGGATGCCTACAAGACGTCAGGAGAAAGGACCCTGTTCCTGGAACAATGCAGTCAAATAGTAATTCAATGTTGCATTCCAGTTTCATGTTTTGTTGACGTTTGTGAAGATCTGGAGATCAAGCTTCTGTGGGACACTCAGCATGTTTAAAACAGTTTCATAGGATAGTTTAAAAAGGAAAATGTGTATTATACATGCACCATGTTAAACTTGCCAGGGTGTCATTTGAATCCTTATGCATACCTCCTCTGTGTACAATTCTTCACAACAGCTTACAGTTATTCCTCTATCACAGTTTTCCCATTAACTGCTTTGGCGACGACGTGACCTCGAGCTCCTGATATTTCAGGGTTTGGGAACAGAGAGACTACTGGAAGAGCCTCTGCTCTTTGATCTCCTTGGTACGACCACTACAAAGACGTTAATGCTTATCACAGCTGTTCCAGAGTCCAACACCAGACCTCAATGGTCCTGGCCCATATTTGAAGATACAGTAATTTCCTGTGTGGCAGATAAGAGGATGCTCAGAACAGGTGAAACCCTGTCACAAGGCCGATAGAAGACACACGTTCTCCAGATGTGGGCTTGAAACATTATGCATCTACTTCACAATGAATTGGGAAAAATCGAAGGAGAAAATATATATACAGACTTAAAATTACACAGTGTTCACATTTTATTATATTTATTTGTTCTTTTTTACAAACGGCGTGCAAACTCCTCCATGTATTTGTGTGTTTGGAACACCACAGCTACACAGGAAACACAGCTAGCAAACACACGCAGAGACACACTGTGTGAAGGCTCCTGTAGAAAGAGCCTGTAGGAAGGGCCTGTAGGAAGAGCCTGTAGGAAGGGCCTGTAGGAAGAGCCTGTAGGAAGGGCCTGTAGGAAGAGCCTGTAGGAAGAGCCTGTAGGAAGGCTCCTGTAGGAAGAGCCTGTAGGAAGGCTCCTGTAGGAAGGGCCTGTAGGAAGAGCCTGTAGGAAGGGCCTGTAGGAAGGCTCCTGTAGGAAGAGCCTGTAGGAAGGCTCCTGTAGGAAGGGCCTGTAGGAAGAGCCTGTAGGAAGGCTCCTGTAGGAAGGGCCTGTAGGAAGGCTCCTGTAGGAAGAGCCTGTAGGAAGGGCCTGTAGGAAGAGCCTGTAGGAAGGCTCCTGTAAGAAAAGCCTGTAGGAAGGGCCTGTAGGAAGAGCCTGTAGGAAGGGCCTGTAGGAAGAGCCTGTAGGAAGGGCCTGTAGGAAGAACCTGTAGGAAGGCTCCTGTAGGAAGAGCCTGTAGGAAGAGCCTGTAGGAAGGGCCTGTAGGAAGGGCCTGTAGGAAGAGCCTGTAGGAAGAGCCTGTAGGAAGAGCCTGTAGGTAGAGCCTGTAGGAAGGGCCTGTAGGAAGAGCCTGTAGGAAGAGCCTGTAGGAAGAACCTGTAGGAAGGGCCTGTAGGAAGAGCCTGTAGGAAGAACCTGTAGGAAGGGCCTGTAGGAAGAACCTGTAGGAAGGCTCCTGTAGGAAGAGCCTGTAGGAAGGGCCTGTAGGAAGAGCCTGTAGGAAGAGCCTGTAGGAAGGGTCTGTAGGAAGGGCCTGTAGGAAGGGCCTGTAGGAAGAGCCTGTAGGAAGAGCCTGTAGGAAGGGCCTGTAGGAAGAGCCTGTAGGAAGAGCCTGTAGGAAGGGCCTGTAGGAAGAGCCTGTAGGAAGAGCCTTTAGGAAGGCTCCTGTAGGAAGGGCCTGTAGGAAGAGCCTGTAGGAAGGCTCCTGTAGGAAGAGCCTGTAGGAAGGGCCTGTAGGAAGAGCCTGTAGGAAGAGCCTGTAGGAAGGGCCTGTAGGAAGAGCCTGTAGGAAGAGCCTGTAGGAAGAGCCTGTAGGAAGAGCCTGTAGGAAGAGCCTGTAGGAAGGGCCTGTAGGAAGAGCCTGTAGGAAGAGCCTGTAGAAAGAGCCTGTAGGAAGAGCCTGTAGGAAGGGCCTGTAGGAAGGGCCTGTAGGAAGGCTCCTGTAGGAAGGGCCTGTAGGAAGAGCCTGTAGGAAGAGCCTGTAGGAAGGGCCTGTAGGAAGAGCCTGTAGGAAGGCTCCTGTAGGAAGGGCCTGTAGGAAGAGCCTGTAGGAAGCGCCTGTAGGAAGGCTCCTGTAGGAAGGGCCTGTAGGAAGGGCCTGTAGGAAGAGCCTGTAGGAAGAGCCTGTAGGAAGGGCCTGTAGGTAGAGCTTGTAGGAAGAGCCTTTAGGAAGGCTCCTGTAGGAAGAGCCTGTAGGAAGAGCCTGTAGGAAGGCTCCTGTAGGAAGAGCCTGTAGGTAGAGCCTGTAGGAAGGGCCTGTAGGAAGAGCCTGTAGGAAGAGCCTGTAGGAAGAGCCTGTAGGAAGAGCCTGTAGGAAGGGCCTGTAGGAAGAGCCTGTAGGAAGGGCCTGTAGGTAGAGCCTGTAGGAAGGGCCTGTAGGAAGAGCCTGTAGGAAGAGCCTGTAGGAAGGCGTTGTAGGAAGAACCTGTAGGAAGGGCCTGTAGGAAGAACCTGTAGGAAGGGCCTGTAGGAAGAGCCTGTAGGAAGAGCCTGTAGGAAGGGCCTGTAGGAAGAGCCTGTAGGTAGAGCCTGTAGGAAGGCTCCTGTAGGAAGAGCCTGTAGGAAGGCTCCTGTAGGAAGGGCCTGTAGGAAGAGCCTGTAGGTAGAGCCTGTAGGAAGGGCCTGTAGGAAGAGCCTGTAGGAAGGCGTTGTAGGAAGAACCTGTAGGAAGGGCCTGTAGGAAGAACCTGTAGGAAGGGCCTGTAGGAAGAGCCTGTAGGAAGGCTCCTGTAGGAAGGGCCTGTAGGAAGGGCCTGTAGGTAGAGCTTGTAGGAAGAGCCTGTAGGAAGGTTCCTGTAGGAAGGGCCTGTAGGAAGGGCCTGTAGGAAGGCTCCTGTAGGAAGGGCCTGTAGGAAGAGCCTGTAGGAAGGCTCCTGTAGGAAGGGCCTGTAGGAAGAGCCTGTAGGAAGGCTCCTGTAGGAAGGGCCTGTAGGAAGGGCCTGTAGGAAGGGTCCTGTAGGAAGGGCCTGTAGGAAGGGCCTGTAGGAAGAACCTGTAGGAAGGCTCCTGTAGGAAGGGCCTGTAGGAAGGGCCTGTAGGAAGGGCCTGTAGGAAGGCTCCCGTAGGAAGGGCCTGTAGGAAGAGCCTGTAGGAAGAGCCTGAAGGAAGAGCCTGTTGTGCAGCAGGCTGGAGGGATGACTCACTTGGCTCCTCCCAGTCTGGACCTGGACATCCAGGTAATAAGACAGCCCCTTCGGGGACCAGCAGACTTAATACCAGCAGCTATGCATATGTAAATCACTTTCTCATTTATTTATTTTAAACTCCTCCCTCCCCCTTCTCTATCCAAGGCTTAAGTGTGCTAGAATATAATAGCAAGGTTTTAGAGAGTGTTTAATGTGTGTTGGTGGGTGGTAGGGAGAGGTGAGGGCTGGAACCTTCAGTGGTTCATGAGTAATTAAGGGCTGTTTTGCTGAGCATAAATAATGCTGTTTGTATTGGCCCTTTAGAGGAGAGCAAAAAGGAGGAAAGAGAGGGGGGGAGACAAAGAGAGTGGGAGGGAGGGAGGGAGGGAGGGAGGGAGGGAGGGAGGGAAGGAGGGAGGGAGGGAGGGAGGGAGGGGGTTGGGACAGTGGGAGTATAACCCACTCACCTCTTCCCACTCAGCATCTTTCAGTGTTCTTCACAGGAAGAGACTGTCTGTTTGTTCCAGACCGCTCCACATTAGATAAAGGAAATGACGGACTATGAAGGTGACTATTTGGAAATGGAGGTGGATGGAGATGGTGGCCTTTTCCTCTTTAATGAAATAGTTGCTTGTGTTTAAGAGACGAGTCCTGATTCCAAATTAATAATCCTGTCTTGTGTAATATCTCAATTGCAATGATCTAAGCAACAGTTTGGTCTTAAGAAGCTCATGATAAACCATTGTGACGTTATCTCAGCAGCAATAAGTTGTTACTACATGTCATGGTCTGGACCCTGTTGCTGCTGTTGCTGCTGTTGTTGTTGTTGCTGCTGTTGTTGCTGTTGCTGCTGTTGTTGCTGCTGTTGCTGCTGTTGTTGCTGTTTTTGCTGTTGCTGCTGCTGTTGCTGTTGCTGTTGCTGTTGCTGTTGCTGTTGCTGTTGCTGTTGCTGTTGCTGTTGCTGTTGCTGCTGCTGTTGCTGCTGTTGCTGCTGGTTAAAAAAGTTAAAAATATGATCACCGCATGCACCAGTTCAAGTGTCAAGTTTCTGTGCAGTGGAAAGCAGGGTTGGCGGGTCACACCTGTGGGTAGGACTAGACGGACCGGAGAAGGTGACACTCAACACACAAGCCCAGTAGTGGTCAGTGAGCAATCTTCAACACACAAGCCCAGTAATGGTCAGTGAGCAATCTTCAACACACAAGCCCAGTAATGGTCAGTGAGCAATCTTCAACACACAAGCCCAGTAATGGTCAGTGGTCCTCCTTCCCTCACTGCAGACAGTGTGACCCTGTGCCAGACCCTGTGGAGCCAGAACTGTGACACCCCCCCCCCCCACACACACACACACACCTTCCTCCCATCCTCTTTTTCTTACTCTCCTTCTCTCTCTCTCTCTCTCTCTCTCTCTCTCTCTCTCTCTCTCTCTCTCTCTCTCTCTCTCTCTCTCTCTCTCTCTCTCTCTCTATCCTCCTTCTCTCCTTCCCCCAACCCTTCCTTCATCCTCTCCTCCTCCATCCCTCCCTCTATCCTTCTTACTCTCTCTCCCTCTCTCTCTCTCTTCCTCTCTCTCCTAATCCTTCCCCCCTGCCATGCTGGGTCCTGCTGGTGAGGGACCGCAGCTCAGGTGCAGGCAGCCACCACGCTTGTGCTAATCTGAACTGTTGACATCTGATCTCCTCCGCTGGGACAAACAGAGAGAGTCAACTCAGTAGCATGATGGGGGGGTGTGTGTGGGGGGGGGGTTCTGCTAGTGCCAACAGCAGTATTTGAGGTGTTTTTCAATCAATGGAGCCACAATTCACCACACAAAACACAGGAAAAATACAACAGTAAGAGATTTGAGTCATCGCTGTACATGTTATCATTCCAGAAGATGGATTCTCCCCTCCAGTCCCCTCCACGGTGTCTCTCCTGCTCACCACCTTGAGAAGACACAGAGGACTGCTCACACACACACAGGCTCACTGAACAGACCCAGCATCCTCTGGGTGCAATTAAAGCTCAGTCTCTGTGGTGATGTGCAGTATGACTTCAGAGACAGCGGACACCCCCCATGAGTCAAACAATTTAGCTGTCATGACTGTGACAAGGACCGGTCCCGTTTAAGAATCTCACCCATCCCCCAGAATCACCAGATGACGGCGTCCAGTCCAGTGGACCAGTCCAGAGGACCAGTCCAGAGGACCAATAAATCAATGCGATCCAACCCAGTCCAGGTGCTTGTATTTAGCCTCTTCAATAAAAAACCCAAACAAACATCCGATCGCTTTCCCCAAAGAGCTCTATTTGAAGTTTCTCTGGGTGACACCGACACACCGACACCATAACATTTACATTGATTTTCTGGGGAAGAGCCTTCTGGATTTCCTCTTCAGAATTAGACAGAAGAATCCACTTAAGAATCAGAAAGAACATTTAAATAAAGAATGGACAATTTTACACGTATTTGATCACGGTAAAATGCTTGAAATTGCTCAATGTGAGGGGGGATCTAAGCTCCTCTCATGCCTACTGTTCCATACCTTGATCTGATAGAGCCAGATCTTATGATATAATGCCAGATCAAACACAGATGTTCATTCCCTAGCAATTCCAAAGTTTGTGTAAGTGAATGAAAGTTCAGCCATTCAATCAACATCTTGATCATACTAATCCTCTAGTTTCTTGTTCTTTCCAGTGAGTTGTAATAAGCTGAACCTGAGTGGGAGTGTGTGGCAGCAGGTGGTGGCGTGAAGGTAACCAGGACTGGCAGACCCTGAGTAACCACTTCCAAGCTGCCAGGGCAGGGCATTGCTGCCCAGAGGCGGGGGGGGGGGGGGGCAGCAGGGGGGGAGCAGAGCTGAGTGGAGGAGTAGGGGGCTGGAGGGGGAGGAGCAGAGGGCTGGGGCTGAGGCTAGGGTGGGTAGAAGGGAACAGGGAGTTAAGGCTGGGCTGGGGCTGAGGCTAGGGTTGGCTGAGGAGAACAGGGAGTTAAGGCTGTATCTGGGCTCAGCCACCATGCCCCTCATGCTGGGGAAATGTCAGCCGATCCCCAGCCAGGTCCACTCCACGGAGCCCCTGCAACCAGCTCTGCCCAGCGTGGAGCCGACGGGAGCCTGGACGGTGCTTATGACACATGTAAGCAATGACTCCACACAGCTATCTGATCAGCATTACACCCTGTCAGAGAGCTGGCTCTGCTGGGCCATGATGGGAGCTGTGATAGCCACCCCCCTAACCCTTCCCTCCCCTGCCCCTCCCCCCCCCCTCCCCTGCACCCTCCTCCCCTCCTCTTCCCCTTACCCCCCCTCCCCTGCCCCCCTCCTCCCCTCCCCTGCCCCTTCCCTCCTACCCTCCCCTGCCCCCCTCCTCCCCTCCCCTGCCCCTTCCCTCCTACCCTCCCCTGCCCCCCTCCTCCCCTCCCCTGCCCCTTCCCCCCTCCCCGACCCCCCTCCTCCCCTCCCTTGCCCCCTACTCCCCTCCCCCCCTGCCCCCCTCCTCCTCCTGATACAGGTCAGAGAAGATCTGACTAGCTCCCTAAATCCTCTCAGCTCTCTGGTTCACAACACCACCTTACTGTATGGCACACAGGGAAACAGGAAACACTGAAGTTTCACAATAGTTATTACCTCACATACACTTTATAGAAATAAGAGTCAGTATATCTGCCAGTAGGATCATGATTGTAAACACTGAAAACGTGGTTTATGCAGTGATATATTTACTAACTGGAAATGAGCAGGGGAACTGCAGAGGCCCAGAAGCAGTATTATTTGTCACGGGCCCACGAGGGCATCAACCATCAATCATGGCCATCAGAACGGCTACCGTCTCCTGTCAGTGCCCATTACTGCTGAATTCATTCTGCTCAATTAATTCCAAATCTAACCCCTTGGCTGCCATGGGTGTGTATTTATTTTTCATCCAGCCGTCTACCTATTTGTCAAAATGCGCTCTCTGATACTACAGTAATGCACATTCATTATGAAAATGTGAAACCACCATCCACACACACCATTAATTAACGCAATATTTGTAAAAATATGAATTTGTGTGAATAATCAGTACTTGTGCAAATAATTTAGGAACCTCCATACCTAGTGCTCCTTTATTTTTTTCTTTATTTTTTTCGCAAACCTGACATATTACAATCTAAAATATTTTACTTCCAATATGAAAATACATGTTCATCCTTGTCTCTCCTTTGGAAACAGTGTCTAATTTCCAGAGTCTGATATTGGTTTTATGTGACAAATATTGTCACTAACAAATTGCCAAAATACATTATTCTTTCTTTTTTAAGAGGATCAGTTCACAACAAACCTCAAACACTCATTCTATATGAGCAAATTCATTGATGTTGTGTGTAGAACAGACAATTTGCGTGCAATTCCGTGATTACTCTCTGATCGTTTGTCTTATCTAAAAGTACAACACACACACACACAGGCAGACACACACACACACCCATACACACACACCCATACACACACACACACACACACACACACACACACACACACACACACACACACACACAGGCAGACACACACAATTAACAGAAATAAGCAGATCCATCCTTATCATTAGTTATCTGACCAAAAAAAACTAAACAGTTATGAATAAATGAAGCACCATTACTACATTAAACATTAAACAGACTGGTGTTTAAACATAGTGTTTAAATTAATTAACTGTAAAAATGATTTAATTTCAGGATATCATTTGAAAGTGTAATTGCCCACTGGGATTAAAATGAACTCTGCAGGTTGTGGGGTTTCCCCACTGTGTCGCAGGTCACAGAAATGCCCAGTGTTGAGATTAATATGCACGGTAGATGAAGTCCTCATTAAGAAAGTCTTAATCTCGATCTTAAAAGACATTTAAAAAACACTTGGAACCTTCCTCGCAATCAGACACGATTTGACGGCAAGGTCCACCATGCAGAATCCCCTCCGATTCCATTTTTCATGTGCATGATTCCAATCGCTTTCGCGGCGAGGCGGGGAGCATTTCAGCATGAGTATTAATTACACAGCGGCTTTGTCGGCGGTAGGATCCCAGCGGCCGTGCTGGCTGTAAGCCTTCTCAGAGGAGCAGCGAGCAGGGCTTAGGGGGCCTGCTGGGAGCATCACACCCTCCATCAGAAGGCTAAGAGCTGCACAGATAGGTAGCTGCTGTGATTACAGGTTCAAAAATAAATACCAATTTCTCACCCTGCACCTGCAGAACCCATGCACCTAAGCATCTCTCAACGGGATTAAAGAGTACTGATTAGGCTTAATGGATCAACACTGGAACTGATCAGAAAGTTAGAACTGCTTCTCCTGTGTACCAACACACCCACCAGCTGTTTCAGAGTCTAATGTGACTCTTCTTTTGTATTAATAGAGAGACCTTTCCAATCATTTCTCAACATGGGTAAGTGATTGAATGCTAATACGTAATAAATGACTGTAAAAACATAAGTGTTTGTATTCCCCCCTTTTCCCCTTCTGTGAAGCACATTGTATTGCCTTTTGGTATGAAATGAGCTATATAAATAAGGTTTAATTTGATTTGATTTAATAAAAGCCTGATTAACTATAACAAGGAGTAGTCCAGCTACTGTAAGTTGGAGCGTGTATCTGTATCCTAAAAACACCCGTGTCAGCTGGAGGTACCAGGGGTGTCTGCAGGCCTGGGGGTGAAACTCCTGGATGTTCTCGAACTTCTTCCAAACATCCGGTTCTTCATCCTGGTTCTTCAGCTGTGTTACACAAGAGACTAGCGGCTGGGGAAGCTCTCTCTGATTCTGTCCTCCCATTGGCTGTCTGGCCCGTGCCAGGATCGCTCACGTCTGACTGATGTGAGCTCATGTGACATGGGGGTTGGAGGAAGCAGCTTCACAGGGTCTGGGCTGGTTAGCAACACAGAACTGACTCATTTGGCCAATGTGTGGGACATTTCTCACATTTCTGTAAGCCTCCCCCAGCCTCCCTCAGCCTCCCCCAGCCTCCCCCAGCCTCCCCCAGCCTCCCCCAGCCTCCCCCAGCCTCCCGCAGCCTCCCCCAGCCTCCCCCAGCCTCCCCCAGCCTCCCCGCAGCCTCCCCCAGCCTCCCCCAGCCTCCCCGCAGCCTCCCCCAGCCTCCCCCAGCCTCCCGCAGCCTCCCCCAGCCTCCCGCAGCCTCCCCCAGCCTCCCCCAGCCTCCCCCAGCCTCCCCACAGCCTCCCCCAGCCTCCCCCAGCCTCCCCCAGCCTCCCCCAGCCTCCCCCAGCCTCCCCCAGCCTCCCGCCAAAGAGACCCAAATAGCCCTGATTAACGATACCGAGACACCGGTGACAGGCAGGAGAGAGATTTTCGTCACAATTAGTCCGAGGGGCAAAAGCTTTGAAAATGAAACGCAATGAAGTCTAAAGATCACATGTGAATACGCCCCCAAAATGTGCTGGGTTGTGTTTTGACTGGCCCTTGGTATAAACTAGAACAACACATAGTGCTCATGTTGGACATGGCCTTTTTAAGAAGTGATGGAGAATATACACAGAAAAATGTGCTTCCCTGATCTGACATTAACAAGCTAGTCCCCGACATGGTGGTTCCAGAAAACAACCTCAAACCTTCAGTAATCCAACCTGCAGCTCCCGCACCACTTCCCACAAACCACCAGCCTTGTAAACAATCTAATTTCCCCCAAAAAACACGTGAAATATGTTGCAACATGGAGTGTATCAACATGGAGTGTATCAACATGGAGGGTATCAACATAGAGGGTATCAACACTCTGCATCCAAACAAGCTCCTGTACAGCTGCCAGCGTTGGGTGTCCCTGGGATCATTAGAACTCCCAACTAGCTGTTTGCAGAAAGCAGGAAGCACTTCATCTACGTTCTCCTGAACTTTCCTCTATAGAAATATCACCATGCAGTCTCCTAATATGCAGAAGGCATGCTTTGTTGAAGGGAGAGAGGGTGTGATGTGAATTAAGCCTTATTCAGTTAGTAAGCCTTATTCAGTATGTAGAACTGATATCATGTTTTTTTGAGGCCTTCCTGTTTCTGATGGCTCAGCAGAAACAGTGTGTGATAGTTTACCTTGATAAATGAGAGGAAGGGAGATTTAATGAACAGAGCATAGGGGTCACCTTTGTTTCTGGGGGTGATGGAAGAAAAAAACAAACAGATTTTTCTTACTGCCACATGCCTCTCCTTAATAATCAGATTTCTCATCCTCACAGTAATACAGGGTGCCAGGAATCTCATTACCCCATCTGGCTCACAGGAGGAAGGGAGCCTTTTTTCTTTGACTTCCTGTGTATATGGGAGGGAGGGGCGTGTGTGTGTGGTGTGTGTGTGGTGTGTGTGTGTGTGTGTGTGTGTGTGGGGGGGGGGTTACGGGACAGAGTTCTGCTTATTTGCACATACATCGGCATCCTCTTACAGTTATGTAAATGACTTAGGCCAAAACCAAATGCTAAAGTCTACACCATTAGTTTTCCACTTCATATTCTCCACATGGGGCCGTTAGAGGGATAATGTACCATACAATACATGGTTTACTTTTAATTAATAGGAAAACGTATTTTGAAATGAATATTAAATCTAGATTAATGTGGAAAACCTCCAAGCTCTGAGGACTTTCTTTAATTTAAGGCTCTGCTACGTTGCAAGAAAGAGAGAGAAAAAATGAGAGAAACAGAGAAAGAGAGAGAAGTATTTTAAGACAACAGGCTCTATAAATATTTAAATTAAAAAAGCATGAAATTGTTTTATGGAACAATGAAAGATCACAAGTTTGTTATTGCAGATGTAAAGGAAGTGTGGGACCGCGTGTAAATTGTGTCAGCAGAGAACCAGAGAAGCCATGGAAGCAGCTAAGACATGGATGTTGAGATTGAAGATAAAACAGTTTCACCTGCTGCTTCAGAAGGATGGAGGCTGATGTAAACACAATGCTGTTTTACGCTCAGTCTGCATCGTAATTCCACAAATTCCATAAAGTTTTCTATTGAATTGAGTTTTCCCAAGTGCCATAAAGACTACCATTCCCTCACTATTGTAACTGAAAATGTCAAAGCAAAACAATTAAGTACACTGTGACAAAAATAAATCAATACGTTTGCATCGTTGTAAAATGCATGCAAGATTTGCATGTAGGTCATTTATAAATAGAGATCCTATACATCACGTATGTCCTCCCAAACCCAGATGAAGTTGACAGAAGCCCGGCGGAGATGTGAGATCGTCAGTCTGACCTGTTCTGGGGTCTGAAGCAACATCGTTTGATGTTGTCTGACTTGGATCACAAAGCAAAAGCAGAAAGGACAGTTCGTCCTCTGCCAGAGAAGCTCCGCCCCCCACACTGTCCCTGCTCCCTACAAATGCCAGACTTTATTGCCAGGCAGTAGCCAGGTTAGGCCAGTCTGCACTTCTAACATTTCCTGTCCCTCACCGTCCCCAGGCTCCTGCTTTTATTGCAGCCCCGCTAAAGTCTCCTCCGTGACTTCACTCGCTTCCTTGATCGCTCCATCCGTGCTTCGAGGTGTCTGCACATCGGAGAAGCTTAACAATGAAACCTGGTGTGTTCATATGTGCTGTGATCTTCCTTTCCTCCCATAGCACCGCTTCTCCTTGCAGAACACACAAGCAGCATGACTTCCCCAGAGTGGAAGCCTAAGTGCCAAAACATTTAGCAGGCAGGCTAAGTGACACATTAGCTGTTTTTTTTTGGGGGGGGGTTGTAGCAAGTCCAACAATTAATGCATGTTAATTTGTAATTATGCTAATTTGACTTGAAACGGACTGTGAGGTTGTAACAGGGCAGTTGGGGTGATGGTGAGGCGGGGGAGGAGGGGGGAGGAGGGGGGAGGAGGGGGGAGGAGATCTGTTGATGAGGATGCTCCCAGCACATTCACATGTTTTCCAGTGTTAGGTCCTTAATGAGGACGGGACTCCAAACATGACATGTTTTCATTTCTGAAAAGGTAATTGGAGTCGTTTTGTGCGAAGAATTCCATAAATGGTGTGATATGCAAATGTGTGTGTGTTCATGTAGTGTTGCATGGGTTTCATTTCACACTGGAGACTGTGTTGTCGTGTGTGTGTGTGTGTGGGGGGGGGGGGGGGGGCTGTTAACACTAGCACTTGGGGCAGAGCTGAGAGCACACCCCTAACCCATGAAGCTGTGGTGATGAACTGTGAGAGGGGTTGCAGGGAGAGTAAATAGAGAGTTTATGGTGAGAGAAACAGTCTGCAGCCATGGGGTCAGAGCAGCCACTGTAATTAAGATGACCAGTGAACAACATGCCCCCAGAGGAGAAGACAAAGAGAGAATCAGAGAAAGAGAGAAAGAGAGAGGGAGAAAATAAAGAAATCTCTCTTTTTGAGTAAGACGGAGACAGTGAGAGAGAGAGAGCAGACATGTCTAATAGAGACTAGAATCACTTCAGGTACAAGTTAAACTGCAATTGCTTGACTTACTTTCATGAAATGCTACAGACTAAGATCCTGTTTCACACCCAGCCTATAGAGAGGGCATCCTGGACAGTGTTGATGTTGATTGGTCAGTATAGACAGGGCATCCTGGACAGTGTTGATGTTGATTGGTCAGTATAGACAGGGCATCCTGGACAGTGTTGATGTTGATTGGTCAGTATAGACAGGGCATCCTGGACAGTGTTGATGTTGATTGGTCAGTATAGACAGGGCATCCTGGACAGTGTTGATGTTGATTGGTCAGTATAGACAGGGCATTCTGGACAGTGTTGATGTTGATTGGTCAGTATAGACAGGGTTTTCTGGACAGTGTTGATGTTGATTGGTCAGTATAGACAGGGCATCCTGGACAGTGTTGATGTTGATTGGTCAGTATAGACAGGGCATTCTGGACAGTGTTGATGTTGATTGGTCAGTATAGACAGGGCATTCTGGACAGTGTTGATGTTGATTGGTCAGTATAGACAGGGCATCCTGGACAGTGTTGATGTTGATTGGTCAGTATAGACAGGGCATTCTGGACAGTGTTGATGTTGATTGGTCAGTATAGACAGGGCATCCTGGACAGTGTTGATATTGCTTGGTCAGTATAGACAGGGCATCCTGGACAGTGTTGATGTTGATTGGTCAGTATAGACAGGGCATCCTGGACAGTGTTGATATTGCTTGGTCAGTATAGACAGGGCATCCTGGACAGTGTTGATGTTGATTGGTCAGTATAGACAGGGCATTCTGGACAGTGTTGATGTTGATTGGTTAGTATAGACAGGGCATTCTGGACAGTGTTGATGTTGATTGGTCAGTATAGACAGGGCATCCTGGACAGTGTTGATGTTGATTGGTCAGTATAGACAGGGCATTCTGGACAGTGTTGATGTTGATTGGTCAGTATAGACAGGGCATCCTGGACAGTGTTGATATTGCTTGGTCAGTATAGACAGGGCATCCTGGACAGTGTTGATGTTGATTGGTCAGTATAGACAGGGCATCCTGGACAGTGTTGATATTGCTTGGTCAGTATAGACAGGGCATCCTGGACAGTGTTGATGTTGATTGGTCAGTATAGACAGGGCATCCTGGACAGTGTTGATGTTAATTGGTCAGTATAGACAGGGCATCCTGAATGTGCTGGCCTCACCCCAGTACCAGTCTTGCAGTGAGGACATGGCATCCTTTCATCAATGCAACATAAACCTGAGTACGACCTGAACATTACAGCTCCACACAAAATCTCCCTTTTAGCAGCAGTAAACCAGGGGAATTAGGAAGTCTGTGGCAGGGGGAATATTCCACCTGACATGAGATGTGCGTCGCAAGGCACAACCAACCACAACTGGGCCATTAAATATATGTAAATGAAGAGGAACACTAGAGAGCTTGGGCAGAACAGCTCGCACAAGGGAGAAATGGATCCTGGGTAGTGATTAATTTATTTGATGATGCCTCTAGTGAGGAATTTTAGGTCACAAATGAAGTGACAGGATGACAAATTACCATTTTAAGGAATTTACTGGGAATCATTAACGAACAATTGTCAGGTAGTTTATAGCAAGCCGGGAAGATGGAATAAATGTAGATCTTTTCTTATCTGAGATGAATTATTAATTGTCTTTTCGTTTTTTTTTTTTCTCTTCCACGGCGCTTGTCTGATTGAGTGTAATGCATGATGTAGTTCTGACTAAATTGTAAATTCATTTAGGGACAGGAATCTGCACAATTAAATTGGTGTTCGGCGGGAGGTAGGGAGATGAAGTCAGAAGTGAAGAGAGAAGAAGGATTGACTTGTTCTCCTCGCCGTTTGCTTGCCAGTCCGTGTCAAACATGCTGGGATTCTAGTCCACCAGCTCTTGTTTCTCCTAATTCCAAAATAACACAAAATAAACTTTTGGAGTGTTTAGAGCAACTTTCAAAAATATTGTATGTTGACTATGGAATGATTGAAGCTGTGTACTGAATGTGATGATTCATGATACATAATGACACACCAAATATACTGCAATGTTTAATGATGATCTTTTTCTGCTATAAGTCAGTAAGAAGGTTGTTCTCCACTGTAACAGACACGGCAGTACAGACCACAGTACTTACAGGAAACTTGACGGAAGTCTTCTCTTGAGACATATTTCACATCAAATAAGAGCCCATCAGGATTCTCTCTGACAACTACAATCTAATTGTTAATTAGAGTTAAAATAGCAAGTGAACGAAAACATCAAGCTTTATTTAAGTGCTGGAGAGATAGATGTTCAGACTGCCGTTCCTAGACAGCTGGCTTTTAAAAGGCCCCAGATTTGAGAGAGCTGACAGGAACAACCTTCTGTGTGTACATTAAGAAGACAGAAGCCTTGATTGTTCTCTGGGGCCTTCTGGAAGGGATCTGCTACCATTGGTGGGATGGAACAGTTCTGTAGGTATGTGTCTGGGTTAGGAACACCACTGTGTTACAGAAGGTAACTGGAGCTTCTCAAACAATCCCGACTGCTCTTTAGTGAAGGGGACCGGTCCACATCATGATCGGGTCTATTAGTGTCTGTGGGACTATGAATGACCACTGAGATTATAATGATTGTGTGTGTGGTATTATGATAATAACATGTTGTTGTTTTTTTGATGATCCCCAAATATCTCCAAGTGAATGTTCTCTGTGTAAAAACACAATGTTCAGGAAAAAAGAATACAAAACAAACATTTAACCAAGAACGTCTGAAGACGTTTAGAAGACTGCAGCCACAGAATTCTACCTGAGACCAGCTCATGTCTAATATTGGCCTCCTTTGGCTTCCAAAATAAAGATGATATTTGAATGCCATTATTATTATTTTGTAAATTCACTGTTCACCGAGCACTGGCCAGAAAAGGAGAATTGTGCGTGTGACGTGTGTGTGTGACACAGTGACGTGTGACACAGTGTGTGTGTGTGTGTGTGACACAGTGACGTGTGACACAGTGTGTGTGTGTGTGTGTGACACAGTGACGTGTGACACAGTGTGTGACGTGTGTGTGTGACACAGTGACGTGTGACACAGTGTGTGTGTGTGTGTGACACAGTGACGTGTGACACAGTGTGTGTGTGTGTGTGTGACACAGTGACGTGTGACACAGTGTGTGTGTGTGTGTGTGACACAGTGACGTGTGACACAGTGTGTGACGTGTGTGTGTGACACAGTGACGTGTGACACAGTGTGTGTGTGTGTGTGACACAGTGACGTGTGACACAGTGTGTGTGTGTGTGTGTGACACAGTGACGTGTGACACAGTGTGTGACGTGTGTGTGTGACACAGTGACGTGTGACACAGTGTGTGTGTGTGTGTGACACAGTGACGTGTGACACAGTGTGTGTGTGTGTGCGTGACACAGTGACGTGTGACACAGTGTGTGTGTGTGTGTGTGACACAGTGACGTGTGACACAGTGTGTGTGTGTGTGCGTGACACAGTGACGTGTGACACAGTGTGTGTGTGTGTGTGACACAGTGACGTGTGACACAGTGTGTGTGTGTGTGTGACACAGTGACGTGTGACACAGTGTGTGTGTGTGTGTGACACAGTGACGTGTGACACAGTGTGTGTGTGTGTGTGACACAGTGACGTGTGACACAGTGTGTGTGTGTGTGTGTGACACAGTGACGTGTGACACAGTGTGTGTGTGTGTGTGACACAGTGACGTGTGACACAGTGTGTGTGTGTGTGTGACACAGGTACGTGTGACACAGTGTGTGTGTGTGTGTGTGACACAGTGACGTGTGACACAGTGTGTGTGTGTGTGTGACACAGGTACGTGTGACACAGTGTGTGTGTGTGTGTGACACAGTGACGTGTGACACAGTGTGTGTGTGTGCGTGACACAGTGACGTGTGACACAGTGTGTGTGTGTGTGACACAGTGACGTGTGACACAGTGTGTGTGTGTGTGACACAGTGACGTGTGACACAGTGTGTGTGTGTGACACAGTGACGTGTGACACAGTGTGTGTGTGTGTGTGACACAGTGACGTGTGACACAGTGTGTGTGTGTGTGACACAGTGACGTGTGACACAGTGTGTGTGTGTGACACAGTGACGTGTGACACAGTGTGTGTGTGTGCGTGACACAGTGACGTGTGACACAGTGTGTGTGTGTGTGTGACACAGGTACGTGTGACACAGTGTGTGTGTGTGTGTGACACAGTGACGTGTGACACAGTGTGTGTGTGTGTGTGACACAGTGTGTGTGTGCGTGACACAGTGACGTGTGACACAGTGTGTGTGTGTGTGTGTGTGACACAGGTACGTGTGACACAGTGTGTGTGTGTGTGTGACACAGTGACGTGTGACACAGTGTGTGTGTGTGTGTGACACAGTGTGTGTGTGCGTGACACAGTGACGTGTGACACAGTGTGTGTGTGTGTGTGTGACACAGTGACGTGTGACACAGTGTGTGTGTGTGTGTGACACAGTGACGTGTGACACAGTGTGTGTGTGTGTGTGTGACACAGTGACGTGTGACACAGTGTGTGACGTGTGTGTGTGACACAGTGACGTGTGACACAGTGTGTGTGTGTGTGTGACACAGTGACGTGTGACACAGTGTGTGTGTGTGTGACACAGTGACGTGTGACACAGTGTGTGTGTGTGTGACACAGTGACGTGTGACACAGTGTGTGTGTGTGTGTGACACAGTGAGCATGTTGTAATCTATAAGACAAATATGGAGGAAGGAAGTCTTCCACATCTTCTGGAAACACAAGTGTAGTCTTGATTTATGCTTCACACAGCCAGCACCCCCACATCCTATCCCTGCTCTCTGGAATACATTAAATCAAATATCACAGTGGGGCAACTTGCTGCTCCAGGAAAGATCTGGGTTATTTTGTTCACAAGTTTCCTCCAAATTAATTACATGAGTGATTACTTTGCTCAGAAAAGCAACACACTCGCCTAGGCTAAAGTCTGGCTGTAACACAACAGCCTATCACAAGCCACTGGTGCAGACTACCACTATTTTTACTCCCTCCTTGCTGAGTTTCATTATTGCAGTAGAGGGAAAACATGGTGAAACTGGATGCTGGAATCTCCCCTTCTGAAGACAGGGTGTGTCTGATCCCATTCTGAAGACAGGGTGTGTCTGATCCCCTTCTGAAGACAGGGTGTGTCTGATCCCATTCTGAAGACAGGGTGTGTCTGATCCCATTCTGAAGACAGGGTGTGTCTGATCCCCTTCTGAAGACAGGGTGTGTCTGATCCCATTCTGAAGACAGGGTGTGTCTGATCCCCTTCTGAAGACAGGGTGTGTCTGATCCCATTCTGAAGACAGGGTGTGTCTGATCCCCTTCTGAAGACAGGGTGTGTCTGATCCCATTCTGAAGACAGGGTGTGTCTGATCCCATTCTGAAGACAGGGTGTGTCTGATCCCCTTCTGAAGACAGGGTGTGTCTGATCCCCTTCTGAAGACAGGGTGTGTCTGATCCCATTCTGAAGACAGGGTGTGTCTGATCCCATTCTGAAGACAGGGTGTGTCTGATCCCATTCTGAAGACAGGGTGTGTCTGATCCCATTCTGAAGACAGGGTGTGTCTGATCCCATTCTGAAGACAGGGTGTGTCTGATCCCATTCTGAAGACAGGGTGTGTCTGATCCCATTCTGAAGACAGGGTGTGTCTGATCCCCTTCTGAAGACAGGGTGTGTCTGATCCCATTCTGAAGACAGGGTGTGTCTGATCCCCTTCTGAAGACAGGGTGTGTCTGATCCCATTCTGAAGACAGGGTGTGTCTGATCCCATTCTGAAGACAGGGTGTGTCTGATCCCCTTCTGAAGACAGGGTGTGTCTGATCCCATTCTGAAGACAGGGTGTGTCTGATCCCCTTCTGAAGACAGGGTGTGTCTGATCCCATTCTGAAGACAGGGTGTGTCTGATCCCATTCTGAAGACAGGGTGTGTCTGATCCCATTCTGAAGACAGGGTGTGTCTGATCCCATTCTGAAGACAGGGTGTGTCTGATCCCCTTCTGAAGACAGGGTGTGTCTGATCCCATTCTGAAGACAGGGTGTGTCTGATCCCATTCTGAAGACAGGGTGTGTCTGATCCCCTTCTGAAGACAGGGTGTGTCTGATCCCATTCTGAAGACAGGGTGTGTCTGATCCCCTTCTGAAGACAGGGTGTGTCTGATCCCATTCTGAAGACAGGGTGTGTCTGATCCCATTCTGAAGACAGGGTGTGTCTGATCCCCTTCTGAAGACAGGGTGTGTCTGATCCCATTCTGAAGACAGGGTGTGTCTGATCCCCTTCTGAAGACAGGGTGTGTCTGATCCCATTCTGAAGACAGGGTGTGTCTGATCCCATTCTGAAGACAGGGTGTGTCTGATCCCCTTCTGAAGACAGGGTGTGTCTGATCCCATTCTGAAGACAGGGTGTGTCTGAGGACAGGGTGTCTGAGGACAGGGTGTCTGAGGACAGGGCGTGTCTGAGGACAGGGTGTCTGAGGACAGGGTGTCTGAGGACAGAGTGTCTGAGGACAGGGTGTCTGAGGACAGAGTGTCTGAGGACAGGGTGTCTGAGGACAGAGTGTCTGAGGACAGGGTGTGTCTGAGGACAGGGTGTCTGAGGACAGGGTGTCTGAGGACAGAGTGTCTGAGGACAGGGTGTGTCTGAGGACAGGGTGTCTGAGGACAGAGTGTCTGAGGACAGGGTGTCTGAGGACAGGGTGTCTGAGGGCTTCATCTCTCTGTGGCCCGTCTCAAGCTCAGCTCATTTATTGAGTGTTTCATGGGAAGGTTGAGCATTTGTCAAGAAGTCCACATCCACCTCTGAGCTGAGCTGCACAGCAGATGCAGGGCACATCCACCTCTGAGCTGAGCTGCACAGCAGATGCAGGGCACATCCACCTCTGAGCTGAGCTGCACAGCAGATGCAGGGCACATCCACCTCTGAGCTGAGCTGCACAGCAGATGCAGGGCACATCCACCTCTGAGCTGAGCTGCACAGCAGATGCAGGGCACATCCACCTCTGAGCTGAGCTGCACAGCAGATGCAGGGCACATCCACCTCTGAGCTGAGCTGCACAGCATTCAGTCCTGTGTTGTTTGTGTTTAAGGTGACGCATGGAGTACGATATGGATCACCAGTCTGTGTGTGTTGACAACCTCTGCCCCACTCCTTCTCTATCTCCAATGGATGCCTGAGTGACCAAGCTAATGTTCACACCCCCGTTGGACACGTGGCACGTGCAGCACCATGGGCGTGAGGAGGAGGTTTTTTCCAGATTGTGCCCAATTTCATGGTGCCATGAACACTGAGCTTCGCTTCATCACACTCATTTGGAATATACTGCAACAAATTCCACCGTTTAAGGTGTATTTTGCATCATACATTTCATTTTGCATGAGCAGAGAAATGGGGCTTGGTATTTGGCTTTGAAAGTTCCTCGATGCTGTGACTTCATTGCTGTGACTTCATCAAGTGGCACAAACACGATTTGCAAAATGCCCCCTCACCAAAAAACACATCAGGGAGTCTTTCTGTGCTTCACTTTCATTAGTGAGTTTAAAACATGCCCGGAGTGGCCATCGGGAGAATTCCCAGTGGGCCGCTCTGCCCGCTCATGAATTGGGCCGGCAGATCACCTGCTCACTCTTTTTTTTTCACAAACCGGATAAAACTATGTGTTAAGTTTGTTAAGTTACTGTGTGACTGATAAGTAAGCTAATAGGCTACACTAGGTTTTAATTTAAATAAGTGCATGATCAGACCGTGCATTCAAAAGTGCAGTTTTCGGTTGTCGCGCATGCTCTCTTTCTCAAACACAAGTGTGTGTACTGTGTGTGCCATGAAGACAACCCTAAACCGTTGTTGTGGAGGGAGAAAGCAAGATTAAGCTGATGCAAAAATAATCAAATGGATAGGAAAAAGAGGCCAGGAGAAACTGAAAAAGCCAGATAAAAAAAGAAAGATCTGTCACTTCAAATATCTTTTCTCAAAAACCCAGAATCTTTCAGGTCAAAATTTGGGTTGTCATTTCCGGCAAATATAACAATATGAGTGCAACGTAATGTTTATATAACATAAAGCTCCAAAAAATTATCAGCACTGAAATTAATGCAAAGAATTGCGCGCTTGCATTCATGTGAAGTTTTGATTTCAGCTCACATCGAAACCATAAACTATGTCCTAGGTTCGGGCCAAGCCCCGAATGTTTACAACGTATGGCTGGGCCCCTGGTGGGGATGGGCTGGTGGGTCCCAGGACGTGCAGGATGAGGTGGTCTGCATACAGGACGTGCAGGATGAGGTGGTCTGCATACAGGACGTGCAGGATGAGGTGGTCTGCATACAGGATGAGGTGGTCTGCATACAGGACGTGCAGGATGAGGTGGTCTGCATACAGGACGTGCAGGATGAGGTGGTCTGCATACAGGACGTGCAGGATGAGGTGGTCTGCATACAGGACGTGCAGGATGAGGTGGTCTGCATACAGGACGTGCAGGATGAGGTGGTCTGCATACAGGACGTGCAGGATGAGGTGGTCTGCATACAGGATGAGGTGGTCTGCATACAGGATGTGCAGGATGAGGTGGTCTGCATACAGGATGAGGTGGTCTGCATACAGGACGTGCAGGATGAGGTGGTCTGAATACAGGACGTGCAGGATGAGGTGGTCTGCATACAGGATGAGGTGGTCTGCATACAGGACGTGCAGGATGAGGTGGTCTGCATACAGGACGTGCAGGATGAGGTGGTCTGCATACAGGATGAGGTGGTCTGCATATAGGGCGTGCAGGATGAGGTGGTCTGCATACAGGATGAGGTGGTCTGCATACAGGATGAGGTGGTCTGCATACAGGACGTGCAGGATGAGGTGGTCTGCATACAGGATGAGGTGGTCTGCATACAGGATGAGGTGGTCTGCATACAGGACGTGCAGGATGAGGTGGTCTGCATACAGGACGTGCAGGATGAGGTGGTGTGCATATAGGACGTGCAGGATGAGGTGGTCTGCATACAGGACGTGCAGGATGAGGTGGTCTGCATACAGGATGTGCAGGATGAGGTGGTCTGCATACAGGACGTGCAGGATGAGGTGGTCTGCATATAGGGCGTGCAGGATGAGGTGGTCTGCATACAGGACGTGCAGGATGAGGTGGTCTGCATGCAGGATGAGGTGGTCTGCATACAGGATGAGGTGGTCTGCATACAGGACGTGCAGGATGAGGTGGTCTGCATACAGGACGTGCAGGATGAGGTGGTCTGCATACAGGATGAGGTGGTCTGCATACAGGGCGTGCAGCTTGTGGACATGCTTGACCTCCAGTCTGAGCTGCTGTTTCTCACAGTCTTATTGTCTGTTGACCTGCGCTCCTCTCTGGGTCTGCTGGTGAAAGGTCTGCAGGTCTGGTACCCTCATGGGGAACAGGCCTCCCCTAATTGTGTGTTTTCTGTAAGCTCAGGTTATTGGCAGCTGCCACTGGTTCAGATACTCCGTCCTAACGCTGGCAGAAAGAGTCGGGCCCTGCTAATTGCAATGGCCTTTTCATCATCTCAAATCAAGCGGTTTCATACAAGGCGGGGGAGGCAGCATCCTATCAGACCATTAGTGCAGAAGCAGGGAGGCTGAGGTTCTGGACCCAGGAAGCTGGGCAGGTATTTCTCTCTCTCTCTCTCTCTCTCTTTCTCTCTTGCTCTGCTTTTCTCTCCCCCCTCTCTCTCTCTGCCTCTCTCTCTCTCTCTCCCTCTCTCTCTCTCTCCCGCTCTCTCACACACATGCACGTTCACACACCCTCCTCACACCCTCCTCAGCAGCTTTGGGATCATGTAGCGAGCAGGCCCACTGACCTCCGTCTCTGAGCACCTGGAAGCTGTAACCCAGTTTTACCAGCTGTTTAAGAGGTACTGCAGGAGAGCGGGGGGAAGGTAAGTGGGAAGTGTGTGTGTGTGTGTTGGGGTTGGAAAGTTCAGTGGTACTGGATTGTGAGGTAAGGCAACTGGTCTCCCTGACAAGAGATCAATACTGTCCTTGGAGTGGCTGAAGTCAAGCTGCTAGGTCTGACAGGGGCCCAGAGCCCTAATTGGATCAGGGGGCGCAGTGAGTCGCCTGAACCCCCTTCCTCCACCCCCTCCCCCGCCCCTCCACCCCCTCCCCCGCCCCTCCAACCCCCCTACCCACCACCCCACCCCCTTTACCCACCCCGCCACCCCCTCTACCCACCCCGCCACCCCCCCTACCCACCCCGGTACTGTCACAGCTGTCACATGTCATCCTCCTGCACCACTGTCACCCCAGGAGGCTTTGCAACTCCCCCCCAGGCCCCCTCCGCCCTCCAGCCCCCAACACACACACCCCCGCCCTCCTCCCACCCAACACACACACACGCTCTCCCTGCCCCCCTCAGCACCATGCAAATGTCCACTTAGCAGATGAATGCGGCTGATATTAGGCACATTGTTCATGCTTTTATGCAAGAGAAAGATCTATGTCATCTGAGAATTTCATGGAAATAAAGCCGGCATTTATTCCTCTCTGAAAGAGTGAAACAGCCTGTAAAAAGTGAATACGATTTGGTTCAGCTTATTAAAAATGGAAGGAAAATAAAGCTTTGGGAAAACAAACAATGAAGGAATCAAGGATGAAAAGAAAGAAAGGAAGAAGATAAGAAAAATAACTTTAAGGGACCAAAGTAATGAAAACCCTCTTCAGAATATCCCCTCACACAGAACTGCTGCAACATCTAATCCCTGAGGTGGGACTCCTGAGCCCTGGCAGGTGAAAGGTGAGAGATGGAGATCCTTCTCCACACTAGTATTGATCTATTTTATTGTGCTGAGGACTCTTAAAATGTCCTTCCCCCATAAGGGGAGTAAAACAGGCTCCTACTGAATGTACAGAGCTGGAGGGACCATGCAGTTCAACAACCACTGAGACCCTTCAGCGCTGATCTAACAAGTCTAATATGAGACGTGTTGGCTTTGATGGTCTGTACTGCACAAGCTGAGCCCTGATGGCACCACTGGGGAGGAATCTGTGTGCTGGAGCAGGAGAACACTTGAGATAATATGATTGTCTTTAGTTAATCTAACCAGCGTGAGTCCAGCTCCAAAGCTCTCAAACATCCAAGGAGGCGTCTGAAATTCCTGGTGGTGATGGAGATGATATTTTGTCCACCATGACTAAAACGCTTTCCAAATCAAGCAGTTTGAAAGCTGTAATAATTGCCACCATTTTTTGTATCAAAGGAGACAAAAGGCATTTGGAATAATCACGCATCATGTGACAGACACGGAGCTCTCAGGCGGCAGACAAGAGAGGGCTGCTTGGATTAAAGGCTGCTTCAACATTAAATGGGAATCCATATGTAAATTTACAGCACCAATTAGGAGACAGTGTTTGTGATGTAATCCTCCTAGAGATTGTCTGCCCTCTATTTCCACACACTTAATCAAATTAAAAGCTTAGCTGCGGAGTGATTATCGGATTGTCAGTGATACACACTCAATTCCTTTTAGTTTGGGCAAATAATAAGTGGTTTCTGGTACAATTTATCCAACGGCGTAAGTCAATGACGATCATCTCGGCTTGTGTGTCGCTCCCTTTGAACGTACAAAAACTAAACAAGCTGTGATTTTTTTTTATTGTAACACAAGATTACATTTTTATTCTGCTGTGTTAATGCCAAAAAATCTATAAAATGTCCTTGAGTGAGAATACGTTGTTAAATAGCAACAAGGTGTTTGTGAGGTAAAGTGATGGCCCTGTGTTTCATGTCTCTGCTGCCAGACTGGAGAGAGAGGGAAAGGCAGAGCTTTGATCACACACAGAGATGCTCACACACACACACACACACACACACACACACACATGCACTTACGTAAAGATGCACACACACAAATATACACACAAATGTACACGCACAACACACAAACATATCACAAACATGTAAACATCCACACACCAGCCCCTCCACACACACACGCTCACACACACGCTCACACACACACACACACCAGCCCCTCCACACACACACACGCTCACACACACACACACACACACACACACACACACACACACACACACACGGTGGAGGGTGCAGCAGCTTCCAGAGCTGAGGCTTCTTTGGGGAGGCTGTGTTCACCTCTCTGGTCTCCACGGTTCACTGGACCCAAGGATGTGGTTAACAAATGGGGAGAAAACTCTCCTACTTCAGGGCGGTCTCAGTCTGGTGCTAAGTGATCTGTATTCCCTGTGAATGTGCTGTTCCCTAACCCTGTGAAATTAACAACCCCTCCTGACTCCCACTCCCTGACCCCACCATAATACCACATTCAAAAAGTACCATGCATGAGTGTCCCCATGTAATGACAACAAAAAAAGATCATGGTCACTTTTCTTATTGCCGGGAAAAGGTTGTTTTATGATGTAAAATAGCAACAAGCCAGCAAAAATACAGTATAACTCACTTCCTCAAAAAAGCAAAAAAAAAACGGTTATTTTAGCTTGCTCTGTTCTGCAACGTGACCCCTGCTAAGGTGATTCCAACTTTTCTTCATCCTTTGTCCCTCCATAATTCACCTCCAATGTTCAGATTCTAGCATAAACTCACAGTAGATGTATTATATCGTGGGGATACCAGGTGTTTTGTAGACATGATTTCCCAGATACCACCTGGAGGACGGCAGCGTGCAGGAGACAGAACAAGCCTGCCAGAGTCACTGGCTGGGGAAAGATTGGCAGGTGAAAGTGAGGCTTATGGTCTGACCCATACACCTGTGACTCATAATCACTAGTCTGGGAAAGAAGCCGCCCAGTGAAAGGCAGACAGAGCCATTACGGGGGTGCTTAAAACTCCACTTAAAGATCACTTTATAGGCTATTACTTAAACCATGGTTTGGTATTTACATGACACTTTCAGAAGCTTTTTGGTTTGGTAATCCCATTGCTGGCCGGCTGAATATGAGGAAGGATGTTGTGACAATGCTCATGAGGGAAGAGGAATTCTAACACTGAAGACATGTGAGGGGAGGGTTACTGAGACCTTTACAGTGAGCTGTCAATACTGGGACGCCACCATGCTTCTGGATTGTTCAATGATCACACTAAATCTAAAATGTAAGGGGGAGCCTCGCTGATAATGCAATCAGCATTATCTGAGCCTGCAGTATACTGGACAACATTATCTGAGTCTGCAGTGTACTGGACAGCATTATCTGAGACTGCAGTGTACTGTACAGCATTATCTGAGTCTGCAGTGTACTGGACAGCATTATCTGAGCCTGCAGTGTACTGGACAGCATTATCTGAGTCTGCAGTGTACTGGACAGCATTATCTGAGCCTGCAGTATACTGGACAGCATTATCTGAGCCTGTAGTGTACTGGACAGCATTATCTGAGCCTGCAGTATACTGTACAGCATTATCTGAGTCTGCAGTGTACTGGACAGCATTATCTGAGCCTGCAGTGTACTGGACAGCATTATCTGAGCCTGCAGTATACTGGACAGCATTATCTGAGCCTGTAGTGTACTGGACAGCATTATCTGAGCCTACAGTGTACTGGACAGCATTATCTGAGCCTGCAGTGTACTGGAGAGCATTAGCTGAGCCTGCAGTGTACTGGACAGCATTATCTGAGTCTGCAGTATACTGGACAGCATTATCTGAGCCTGTAGTGTACTGGACAGCATTATCTGAGCCTGCAGTGTACTGGACAGCATTATCTGAGCCTGCAGTGTACTGGACAGCATTATCTGTGTGGATGAGGGTGTGTGTATGTGAGGGTGTGTGTGTATGTGAGGGTGTGTGTGTATGTGAGGGTGTGTGTGTCAGTGAGGGGGTGTGTGTGAGTGAGGGGGTGTGTGTGAGTGAGGGGGTGTGTGTGAGGGTGAGTGTGTGAGGGTATGTATGTATGAGGGTGTGTGTGTGTGTGTGAGAGGAGGAGGAGGTTGTACAGAGGATAGGGCCTGGTCCTGCAGCAGGGCAGCTTGGATCACCAGAGACAGCCGGCGGCAGCCCGCCACCACAGCACCCTAACGTGATGTGGAGCCAGGGTGATGTGGAGCCAGGGTGATGGCCGGGAGATCTGCACTGAGCAACTGAAGCATTCAGAGAGGCTGCCTGCTAACCTGACTGGGAGCTGACTGGGGCCTGTGTGGCAGCCAAGGTCTCTGGGGCTGTGCCTTGAACACTGCCCCTGTCCCTCTGCCCCTCCTCTGGGTGTGTGGCCAGTTCACCATGCTGTTCATCACTAAAATGTGACAATCACACGTGCTCCAATGAACAGTACCATCTTTTTTATTTGTTGAAACTAAATTTACAGCTGCGTATTTTACTTGGCTAATCTATCACAATGATGAGTCACTTATGTGTCCTGTCCAGATGAATTATCATATTTGTAAGAAGCGTGATTAGGAACAGTCACCATATCTAAATGTAATATCTTATCTCGACTCATTCTGCCAAATATAATATAGTTGGTATATGATATCTTTAATGTTTCGTATCTTAACTCCAGTATGAAGCCCATGTCTGGTGGTGCAAGGATTACAATCAATTCAAGATTTATGAAAATTGCCTCTCTTTCCATTGCACTAGTACTTTCATCTGACATTTTATACCTATTACTGTAAGTTGGTTTCAACTGAAATACCAACTTCTGTTTCCCAACTCAGATGGAGGGTTATGAACAAGCCAATCTAGGCATTTGTCAGTGCTGTCATGGAGACCGTGAACTAGCCAATCACAGGCCTGATAATTAGCGACGCAGAAGAATCACCTTTATAGAAATGTATTTAAAGGGGAGAGGATTCTGAGGGTCTTGAAGAGAGAGCATTAAACCAATGGGGTGACGAACAATCTCCTTTAAGTCCAGTTAGAACCATGCTTACAGTCATTTTACTTTCAAGCAGATGGGTAGATAGATATAAGGTTGTGAGTGTGAACCATCACCAGTGGAGTACAAGGTACTGAGTGTGACCCATCAGATGGGTACACAGATATAAGGTTGTGAGTTTAGGTTTCATCTATTCCCAGTTTCCAGATCAGTGCTTTCATCCCCAGGATGCAGGCAGAACAGAAATATCAGGCACAGTGCCAGTCTATAGAGCAGGTGTAACACCCAGAGGCACAGTGCCAGTCTATAGAGCAGGTGTAACACCCAGAGGCACAGTGCCAGTCTATAGAGCAGGTGTAACACCCAGAGGCACAGTGCCAGTCTATAGAGCAGGTGTAATAACCAGAAGCACAGTGCCAGTCTATAGAGCAGATGTAACACCCAGAGGCACAGTGCCAGTCTATAGAGCAGGTGTAATAACTAGAGGCACAGTGCCAGTCTATAGAGCAGGTGTAATAGCCAGAGGCACAGTGCCAGTCTATAGAGCAGGTGTAATAACCAGAGGCACAGTGCCAGTCTATAGAGCAGGTGTAATAACTAGAGGCACAGTGCCAGTCTATAGAGCAGGTGTAATAACCAGAGGCACAGTGCCAGTCTATAGAGCAGGTGTAATAACCAGAGGCACAGTGCCAGTCTATAGAGCAGGTGTAATAACCAGAAGCACAGTGCCAGTCTATAGAGCAGGTGTAACACCCAGAGGCACAGTGCCAGTCTATAGAGCAGGCGTAATAACCAAAGGCACAGTGCCAGTCTATAGAGCAGGTGTAATAACCAGAAGCATAGTGCCAGTCTATAGAGCAGGTGTAAAACCCAGAGGAACAGTGCCAGTCTATAGAGCAGGTGTAATAACCAGAGGCACAGTGCCAGTCTATAGAGCAGGTGTAATAACCAGAGGCACAGTGCCAGTCTATAGAGCAGGTGTAATAACCAGAAGCATAGTGCCAGTCTATAGAGCAGGTGTAACACCCAGAGGAACAGTGCCAGTCTATAGAGCAGGTGTAATAACCAGAGGCACAGTGCCAGTCTATAGAGCAGGTGTAATAACTAGAAGCACAGTGCCAGTCTATAGAGCAGGTGTAACACCCAGAGGAACAGTGCCAGTCTATAGAGCAGGTGTAATAACCAGAGGCACAGTGCCAGTCTATAGAGCAGGTGTAATAACTAGAAGCACAGTGCCAGTCTATAGAGCAGGTGTAATAGCCAGAGGCACAGTGCCAGTCTATAGAGCAGCAGTAATAACCAGAAGCACAGTGCCAGTCTATAGAGCAGGTGTAATAACTAGAGGCACAGTGCCAGTCTATAGAGCAGGTGTAATAACCAGAGGCACAGTGCCAGTCTATAGAGCAGGTGTAATAACCAGAGGCACAGTGCCAGTCTATAAAGCAGGTGTAACACCCAGAGGCACAGTGCCAGTCTATAGAGCAGGTGTAACACCCAGAGGCACAGTTCCAGTCTATAGAGCAGGTGGGAGGAAGGCCAGCTTTAACGCCCAGAAGATTCATATCCTCTGTTTATCATTCATATCTGTGTTTATGCATGATACCATTTCACATGATATAGTTCAGTTTAATCAACAGGCTTTATGTGAATCAGGCTCCCTCAGAGCTAGTTGTGTAGAGTGGGACCAGGGCAGAGCAAGTCAATGTTTGCCTGTGGGTTTGCTCAAGGATGAGGATGTGATGAATATCTTCCATATGCAGGAGACTTGATTTTTTATTCACTGTAAAAATACAACTCACATGCCACTCAAGGCATTGAAATTCTTTAACAAAAAATAATCAGGCAGTGAGACAGAATTAAAATCTTATTGTCACTCTGTTGTTGGAATCCCTTATTGTGAATTACATTTTATTAACCTGCGATGTCAACTTGCTTGGTTTTCTATCTGTTCTTTTAAACGGAAGCAGCTGTCCGTCCCACATCTCACATCTCCTCAGCGCTGCTCAGCATTCTCTCAAGAAGAAACCTTAAAATCTTGTTTGCTTTTGTTCATGGAAATTGTGTATGCTAACAAACTGTCCATATTCATGGTGGAATTTCGGGTGAAAAAAATAATAATTTGGATAAACAGCATGGTTCATTCCGCCATAATTCTTTATTCAAGCGGCGTATCAGGGAGATTTCAACAGTCATAGTAGATTAACCTTGTGTGTGCTTTCTGCAGCTCTCTGTTTCACAGATTTACATGCATCCCGATCACAAGTCTGTTTGGGAAGCGACAAACGGGTTATTCCATTTCAATCCATTTCTCCCCACATTGACCTTCCCCTTGTGAAATAATCACAGCTGTTATGTTGGAATATTCAGGCATAAATAATGAATTGACCGGGGTTGAAGCTCTCTCTGTTCAAGAATAGACCTCTGGATCTTTCATGTAGATCTTTGTGGACACTCCCACCTTCCCATAATCCCCTTCTTTTCCCCTTCCTGTGTCCCACCAGGCTGTGCGGCCTATGAACATCTAGGAACATCCCCTAGGAACATCCCCGAGGAACATCCCCGAGGAACATCCCCGAGGAACATCCCCGAGGAACATCCCCGAGGAACATCCCCTACGGCCCTGAGAGGGTGCAAAATGGCGAAGGTAAACGCATCAAAACATTAAATATTGGATATTAATCTCCGTTTTCCACCTGAATCAGCTGTTCCCCATGACACATCTCAGGGAGGAATGCAAACGTCTTTCATTAGACTGCCCTCCTGGCAGTCTACAGCTTTAATTGCTCTGCTTCTCTGTTCAGAGAGCTTAAAGCAGGCCCTGGCATCCTGTCCTGGGAACATTCCCATTGTGATTTGACAAGAGCAGCCATTTCCAAGCAAAACTGATAATATGCTAATAACTCCATATATACGATAGTATATTAATAATAGCAGGTACATCCCTGTTTTTTTAAACGTTTGTCCTCTGGCCAAACTTTTTGACATTGAAAAGACAATCTGCTGCCTGTGATTTGACTCACATCCAGTCTCCTTCACTCCACTTCACACCAGTTAGTGACGGTGTATGAGATGGACAATATCCAACGCTGTGATTACAATGTGCATGTGGACGATGAGGCTGGAGGTAGGCAGCAGGAGATAGGCATCCTCCAACACAAATAGGAAAACCAACACAGACTCCTATTTCCCACATAATCAGCCCGTCCTCGGAGGGGGCAGATATCAACACAGCTCTCTATTTCTAGATACGGCGCTGGTACCGGCATTAGCATCACCCTGAATGTGCTCGCCAAGATAACTGTACGTGTAGAGTGTCTGCGTGAGATATATTTACACTAAACAGCAGCAGTAGATAGGGCCTGCTGTAGCGATGTAGGCAGCAGGCGGGGTCGTGCTGAGGAAGCGCCGGGCTCCCTGGAGGGAGAGGGGTGGCTGTTGGAGCTGCAGATTGGTAACGACGTCTCTGCCACATCAATTACAGCCCCGCTGCTTGGCCGCGGAGGAATCCCCACCACCGGCCCTTCACGGCGACCCAGAGCAAACCGGCTGTGTCAGAGGTCATCCAGGGGAGTAGGAGTGGGCCCGGGGCCCCCTGGTGGGACGCAGGCGTGTGGACGCGCCGGTGGAGCCTCCTCCCGCCTGCCCCCCAGCCCCCCGTGGAGAGGAGCACCATGGAGAGGTCTGCAGCTCACAGCGTAGCTGTCACTCACACAGCCATGCTCCTGCACAGTGGGAGAGAGGAGAGGACCAGGGAGGCTAGTCAGGCTGGGGGCTGGGGGCTGGAGGCTGGTCAGGCTGGGGGCTGGAGGCTGGTCAGGCTGGTCAGGCTGGGGGCTGGGGGCTGGGGGCTGGAGGCTGGTCAGGCTGGTCAGGCTGGGGGCTGGGGGCTGGAGGCTGGTCAGGCTGGGGGCTGGAGGCTGGTCAGGCTGGTCAGGCTGGGGGCTGGGGGCTGGGGGCTGGAGGCTGGTCAGGCTGGTCAGGCTGGGGGCTGGGGGCTGGAGGCTGGTCAGGCTGGGGGCTGGTCAGGCTGGGGGCTTGTGGCTGGAGGGTGGACGCTGGAGGCTGGAGGCTGGTGGCTGGAGGCTGAAGCCACTGCTTTTCCTCTCTAGTCCTCTCCTCTGACATTGAGGCTCAGGACAGTAAGGCTCAGGACAGTGAGGCTCAGGGTGAGGTCCTGAAAGCATGTGTACACTCCACACATGGACACAATGCTGCAGTGTTCTGACTTTCTTTCACAGCGAGTGAAGAGTGGACACTTTGAGGAAATGCCAGAGTAGGTCAGTGTGCTTTTTACAGTGAATTCCATCCTTTGATGACGTGGGTTTAAGCAGGTTTCCATCTCAGACACTGTTGACATTAAACCACAGGGATCTCCAGAGGAGGGTTCCTAAAACAACATTGTGCTCCATGCATGCAGTGTTCATCAACTAATACAAAAAAAGAGAATCTATGAACAGTGAAAAGAGAAAGGTGGAAAAAAACTGACAAAAAAACAGCCACTCAGTTGAACTCCAACAGACACACGATATGGCAACACGACAATGAGATCCACGCCTCCAAAACACTCCCCCGACCGCACAGCTAGCAGCTCCAGGAACATGTCCAGCTTGCTGTCGATGTGCCTGCCCCTTCCTGGCATGTCCCCGTCTACGGTGCCTGAAGCCACCGCAGGAAGCCATCACACAGAGTTACCCAGCAGGCCTGGTCAGACTCCTGCCCCAGCAGCAGGCAGGCAGGGAGGCCCAGCCCCCACCCCAGCCCCCTCTCAGGGCAGTGTGGGGCTGACACCAGGCATTAGGTGGCCTGGGCCTCTGATAGCACCAACACCTCCACACCCTACCAGGACCCCCACCGAGCCCCTCCCACACCAGCCTCTGCACCAGCTTCAGCACCAGCCTCAGCACCAGCCTCAGCACAAGCCTCAGCACTAGCCTCAGCACCAGCCTCAGCACCAGCTTCAGCACCAGCCTCAGCACCAGCCTCAGCACCAGCCTCAGCACCAGCTTCAGCACCAGCCTCTGCACCAGCCTCAGCACCAGCCTCTGCACCATCTTCAGCACCAGCCTCTGCACCATCTTCAGCACTAGCCTCAGCACCAGCCTCAGCACCAGCTTCAGCACCAGCCTCAGCACCAGCCTCTGCACCAGCCTCAGCACCAGCCTCAGCACCAGCCTCTGCCCCATCCTCAGCACCAGCCTCAGCACCAGCCTCTGCCCCATCCTCAGCACCAGCCTCAGCACCAGCCTCTGCCCCATCCTCAGCACCAGCTTCAGCACCAGCCTCAGCACCAGCCTCAGCACCAGCTTCAGCACCAGCCTCAGCACCAGCCTCAGCACCAGCCTCAGCACCAGCCTCAGCACTAGCCTCTGCACCATCCTCAGCACCAGCCTCAGCATCAGCATCAGCACCAGCCTCAGCACCAGCTTCAGCACCAGCCTCTGCACCATCCTCAGCACCAGCCTCAGCACCAGCCTCTGCACCAGCCTCAGCACCAGCCTCAGCACCAGCCTCAGCACCAGCTTCAGCACCAGCCTCTGCACCAGCCTCAGCACCAGCCTCTGCACCATCCTCAGCACCAGCCTCAGCACCAGCCTCAGCACCAGCCTCTGCACCAGCCTTTTCTACAGATAGGTGTGTGTTTCTCTGAAGGCTGGGACAGCCTGTTCTCCTAGACACTGTTCTTCCTCGTCCTCTCCTTCAGAAGAGCTACAGCTTGCTCATTCTGCAGCGCTATGATGTGGGTGGCTGAGAGACGAATCACAAAGTAGAGTCTGTGGGACAAACCGCCTCTTGTCTTCGCGCTTCGAAACAAAGCACCCAGCTACAGGCCCACCCAGCTGCAGGCGCATCACCAAACCATTAACTTTAATTAGATAAAATGTGACATTCACCTTTCTGCTGTGACAACAAATGAGTGACTAGCCAATCTCTGTGACTAGCCAAAGAGAATAAAAGAATGATGGCCCAGGCCGTCTCCTCTGTATCTCAGGCTGTTAGCCCGGGTCCTGGGATAACCTTGAAGCTCATGAGAGTTTAGATCAAACCCCAGTGTGGAGCTGAATGACACCAGACATAAAGTACTGATAGACTGAATGGATCGAGGTGGGAGGGTTCTGCTCTGTGGCAATTACCCCTCAGATATGGCCATTCACATCCCCGCACGCCTCCATTCTTCAGGGCATCACTGGCCCTCTGTCAGCCCTCCTATTCTGCCAAGGCTGGCTGGCTGGTTTTCTGGCTGGTTGGTTGTCTGGTTGGTTGTCTGGCTGGCTGGTTGGTTTGTTGTCTGGTGTCTGGCTGGTTGGTTGTCTGGTTGTCTGTCTGGTTGTCTGTCTGGTTGTCTGTCTGGTTGTCTGGATGGTTGTCTGACTGGTTGGTTGTCTGGTTGGTTGTCTGGCTGGTTGTCTGACTGGTTGTCTGACTGGTTGTCTGACTGGTTGCCTGACTGGTTGTCTGGCTAGTTGGTTGTCTGTCTGGTTGGTTGTCTGGTTGTCAGGCTGGTTAGTTGTCTGGTTGGTTGTCTGTTTGTCTCGTTGTCCAGCTGGCTGGTTGCCTGTTTGTCTTGTTGTCCGGCTGGCTGGTTGGTTGTCTGGTTGGCTGCCCGTCAGGTTGTCTGGTAGGTTGGGTCTCTCTCCCTGGTGGGGAGGGAGGGAGAGCTGGGTCTCTCTCCCTGGTGGGGAGAGAGGGAGAGCTGGGTCTCTCTCCCTGGTGGGGAGGGAGGGAGAGCTGGGTCTCTCTCCCTGGTGGGGAGGGAGGGAGAGCTGGGTCTCTCTGCCTGGTGGGGAGGGAGGGAGAGCTGGGTCTCTCTCCCTGGTGGGGAGAGAGGGAGAGCTGGGTCTCTCTACCTGGTGGGGAGGGAGGGAGAGCTGGGTCTCTCTACCTGGTGGGGAGGGAGGGAGAGCTGGGTCTCTCTCCCTGGTGGGGAGGGAGGGAGAGCTGGGTCTCTCTCCCTGGTGGGGAGAGAGGGAGAGCTGGGTCTCTCTCTCTGGTGGGGAGGGAGGGAGAGCTGGGTCTCTCTCCCTGGTGGGGAGAGAGGGAGAGCTTAGTCTCTCTCCCTGGTGGGGAGGGAGGGAGAGCTGGGTCTCTCTCCCTGGTGGGGAGGGAGAGCTGGGTCTCTCTGCCTGGTGGGGAGGGAGGGCCGGGTTCATTTGAAACAACAAAGCAGCGTGTGACTAGCTGTCTGTCCACAAGAGCAGCTCCTCTTCCTGCCTTTGAAGCAGGAGGGCTTCATTTAATCAATTATGAATCAAAGTGTTTTCAAACTCAAAGACACTCCTACCACGCTTAAGTCTCGCTCTCTGTCTCTCCCTCAGTATTAAAAGAATACTTTGCTGCTTTTCATAGGGCTTCATTTACGATGCTCTTATGTGTGGTTGTGATGAAAACACTTTCAAGGTACAAGAACCCAGAGGGTACAAGCTGTTATGCTAATCCTGATGCAACAAAAAAGACATGCATTATTACCGTGGATAACTACAGAGTAAAGCAGACTATCGCCATCTCTTACATACACAGAGACGATACACTGCAGGAGTCCAGGGAGTCTGACAGCCTTGGGGAGCTGAACACTGGCTGGACGGCTGGCAGGACGGCTGGCTGGACGGCTGGCTGGACAGCTGGCAGGACGGCTGGCAGGACGGCTGTCTGACTGGCTGGACGGCTGGCAGGACGGCTGGCTGGACGGCTGGCTGGACGGCTGGCAGGACGGCTGGCTGGACGGCTGGCAGGACGGCTGGCAGGACGGCTGGCTGGACGGCTGGCTGGACGGCCGGCTGGACGGCTGGCAGGACGGCTGGCTGGATGGCTGGCTGGACGGCCGGCTGGACGGCTGGCAGGACGGCTGGCTGGACGGCTGGCAGGACGGCTGGCAGGACGGCTGGCTGGACGGCTGGCAGGACGGCTGGCAGGACGGCTGGCAGGACGGCTGGCTGGACGGCTGTCTGACTGACTGGACGACTGACTGGACGGCTGACTGGCTGGACGGCTGACTGGCTGGACGGCTGACTGGCTGGACGGCTGGCTAAACAGGCCATGCAACAGGGGCGCTGGAACAGACACACACACACATACAATTCAGTACAAGCATTCACACAATCATTTTTCCACCCAAGTTTTCTTTTAACAAAGATATGAAAGCTCTAGTATTACAATAGCATGACACCTTGACACTCATTTTAAGAACAGGAATTCAGTTTGACAGCAGCAGGGTCTGTTGAATATAACATAATGTTATCATCCCGCCCCTGAGGAACAATACAAATTCATTGGATGTAGACGATTCTATGGTTCACTGTTCAACCGAATCTCTGAATAGAAATAGTGCCACTTGCCACTCAATTCAAGCATTCAAATAAAAAATTCATCCCATTCTTTGGGAGAGTCCTTCTCTTTTATGGTGAGCCAAATTGAAGTGTGTGTGCTCGGAGGGAGGCCAGTGGCAAACAGAGAATCCATTTAACCATCCCGTCCCCAGACTGAGCAGAGGAGCAGCCCTTCAAAGGCCCAGGCAACAATCTGAGTGACATCAGGTCAGACAGACTGCTCACACTCTCTCACCTGCCTGATAGAATTGTTCGCTGGCCAGATACGACTCTCTGAAGCGGCAGCTTTTTGTCACGGCCATATCTTATGATTGATGGCTCCATGGCTGCAGCGAATCTGCCCTTTTTAAATAATTTATGTTGGCCATTGCTACGGACAACTAGCTTATAACATGGTTGTTATTTTTAAATTGACTGAAGGAATCAATACTTTAGAGACATGAGATGAGCCACTAATGAACTTCTTAACTGGCTCTCTGGAGTGCAAAACAATTGCTGTGTTTACTCAAAGCCAAACATGAGGTGTAAATACAAAGTGTTTCTGTTCAGAATATAGACAAGGAGAAGCAGAGAGCCAACAGGAGGCTTCACAAAGAAAGAGTCAGAACTGGATTGGTAGTCAGGATTTTATATAATTATACAATTATATAATAATTTGCTCTCATACCAGAATTCACAATGATGAGGACTGTGTCATAATCAAAATTGTAAACAAAAATAAAGATACCTTCTTCATCTGAAGGCTTCCATGAGTGTCGAGCCTGAGAACATCTCTGGAGATGCTGCTCTCTCCAGCCCTGCTCTCAACGGAACATCTGCAGCAGTACTGTCACGGGCTTGCTTTATCACAAGTACAGTATAAAACAAGAGTCCCATTCTTCCTCCCTCTTACAAAGTGACAAATTAGCCTAACAATAGTGTTTGAATTCTTATTAAAGTTGATTAATTCATATCATTAGTTGATCACACAACAGCTCATAAAATATACTAAATTAATTTCTTTAGTGTGATTAATACGCGAAACACTTGAATTAACATCAATAAATCAATTTTTGAATCAATTACATTATCATTTTTAAATACAGAGCTAATAGTGTACATTAACTAGTAGTGTCTAAACAATGATCCATCACTGAGCATAGGGAGGAGGCAGAGCAGAGGAGCCAACTGAAATGATCAATTATCAAAGTAATCTGACCCTAATAGGCCTCTATACATTCACATGCCTCTGTTGCTACAGGATGAGGGGACATTTTCTACTGACACAGTTCAGTGTAAGGCCGAATCCCAATACTCCCCCTTGCCCCTTACCCCTTACCCTTAGTTTTGCACGTTCCCGTGAGAGCTAGTGGTGTCCCAATACTCTTTTTGAGCTAGGGGAAGGGCTAAGTCGAAGGGGTATACACCCCTTAAAACCAAGTAAGATCGGGAGCTTACTTGAAACCTAGGGCTTTGTTTTGGCCAGATCATCCAGAGTCCGATAAATGTAACATTTTCGTCTTAATCAATTAATAGAAACATTATGACAGTCTTGTTTTGTGGTATACACAGTCCTGTACATATATATTTGCAACCATTTTCCTAATTGAAACGTTTCTAAAAATCTCTAGTTTGGTACGCTAATGATACAGTGCTGATTTGCACAAAAGTCCCGCATTTCTCTGACTAGCATGTCTACATTTTTAAGTAAACTCCATTAGCAGCAAATTTTGTTTGATATCAGTGCATAACACTACTTGCTTTGGAGATATCGATACGTGCTAGATGACGTACCCGTAACCAAGTGTCGTCCCATTTCTTAGGGATATGTAGCCTTTACCTCTCAGTTTCGAGGGCAAAGGGCTAGGGGTAAACTAAGGGGAAGGGGTAAGGGGGAGAATTGGGATTAGGCCTAAGTCATCCTTCCTCTGCTCCCTGGCTAATAAAAGACCTGGCTGCCTCATCCCTGCAGCTGTAGAAACATGGCTGCCTCATCCCTGCAGCTGTAGAAACATGGCTGCCTCATCCCTGCAGCTGTAGAAACATGGCTGCCTCATCCCTGCAGCTGTAGAAACCTGGCTGCCTCATCCCTGCAGCTGTAGAAACCTGGCTGCCTCGTCCCTGCAGCTGTAGAAACCTGGCTGCCTCATCCCTGTAGCTGTAGAAACCTGGCTGCCTCATCCCTGCAGCTGTAGAAACCTGGCTGCCTCATCCCTGCAGCTGTAGAAACCTGGCTGCCTCATCCCTGCAGCTGTAGAAACCTGGCTGCCTCATCCCTGCAGCTGTAGAAACCTGGCTGCCTCATCCATGCAGCTGTAGAAACCTGGCTGCCTCATCCCTGCAGCTGTAGAAACCTGGCTGCCTCATCCCTGCAGCTGTAGAAACCTGGCTGCCTCATCCCTGCAGCTGTAGAAACCTGGCTGCCTCATCCCTGCAGCTGTAGAAACCTGGCTGCCTCATCCCTGCAGCTGTAGAAACCTGGCTGCCTCATCCCTGCAGCTGTAGAAACCTGGCTGCCTCATCCCTGCAGCTGTAGAAACCTGGCTGCCTCATCCCTGCAGCTGTAGAAACCTGGCTGCCTCATCCCTGCAGCTGTAGAAACCCCACCCCCAGCTCTGAAGTACACAGCAACAGGGACAGCGCTCTTCACACACTAGAACGCTGCAAGCTCTGACCGCAGCTCAGGTTTACAGCAGAACACCAGTCCAGGCTCAGCGTAGCTGAGACGTCCAGGCTCAGTGTAGCAGAGTAGTTCAGGCTCAGCGTGCATCCTTGCTTAAAACTAATTAGCGAGCAGCCCTCATCCCATAGCTATGTGTATGAAGAGACCAGTTATGTGGAGCATGTCTATCAGGCTTTCATCCAGGTAGTTCGCCTTAGGGACGCATCAACCAATTTAGTACTTAGAAACTGCCTGGCACAGGCTTGTACTGCCTCGTACTGGCTGCAGGGGTAGAACAGGAGCCTGTTCCTAACCCTAGGAACACCGTGGTTATGAAGGCTGTCAGAGTTTCCTCCTGGTTGCTGAGGAGACTGTTACACCAGTCTAAGCCCGGTTACAGGGAAGTGTCCTCTCAACCAGCTGTTGGCTGGGTGAACCGACGGCATGAACGTGACACAGTGTGCAGGGAAGTACAGCGGTACCTCGATGAGCTGTGAGCCCCTTAATAAACCTGGGCCTTGTAACAGCTGTCTGATCACTCACGTGGAGGAGAGGAAGCAATACAAGGAGAAGAGGGGGAGGGGAGGAGGGGGGAGGAGGAGAGGAAGAGGAGGGGAGGAAGGGGGATGAGGGGGGAGCACAAGAGAAATATGTCGGTGTGTGTGTGTGTGTGTGTGTGGGGGTGTGCGGGTGTGGGTGTGGGTGGGTGGTAGTGTAGCCTGCCTCCCAACTTAGTTTAAGGAGCTGATAATGTTCCTACGCTACTTGCGCTTGTGATATCCTTCAGCTCTACGTTCACCTAGCCCTGATATAATCAACATTTACAACACCTCCTTTAATGAACACATGCTGGACCTGTGGTTTACTGCAACACCAGCAGTGCAGTGGATCCATTGTCACGGAGCCACAAGTGTAACCCTGGACAGATCAATGGGGTTGACCTGGAGGTCTTTAGTGTTGAGAGGTTGTGGTTAGAATCCATTCTATGAGTGACACAAGCCCACGTCATTCACTGACCTGAAAGCCACAATGCCCAAAGATTGATGGACATTTCAGTTGAATTATCCTGACATTGACTTGCAGTGTATGTCCCATGCAATAGGATGAGAATCTTACCAAATTGTATTTTATAACATGTAAATGAAATATACATGGTCCATGTGATATAAAACTTGTCCCAGACAAAATAACTATTGTTGTGATGTGGTCGCAAAATAAAATTAAAATGTCACAATTACTCACAAAAGGAACTCCCTTTTAAGAGTGTGGATCCAACAGCAGGATACTGACTGACTGAACACTGGCCCACTGCTGGCCTTGTGAGGAGCTGCTCTCTGCTCTTTCTCTTGACTCCACTGATGTGCTGTTCTAAAGGACATACTTACAAATGCATTACAGAATCAAAATGCTTACCAACTTGAAACAATCCATTACTATAGAGGGGATTGAATTAATTCTTTCTCTTGCACCAACAATTGCTTGACGCTTCAGAAGATGATTTGCCGTGTAATTCTCCTCGGCCCTACAGACGCTCTGGCACACAGAGTACACAGCAGGATTGTTTTTATTTATTTCATCCCTGATAACAACCATTAATTTATCAAGAGTAAATAAAATGTTGCGTTGAGAGGGGACATTAATTATCACATTCATCTGCTGCTGGTTTCTAAACTGGGAATAATGAAATGTGCAGTAATAAGAGGCTCCTCTAAGAGAGACCAGCCGTTTATGAATCGCTGGAGGTGCAGTGAGCCTCCTTCCCCCTCGAGACAGAGAAATTTATGCCGAACACCCTGCTGATTGTTGAGAAGGTAAAGCACCAGTAGCAGCATGTTCAGAGGTTTCATTTAAAGTGTGTTTCTCACTATGCTGCTCACAACACTTAATTAAACTCTGCTGTTTTGGCAATGACAAATGCTGTGGAGCTGGAGGAAGCTGCGGCTGTGACGGAGAGGGTTTTCTCATTTCTTTCATGTGCAGCGACGGCCTGATCCAGGTCAAAAAGACGAGAATTACAGAACTAAACAAGATCTTAGAACAGTGAGGTGTTTGGTTACATTCATTTCTTCATGAACATCTCTCTCTCTCTCTCTCTCTCTCTCTCTCTCTCTCTCTCTCTCTCTCTCTCTCTCTCTCTCTCTCTCTCTCCTTATCTCTCTCTCTCTCTCTCCCTATCTCTCTCTCTCTCTCCTTATCCCCCTCTCCCCTCTCTCTCTAGCTCTCTCTCTCTCCCTCTCCCTCTCTCTCTCTCTCTCTCTCTCTCTCTCTCTCCCTATCTCTCTCTCCTTATCCCCCTCTCCCCTCTCTCTCTAGCTCTCTCTCTCTCTCTCTCTCTCTCTCTCTCTCTCTCTCCTTATCCCCCTCTCCCCTCTCTCTCTAGCTCTCTCTCTCTCTCTCTCTCTCTCTCTCCTTATCCCCCTCTCCCCTCTCTCTCTAGCTCTCTCTCTTTCTCTCTCTCTCTCTCTCTCCTTATCCCCCTCTCCCCTCTCTCTCTAGCTCTCTCTCTCTCTCTCTCTCTGTACTTTTCCCCCTCTCTCTCTAGCTCTCTTTCTCTCTACTTCTCCCCCTCTCTTTCTAGCTCTCTCTATCGGTCTCTCTTTTGTGTGTTTAGTATTTTTCACTCAACTTAGATGTTTGTCAGAGATGTATGGGTCTGTGGGCTCGTGTTAGGGTTAGGGTTTGTTAGGGTTAGGGTTAGTGTTTGTTAGGCTTGTGTCTGGGTTAGGGTTAGTGTTTGTTGGGCTTGTGTCTGGGTGAGTCTGTCAGGATGGTTAGGGTTAGTGTTTGTTAGGCTTGTGTCTGGGTGAGTCTGTCAGGATGGTTGCACTTCACACAACTGTTTCTCCTTCACAGGAATGTGGCTGTCTGACAAGATAGAGGCACGTTATCACAATGGATGTCTGGAACGCACAATACAAGTGCTCCAGGATACTGTCCCTTGTAAACGACTGAACTAGCCGTCTTTGAACACAGCACTTGCATGCTGTCACACTACTGTACAGTAACCGGTGGAAGGACTTCAGTAGTGGCCCTCACAACATGAAAACATCGAACTCAACAAACCCACAGAGAGTGACTAATAGCTTTTTTTATTGAAGAAAATCCATTTCACACCAAAACAAAAAGCTTATTTTGTTTCAGTAATAGTATGACTGTATTATTGTGCATTTCACAAGATCCATTTTGAGAGGATGGAGCCAGCCTTGCACATACCCGGCAGCTCCACCCTGCTCCAGGGTTCTGGAGGAACAGTGCTGGGCTGACAGAACATAACCATGATGCCTTCCAGGCAGGACGGCAGCTGGACCGTTTCATTCAATAATGCAATCCAGACTTTTAAGTAAAAGACTTAAAGACTTGTGTTCCTTTTTATTACCTGACTGAATGGTACAGGGTGAAGACATTACTTCACGGTGACAAAGCAATCTTTTCACTGAGAGGTCTATCAGGAATGTATACTGTTTGTAATGATTTACTGGATATGTCACAAGTAAGCAAACATGAGCAATGCACAAGATCAAAAACAGTGTTTTGCTGGAGTGATCTAGGATTCTAATGTTACAGCTTGACTTGAATCTACTGCTTTGCTCAACACATTTGACTGTAATTTGACTTCCAGCTCCACATTGAATCTCATTTTACCAATGTAAACTTCACACACTTTTTTAGTTTGTTAACATTTCCAGATTACGTCATTTGAGACATTTCATCAGGCAAGAGAAACATCCATGATGTTACAAATATCAGAGCTTTTCCAGTCACATTATTATGCTAATCATCATTTAGGCTAATGAAGGGTGTCTCCACTAGTACACTGCACTAAACTGAATATTTACATTTGATCAATGCAACTGCCGTTCCCATACATCTGTCATTATGCTGATGTCACAAAGGATACAAATACTTACAGTAATAGGATTTCTGTTTGAAATTAACCTTGCTGTTAAAAGCTGTTTTAAGCTACTGTATACCACCACATTAGTAGAATGGTGAAACTGAGAGATCTGAAGAACAGAATAATACTTGTCAAACACTGATGAGGTGGGATGTATTATTTGTGATGTGAAACATTCAGGAGGAGGCTGCTGGGTGTGCTGGTGTTGTGTGTGAGGCTGCTGTATGTGCTGGTGTTGTGTGTGAGGCTGCTGGGTGTGCTGGTGTTGTGTGTGAGGCTGCTGGGTGTGCTGGTGTTGTGTGTGAGGCTGCTGGGTGTGCTGGTGTTGTGTGTGAGGCTGCTGGGTGTGCTGGTGTTGTGTGTGAGGCTGCTGGGTGTGCTGGTGTTGTGTATGAGGCTGCTGTATGTGCTGGTGTTGTGTATGAGGCTGCTGGGTGTGCTGGTGTTGTGTGTGAGGCTGCTGGGTGTGCTGGTGTTGTGTGTGAGGCTGCTGGGTGTGCTGGTGTTGTGTGTGAGGCTGCTGGGTGTGCTGGTGTTGTGTGTGAGGCTGCTGGGTGTGCTGGAGTTAACGGTGCAGCACTTTTGTGTTCAGCACAAATCATTAATCACGAGGCCGGCCATATTCTTGTAGTGCCTGTGCTTTCATTACAGGGCCTAATTAAACAGTTCTGTGAACTGGAATCTGAGATTTCTCTGTTACAGATTATCATTAATTATGGTGAAAGTGCTCAGAGATGTTGGACTCAATTATACTCTGCTCAACCTTGGCAGGGGGGTGATTCATTGTACAGAGGACTCCACAGACCTGGAGTCTCTGCTTATCACCAACCTCCACTTTTGTAAATTAGGCTCTGCCAGCCAACAAACTAAGAATTATGTGCTGGTTTTTTTCATTACTAACATGTTGGTGGAGCACAGACCAATTAAGGCTGGGGGTGTTTTGTGTGGAGTGATGAGGCAGGCGCTGGTGAAGGAAGATGGGGTGGGGGGAGAGAAAACAGGGGGGGTACAGAACAGGGGGGGGGAGAGAAAACAGGGGGGTGGGTAGAGTACAGGGGGGGGTGGAGAGAGTACGGGGGGGGGAGAACAGGGGGGGGGGGGAGAAAACAGGGGGGTGGGTAGAGAACAGGGGGGGGGAGAGAGAACAGGGGGGGGAGAGAACAGGGGGGGGTGGAGAGGGAACAGGGGGGGGGGTAGAGAACAGGGGGGGGGTGGAGAACAGGGGGGGGGGTGGAGAACAGGGGGGGGGGGTGGAGAGAGAATAGGGGGGCTGGAGAGAGAAAACAGGGGGGTGGGTAGAGAACAGGGGGGCTGGAGAGAGAAAACAGCGGGGTGGGTAGAGAACAGGGGGGTGGGTAGAGAACAGGGGGGTGGGTAGAGAACAGGGGGGGGGAGAGAGAGAACAGGGGGGGGGGTGGGGAGAGAACAGGGGGGGGGTGGGGAGAGAACAGGGGGGGGTGGAGAGAGAATAGGGGGGGGGAGAACAGGGGGGGGGGTGGAGAGGGAACAGGGGGGGGTGGAGATAACAGGGGGGGGGGTGGAGAGGGAACAGGGGGGGTGGAGTTAGCCTGCCATTTCGAAGTTGTGGTTTTATTACCCTGTGTTGTGAAACCTTCATCCCTGGTGAGGATGGAGATAGTGACTGATTATACCCTGCTAAGGATTTCTTTCTTCAATATCACAGCACTAAAATATCAGAACTGTTGTTAACTATATACCTGGAATAGGAGATATCTATTCATGTGTGTAGTACCCAGATTACCACAGTACTGGAAAAGGTTTAGGCAGCAGTCTGTTGTTGAAGCTATAATTGAGCACAGTATACACAGGTATATGTACTTGCAAAGGAACACCAACTTTTCATCATATATGTGTGTACAAATATTATACATATTATATTACACAACACCTATATATTATACACACCTAACTTTTTGTGCAGTTGAACAATGTCAATATTCTCTCTGTGGTCTTGGGCAGGTCAGCTGGGGGGTTTGGTGGAATCAGAGAGTGAGTGAGATTATCACACTGCGGATGTGAGGGTCACTGGACCTGGATGGGAATCTGAATCAAAGAGAGACCCAAGTTGTGGCAGTAAGCTTCAGCCTTAGCACAGATCCCGCTGTGGGAGGGCATTTTAATATATATGAAAATCAGACAGCCCTCTGTGCATGTGTCCACAACATCTCTGCTGGGAGACGTCCAGCAGCACAAAAACACATGTTTTTTTTACACATTCTTTTGCCAGGAGCAATTTTCAAATATAAATATTTGTGGCATTGTCTTAAAAACTTAAAATGATGTCAACATTTTAGAAAATTATTGGTAAAAATGTTTTTATACAAAATTCTATACATTCTTAAACAAACATAGGACTAATCCCATAATTCCCTTGCCGAGACAAAGAAAGGCAGGGATTGGCTGAGAAGCAGGAAGTGGGTCTGGGCCTGGCAGTGAGGTAGCTCATTCTAAATGTAATACACTGCTGCCGAGGCACAGGTCAGCTGGCAATCTGAATTTTAAAAGGAATATGAATAATATTTCTGTTTTATTTTGAAAATGAACTTTGTGCCCTCCATCATGAATCCAATATATGTCTTAATCTTCCAGGCTCTTGAAGCCGGCGGCTTCAGGAGAAGGCCTTTGACTCCTAAACCTAATAAGGAAATCACTTGTTTTCTCATCCCTCTTCTCATTTTTATAGGAGCTGACACAAAAAAGTCTTTTATTTTGAAAATAATTGACAGTGTGAAAACGTGTGTTCTTTAATGCTGAAGGTTTTCTGTGAAGATTTGACAGCACGATCAGGATGTGAGTTTGAAGCGCTGGGTAGAAAGAAACACACATCACACAGACCAGTCGTCAAAACAGAGATTTGTGACTTATACATGAGAAACTCAGGCATTCTCTAAATTATATTACAGTAACTGAATCACACTAATGATGTTGGCTAATTGATTGAATCCATGCATTCTTTCCTCACTGTATTTCAGTCATACTGTTTTATATTCATCGTCATCCTCAAGTTGATCCTTTTAATGAAAATGCTAACAAACACCTTAGTTTTGACGATTTTATGAGAATCCATGCATCCTCTCCCCGTGACCCCGCCCTCAGAACTCCAGTACTGATCCCTGCTGCCCTGTGACCCCGCCCTCAGACCTCCAGTACTGATCCCTGCTGCCCTGTGACCCCGCCCTCAGAACTCCAGTACTGATCCCTGCTGCCCTGTGATCCCGGCCTCAGAACTCCAGTACTGATCCCTGCTGCCCTGTGACCCCGCCCTCAGACCTCCAGTACTGATCCCTGCTGCCCTGTGACCCCGCCCTCAGACCTCCAGTACTGATCCCTGCTGCCCTGTGACCCCGCCCTCAGACCTCCAGTACTGATCCCTGCTGCCCTGTGACCCCGCCCTCAGACCTCCAGTACTGATCCCTGCTGCCCTGTGACCCCGCCCTCAGACCTCCAGTACTGATCCCTGCTGCCCTGTGACCCCGCCCTCAGACCTCCAGTACTGATCCCTGCTGCCCTGTGACCCCGCCCTCAGACCTCCAGTACTAAACCCCTGCTGCCCTGTGATCCCGGCCTCAGAACTCCAGTACTGATCCCTGCTGCCCTGTGACCCCGCCCTCAGACCTCCAGTACTGATCCCTGCTGCCCTGTGACCCCGCCCTCAGACCTCCAGTACTGATCCCTGCTGCCCTGTGACCCCGCCCTCAGACCTCCAGTACTGATCCCTGCTGCCCTGTGATCCCGCCCTCAGACCTCCAGTACTGATCCCTGCTGCCCTGTGATCCCGGCCTCAGACCTCCAGTACTGATCCCTGCTGCCCTGTGACCCCGCCCTCAGACCTCCAGTACTGATCCCTGCTGCCCTGTGACCCCGCCCTCAGACCTCCAGTACTGATCCCTGCTGCCCTGTGATCCCGGCCTCAGAACTCCAGTACTGATCCCTGCTGCCCTGTGACCCCGCCCTCAGACCTCCAGTACTGATCCCTGCTGCCCTGTGACCCCGCCCTCAGACCTCCAGTACTGATCCCTGCTGCCCTGTGACCCCGCCCTCAGACCTCCACTACTGATCCCTGGTGCCCTGTGACCCCGCCCTCAGACCTCCAGTACTGATCCCTGCTGCCCTGTGATCCCGGCCTCAGAACTCCAGTACTGATCCCTGCTGCCCTGTGACCCCGCCCTCAGACCTCCAGTACTGATCCCTGCTGCCCTGTGACCCCGCCCTCAGACCTCCAGTACTGATCCCTGCTGCCCTGTTACTCCGCCCTCAGAACCAGCAGTAGAGGAGTGCACGGCAGGGCTGAACTACTGAGCTGATAAACTGCTTTTGTTATTGTCAGCTGAAATGCGGCCAACGCGCTGGCATTGCGCATAAGCGTTAATTACACACTAACCTTTTCAAAATGGATATTTAGACATGTTACTTCCTTAGACTCCTCATGCAGAGGAGATGGAAACAATCCAGCACCACTCAGCTACTGCTGCCATCAGCGTAGCCTTTGAAAAACCCGTTGGACAAAACATGGCACTGTATCCTCTCCTATCTATCTTAAAATAGCCACTTAGCTTTGACTGACACTAATTCTTACAACATGAAACTGTAAAAACATCCCTTCATTTCATCCTTCTGTCCCTGTCAGGAAATTACAAAAGCCAGAGTTTGTGATGTCCCCGGCGCCCAGATCCTTTTATTCTGTCAGATTACAGCATTTGATATGACGCAGTGCGCCGTGCCGGGCTGACATGCAGCCGTGGAGAGGGAACCTGTCAACCATGGGGTGTGTGTGGGGGGGTGAGTGTGTGTGTGTGTGTGTGTGTGAGGGGGGAGAGATGTGTGTGGGGGGAGATATTTGTGTGGGTGGTGAGTGTGTGTGTGTGTGTGTGTGAGGGGGGAGAGATGTGTGTGAGGCACAGTGAGGCAGGGTGAGGAAGGGTGAGGCAGGGTGAGGCAGAGTGAGGCAGGGTGAGGCAGGGTGAGGCAGGGTGAGGCAGGGTGAGGAAGGGTGAGGCAGGGTGAGGCAGGGTGAGGCACAGTGAGGCAGGGTGAGGCAGGGTGAGGCAGGGTGAGGCACAGTGGGGCAGGGTGAGGCAGGGTGAGGCAGGGTGAGGCACAGTGGGGCAGGGTGAGGCAGGGAGAGGCACAGTGAGGCAGGGTGAGGAAGGGTGAGACAGGGTGAGGCAGGTGAGGCACAGTGACGCAGGGTGAGGAAGGGTGAGGCAGAGTGAGGAAGAGTGAGGCAGGGTGAGGCAGAGTGATGCAGGGTGAGGTAGGGTGAGGCAGAGTGAGGCAGGGTGAGGCACAGTGAGGCAGGGTGAGGCAGGGTGAGGCAGGGTGAGGCAGAGTGAGGCAGGGTGAGGCACAGTGAGGCAGGGTGAGGCAGGGTGAGGCACAGTGACGCAGGGTGAGGCAGGGGGAGGCGGAGTGAGGCAGGGTGAGGCAGGGGGAGGCGGAGTGAGGCAGGGTGAGGCAGAGTGAGGCAGGGTGAGGCAGGGTGAGGCAGGGTGAGGCAGAGTGAAGCAGGGTGAGGCAGGGGGAGGCAGAGCGAGGCAGGGTGAGGCAGGGGGAGGTGGAGTGAGGCAGGGTGAGGCAGGGGGAGGCGGAGTGAGGCAGGGTGAGGCAGAGTGAGGCAGGGTGAGGCAGGGTGAGGCAGGGTGAGGCAGAGTGAGGCAGGGTGAGGCAGGGTGAGGCAGAGTGAAGCAGGGTGAGGCAGGGTGAGGCTGAGTGAGGTAGAGTGAGGCAGGGTGAGGCAGGGTGAGGCAGTACAGATCATCAGTCTGGCTCATCCACGGCCCTTCTTACTGTCATCTCCTCCGACTGTACGAGTCAACAGTAATAACAGTGAGGAGGCTCAAACCATGCCGTCTGGGCGTCCACATGTGTGTGTGTGTGTGTGTCCAGGCTGATGGTGGCCATTCCTTTTTATTCAAACCTTACAGATGACATGATGTGAAAAATGAGCCTGTGTCTAGTCGGGTGGCCATTAGTGAGTGAGCACATTATCTCTTCTGTTTCACATTGGCTCTCCTCCTCTCCTCCTCTCCTGCCTTCCTCCTCCCCTCCTCCTCTCCTCCCCTCCTCCCCTCCTCCCCTCCTCCCCTCCTCCACTCCTCCTCTCCTCCCCTCCTCCTCCCCTCCTTCCCTCCTCCCCTTCTCCCCTCCTCCCACTCCAGTCACTCACTTTTATGGGCTTTTGACTGCCGCTCTCTGTTAAATCCTGGGGTGTGCACCCGGGCCACTTGACGTATGGCTGTCAGTGCTCCTTACCCCTCACTCTGATGCCTTCACAGGCTCCCTCCATCTGACTGTGTGAGTGTGTGTACCAGTGTGCCTGGGTGTGTGTACAGTATGCATGTGCGTGCATGCGTGTGTACGTGTGCATGTGTACCTCCTCTCTCACAGAATATTTGTGTGTGCTCCAAATAAGGTAGTTACTGACATTGACAAAAGGACTGTCATTACTTACAATGCAATAATAAGAAAAGTGTTTTTAAGCATAAGGTAGTGTAAACTGTAAAACATAGAAATAAAGTTGAGAAGATATCATCACAGATATATTGAAAGCTAGAATAGTCTCATTCTAATGTTCAAAACATCTTTCACCTGCCCCTTCTTCACACACACACACGCACACACACACACACTTCTTGTCCTGTCCTAAGGCTGAGATGCACTCGTCTCTAACACCCTTAATAGTCAGTAAAACACTTATTGCAGCTGATGAAGGGAAATCAATTAGTTTCTCAAATCACAGTGTTGGTGTCACATTGTTGTGGCTGGGATTGACACCATGAATGGACACGCAGACCTGCCTTAAGGAGGGAATATCCATCCACCCTGACAGATGTTAGCATCTCCTGCTTACAGATCTGTGTGGGTTAGGATCTGCAGGAAAAGGCCAGGGTTAGGATCTGCAGGAAGAGACCAGGGTTAGGATCTGCAGGAAGAGACCAGGGTTAGGATCTGCAGGAAGAGACCAGGGTTAGGATCTGCAGGAAGAGACCAGGGTTAGGATCTGCAGGAAGAGACCAGGGTTAGGATCTGCAGGAAGAGACCAGGGTTAGGATCTGCAGGAAGAGACCAGGGTTAGGATCTGCAGGAAGAGACCAGGGTTAGGATTTGCAGGAAGAGACCAGGGTTAGGATCTGCAGGAAGAGACCAGGGTTAGGATCTGCAGGAAGAGACCAGGGTTAGGATCTGCAGGAAGAGACCAGGGTTAGGATCTGCAGGAAGAGACCAGGGTTAGGATCTGCAGGAAGAGACCAGGGTTAGGATCTGCAGGAAAAGACCAGGGTTTTCACACTCTTCCTCCTTCTCTTGGCCACGCTCTCCCAGAAACGAGAGGAATCGAATTCACAGCCTTCTCTCGCTCCCCTCTCTCCCTCTCTCCCTCTCTCCCCCAAGCCCACCTCACCCTGTCCCCCACCCCTTCCTACCCTGCCTCCCCCCCAAACCCATCCTAGTTGGTAAAGCTGTCATCACATTTACAAACACCTCAGTGAATAAAAACATTAATGCATTCATCTGCAGTCGTAGACAAGGCATATTCACCTCCTGTGTAAAGCTAACAGCAGTGTTCTCCACAACAACACAAACTCGATACCTAAGATGAAACAATGTTCTGTGTAACAAACTGAAGAAAATAAATTTTTAAGTGACTGATACTGTAGTTGAGCAACCAAGTGGTACCTAAAAAGTGGGTCAGCAAATTATTTCAGCAAACGTTTTTAAATATATATGTATACATGTACATACAGTATATGTTTATATTTACATATACAAATAATAAGAACTTGTTACAATATTGCAGGAAAAGCAGGAGTAGACCAGCCCAGGCTCTCGATGATGTAGCAGGGTGAGCTGGGTGTGAAGCTGTGGTCAGTGACAGCAGAGTGCAGTCCTCTCCCAGGGACAGCTCTGAACCAGGACCTCTCGGTTCAATCCAATCTCTGACATGAAACAACAAGCCTTGGGGACAGCCTCCCAGTCCGCCTGTCCCGCCCCACCTCACAGGAGCTCAGCGTTGGAGAGGCTCCACACATCTGTCAGGGGAGAAACACGCTTCCATCACTGACCAAAGCCCTTCCTGAAAACTGTGCAATCCTTCTCTCTTCTCTCCTCTCTTTCTTTGTTTCGTTTTTCCTCTTTTTTTTCTTTCTCTCTCCTTCTACCTCTTTCTCTCTTTTCTAGACCTCTCATCTCTTTCTTTCTACCTCTCATCTCTCTCTCTTGCATCTCTCATCTCTCCTTTGACATCCCTCATATTTCTCCCCCGTTCTTTATATCTGTCTTAGCACATTATGCTTTTTATTTTGTCAGCTGTGCTCTATTCATCTTTATCTAAAGTGGCAGCAGTTTGAAGACTGTTGGTTCTGAGTTTTGAGCCAAACGCCTGTAGCAACATGGACTAAATACTGCTACAACATGTCACCAGCTGCATGCTACGTCCTACATAATGCAATCCTATTTGTGTTGGTTGTTTGCGTACGACTTCATGAGATGATGTCACAAGGAGTCCCTGTCAGCTCATGTTCTCTGCCAAGCCAAGCTTTGAACAGGAGAACATGAAGGAAGCAAGTGCATATTTACTGATTAAATAAAAGCCGGTACAATGAACCACAATTAGTACAAAGACGGAGGAAATAATCATTTGATTATTTGGCAAAAATTGATAAAATACCACCTTGAATAACTTGGAAAATAATAATAACAATTCTAAGTAGTACACTTGCCTGGTGTAGTTACACAAATATATATATATATATATATATATAGTGTGTAACTACTGTGTGTGTCTCTCTGTATGTGAGTGTATGAAATATAAGTATATATAAGGTTGTGATTAATATTGATGAATATTTCTGTAATTCCATCATTGCTTTGGCAATATAAATATTTGCTATTTACGTAATGCCAATAAAGCCCATTGAATTGAATAGAGGGAGAGAGAGAGAGAGACAGAGAGATAAAGGGAGGAAGGGAGAGAGAGTAAGTCAGTAGTGTGAGTATTTCAAGTACGGCAGCTGTGCGTGAATGACGATACAGTATGTGTGTGTGTGTGTGTGTGTTGATGCACTTGTGTGTTGTGTGTATGAACAAGTGTGTGTTCATGAGCAAGTGTGTGTGTGTGGAGGTGTGTGTGTGTGCCACCTGGCTGCAGAGCAAACTGCCCCAGGTCGAGCTGCAGGGTCAATACCAGACAGAGTAGCTTTTTATTTCCCTAGCCACACACACACATCCTGCAGTTTGTCCAGCAAACTTCCTAATGACTTGAATAGCCATGCTCTTCCATTGTTTCACACCAACTGCGTGGAACAGTGTTGAGCATGTGTTATGTGTTGAATTAATTGTCCCTGTTGATAGATAAGACCACCAAATCCTTATCTTGCAAAGAAAAGGTTTTCATATAATCTTAGATTTAGTCACGTACATTGGTATTTTATTGCCAATATCATTGGTGAAAACTGGGTTAGAAACATTCTATGGAAGCAAATCAGTGACACAATGTTTTGAATTTTAAAAGGTATTGAATACTTAATATTGAAATTTAAACAACACTGAATTCTCATATGAATGTATTTCAATGTAAAATAAATTCGGGTTTCTCCAATTCGAGCCAAAAAATTTGATCTTAAAAAATAAGAGCATATGAAATTCAAGTCCATCAAATTCGAGCCTATCAAATTCGAGACAACAAAAATTTGAGGCAAAGAAAATCTGACTGCAACATCCGGGATACCAAGGATAGGTTGATATCCCAGATGTTGCAATCTGAATTTTTCAAGCTTGAAATTTTGCAGCTCAAATTTGATAGGCAAAAAAAAAACTGGAGGAACCTGAATTTTATTTGACATTGAAATATATGATTATGTGGGAATTTGCTGATGTTTAAATTTCAATATTAAGTATTCAATGCCTTTTAAAATTCAAAACATTATGTCACTGATTTGCTTCCATAACATTCTATTCTTTGCATATTCTGAGGACCACAAACATTGTAGTGCTCTACAATGATTAAGATAATGATTAAGATGATTGGCCTGTACTAATGTTTTTATAGAGCAGACACATTTATCCAAAGCAGCATACAGAACCTGCAAACTCCTAATTTGCAGTCAAACACTCAGCATTGAGCTATGGCCTCCAAATATGAGTTGGTAGTACATTGGTTAAAAGCTAATTTGAATAATTCTATTGTCAGTCACTGGTCACCTTTGTATCCAGCTCCCTTCAGACCCAGCTCAGATTCTCTCTCATAAGGCCCAGTCATTTCATCAGCCCGGTCCCATCCTGAAGTGACCAGGCCTCAGCTAACCTGGAAACACTAGGCAGGGTCCACTAATATGTCAGGGTACGAGATCATCAGAAGGAGAGGATCTCATAGTGTGGATCATAGTATAAGATAATGAGAGTTGTGAAAAAGACATAATGCAGAAATAATATTGGAGACTACTGTACTTTATATGAAGTGATGTGTATAGAGGGTAAACACAGATATCACACTGGTTTATGTTACGACCAAATTACTTGGAACACACCCTGGGCTCAATCTGAGTCTGAGAAGCCAGGCGGTGGCAATATTCATCTGATGTGCTGTTTAGCTTTAATAGGATCCCACAGCTCAAACATGAGCTGACAAACACAGCAAGACAAACACAGTCTCTCTCCGGCAATAAAATATACACTCTCAAATAGACCTGTACCTCTTTGAATCCACTGTGTGGGTGCAACCACATAGCAGAACAAACAGTGTTCTGATAGGGCTCTGATAGGGCTTTGAAGGTGATAAGAGCCACTGGTGGGGTGAAGAATGAGCAGGCTTCGGGCTCAGTGCAAAAACATTGCATGTGATTGACACGATTCCCTTGCCTTGAAGAAGTTTACCTTCTACTAAGAGCTCCAAGAGGCCCTCCCAACCACCTGCACCCTCAGACAGCAGGCCACAGCTGGGATGTGTGTGTGTAGTGGGGGGTCTTCTTGTAACAAATTTCAAAGAAGGACAGCGGCCATTCAGCCAAATATCCCTTCTCTTTTGGGCAGAGCCGGGAGTCTGTTTGAAGAAAATGAGTGGATTCTGGATCAAGAGCCTTTCTGGAGGAATTTCAGTCTGTTTGAGGATTATGATGCTTCATCCACTACAAAGCTAGTTGAGGAAGTGTTATAATGCTAACCCTCGGAGGCCGGCCTCATCCAGGCAGTCCAGACAGTGATATAGACATGATAAAACTCAGAGAAGCCGCACAAATCTTCAAAGATTTGTGGTAAAGAGAGAAACTTTTAGGAGTATTCTAAAATTCTAATGCAATTGAATATCCACATCTGAATCTGATTCTTTCAACCCACAGATTCAGTTAATGGGATAATGGGATTCAATGTGCAGATCCCTGTTCAGGTCTTCTGAATCGTCTTCTCAGCAGTCTCAGATAAAGTGGAGGTGTAAGCCACACCTGCACTCATCCAGTCCATCTCCAGTCTGCTCTCATCAAGTTTCCTTCAGCAAAGGTCCTCAGTGTGTGCACAGCAGCTCTTCCATAGCTGAAGAACTGCATCCCAGAGCTGTCCCTGTAGAGCTGTCCCTGTAGAGCTGGCCCTGTAGAGCTGTGCCTGTAGAGCTGTCCCTCTAGAGCTGTAGAACGGTAGAGCTGTCCCTGTAGAGCTGTAGAGCTGTAGAGCTGTCTCTGTAGAGCTGTAAAGCGGAAGAGCTGTCTCTGTAGAGCTGTCTCTGTAGAGCTGTAGAGCAGTAGAGCTGTCCCTGTAGAACTGTCTCTGTAGAGCTGTAAAGCTTTCCCTGTAGAGCTGTAGAGCTGTCCCTGTAGAGCTGTAGAACTCTAGAGCTGTAGAGCTGTCCATGTAGAGCTGTAGAGCTGTCTCTGTAGAGCTCATTCTGTAAGATTGTAGAGCTGTCTGTAGAGCTGTAGCGCTGTCACTGTAGAGCTGTAGAGCTGTCCTTGTAGAGCTGTAGAGCTGTAGAGCTGTCTCTGTAGAACTGTAGAGCTGTATAGCTGTCTCTGTAGAGCTGTAGAGCTGTAGAGCTGTAGAGTTGTCTCTGTAGAACTGTAGAGCTGTAGAGCTATCTCTGTAGAGCAGTAGAGCTGTCCCTGTAGAGCAGTAGAGCTGTCCCTGTAGAGCTGTAGAGCTGTAGAGCTGTCTCTGTAGAGCTGTGGCGCTGTAGATATGTCTCTGTAGAGCTGTAGAGCTGTAGAGCTGTCCCTGTAAAGCTGTAGAGCTGTAGAGCTGTCTCTGTAGAGCTGTAAAGCTATCTCTGTAGAGCTGTAGAGCTGTCCCTGTAAAGCTGTAGAGCTGTAGAGCTGTCTCTGTTGAGCTTTAGAGCTGTCTCTGTAGAGCTGTAGAACTGTAGAGGTATCTCTGTAGAGCTGTAGAGCTGTCTCTGTAGAGCTGTAGAGCAGTAAAGCTGTCTCTGTAGAGCTGTGGAGCTGGAGAGCTTGTGTCTGGGGGCTTTGACAAGGAGCCAGCCTGGTTCTCCTGGAGCAGGGAGCAGCCACTGATCCCCATCACCTGCCTTCCTCATCCGAGGCATCTGAAACACTCTGAAAAACTCTGAAACACTCTGAAACACTCTGAATATGAAGCCTCATCTCAACAGGGACCTCCACTCAAATCTGTCATCATTTAACCTGTTTACGGCACAAGCTGAAAGCCAAACAACTAATCGATAGCAAACGGGGACAGATTACTGTATGTGCCAATACCCCAGACAGACATGATGAAAGGCTCTGTGCCTCTAATAAATTCCTGGGGGAATACCCTCCATTTACCTTAAGCTCATACATTGAAAGGTTTATCAATCGCAAACGGTACTATTAATTAGTCGCTGATGAAGCAATTTAATTTAAAAGAGAACTTACATTGACAGGCAGTCTTCCGATGGGTTTGTCTACTAGATTCAGTTAGTTAATTTGAATCACTTTTTATGTCGTTTTTATGTCTTTTTATTTCACTTATTCATAAAATTTTATGTTTTGGTATTGCTCTTTTACCTGTGTAAATAGATGTCATATATGCCTGACTTTTTTCTGTGCTGCAGTCTACCAGAACCACAGACCACCAGAACCACAACCACCAGAACCACAAAACAGCAGAACCATAGACCACCAGAACCACAAACCACCAGAACCATAAAACAACAGAACCATAGACCACCAGAACCACAAACCACAGACCACCAGAATGTCAGACCACCAGAACCACAGTCCACCAGCACCACAAACCACCAGAACCACAGAACCAGCAGAACCATAGACCAGCAAAACCACAAACCACCAGAACCACAAACTACCACAACCACAAACCACAGACCACCAGAACCACAGACCAACAGAAACACAAACCACCAGAACTACAAACTACCAGAACCACAGACCACCAGAACCACAACCACTAGAACCACAGACCAGCAGAACCAAAGACAACCAGAATCACAAACCACCAAAACCACAGACCACCAGAACCTCGACCACCAGAACCACATACCACCAGAACCACAAGCACTAGAACCACAGACCAACAGAACCATAGACCACCAGAACCACAAACTACCAGAACCTCAGACCAATCGAACCACAAACTACGAGAACCGCAGACCATCAGAACCATAGACCACCAGAACCACAGACCACCAGAACCACAAACCACAGACCACCAGAACCACAGCCACAAGAACCAACTACTACCAGAACCATAGACCACAAGAACCACAACCACCAGAACCACAGACCACCAGATCCACAGACCAGCAGAACCACAGACCAGAGAGCATTGTCAGTCTGCTGCAGTCAGCCCAACAGGAAGTGTTGGTGTGTAAGGCTTTAGGCAGTGAAGCATCTCTTCTGATCCCTCTGCACACTCTGTCCAGTCCCAGGTCTTTTCTACCTCTCACTTTTAACACAACCTTTGTCCTCTTTCACAAACAGCCCTCCACACGAATAGAGGAGTCAGACAAACTAGGGAGAGAGACAAGCCTCTGGTGCAGTTGAAGCCTTGAGCAGAGAGGAAGTAGCTGCTCCTACAGACACTCCCAGCATGTGAGGGACTAACTATAGCCACATCAATGACTAACTGGCACAGCAAGGACACCTCCCCTCACTTTGAAAAGAAAATAAATTAAACAACAAAGGAGGACACTGACATTCACTGCCTCTCAGTTTGTTGCTCTGACTAACAGCTTGTATCATGACCATGATACACACACACACATCTCACACACCAAACACACAAGCACAGACCAATAGCCAGTCCTGTGCTTACACACACACCTTACAGTTGGTTAAGCTAAAATGAAACCTATTTGTGAAAGTTTTAACATTGACGAATGAATTAAATTAAAATTACCTCCCTCTCTGGTCTGGTCTGGTCATTCCTAACCTATATTTCTGTGATTCTCCCTGCCATGAATTCCACACAATCAATAATGGAAGAATATACACTGACAAAGGCCTCAGCAATGCCGACGACGAAAGGCATTGATAAATGATTTTGTGCCAGTTATGACAGCCAGGTCTGCACAGTAAAGAGAGTGGAAGGCCTTTTTAATAGTGCAAGGAGAGAATTAAACCAAACCCAGGAGGGCCTCCGCTGGAAGGAAGAGATGCTGCATCTCTCAGCTCTAAATCACACATCTACTTTAGACGCACAACTACCTCACCGCCATTTTTCTGCATTACCAGAGGAGAGCTGTCACTGCCGTCCACGGTAAAGTTTACACATTGTGATTTATCAAAGAGAGAGGAGCTGTGGAAATGCCTCTTGTCCAAGAAAATAAACATCCTGGTGAATTTTAGAATGTTACAACACAAGCTGACCTCATTCCGCTCATTCTCTCTCTCTCTCTCTCTCTCTCAGTGGGGAAGATGTTCTCTAAAAAGATATTTTCTCTATGATGCTTCATAATTCAGAAAAGTTGTAAAAGTTTTGCTCATTTGCAAAATCCATGTGCCCACACCCATGCAGGGTCCTGGTGTTATACAGGCTTCTACACCCTAGAAGGTGTCCTCTCTCCCTTTCTTTCTTTTTACAATAGCCTGCTCTGTACAAATGATGTGTGCATTCCATAAGTCAGCAATGCAAAGCCCTGTAGTGAGCAATACAGAACACTGCCTTATTATCGCAGGTGGTAAAAAAAAAAAAAAACAGAACGAAAAAAGAATGCTTAAGAGGAGTGAAAAGTTTCCAAAGGTCAAGAATTAATCAAACTCATTACGGTGGAAAACAGGGCTCATGCCTGCTTGCTGCTAACTGCTTTTGCACAGTTTTAACCTCTGTTTTCTTTTCAAAGCACCAAAGATTCCCATTGGGGGCAGATGTCCATGAGTCCTCATTTAGAGAGGGATAAGTGAATTATAAGGGCCCTTCTGGGCCCCTGGGAGACACAAAACAATATAATTTTCAAAAATGTCAGTACAAAAATAAACATAACACACAGTCAACCAAAACTGACGTTTGGCATCACAGTCCACAGTCCACAATACATTACTACATAGTGCTAATCATATAACTGGGTTCTATAATTACTGGAGTGCTGGGCCCACTAAAGCATGTCCCAGTTCTCACTAGAGACACTAGAAACAGCCACCGCAGTGAGGGGGGGACAGTCCTGAGTCCAGGCCTTCACTAGTGCTGGCTAGCACTCGGTCCAGTAAATACTACAACCCCAGGGAACAAGGAAGGGAGATACAGAGAGACAAAGTGCTATGCCTGTTTATACCCGTGAACCCAGTGTAGTGGCCACTCTCTTCCACTTTACTCTGTCTGTGTTCTGGTTCCAGAACTTTCTGAAAGCAAGTAAGGAAGTACTTACAGGAAGTACTTAAAGGGAGGTTAGGAAACCTGCAGCGGTTCACACATACAGATGAGACAAGCTTGAACGGACACAGACCTTTTACATATTGGAAAAATATTAGCGGATCGTTATAGCAAATGTCTTTTGAAATAATTTAGCTGTCAATGCAAAACAAGGGGCGGATAGTTAAATGTTTCGGAGCGGAGATTGATGTTGTCAGATAATAACAAAACCAATGTACGTGTATGAATGTCACATCCATATCCCATTTAGATGGTGAAACACCAAAACAGACACCAGGTTTCAGGGAGGCATGTGAGAAAGCATGCTTCTTGATTTTGAGTTAAGCTTTTTACTAGCTTTCTAACTGTTTAAGGCTAATCCAAAAATGTACATATGTTATTATCTGTATATTCTATATATTCGTTATATGAAATCATTTAAAAAATATATCACCAACCGATTTTGATAATACATTTTGAAGGAAGAAAGCTTGACACCTTACCATAGCCACAACACCATGTACCAGTTGGTGTTTGTGTAAAAATGTGTTTTAATAAATGCATTTCTCTTTTGTTTAAATCAGAAGAAGAAACCCAAAATTGTGGGATCAGTTGATTTTTTCATGCATTCCTCTCAGCCTAATATAGCTTGATGCTGCTGGAATCTCACACAGAGGAACACAATCTCCTGTCTAAGGTTGTGTCGTGTGGTTCCTGTGGCACCTCAAGCTTTCAGCAATCGATTGTACTCCTGAAAACCCTCATCTAGATGAGGCTCTCTGGATGAGTCTCTCTAGACGGGTCTCTCTAGACGGGTCTCTCTAGACGGGTCTCTCTAGACGGGTCTCTCTAGACGGCTCTGGCCTCCTGGACGTTGGACAGCGTGAAGACAGGAAACTCCTCAGCATAATCTGAATTTGTGTTCTCTGACTTAAAACTGTAACTGATTTAAATTTGTGTACATGTGAATTATAATTAGGCATCATATGAAGAGTTTATCAAAAGCCATTTGACCTCCAACATTATTAACTAATTAAGACCAACTACTTTATGCAGATACACACAAAAAAACACAATTGCATAAAATCTGAATTACAGTAGCATGAATTTTTTAAATATAATTAAGTATGTTTCTTTTATTTTGTTTAATCCCACAAAATTATAGCTAACCAAAATTATTGAACAAATAACACAGCAATAGGAAAAACACAGTCTCATAATAATCATAATAAACGCTCTGAGGAAAATCCAGGCTGTAAATGTGCACAATATTCCACATTATATACATGTCATTTCAGAGTGCACCCCGAGTGACGCAGTGTCAAATCTGTGTGACAGATTTAGGTGAATGCTGGTGAGGGGAGCCAGCATGGTGGAGCTGCTCTGGGCTGAGTCTGACAGGCCCAGCAAAGCTCTGTTCACTACTGGGCCTCCGCTATGCCAACCCTGCCTACCCCCACCCTGCTCACCCACACCCTGCCTACCCCCACCCTGCTCACCCTCACCCACACCCTGCCTACCCCCACCCTGCTCACCCACACCCTGCCTACCCCCACCCTGCTCACCCTCACCCACACCCTGCCTACCCCCACCCTGCTCACCCTCACCCACACCCACACCCACACCCTGCCTACCCCCACCCTGCTCACCCACACCCTGCCTGCCAAGCACCTGACACCATGGCCATCTTCTGACCAAGCAAATAAAAATGATACACAATTAGGAGATGAGTTCAGGTGGCTTACGTCTGGTTGCACATGTACTCTGAGATGCAGGACCAGTAGAATAAAGAACTCTTTGTCCCTGCTGCTTGTGGCCTTCTGAATAACATCAGGTAATTCTCCGTTTCTTGTATGAATTGTTTCTGTGTTGATTGGTGTGTGTTGATTGTTAATTGTTAAGATGACTGTGACCTTGATCTCGGGGGTTTAGGGTTTGTTCAGATAACACAATAAACAGCTAATTACTCTGACTAAAGGTTGCTGCATTTGTGGTAGCTCAGTGGATGGATTCATCTGGAAAAAAGGCCAACGTGCTTGAAGATCCTAAAATATATGACAGTGGAGCTTCAGAAATATAACTGGAGTGAAACGAGAAAAGTGAAAAAATTATATTTATAAAAAAGGTTTAAATTAACATTTTGTCTGCACTTTACCTCACTCTCTCAATATATTGTACTGTGGAAAAGATGTAGACGGTTAGAGAAAAATTTGGACGGGCAAGGTTACCTGAGATTTATTCTTAATGAAATGTCTCCCTCTTTTGGCAATTCTGGGATACTAAAGAAGAAATTGTCTGTGAGCATCACAAGTCCTTGTAGGGTGTGTTGTGTTTCTGTTACACATGTACGTATGATGTCAACACCATGCAGAGATCTGATCTGATCTGAGTTTCTAATTTGATCTGATGTGTTGGGGGCCATGGTCAGGAGAATGGGGTGGGGGGGGCCTTCCTTACTCAGTGTATTGGAGTGAAACTACTTCTTTAATCATCACTTTACCTCTGCTTATACTGGTCTACAGATACCGAACTGAAAAGCAAAAGATGAAATAATTTGAAGAAAATAAGCCAGAGACTACAAACAGCGCTTCATCTGGTGTGTGAATGGTTCAGTTATGGCTCGTAGGCTAGGCTTAATGTTGTTTTGTTAAGTGGGAACCCTTCACTGTAAAATATAAGAAATTAGATTTTCACAATGGTTTTATCAAATGAATTGCCTAGAGCTATTTGAGGGGAAGAACTGGATCAATTGAGTAAACTGTACCTCAATTGGTCCAGTAATATAATTACTAGGCAATTAATTTAATCAAATAAATGGGACAATATATATACTGTGTGTGAGTATATATATGTGTGTGCTTCTGATAACCTACAGTTTCAACTAACCCTAACCCTAACCCTAACCCTAACCCAGTTAAACTAGGACTGCGTGTCCCCTGGCCCTAAAAAGAGTCAAGATAGATTAAAATAATCCAGGGCTGCCTTGACAGTGAACTACCTTAAATAGAGATAGAAGAGGAGAATCCATCAGTTTGACCTCTGTAGTGTTGAGTAGATTATTGTAATCACAACAGAATAATTCTCTTTCCATATATTCTAATACTTAAATGAGAATAATGCTTTCTCTGTTTCCATCTGAGTTCATGTTGTAGATCAGACAAGCTGCCCCAGCTGTCTCCCTAGAATAGACGTCTGCCGTTGTTTAAAAACATCTTGAGCAAAAACGTCTCGTCTCATAGCATTTTCTGTTCTTCAGATTTTGCTTAAGTTGCTGATCCTCCCAGCTTCTTGGAGAGGTTCTCGTTCTGAGCAGCAGAGGGCGAGGCAGGCCTCCTAACATGACCAGGTTTCTCCTCCCCCTACAGAAGCTCTGATCTCCAGTCTACAGACAGTGATGGATGGAGTTCCACGCTTACCCATCACAGACACGCACAGTACAGTGTCACGCAGGAGAGAACAACATTAAGACCATTTCTCTCCCACCAAAGTGCTTTTCTGAAAACATGTAATGTAAGTATGTAAATGTGTTTAACCTTTCCAGAGTGTGTGATTGTAGGGTGGTGAGTGCATGTTGTGCCAAATAAAGATGAACGGTGTCTGTGGCTGAGGGACTGATCGCCACTGACTGCTGAGTTGATGGATGAGTAAGGAGGAAAGGTCTGCAACATCATGATGAGGAGAGGAAGTCAGTCTGGTTGCAGAAGAACAACAGTTCAGTCTGCCATGGTGTTAAACATTAAAGTAACACTGATCATTGGGTTCAGGAGATGTCTTGTCTCACCACAGCACACAGATTTCCAATCAACAATAAAATACAGATTTGGTGAAAGAACACAGACATAGCAAACTGCTTGTAAGTTTCATCATCACGGGTTGTTCTGAGGGAGAGAAAGCCGTCTTCTATGTGTGTTTGAATCTTTCCCTCTCCCTCTCTTTGTCTCTCCTTCTCAGTCTCTCTCTCTCTTCTCCTCTCCTTCTCCCCTAGGACAGGTGGCTTAGGTGCAGTCACACAGAATGAATCCCTGAGCGGCCCTGCCTCCTCATTGACCTAAGACGGATGGTTTGACCAGGCATACATCCAGCATCCACTTCATCAACCTTCAGGAACTACATTATGGAACATCAAATGATCTTGCTTTTTACAGCTTACCGGATCCCCACTGAACAAAGTGTAGCTGTTGCTATTTCTGTAACACACACACACACACTCACTCTGTGGACACATACATATTGTACATGCACACATACACAAATCAACATACACACAGTCACACACACATGCTATGCCACTCACACACAATAACAAGCACACATACACCCATGCACACAAACATGCAACACACACCCACAGAAACATAATATTCACGTATACACAAGCACACAAACAGAGTTCTTTCACAATTTGAGGAAAAAATACGATGAATGAATGAATGGATTGGTCAGAGTGATAGCACATGGCTGCTCAACTAAGTGGAAAATGAATATTGAAACTACCTTGTACTGAGTAGACTAGCTAGGGGATCAGGCACACAGGAAGTCATTTAATAGAGTGTAAGGCCAAAAGATAACCTCTTCCACTCAGTATTACTCTGAGCTAATTACCAGGAGAAACCCCCATCTCCTCAGGGCCTGTCTGTGACTTGTAAGCCCCCAACCAACACCCACACAGTACGATGGCAGTCATTAGGTAATGGTGTGATATGATGTCTCTACCTGTGAACAGACTTCCCAGGAAGGTCATCTATGGTAGAATCACATGACTAAAGACATAGCAAAGAATAATGTGAACAGGGATTTGAAAGAGCCGTATACTTAATTGTGTTTTCAGTCCTTAGTGCAACCGGCCAGGAAGAAACTGATATGTTTACAATAAATGCATGCGGTGGTTTGTATTGCTTACATTTGTTCTGACTATTTCAGTTGATTGTGTGGGAGGTAGTCTGTAGGGAGAGACATGGAGGCTGTCTGTAAAGACGGCTACATCAGTCTGTAGGGAGAGACATGGAGGCTGTCTGTAGAGACGGCTACATCAGTCTGTAGGGAGAGACATGGAGGCTGTCTGTAGAGACGGCTAGATCAGTCTGTAAGGAGAGACATGGAGGCTGTCTGTAGAGACGGCTACATCAGTCTGTAAGGAGAGACATGGAGGCTGTCTGTAGAGACGGCTACATCAGTCTGTAGGGAGAGACATGAAGGCTGTCTGTAGAGACGGCTACATCAGTCTGTAAGGAGAGACATGGAGGCTGTCTGTAGAGACGGCTACATCAGTCTGTAAGGAGAGACATGGAGGCTGTCTGTAGAGACGGCTACATCAGTCTGTAGGGAGAGACATGGAGGCTGTCTGTAGAGACGGCTACATCAGTCTGTAAGGAGAGACATGGAGGCTGTCTGTAGAGACGGCTACATCAGTCTGTAGGGAGAGACATGGAGGCTGTCTGTAGAGACGGCTACATCAGTCTGTAAGGAGAGACATGGAGGCTGTCTGTAGAGACGGCTACATCAGTCTGTAGGGAGAGACATGGAGGCTGTCTGTAGAGACGGCAGCACACCTGCCAGACCTCATCAGACAGAGCAAGTACAGTGTCTCATTATGGTGATGATCCTTCACTCTGTCTCTCTTTTAGTCTCTGTACTTCTCTCTCCCTTTCTCTCTCTCTCTCTCTCTCTCTCTCTCTCTCTCTCTCTCTCTCTCTCTCTCTCTCTCTCTCTCTCTCTCTCTCTCTCTCTCTGTCTCTTTCTATCCCTTTCTCTTTCTTTCTCTCTCTCTCTCTCTCTCTCTCTCTCTCTCTCTCTCTCTCTCTCTCTCTCTCTGTCTCTCTCTCTCTCTTTTTCTCTGTGTGTATGTGTGGATGCCCATGTGCCTGTGTGATTTGTGAGAATGTGCCAGTATGTGTGTGTGTGTGTGTGCGTGTACTTGGTTCTGGGTTCATGTGTGTGTATTGTCTGCACCTGTAAGCTTCAATGTGTGCCTGCATAGAGAGGACTTCTGTGTGTTTCCATGGTTATCTCAAGTGTGCGTAGTCGTTTTTGGCATGAAGGGATTTTCCCTTTGAGCAGAGCAGACATCCACCAGCTCCACAGTCCCACACAGGAGCTACAGAGGAGACCAAGGAGAGCCCACGTCAGAGCTGTGAAAAGTGTTGCAATAATCACAGTCATTGGGGAACCATTCTGCATGTAATATGCATGATCACACATAGTATATCTTCACTGCAAAAAAAAAACCCTGGATTAGGAGAGCTGTGACTGGTGTAGGATTCTGCCTCAACTCAGCCCTCTCCCACGCTTCTCCTCCCCCACCCTCCCTCTGCCTCTCTCCTTCTGCCACTCTCCCTCTCTCTCTCCTCTCCCTCTCGCTCCCCGTCCCTCTCCCTCTCTCCCCCCTCTCTCTCTCTCCTCACCCTCTCTCTCCTCTCCCTCTCTCTCCCTCTCTCTTCTCTCCCTCCCTCTCTTCTCTCCCTCTCTGTCCTCTCTCTCTCTCCTCTCCCTCTCTCTCCTCTCCCTCTCTCTCCTCTCCCTCTCTCTCCTCTCCCTCCCTCTCTTCTCTCCCTCTCTCTCCTCTCCCTCTTTCTCCTCTCCCTCCCTCTCTTCTCTCCCTCTCTCTCTTCTCCCTCTCTCTCCTCTCCCTCCCTCTCTTCTCTCCCTCTCTCTCTTCTCCCTCTCTCTCCTCTCCCTCTCTCTTCTCTCCCTCTCTCTCCTCTCCCTCCCTCTCTTCTCTCCCTCTCTCTCCCTCCCTCTCTTCTCTCCCTCTCTCTCCTCTCTCTCTCCTCTCCCTCTCTCTCCTGTCCCTCACTCTCCTCTCCCTCTCTTCGTCTCTCTCTACCCCTCTCTCTCCACCTCTCTCTCTCTTCTTTTCTATCCTTCCCTTTCCATTTATATCCCCTCATTGTGTTTACACAGTGGTTCATATCTCTTCACCATCAGGCTTTGCTGGTGTGACCTATGCTCTCATGAACAAAGCTTCTCTCGTTTGAGTGGCAGTGAAGATACTATTAATTAGCATAATTGCATGTGGAGCATGTGGACTGAGATTATGGTGGGTCTGTTTAGTTGTCAATTCTGTGCTACATACTGTAGCAGCTCCCAAAGCCTGTGGATAGCTCATTGACTCACCCAGCAGTTGCGTTTCCTAGCAACGCCTCTTGAATTTGCTGTACTTCCTCATGGGCGCCTGTAATAATCTGCTCTGCTCTGTCCATGAAAGCTTTGTTAAAAGATTCATGATGCATCTGAAACTGTGTGTTTCTGTGTGTTGTTCGGTGGGATCCTAGACATTCTATATTTGGTTGCTTTCGAGTTGCTCTGCTTGACTCAGAAAGCATCTGGACAGGCATACTCTTGGTTAGAGTCAGGCTGACTGACAGTGAGAATGACACAGACAGTTGCAGTGATTCTTTCTGGTTCCTTCAGGTTCTAATAAGTGAAGATATCATGTCTCTCGTCTATAGGGAGGAGAACATCCCTGTGGGGTGTGGTGAACACACACTGTCTCATTATATGACACTCACGCATTCACACACACAAGCACACACAATCACATCTCAGTTTACTGTAGCAAACGACAGAACTATAATCAACTACGTATAGATGAGGAATCCTGTGGTGACATGGTATTGTTGTTGCCATGTCGCTGAGGTCTGGCTGGGAGGGACCCAGTCTCTGTTTGTACTGTATGTGCCAATGTTGGAGGAGACGGTAGGGCCAGGACAGTTCTTTACATTCTTACTGTAGCAAAGAAACTTCTCTATTGTTTCATCTTCATCTGTATTTTTTCTCTTTCTCTTTCTCTCAGTTCAGTTCAGAAAGCTTTATTGGCGTGACTGTTCGGGTCAAGCAATATTGCCAAAGCAGTCCAGTTTGAAGGGACAATATAATATTTTTTGAACATATATATCATAACATATAATAAGGAGTCGAATAATAATAATATAACAAAATAACAGTAGCATAGCAAGTTGGAGACTGTAGAAAAGTAACAGACATGTTAAGATACAGAAAGGTTTTAACAATCACACAAGGGTGATTCACTGTCCCTCAGGTTGTGATATTGAGAGACATATCTAGCAGCAAGACTTGCTGTAGGCCCTTCGCCCGGAGATATCCTTAATTTCTCATTTACATCGAGCTCTATGAAGTCTTTAATTACTGTAACATTTTGGGAGATATTGATCTCTTATATTTTTATACTTGTAACATTTAAGAACGAAGTGAGTTTCACCTGATGTGCAGTGACCACATATTCTGTATTCTTCAGGTAACCATGTTCCACACATTGCTGCAGTTTCCCAGTCATGTAGATTCACCCTCTACAACACCCAGAAGATCGGATACCTTTCTGAGCATTCCACCCAGCTGCTAGTCCAAGCACATGTCCTCTCCTAGTTGGACGCAGCAGCCCGCCTGATCTTCAACCAACCCAGATGCTCCCATGTTACCCCGCCCATCATCTACCTCCACTGGCTACCCATGACAGCCTGCATCAGTTTCAAGACCCAGGTACTGACCTTCCGAGTGGTGAACGGGACTGCACCTGACTACTTCCAGTCTGGTCCAGCCTTACACCCCCACCCACCACCTACGGTCTTCTTCTGGTCTGGTGGTCCCACCTCCCAAGAGTGCCTGCTCCCAACCCAAGCTCTTCTCCTGTCTGGCCCCCCAATGGTGGAATCACCTCCCCACCTCCATCAGGGACACTGACTGTCTCTCCACCTTCAAGAAAAGGCTAAAGATGCACTTGTTACGTGAATACAATGGTCCATCCATCCATCATCTGCCACTTTTCCGGGGGTCAGGTCGCGGGGGCAGCAACCTAAGCAGGGAGGCCCAGACTTCCCTCTCCCCGGCCACTTCCACCAACAACAGTACTTACTTACTTTTGGCTGCCCACAATGTTTTTGGGGGTAGCCAACAACATTCTTGTTGTTCATGATCATTGACCAATGCACTTTTTGAAAAGCTCTTTCTTGTAAGTCACTTTGGATAAAAGTGTCTGCTAAATGAATAAATGTAAAGGCTTTGCTCCTTTTGTATAGTTAGTCCACATATTTAAGTTTCAATATTCCTATATGTTTAATGTATGCACTTCCCTGCCAAAGTAAATTCCTTGTTTGCGCAAACATTCATGGCGAATGAAATCCCTTCTGATTCAGATTCTGATTCATACCTCGGGCGTAGGACTCATAATTAAACCATTTCTCTTTTTTCATTTTGTTAAGTTTCATATTTACTTTCTGCAAGCCAGCTTCTTTTGCAGGATTGTGAAAGATAAGGTTTACATTGCTCATGGCCATCTCTCTTGATCAGCACCATGTTAATTTTGATCACAGAAGCATTTCATTTTGTTGGTCATTTTTGTTGAATTGAAGGTTAATGTGTATTTGTCTGTCTGTGTCCCATCTGTATGGCTGGTTACGTTTGCACAGAGGGATCACACTGTGTGCCACTATTGCAATTTGGCTTTTTCAGCAACACATTGTTTTGATTGTGGTCTGAGAGTGGGCTTTGCTGCCTGACAGTGAATGCATTGAAGGAGGAAGGGTCCATGTCAGTGACTGCATAGTCTAAGACGCTGCTTCCAAGTGTTGAGTAGTATGTGTATCTCCCTAAGGAGTCCCTTCTGACGCCTCTGGCTTTTAGGAAGAACAGGCTTGAGGTGAGACAAAGATTTACTAATTCTCACTATTATTTAGGACCCCATCTAGACTATTCCTCTGAGTTATGCTTGGTGTCATGTAAAGAGGACTCAGGCCAAACACATGGTTGTTGCCCTGTGGGTCTATATGGTCCAGTTCAGTTCCTGTCCTTGCGTTCAGGTCTCCACACAGAAGCACATTTCCCTGGGACTGAAAATGGCTTATTTCTGTGAGGAGGAGGTTAAAAATATCCACATTTTAGTAGAGGTATTCTGCAGGGGGGACATACATTGCACAAAGGTATATATCTTTTTCTACTAGTTTTTGTAGTTTTAGCCAAATGTGTGACTTCCCTTGTTTGATGACAGCAATGTGGTTGGCCAGGTTCCCTTTGTACCATACCAGAATTCCAGAGTTTCTACCCCGGTGGACAGTGCTCAGTTTTATTGAAGGTACTGAGACTTAATAATATCCAGATGGACAGTAGGTTTCTATGTCTGCATTGCACCATGATTCTGTTAGGATAAGGATGTCAACATTTTCAATAGATTTGAGGAATTCAGCATCTGTACTCTGCACACAAAAGGCTGAAGAATAAAGGCCCTGAATGTTCCAACAACTTATGTGAAATTAACTCATTAAATGAGCAAAAATTAGATTTTTTTGTGAGACAGGATATAAATGTTGCTCTTTAAATGGATGGATAAAATATTAATAAATACATGTAAATAATAAATAATAGAAAAACAAGTAAAATTAAAATAAAATAAAAGAGATGAAAGAAAAATTATAATTAAATAAAATAAATAGAAAACTAAACCAGAAAACATTGTTTTCTTCTCTCCCTCCCCCTCAAATTGTATGAACCATGTGTGTGGCATACAGTGACAGAATTGGGTTTTTATACATGATTGTATAAACATGATTGACTGCTCTAAGTTTGCTGCCAGTGTCTCTCGTTCTCTTTCTCACACATACACACACACCAGCATATCTTAGACATCCCACTGTTATTCTGTGTGCTTTTCTCTCTGTCCTGGACTGACTGACTGACATAATGATGAATCAGATCAAATCTGGTTGATTGAAAGGGAGTATACAGAGGTTTGTCCTGCATTAACAAATCTGACATAACCATAAACATACGGAAAGAGGTCCCTGCCCCCTGCACCCCCCTTCTCCTCCCCCCTCCCCCTCCTCCAACCTCCCTCCCCCTCCTCCAACCTCCCTCCCCCTCCTCCAACCTCCCTCCCCCTCCTCCAACCTCCCTCCCCCTCCTCCAACCTCCCTCCCCCTCCTCCTTCCCCTCCCTTATTCCCCCCCCTTTGTTCTTCTGTCTTGCCTCCTCCCCCCACACTACCTTCCACGCTTTCCCTCCCTCCCTCCCCTCCCCCCCTCCCTCCCTCCCTCCCTCCCTCCCTCCCCCCCCCTCCCCCGCTCTCTCAGCTCCCTCCCCCCCCTCCCCCGCTCTCTCAGCTCCCCTCCCCTGCTCTCCCCCCTCCCCTTCCTCCCCTCCCCTGCTCTCCCCCCTCCCCTTCCTCCCCTCCCCTGCTCTCCCCCCTCCCCTTCCTCCCCTCCCCTGCTCTCCCCCCTCCCCTTCCTCCCCTCCCCTGCTCTCCCCCCTCCCCTCCCTCCCCCCCCTCCCCCGCTCTCTCAGCTCCCCTTCCTCCCCTCCCCTGCTCTCCCCCCTCCTCTCCCCTCCCCTCCCTCCCTTCCTCCTCTCCTGGCCTGTTTGTTCCCTGAGGTGAGGGAGATGCTGTCTCCCATCAGGATGACTTTACAGTAGACGCTCTGTTCCCAACTCTCCTGTGAGTCAACGCTCATCCAGGAAATGCCAGAAGTTCCCCTGAACTCATCCATGACCATCTCCCTCCGAGTGAGACAGGGCTTGTTGGAAACCACACAGCCTCAATCTCATAGTGCTCTCAGCCAGCATCACAGACTACAATACTGCACTGGGGTTGTGAGGCTCCACCAAGGAACATGGCCATAATTTATAGGATGTGAAGAAAAGGTGTACGCCCCTGTGTGGTGAAAGTCATCATCTCTGTGGGCTGTTTTGTTTCCCTTCAAGGAGGGTGGCGGTGCTGGAATAAGTGTGCAGTAAGGAGATTACTGGTTGGAGGCGACAGTCATCTCTGATGCATACTTGCTCCTTAGCGTCGAACAGCTGCAGGAAGGAAATCTGACACTAAAGTTCTCCCCGTTGAGATAAGATTCTCTTCAAATCTGGGCCTGGACCCTCTTTCTCATCAAGCTTCACTCCACACTGGCAGGAGGAATGTGAAGTCCTGTCATCCACTTCTCACTGAGTCCTCTGGTCCACTGGATGGACAGTCTGTTTTTGGTTTTAATGTTCTTTTGTATAGATCACTAGTCATTTGAATATACCCATCTATTCTAAATGACATGGGGATGTAAAATGCCAGGTTTGTTCTTGAAAGGTAATGAGCAGAATAGGAAGCTCTGGGTGTTCCTGGAAGTGCTTGTTCTCAGGGCCAGACAGGTCTATTTTAGGGAGTTGGTCAGGCCCTGGAGACAGGCTCTCTGCTGGGGAATCACAGTCAGGTGATTAAAGAGCAAAGTCGAGGCTCTTTCTGGCAGTGGTAGATTAAGACGGTGTCACTCTCTCATCTCGCTCAAAGTCACAGTTATTTGATGTGGTCCGTCCTGTGGTGTGGTTCTGTTTCATGCCTACAGAGGCCGGAATTAAATACATATTCCAATGTGAGATGAGAGGCCCATCCTTTGAAGAAGAATTAAAAGATTGGTTTGGCTGTATGGCTGCTGAAACACCATCATGATCAGTGAGGGTCAGAGAGGGAAATGTTTACATGGACAGCAATTAGATACTGCTGCTTCAGAACCATTGTTACAATTATTTTTGTCAACTCTAATAAAGATATTCAGTGGATGTAGCTTATAATGTGACATTCATTAACCGGTTAGCACACTTGTGTCATGTAGTATGACTGTGTAGTATGACTGTGTAGTATCACTGTGTAGTATGACTGTGTAGTATGACTGTGTAGTATGACTGTGTAGTATGACTGTGTAGTATCACTGTGTAGTATGACTGTATAGTATCACTGTGTAGTATCACTGTGTAGTATCACTGTGTATTACTGTGTAGTATCACTGTGTAGTATTACTGTGTATTCTAAAACTGGTTGTTCCCATCTTTGATAGTGATTGGCTATATCGCGTTCCATGCCGTTGTAAAATCCAGCATAACCTTACAGGTTGTCCTCATAACATTCTTTAACATTCCATATTACTGCGCATCGAATATTTCAAATAAGAAAACTCGGCAAAGGTGTCCATCTGGCTGTTGCATGGCAACGATTTATGCAGGAACTATACTTTGTAGAGGCGGAAGAATCACGGTTTATTATTACAAATTTTTGTTTCAAATGTTTTTATTTATTTATGAAACCATATCAAATATTTGTAGTAACAGTTTTAGAAAAGCAATAAGCCCCAAGAGGCCGTGTTTTGCGCTGACTGGCGTAGTGCCTAACAACTCCCCTTACCTGTTCTATAATCAGCGCAAAACACAGCCTCTTGGGGCTTATTGCTTATTATCACTGTGTAGTATGACTATGTAGTATGACTGTGTAGTATTACTGGGTAGTATTACTGTGTAGTATCACTATGTAGTATCACTGTGTAGTATCACTGTGTAGTATCACTGTGTAGTATCGCTGTGTAGTATCACTATGTAGTATCACTGTGTAGTATCACTGTGTAGTATTACTGTGTAGTATCACTGTGTAGTATCACTGTGTAGTATCGCTGTGTAGTATCACTGTGTAGTATGACTGTGTAGTATCACTGTGTAGTGTTTCTGTGTATTACTGTAGTATCACTCTGTAGTATGACTGTGTAGTATGACTGTGTAGTATCACTGTGTAGTATCACTGTGTAGTATCGCTGTGTAGTATCACTGTGTAGTATGACTGTGTAGTATCACTGTGTAGTGTTTCTGTGTATTACTGTAGTATCACTCTGTAGTATCACTGTGTAGTATGACTGTGTAGTATCACTGTGTAGTATTACTGTGTATTACTGTGTAGTATCACTGTGTATTACTGTAGTATCACTGTGTAGTATCACTGTGTAGTATTACTGTGTATTACTGTGTAGTATTACTGTGTAGTATCACTGTGTAGTATCACTGTGCAGTATTACTGTGTAGTATCACTGTGTATTACTGTAGTATCACTGTGTAGTATCACTGTGTAGTATTACTGTGTAGTATCACTGTGTAGTATCACTGTGCAGTATTACTCTGTAGTGTCACTCTGTATTACTGTGTAGTATTACTGTGTAGTATCACTGTGTAGTATCACTGTGTACATTTACATTTACATTTAGTCATTTAGCAGACGCTCTTATCCAGAGCGACTTACAGTAAGTACAGTGTGTAGTATCACTGTGTATCTCTGTGTAGTATCACTGTGTAGTATTACTGTGTAGTATCACTGTGTAGTATGACTGTGTAGTATCACTGTGTAGTATTACTGTGTAGTACTGTAGCATTACTGTGTAGTATCACTGTGTAGTATTACTGTGTATTACTGTGTAGTATTACTGTGTATTACTGTAGTATCAAGATGATATCTGACAGACTCAGATAGCTGCCTGTCCAGCTGCACGCTCCTCTAGTCAGCACTGTTGTTAGACTTGCCAGAGGCAAGTTTATGTCGAAATCTAACCCCAAACTTCCATAAGGAAAATTTAGCCTACAGCAGATGTGTGAATTCTGTGTGTGTCTGTGAGTGTGTGTGCATCCATGTGTGCATGCGTGTGGTGTGTGTGTGTGCGTCTGCATACAGCATGTGTATGTGCATGAGAGCGTGTGTGTTGAGTTTCTGGATGTGTGTGACAGAGGACCATATTCCTCTCCCTCGCGTCCTGTCCTGTCCTGAGGGGAATGATCATATTACAGTCACACTTGACAATCCTTACTGAAGATTTAAATAAATCATAAATACTGCATTAATGTGACCAAACCATTGATATGTGTTGTATATTTGTCGTCCAAATTTGTCATAGTCTCTGCTTTGTATGGACTGGAGCAGGGTGTCATGGAAACAAGGACATGATTCAACAGCCCCTGGTATGGCGCAACAATGGCAAAATTACCCACGGACAATAGTCAGGAGAACAACCTGAACTTACTGGATGTTTATGTATGTATTTATTCATATTCGTTCTGGTTATCTAAACATGGAGACATCCACTAAGAGCCATGGAGATGTGAAGGGGTCTCCTTCAAAGCTTTCACTGCTTCCTGATGTGAGGGTGGACATGGTGTGGTGAGGTGTAATTAGCACAGATACATTAAACATGAAGCCAGGCTTGCAGCCGTAGAATAGAATAGGAACAGATGGTTAGTAAAATTCTCTGCAAAGAAAAACTTGCTCCCTTCCACAGATGCTACAGACAAAATGGCCTCCACTACTTTTAATTGCCCGTCACAAAAAACAACTTTGGCAACATAGCAGGTTCAGGGGATGTGTGGCTGGTATTGTAATCCTGCTAGTGGTGCACAGGCCTGTTTTGTAATCTTGCTAGCAGTGGACAGGCCTGTGTCTGTCTGGAGGAAGGTTTAGTTTGGGAAGGAGCAGACCGAGGTCAGGCAAGCATGAGAAGTCTAACATCTAACATCAACCAAGGGAGCTTTGGAGCACTTATTTTATACCTGCCAGTTAATCAGAGAAACATCCGACTGTAAACATGTACTGTGTGTGCTGGCTGTTACTAATGTATAGACTCTCTGATATTCAGATACCTGTTAATGTGACTGCATAAACTAAATATATATTCAATATAATTGTTCGATACATAAAGAAATACTGTTAGAGTTTCTTGACTGCATTATATACAAACATACTGTTTGGAGGGCACATAGCTCAGTGATTCATCCTTTTGACAAACACATACAGCAACTGAATGTAGCTGATATTTTCTGTGTGGTGATAGCTGTCAGCCTCATCCACACGCCCAATCCTTCCCAACACAGACATCCCAACCTGCAGAGACTCATTTCCACCCCCCCCCCCCCTCCACCCCCAGGGACGCAGTCCGCACGCATGATGTACCCCCTCAACCAGCTCGTACGACCCCCCCTCCCCGGGACACGATCAGGACGCGTGATATGCACTTGTTTCCACCATAAATGGCCATTGCACTGTCTCTCGCTCGCTCTAAATACAAAATTCCCGGAACTTCCAGGAGACTTGGGATGTCTGCCAACCAGAACTAGGATTGCTTGACAAAACCATCCCCACTATGCCCCCCTGGTTTAAAAATACCTCTGCATTGTGAGCACAGGATGGAGGAGACAAGCTCACTGACGTGAGCCTCCACTTCAGAAGAGAGATGACCATTAGACAGCTCAGCGCAGGCCTGCAGGACCAGGTGGATTACACTGCTGTTTACTCTGACTGGGACACAGTCGATATCATCATGTATCCAGAACAACACTGCTGTTTACTCTGACTGGGACACAGTCGATATCATCATGTATCCAGAACAACACTGCTGTTTACTCTGACTGGGACACAGTCGATATCATCATGTATCCAGAACAACACTGCTGTTTACTCTGACTGGGACACAGTCGATATCATCATGTATCCAGAACAACACTGCTGTTTACTCTGACTGGGACACAGTCGATATCATCATGTATCCAGAACAACACTGCTGTTTACTCTGACTGGGACACAGTCGATATCATCATGTATCCAGAACAACACTGCTGTTTACTCTGACTGGGACACAGTCGATATCATCATGTATCCAGAACAACACTGCTGTTTACTCTGACTGGGACACAGTCGATATCATCATGTATCCAGAACAACACTGCTGTTTACTCTGACTGGGACACAGTCGATATCATCATGTATCCAGAACAACACTGCTGTTTACTCTGACTGGGACACAGTCGATATCATCATGTATCCAGAACAACACTGCTGTTTACTCTGACTGGGACACAGTCGATATCATCATGTATCCAGAACAACACTGCTGTTTACTCTGACTGGGACACAGTCGATATCATCATGTATCCAGAACAACACTGCTGTTTACTCTGACTGGGACACAGTCGATATCATCATGTATCCAGAACAACACTGCTGTTTACTCTGACTGGGACACAGTCGATATCATCATGTATCCAGAACAACACTGCTGTTTACTCTGACTGGGACACAGTCGATATCATCATGTATCCAGAACAACACTGCTGTTTACTCTGACTGGGACACAGTCGATATCATCATGTATCCAGAACAACACTGCTGTTTACTCTGACTGGGACACAGTCGATATCATCATGTATCCAGAACAACACTGCTGTTTACTCTGACTGGGACACAGTCGATATCATCATGTATCCAGAACAACACTGCTGTTTACTCTGACTGGGACACAGTCGATATCATCATGTATCCAGAACAACACTGCTGTTTACTCTGACTGGGACACAGTCGATATCATCATGTATCCAGAACAACACTGCTGTTTACTCTGACTGGGACACAGTCGATATCATCATGTATCCAGAACAACACTGCTGTTTACTCTGACTGGGACACAGTCGATATCATCATGTATCCAGAACAACACTGCTGTTTACTCTGACTGGGACACAGTCGATATCATCATGTATCCAGAACAACACTGCTGTTTACTCTGACTGGGACACAGTCGATATCATCATGTATCCAGAACAACACTGCTGTTTACTCTGACTGGGACACAGTCGATATCATCATGTATCCAGAACAACACTGCTGTTTACTCTGACTGGGACACAGTCGATATCATCATGTATCCAGAACAACACTGCTGTTTACTCTGACTGGGACACAGTCGATATCATCATGTATCCAGAACAACACTGCTGTTTACTCTGACTGGGACACAGTCGATATCATCATGTATCCAGAACAACACTGCTGTTTACTCTGACTGGGACACAGTCGATATCATCATGTATCCAGAACAACACTGCTGTTTACTCTGACTGGGACACAGTCGATATCATCATGTATCCAGAACAACACTGCTGTTTACTCTGACTGGGACACAGTCGATATCATCATGTATCCAGAACAACACTGCTGTTTACTCTGACTGGGACACAGTCGATATCATCATGTATCCAGAACAACACTGCTGTTTACTCTGACTGGGACACAGTCGATATCATCATGTATCCAGAACAACACTGCTGTTTACTCTGACTGGGACACAGTCGATATCATCATGTATCCAGAACAACACTGCTGTTTACTCTGACTGGGACACAGTCGATATCATCATGTATCCAGAACAACACTGCTGTTTACTCTGACTGGGACACAGTCGATATCATCATGTATCCAGAACAACACTGCTGTTTACTCTGACTGGGACACAGTCGATATCATCATGTATCCAGAACAACACTGCTGTTTACTCTGACTGGGACACAGTCGATATCATCATGTATCCAGAACAACACTGCTGTTTACTCTGACTGGGACACAGTCGATATCATCATGTATCCAGAACAACACTGCTGTTTACTCTGACTGGGACACAGTCGATATCATCATGTATCCAGAACAACACTGCTGTTTACTCTGACTGGGACACAGTCGATATCATCATGTATCCAGAACAACACTGCTGTTTACTCTGACTGGGACACAGTCGATATCATCATGTATCCAGAACAACACTGCTGTTTACTCTGACTGGGACACAGTCGATATCATCATGTATCCAGAACAACACTGCTGTTTACTCTGACTGGGACACAGTCGATATCATCATGTATCCAGAACAACACTGCTGTTTACTCTGACTGGGACACAGTCGATATCATCATGTATCCAGAACAACACTGCTGTTTACTCTGACTGGGACACAGTCGATATCATCATGTATCCAGAACAACACTGCTGTTTACTCTGACTGGGACACAGTCGATATCATCATGTATCCAGAACAACACTGCTGTTTACTCTGACTGGGACACAGTCGATATCATCATGTATCCAGAACAACACTGCTGTTTACTCTGACTGGGACACAGTCGATATCATCATGTATCCAGAACAACACTGCTGTTTACTCTGACTGGGACACAGTCGATATCATCATGTATCCAGAACAACACTGCTGTTTACTCTGACTGGGACACAGTCGATATCATCATGTATCCAGAACAACACTGCTGTTTACTCTGACTGGGACACAGTCGATATCATCATGTATCCAGAACAACACTGCTGTTTACTCTGACTGGGACACAGTCGATATCATCATGTATCCAGAACAACACTGCTGTTTACTCTGACTGGGACACAGTCGATATCATCATGTATCCAGAACAACACTGCTGTTTACTCTGACTGGGACACAGTCGATATCATCATGTATCCAGAACAACACTGCTGTTTACTCTGACTGGGACACAGTCGATATCATCATGTATCCAGAACAACACTGCTGTTTACTCTGACTGGGACACAGTCGATATCATCATGTATCCAGAACAACACTGCTGTTTACTCTGACTGGGACACAGTCGATATCATCATGTATCCAGAACAACACTGCTGTTTACTCTGACTGGGACACAGTCGATATCATCATGTATCCAGAACAACACTGCTGTTTACTCTGACTGGGACACAGTCGATATCATCATGTATCCAGAACAACACTGCTGTTTACTCTGACTGGGACACAGTCGATATCATCATGTATCCAGAACAACACTGCTGTTTACTCTGACTGGGACACAGTCGATATCATCATGTATCCAGAACAACACTGCTGTTTACTCTGACTGGGACACAGTCGATATCATCATGTATCCAGAACAACACTGCTGTTTACTCTGACTGGGACACAGTCGATATCATCATGTATCCAGAACAACACTGCTGTTTACTCTGACTGGGACACAGTCGATATCATCATGTATCCAGAACAACACTGCTGTTTACTCTGACTGGGACACAGTCGATATCATCATGTATCCAGAACAACACTGCTGTTTACTCTGACTGGGACACAGTCGATATCATCATGTATCCAGAACAACACTGCTGTTTACTCTGACTGGGACACAGTCGATATCATCATGTATCCAGAACAACACTGCTGTTTACTCTGACTGGGACACAGTCGATATCATCATGTATCCAGAACAACACTGCTGTTTACTCTGACTGGGACACAGTCGATATCATCATGTATCCAGAACAACACTGCTGTTTACTCTGACTGGGACACAGTCGATATCATCATGTATCCAGAACAACACTGCTGTTTACTCTGACTGGGACACAGTCGATATCATCATGTATCCAGAACAACACTGCTGTTTACTCTGACTGGGACACAGTCGATATCATCATGTATCCAGAACAACACTGCTGTTTACTCTGACTGGGACACAGTCGATATCATCATGTATCCAGAACAACACTGCTGTTTACTCTGACTGGGACACAGTCGATATCATCATGTATCCAGAACAACACTGCTGTTTACTCTGACTGGGACACAGTCGATATCATCATGTATCCAGAACAACACTGCTGTTTACTCTGACTGGGACACAGTCGATATCATCATGTATCCAGAACAACACTGCTGTTTACTCTGACTGGGACACAGTCGATATCATCATGTATCCAGAACAACACTGCTGTTTACTCTGACTGGGACACAGTCGATATCATCATGTATCCAGAACAACACTGCTGTTTACTCTGACTGGGACACAGTCGATATCATCATGTATCCAGAACAACACTGCTGTTTACTCTGACTGGGACACAGTCGATATCATCATGTATCCAGAACAACACTGCTGTTTACTCTGACTGGGACACAGTCGATATCATCATGTATCCAGAACAACACTGCTGTTTACTCTGACTGGGACACAGTCGATATCATCATGTATCCAGAACAACACTGCTGTTTACTCTGACTGGGACACAGTCGATATCATCATGTATCCAGAACAACACTGCTGTTTACTCTGACTGGGACACAGTCGATATCATCATGTATCCAGAACAACACTGCTGTTTACTCTGACTGGGACACAGTCGATATCATCATGTATCCAGAACAACACTGCTGTTTACTCTGACTGGGACACAGTCGATATCATCATGTATCCAGAACAACACTGCTGTTTACTCTGACTGGGACACAGTCGATATCATCATGTATCCAGAACAACACTGCTGTTTACTCTGACTGGGACACAGTCGATATCATCATGTATCCAGAACAACACTGCTGTTTACTCTGACTGGGACACAGTCGATATCATCATGTATCCAGAACAACACTGCTGTTTACTCTGACTGGGACACAGTCGATATCATCATGTATCCAGAACAACACTGCTGTTTACTCTGACTGGGACACAGTCGATATCATCATGTATCCAGAACAACACTGCTGTTTACTCTGACTGGGACACAGTCGATATCATCATGTATCCAGAACAACACTGCTGTTTACTCTGACTGGGACACAGTCGATATCATCATGTATCCAGAACAACACTGCTGTTTACTCTGACTGGGACACAGTCGATATCATCATGTATCCAGAACAACACTGCTGTTTACTCTGACTGGGACACAGTCGATATCATCATGTATCCAGAACAACACTGCTGTTTACTCTGACTGGGACACAGTCGATATCATCATGTATCCAGAACAACACTGCTGTTTACTCTGACTGGGACACAGTCGATATCATCATGTATCCAGAACAACACTGCTGTTTACTCTGACTGGGACACAGTCGATATCATCATGTATCCAGAACAACACTGCTGTTTACTCTGACTGGGACACAGTCGATATCATCATGTATCCAGAACAACACTGCTGTTTACTCTGACTGGGACACAGTCGATATCATCATGTATCCAGAACAACACTGCTGTTTACTCTGACTGGGACACAGTCGATATCATCATGTATCCAGAACAACACTGCTGTTTACTCTGACTGGGACACAGTCGATATCATCATGTATCCAGAACAACACTGCTGTTTACTCTGACTGGGACACAGTCGATATCATCATGTATCCAGAACAACACTGCTGTTTACTCTGACTGGGACACAGTCGATATCATCATGTATCCAGAACAACACTGCTGTTTACTCTGACTGGGACACAGTCGATATCATCATGTATCCAGAACAACACTGCTGTTTACTCTGACTGGGACACAGTCGATATCATCATGTATCCAGAACAACACTGCTGTTTACTCTGACTGGGACACAGTCGATATCATCATGTATCCAGAACAACACTGCTGTTTACTCTGACTGGGACACAGTCGATATCATCATGTATCCAGAACAACACTGCTGTTTACTCTGACTGGGACACAGTCGATATCATCATGTATCCAGAACAACACTGCTGTTTACTCTGACTGGGACACAGTCGATATCATCATGTATCCAGAACAACACTGCTGTTTACTCTGACTGGGACACAGTCGATATCATCATGTATCCAGAACAACACTGCTGTTTACTCTGACTGGGACACAGTCGATATCATCATGTATCCAGAACAACACTGCTGTTTACTCTGACTGGGACACAGTCGATATCATCATGTATCCAGAACAACACTGCTGTTTACTCTGACTGGGACACAGTCGATATCATCATGTATCCAGAACAACACTGCTGTTTACTCTGACTGGGACACAGTCGATATCATCATGTATCCAGAACAACACTGCTGTTTACTCTGACTGGGACACAGTCGATATCATCATGTATCCAGAACAACACTGCTGTTTACTCTGACTGGGACACAGTCGATATCATCATGTATCCAGAACAACACTGCTGTTTACTCTGACTGGGACACAGTCGATATCATCATGTATCCAGAACAACACTGCTGTTTACTCTGACTGGGACACAGTCGATATCATCATGTATCCAGAACAACACTGCTGTTTACTCTGACTGGGACACAGTCGATATCATCATGTATCCAGAACAACACTGCTGTTTACTCTGACTGGGACACAGTCGATATCATCATGTATCCAGAACAACACTGCTGTTTACTCTGACTGGGACACAGTCGATATCATCATGTATCCAGAACAACACTGCTGTTTACTCTGACTGGGACACAGTCGATATCATCATGTATCCAGAACAACACTGCTGTTTACTCTGACTGGGACACAGTCGATATCATCATGTATCCAGAACAACACTGCTGTTTACTCTGACTGGGACACAGTCGATATCATCATGTATCCAGAACAACACTGCTGTTTACTCTGACTGGGACACAGTCGATATCATCATGTATCCAGAACAACACTGCTGTTTACTCTGACTGGGACACAGTCGATATCATCATGTATCCAGAACAACACTGCTGTTTACTCTGACTGGGACACAGTCGATATCATCATGTATCCAGAACAACACTGCTGTTTACTCTGACTGGGACACAGTCGATATCATCATGTATCCAGAACAACACTGCTGTTTACTCTGACTGGGACACAGTCGATATCATCATGTATCCAGAACAACACTGCTGTTTACTCTGACTGGGACACAGTCGATATCATCATGTATCCAGAACAACACTGCTGTTTACTCTGACTGGGACACAGTCGATATCATCATGTATCCAGAACAACACTGCTGTTTACTCTGACTGGGACACAGTCGATATCATCATGTATCCAGAACAACACTGCTGTTTACTCTGACTGGGACACAGTCGATATCATCATGTATCCAGAACAACACTGCTGTTTACTCTGACTGGGACACAGTCGATATCATCATGTATCCAGAACAACACTGCTGTTTACTCTGACTGGGACACAGTCGATATCATCATGTATCCAGAACAACACTGCTGTTTACTCTGACTGGGACACAGTCGATATCATCATGTATCCAGAACAACACTGCTGTTTACTCTGACTGGGACACAGTCGATATCATCATGTATCCAGAACAACACTGCTGTTTACTCTGACTGGGACACAGTCGATATCATCATGTATCCAGAACAACACTGCTGTTTACTCTGACTGGGACACAGTCGATATCATCATGTATCCAGAACAACACTGCTGTTTACTCTGACTGGGACACAGTCGATATCATCATGTATCCAGAACAACACTGCTGTTTACTCTGACTGGGACACAGTCGATATCATCATGTATCCAGAACAACACTGCTGTTTACTCTGACTGGGACACAGTCGATATCATCATGTATCCAGAACAACACTGCTGTTTACTCTGACTGGGACACAGTCGATATCATCATGTATCCAGAACAACACTGCTGTTTACTCTGACTGGGACACAGTCGATATCATCATGTATCCAGAACAACACTGCTGTTTACTCTGACTGGGACACAGTCGATATCATCATGTATCCAGAACAACACTGCTGTTTACTCTGACTGGGACACAGTCGATATCATCATGTATCCAGAACAACACTGCTGTTTACTCTGACTGGGACACAGTCGATATCATCATGTATCCAGAACAACACTGCTGTTTACTCTGACTGGGACACAGTCGATATCATCATGTATCCAGAACAACACTGCTGTTTACTCTGACTGGGACACAGTCGATATCATCATGTATCCAGAACAACACTGCTGTTTACTCTGACTGGGACACAGTCGATATCATCATGTATCCAGAACAACACTGCTGTTTACTCTGACTGGGACACAGTCGATATCATCATGTATCCAGAACAACACTGCTGTTTACTCTGACTGGGACACAGTCGATATCATCATGTATCCAGAACAACACTGCTGTTTACTCTGACTGGGACACAGTCGATATCATCATGTATCCAGAACAACACTGCTGTTTACTCTGACTGGGACACAGTCGATATCATCATGTATCCAGAACAACACTGCTGTTTACTCTGACTGGGACACAGTCGATATCATCATGTATCCAGAACAACACTGCTGTTTACTCTGACTGGGACACAGTCGATATCATCATGTATCCAGAACAACACTGCTGTTTACTCTGACTGGGACACAGTCGATATCATCATGTATCCAGAACAACACTGCTGTTTACTCTGACTGGGACACAGTCGATATCATCATGTATCCAGAACAACACTGCTGTTTACTCTGACTGGGACACAGTCGATATCATCATGTATCCAGAACAACACTGCTGTTTACTCTGACTGGGACACAGTCGATATCATCATGTTTCCTCCACTGTGTCTTTGTTAGATTTCTACAAGGTTGCATCTTGTCACAGAATAATCGATCTTGTTTGTTTTTTTTGTACATTCTTTCTTTTACATGTTTCTTTTTTCATTGAAGAATACTCAAATATAAATGTGCTTGATTGCACTGATAAAGGATGTTTTTCCTGCCAGATCTCCACACTGCGTGGTTATGTACTTAAAGCCATCAGAGGGATTTGTAGCTTTGTGCTCGGTTCAGTTTCATCTCCCTGGAGAAGAGGGGGGTTGGGCGAGGGTTTGGGGGTTTGGTGTGTGTGTGTGTGTGTGTGTGTGTGTGTGTGTGCATCTGTGGGTGTGTGCATGTGTGTGTGTGAGGGGACCCTCTGACAGTAGCTCCAGTTGATTACTCCAGCAGCATGCCAAACACTCTGGGGTGAGGTAACCTGAGGTTCTTACACTGCTGATCTCCATCACTTGAGTGGCCCTGAAGATCCAGGGGATCTGCACTGCTGCAGAACAGGAAGCTTCATTAATCCATTATTCATGGAAGGAATTTGCGTTGCAGGAAATTTTTCTAATAAACAAGAGGATCTTCGGAGTCCTACCAGTCAAATCAAGTGAAATGTACACGACAATGCAAGGATCAAAGGTCTACAACCAGAAAACTCAAGTTGATATGTGGATAAGTTCTTGGAACAGGTGTTTGAACTGTAACTTTAAGGGAGGGAGAGGGAGGGAGGGAGGGCAGCCGAGAGTGAAAGATTACGGTGAAAAGAAGAAAATAATATCCTATTTCTATGTACTGTCTTTGGTATTGTATATTCTGTTGCTTATAACATGATCACATTCTGGCTTTTGTTGTTTTAATTAAAAGGCTCTGAATGCTGAGACATGGATAACCTTAAAAGGTCTGTTACATGGCCTGGCAGCAGCAAAGATGTGCCAGTGTAGCAACATTGACTTCCCCATGGAAAACATTGACAGGTTGTTTTTTAATTCAGAAAAAATACCTATTAATATTGAGTCCATGCTGACAATATAATTTAATTTGGTGGCAGTTTTCTGTTGCTAAGTAACAAGTAGGGGGAAACCACTCATCAAGTATTTAGAATGCATCATTAATGACTAACACAAAAACACTTTACCACTAACACAATACTACTTCTGACTCCATAAAAACATTCCCATTCTTTAACGTTGATTTCAAGACATAGTTGGGATGTTTTTAATGAGAAAATACAATTCATTTCAGAAAACCTCCAGACAGATTCAGCCATCATGGTACTAAAGTGCTTATTGAGCTCTGAGCACAGTCTGTGTGGGAAAATGCTAATATTTGCAAGATGAAACAAGCGAAGCAGGTTCATGCAGGGGGACGCGAGACCTAGCTCGTCAGCAATCGTCATCACGTGTCAAGGCACACCCTTCCAATAGGGCGGGGTATAAAGCAGGGATCCCAGGGTCTGCATTGCTAGTGCGACACAGACACTCTCGGTCTCCTGCGGCCTCCACCTCCCCGGCCTCCTCCCTTTTGTCTGGTTCTTCTTTTTCTTCTTTCTCAGGGGGAATGCGTCGCTGCTCTCTGCCCGGATGTCGAGACGGTGTCTCAGGAGACGGTGTCTCAGTTGGGTGCGGCAGGGAGCCGCAGCGAGCACAACCATACGCCAAATCAAATATTACAATGAAGTATTGTAACGTGTACAATAAAGTATCAAGTAACATAACATTACTGAGTCCTCCTGCCTGAAACTGAAAAAACTGAAAATCGTTTCCTCTGACTTGATGGTGTTGCTTCCAGTGAAGCAGAGAGGAGTGAGATCCAGGAGAGCCAGCTCACCCCCATGTGAACAGGCGTATTTTTAGAAAGCATGGATTATCTGAGAGCTCTTGTTTTATTTCTGTCCTAATGGCTCAGCTTGAAGCCATACATTATTAGACTCTCTGCTTATGTGTGGAGCGTTTCCCTTTAGCTTACATCTTACACTTGGCTAAACAGAATTGATGTGATTTTCAGACACAGTGTATGAGTCCTCAAAGCAATGTTTTTAGATGAGCAGGGATGTCCTGATTTGGCTTATAAAAAAATCTCTATAGTGAGATAAGCAGCTAAAGGTAAATCGAAGAATAATTAAGTCCTAAAGCGCAAATACAAATTATTTAATCAATTGCATTAATTGTGATTGAACTGTATGCTGCTGTGTGCAAATGGCAGTCGCTAGCTGAGAGTATGAGCGGACCGCTGAGGTATAAAATCCAGCTGAGATCTTGTTGCCACATCATCAGAACACAGTGCATTCTACATCATCAGAACACAGTGCATTCTACATTATCAGAACACAGTGCATTCTACATCATCAGAACACAGTGCATTCTACATTATCAGAACACAGTGCATTCTACATCATCAGAACACAGTGCATTCTACATCATTAGAACACAGTGCATTCTACATCATCAGAACACAGTGCATTCTACATTATCAGAACACAGTGCATTCTACATCATCAGAACACAGTGAATTCTACATCATCAGAACACAGTGCATTCTACATCATTAGAACACAGTGCATTCTACATTATCAGAACACAGTGCATTCTACATCATCAGAACACAGTGCATTCTACATCATCAGAACACAGTGCATTCTACATCATCAGAACACAGTGCATTCTACATCATCAGAACACAGTGCATTCTACATCATCAGAACACAGTGCATTCTACATCATCAGAACACAGTGCATTCTACATCATTAGAACACAGTGCATTCTACATCATCAGAACACAGTGCATTCTACATCATCAGAACACAGTGCATTCTACATCATTAGAACACAGTGCATTCTACATTATCAGAACACAGTGCATTCTACATCATCAGAACACAGTGCATTCTACATCATCAGAACACAGTGCATTCTACATCATCAGAACACAGTGCATTCTACATCATCAGAACACAGTGCATTCTACATCATCAGAACACAGTGCATTCTACATTATCAGAACACAGTGCATTCTACATCATCAGAACACAGTGCATTCTACATCATCAGAACACAGTGCATTCTACATCATCAGAACACAGTGCATTCTACATCATCAGAACACAGTGCATTCTACATTATCAGAACACAGTGCATTCTACATCATCAGAACACAGTGCATTCTACATCATCAGAACACAGTGCATTCTACATTATCAGAACACAGTGCATTCTACATTATCAGAACACAGTGCATTCTACATCATCAGAACACAGTGCATTGTACATTATCAGAACACAGTGCATTCTACATCATCAGAACACAGTGCATTCTACATTATCAGAACACAGTGCATTCTACATTATCAGAACACAGTGCATTCTACATCATCAGAACACAGTGCATTCTACATCATCAGAACACAGTGCATTCTACATTATCAGAACACAGTGCATTCTACATCATTAGAACACAGTGCATTCTAACAGCCCATGAAGGCCTGTGGGCAGCATTCGGTACCTGGTAACATAAGGAAAAAAAAGGTTCTCTACTGTTCTCTTCAGTGTGGCTTCCCTTTGTCTGAAAAAACAGAACTGTCCATCCTTCTCTCTAGCTCTATCTTTATCTCTCTCTCTCTCCTCTCTCTCTCTCTCTCTCTCTCTCTCTTTCTTTCGCTACTGCCAGGTCATGTAGCAAATGTATACCTTTTGAGGTTATTCATGTGTCAGCATTAATTGCCTTTTAATTAAAACAACACAAACCTGAATGTGATCGGCCCCTCCCACCCTGGACACTCCCTGTTTCAGCTACTTCCCTTCCGGCAGAAGGCTGCAGTCCATCAAGACCAAAACCTCACGCCACAAGAACAGTTTCTTCCCATTGCAAGGGGGTGGCCACTCATTCTGTATTTAGGGGTGATGGACTGAGAAGGAGGTGTGCCGGGCTGTAACTGGTTTGTTACGGTCAGAACCAGCTGGCACAGGGGGCTCTTCTCAGGGTTAACCTCATGGACTGCAAGGACTTTAAAATGAAGGAGCTTCTTCAGGACTGGATTTTAAATGGGTGTAAAATGTTAATGATCTTTTCTGGATCTCTAACGTTAATGGGAATCGGCCTAATTTTGCACAACATGCATTTGTGGGTGTTTTCCTTTGGATATTTAATATATTTCAACAGAAATCACCATGGAGAGTCTGTATTGGGTGCTTGTCCCAACTACTGAAGTTTAGGTGGCTGAGTAATTCCATAGAGAGATATGGGCCCCCTCTCTCTCTCTCTCTCTCTCTCTCTCTCTCTGGCCCTCATGTACGTACATTTGCAAACTGCGTTATCAGCGCCATGGCCAACCCGCAGAAAGCGCACGCTACATTATATCCATAATGTATCCCCATAATTGCCCACTCAGGATACCTGACACCCTTCCATAGCTGGCAAGAATCAGGCAGAGCTGGTTCATGCAGGAGACTCCGAGACCTAGCGCGTCATGAGGATCTCGTCATATCACGCAGTCGGAGATCACGTTTTGCATAGGGTTTTTGCATAAGTGTTGCAAAAACAATTCTACGGATGCATAACGATATCTACGGATGCAAAATATTATTGACCCTAATTTGACTCCATATTTATCCGCCCACTATAAATTGCAAGCATTTAAACGCGCAATTGAATGGGCGTCCTTCTCTTTTCAGCCACAAAAATCAAAACAGCAAAAACAAAGATTTAGTGTTAACGAAGTTGATGTGCTTGTTCATGAGGTAACAGCGAATTTAAATATTATACAAGGCCTGAATTCCACCTGACAAAATAACTGTAATATTGCATGGCTGTTTAATCTGTAATGTGTAATGATTTTGTGTTCACTCAACTGAAAAAGTGTGATCCTTGCGGCAAGGCCCATATAGAAACAGAAAAATAAAGACAACATTATAATACATATAGGCCCTAGTAAAAAAAAAAAGGTGGTGCAAAATTGATCTTTGGCGGGGGGCGGGGCCCCCCAACACCAATATTCTTTCAGGAAGCCCTGAATACCTATTAACGGCCCTGAGAACATCCACACCCTCTGAACAAAATTGGCCTATGTCTTCACCTTCCTCAGATCACTGCTGCCATTGAATAAGGTACATATGTTACGGGGGCAAATGTCAACAATGAATGTGTTGGGGGTGGGACAGCCTGTCCCTCTACAGGTGTTCCTTATTATGTTGGCTAATTGGGAACCTACAGGATTGGTTGCGCAAAGGCATAAAATCCACGATCACTTCTCAACGAGGTAGCTTCCTAGAGCCACGTCAGACAACGAAAAACCAGAGTTTCCACGACGAACGTCGACAATTCCTGAGTGACGACGAAAGAATCAGAGTTACGCTACGGACGAGAGATATACGCGCTACGGACGAGAGAGGGACTCACACACCGCGCCTGGACGGAGCGGCGGGATCACAAAAAGGAATACATCAGGACGCCCCATTCGCCTAATTCTCTCAGCCGCCTACGGACTTCCATTGGCTAGGATGGGGGTTGGGTCAAAGCAACCCTGGACTGTGGTTGGCCTGCGAGCCGTCTCTCCGCTTGGACCCTATGTAGTATAGTGAGTTGTATTGGATGTTTCACTGGCTGCCCGCAGTGCTTTTACTCGTATGTGGTAAACCTATGTCTAGAGCTTGATTCTGCGTGGTATTACGTAGTAGTGTCTACTTGACTCAATTGCATTTACATTTAGTAGACGGCCTTATCCAGAGCGACTAATTGATTGCACCGTTTTGCACATGAGTTTGCAGTGCTGAGTTGGCTGCACCGTTTACACATACAATTGTAGTGTTGCTTATTGGTTGTACACATTGACACTACTACGGAGGTCTCTATATGGTCACCCAGAATGCTCTAGCCCTTTTATTAGATTATACATACAATCCATTATCACTGATGTGACCCAGCCTAGCTGTCTTATTTTAAAGGAAGATACTTTTGCTGTTTTAAACTTAATAAAAGTCTAACCATTTTCACAAATGTATTGTTGTGTACCCAAGGGTCAAATATTTAGAACATGCTACGGTTACACATGTGTACACACAGGAAAATGCGCTCCTGGTTAAGACCTGCTTTTAAGAGGCGGAGAATTTCCCCCGCAGAAAAGAGGCGCACTCTTACTGGCAGTCTTTGTAAATACCACGGAATATAGAATTAGGTGCACTTTATGCGTATCCTCCAATATTGGAGGATTGGGTGGAACTCCCACTTTCCCCCATGACCCTCCCACTTTCCCCATGACCTTCCCACTTTCCCCATGAACCTCCCACTTTCCCCCTCGACCCTCCCACTTTCCCCATGACCCTCCCACTTTCCCCACGACCCTCCCACTTTCCCCACGACCCTCCCACTTTCCCCACGACCCTCCCACTTCCCCTTCGACCCTCCCACTTTCTCCATGACCCTCCCACTTTCTCCACGACCCTCCCACTTTCCCCACGACCCTCCCACTTTCCCCCTTGACCCTCCCACTTTCCCCTTGACCCTCCCACTTTCCCCATGACCCTCCTACTTTGGCCATGACCCTCCCACTTTCCCCATGACCCTCCCACTTTCCCCACGACCCTCCCACTTTCCCCACGACCCTCCCACTTTCCCCCTTGACCCTCCCACTTTCCCCTTGACCCTCCCACTTTCTCCATGACCCTCCCACTTTCCCCACGACCCTCCCACTTTCCCCACGACCCTCCCACTTTCCCCCTTGACCCTCCCACTTTCCCCACGACCCTCCCACTTTCCCCACGACCCTCCCACTTTCCCCCTTGACCCTCCCACTTTCCCCTTGACCCTCCCACTTTCCCCATGACCCTCCCACTTTGCCCATGACCCTCCCACTTTGCCCATGACCCTCCCACTTTGCCCATGACCCTCCCGCAAACGCATAATGATATTGCATATCGTCAGTCTTTGCGAACAATTAACGCCTTGAAACAGCCGCAAACGGCTTGATAAATGAGGCCCTCTGTCTCTCTATTTGGCCTTCCCCCTACTCTCTCCCCCCCCTCTCTTTCTGGGGCTTGGTGTATGTGTGTGTGTATTTGTGTGCATTCAGGCAAAGCATGTTTGTGTGCACATTTGTGTATGTTTGTGCGTGTTTCCTATGAGTGAGTTGAAGAGAAGGGTGCAGTCCAGGAGGCGCTGGCTGGTGTGTGAGGATATAGATTTCTCTCTCTTTGAGTCTGTGATTTGTGTGATTGTCCCTTTAGGGTCCAGGATTGTAGATCAACACATCCCCCTCACCGCCAGACAGATAATAAAGGAGATCATCAGTCACAGTTAGGTAAGAAATAAATCACACTAAATGTACAATGGTGTAGACAGTCTCTAAATAAGACAGATGGGGTGGTAGGTATTGTGGCCAATGTAAACAAAAGCATGAAACACAAATATAATTAATTAGTTTGTTCACATTACCAACAGAGACTGTGAAAACAGCAGTCTGTAGAAATTAGGGGTTTCCCCCTGAGAGGACAGGAGAGCAGCACCTTGGGTCCTTCTTCACATCTCTGTTTGTGAGGATCTCAAGAAGTGTGAATGTAGAACAAGCTCAGACAATGGTACATCTATTCTCTGTCTTTCTCTCTCGCCATCTCTTCCATTCTCGCCTCTCTCCTTCACACCCCTCTCTCTTTCAGTCCCTCCCTCCGTTTATCCCCTTTTCTCTGTTGGTCTCTCACTCTCTCTGTCTTTCTGTTGCTTTTGAACTTCCCTCAGCCTCCTCACTCTTCTCCTAACTGCTGCCTTTGCTGCTCAGCTTTGATCACTGTCATTCAGCAAACCTGGTGGATTGCAGGGATTGTGACATATAATTATTCATTCCACACATCCATTTAGAGCCCTTGGCTTCCAGTCTTGTATTATGCTGTTCTCTCCTCTGTTGTCATGCAGGTCCTCTGAGTCTCTCGGGGCTGCAGGATCCTAATCTGAATTTTGTAGATTTAAATTTGAGTCTTGAGTTCCGTCTGTATGAAGTTTAGTCATCTGTAAGTCGCCAGCCAGTGATGGGTCACAATGCAGCAGTTTGATCCTCTGAGTAAAAAGAGACCTACAGTGGCCTACAGTAGGAACTTTTGATCAATCATCTATTAATTGTCAGCTACATTACAGGTATTGAAAAATATATCAAATTGTGATGTCATTACCGTCCCTGTAAACTAGGTGACAAATACATTGACCCCACCTTGGTTTTGTTTTATTGATTCACCATCAATTGGTGAGCATAAAAATCATCAACAGCTGTTCCAGTGCAGTTCTGTTGACCTGGATCTCTTCAGCTCACTCTCACAGAGAGAGTGAGTCATCAATTCTAAATGCAGAGTAGCTTCAGGGAATGAATGAAGGAATCTTCAACAACAACAGATTCACTCTGCAGATGACGGAAATTAATTCTAGGCTTCTCTCTGGGGATAGAAGTGAGATCCACAACAGCTACTGTATGTGACAGTTCTCTGGCAATTTATGGCCATGTAAAGATGTACATTTGTAAATGTGTAAATATGTAATGTTGTAAAGGTGTAATGATGTATAGATGTAGAGATGTATAGCTGTAGAGATGTACAGCTGACAAGGTGTAATGATGTACAGATGTAAAGATGTACAGCTGTAAAAGTGTAATGATGTATAGATGTACAGCTGTAAAGGTGTAATAATGTGTAGATGTATAGAAGTAACGATGTACAGCTGTTAAGGTGTAAAGCTGGATAGATGTACAGCTGTAAAGGTTTAATGATGTAGAGATGTATATATGTAAAGATGTACAGCTGTAAAGGTGTAATGATATAGAGATGTATATATGTAAAGATGTACAGCTGTAAAGGTGTAATGATGTAGAGATGTATATATGTAAAGATGTACAGCTGTAAAGGTGTAATGATGTATAGATGTAAATATGTAAAGATGTACAGCTGTAAGGGTGTAATTGTAACGGAGTGAGAACGGTAAAACTCACTCTTCAGGTTTGTAAAAGGCCGCCCGCGTCAAAGAAGAGCTAGCTTTTCCTTGGCGTAGTTGGTAGTGATCGTGCTTAGCGAGTCGGAGGCCGAGCGTTGGTATCCCGTGAGACGCAAACTACCTTGTCAGACGGAGCGTGGCTACGGGTCTTACAGACCCATCACATAATGATGAATAGATGTAAAGATGTACAGCTGTAAAGGTGTAATGATGTAGAGATGTATGTATGTAAAGATGTACAGCTGTAAAGGTGTAATGATGTAGAGATGTATATATGTAAAGATGTACAGGTGTAAAGGTGTAATGATGTAGAGATGTATATATGTAAAGATGTACAGGTGTAATGATGTAGAGATCTAGAGATGTATTGTCACAGCCCCGTGTTGTTTTTGGTTTTGCCCTGTCCTAGTGTTTCCCTGTCATTGTCTTCACCTGTGTCTGGTTCTCGTTAGTGTCATTGTCTTCACCTGTGTGTCGTTTGGTTCTGTGTATTTAGGTTTCTGTTTTGTGTCCAGTCTTTGTCTTGTCATTACTGCTACTGCTAACTGTCTGCGTGGTACCCTACTTGTTTCTTGTTAGCTATTAAAACCTCTGTTTTCAACATGGCTGCGTCCTCTCCTGCGTTTGGGTCCAACCCCTCCACAAACCGTGACATGTATAGAAGTATAGATGTAAAGATTTACAGTGGTAAGTGGTGGTGTAATGATGTAAAGATGTACAGCTGTTAAGGTGTAATGATGTATAGATGTAAAGATATATGCTCAGGAATGTTTCAGTCCCAGTGTCCCTCAGCTGAGGTAGAAGTTGGACTCAACACAGACTCCCTACATTCATAACTTAATGTATTTGATGCATGAAAGCTTGTCTGGAAGAACATGAAGCGGTGTTGTCGCATCGAGGGCTTACAGCACATTCCAACCTCAGCATGCTGTTCCGGGAGCCTGACTGATATACTACAATTATTTATTGAGGACGCAAGCTTGATTTCTGCTCTGCTGTCTTGTCAGAACAGGGACAGAAGTTAACATTCGTGTTGTTCGTCAGAGCATGTCTCCACTGAAGATGTAGGCTCCTTTTAACCACCATGACAACCCTGATGTGTCTCTGAAAACATTGAAACAGTGGCCACCTCCTCTCCACCCGGAACAGTTATGTAAGGTTACCTAACTACCCTGTTCATTGTGTCATAATACTCAAGGTCTCATTTTATCCACAGAAGACTGGCGTCAAACCACTTGAGTCTGTGAACCAGGAACATCGGCCCACACCAATATCAGAGCGTTTTCTATTCTTATTGTTTCTCAGAAAAGTGTTTTCAGATTTACTTCTCCCTCTATTTAATCAAGGCAGGTATCAAACATTATGTTTAGCATGCACAATGTGTCCTCTTGACAAGAGAGGGTGTGCTTGGTGTGCAAACAGTCATCATAAGTCAACACTGTTTCTAGCACTGAGTTATCAGCTATGCAGCAGTGCTGTTGTTGTTAGATGAAAACAAAGTGGCACTAGGCTAATCTTAGATTGGAGGAACCTTTCTGCTATTCACTTAGCAAATGTATGTAGTTTTATTTTAAGAACAATTCAGTTGTCATGGTGTTAAATTAGTGCTAAGACAGAGAAAGTGTGGTGATTTGAGTGCATTACTACCAAGGATGTAATTTAATTATTTGTACTAATAAGCTAATATGCCTCCCGGTTTACTTGCATCAGCCTGCCACAGTATCCCAAGATTGTATAAAAAGGATACTTGACATATTTTACACCACCCTGAGGTTTCACCTCTTAAAACAAGCACTCATGTCAGTTAACAAACACTTGTCAGGCAATATTAATGATTGGACACAAGAAATGTGTGTAACGGTTGCTAAACTCTTTTCTGTAGCATTCCATTGTTGTGAACGCAGCTCTATTGCCACTTCCAATGCAGTGCATCACACCTGGGGGGCAGTGGCCCTCCTAACCGAGCCGTCTAACAAAGCCCTCCTGAATCCTCGCAGAGCACCCAAGTCAATTAATTTCCTCAGGGCATTCTTTGTTAGAACAAGATGAGAAAGGGAAAATGGTGGAGGGTAAAACGCAAAGATCTCCTGGGTGATCAAGAGAACTGGCTGTGGAAAGATGGGGAGTGATTTAGGAGGTATTTACAAATACTTAGTAACCTGTCCTCCCTCCAAACTCTTCTCAGATTACAAGAGATTTGGAACAAAAGGTAATCGCTTGAAACAGAAGAGCAACCTTGACAACCTAAACACAAGCTTGATGCAGTACTCTCTGACTGCAGTACTCTCTGACTGCAGTACTCTCTGACTGCAGTACTCTCTGACTGCAGTACTCCCTAACTGAAGGGTTTAGCCTCAGAAGTCAAAGGAAATGTTCATCAATCGTACACATCACAACAAAACGCTAAACGCATGAGTACACACAATCAGTATTGTGTTCTCCAATTCGTGATGGGAGCCCTGGTGAGCTCTGCGTTATGCTTAGATCACATTAAATCAAAGTAGCAAGAGCTTTGAACATTTCTCTTAGACTTTTATTCCTGAAGAGATTGAGTATCATACAATGTTGTCGATAAAACCAAATTGGATGGCATGGAGTCAATATGATGAGGGTGGGGCTACTAGAGTTGGCCCTGTGGCTATATAAAGATTACAGTCATTATAACATTATTGCTTTTGTTAGAGGAACATATGATCTCTTAAGACAAAGGTGGAAAGTCTTCCCTATGTGTTCGAGGTCCACCTCTAACCCTATATGTACTGTATATGTATGGTAATACTTAAGGTGAAATGTTGAGTAAACAAGTCTTTTCTAACTGAAACCCTACACTGCATCAGCTGAGGTGACACGTGAGCGTGTCGTTTCAGTGGCTCTTCAGATGTAAAGCTTCATTGTATGATGTTGACAACACACTCATAATGCTTACTGTTGATAATGTGCGGCGTGTACTTTGTGGTAATTTTGTGCTTAGAAGGCCTTTGCATTGACCATTCAACTGAAGTGTTCACCTGGTTCAAATTAAGAGTTTAAATAGTGTGCCCAGTTCCAATATGTCATGTGATGTGGACCATGCACTTTCAATCATAGATTGCATCTCCTGTCAAATGTTTGCTGAACTAATAAATTGATAAAATTGCACATGGTAAAATATCCTATACATGAAATACCTCAAAATACAGCCGTGATCTCTAGTGGGAATGGAAACAAGGTAATATAGTTAAGGCTAAACATCTGTGTCTATTACCTTTGTCTAGCTAAGTCAAATAGAGTAGCATGCAATCAACATAACATTGGCACAAAATATTACATTAAACAACAAAAGCAAACAACTCAAATCGAAATGTAGTGTATGCACCCTTCTCCACCACAATTTAGAACCACAAAATGTGTGTCCAACTCCAGAAACCCTATGGCTTTGTGTGTCTGTTTGGCATCATTGTCAGTAATATTCACTATTCAAATCATCGCTGTAAAATTATTTAGCAATAAATGTCATGCCAGATATGAGAGAGATTCGGCTATACATGCACTTTGTGTTTCCAACATGCCAGATTGTGCTAATAATCTCACATAATCCTGACATAATCCAGTGTCTCTTGTCATGTTTTCTTACATCCAGGAACACATGTGCTGTATTCCATTACCCTAGATCACATATAGCTGTGCTGTGTGCTGTATGTATTATATAACTACATTTTCTTTAATATAAGAATTGCTGTCCTTTAATAAATACAAACGTTATAAGGAGGGGAGTGGGGGCCCTCTGGGGTTGTAGGATAAATAGTTGGTGGAGTTAAAAACTCATATATGTTTCTTTCTCTCTTTTTTACGTGAAACGCTCAGAATTCATCTTCCTCAGTTTAGGGGGCAGGTGTCCGTCCATCCTGCCGCCTCCCGCCATTCTCTGCAGCTTGGGGGGCAAGTCTGCCACCGATGTGCTGATGGGCTCTGTGTTGATCTTGCCGGCCTTGCCTGTCTGCCTGTCGTCAGAGACCCCGGGCACGGAGCTGATCCTCTGCAGCTTCATGGGCAGGTCTCCCAGGCTGTAGGTCATCTCTGAGGTGGTGGAGCTCATCCGCAGCAGCTTGCGGGGCATGTCCTCGCGGCCCATCTTCTGCAGCTTGGTGGGCAGCTTGGCGGTGCTCTCTGAGTCCTCCAGGGTCTCCAGGCCGTCCAGGGAGCTGGTCTTCCCCCCACTGTTGCAGAGGGAGGGGGCCATGAGCGGGGAGCAGAGCAGCAGGGCCTCGTCCTGCTCCTTCACGCTGTAGGGAGGCGTGGGAACCTCAAAGGTGGCATGGAACTGGGAGTAGTCCACCTTGAAGAAGCCTTCCTCCAGGGAGATCACTGGGAAGAAGCGGTGCCCCCACAGAACCTCATCCTCAGTGTACGACGTCCTCGCTTGGCAAGTCATCCCTGACGAACACACACACACAGAGAACACAAACAAAGAGAATCTTAGTTGACTGAGTGGATTGTCTCTGTGTTATTACTTTTGATAACACTTAAGAGCTCCCGTGACCCCCTGCCCTCTGTCTCGACAATGAAGTATTCCTCAAAGATACTTTTAATTTTCACATTACAAATCAAACAATATCACTACTAACAGATTTAGAATTAGCACTTATTACCAGGCAAGACATTTTATAAATAAATATCAAGTATATTTTCCAATACAGAAGGAAGAAACTGAAAAAGTCACTGACTCAACATGGAGCTACACATTCGTAAGTATTTTAAGTAAGTACTGTAGTTTATAACTATCTTACAATTTTTTTAAGTATCCATATCTATTATGAATGAGTAATTCTAATCAAAACCAGGCAACTGAAATACCTAATATAGTCTGAATTTGCTATCCCAACCAAGCTGAATATGGTACCTGCTTTAATGCTTTGACTAATAGCATTTGAAAACTGCTGTAGCATTCAAGGACATTAGGATCATTTGATGAGTACATTTAGCATAGGAACAGCCCTTCCTCCTCTGGCATAGGAAGAGCACATCCCAAAGACTATCCAGCAGCCCCTTTTATGCACACTCAAAACTGGTTATGATGTAGTTGGAATAATAGAAAAAGAAATAAATATTGTACAAAATCAAGGGTGTAGGGTAAATGTATCCCCCTGTATGCAATAACCCTGCTGTGCCCGGGAAGGGCCACATCCCCACTCCCCTCAAGCACAAGGTCAGGGTTAGCACATGGACAAAGCACAAGGACACCAAAAATATATGATGATTAAGTCTTCCAAATGCAGCACAGTGGACGCTGTATTGCATTCAGCAAGTATGTATTCTAAATGGGCTACTGTACATCCCTCTGTCATTTACACAGCACTGGTCACTCTGAGGAGTAAACACATTCACTGGCCTGTGTTGCCATCAAATCCATCTTAACGAGTCGTGTCTTTGCCATTCAGTACCTGTCTTGACCTTGGCAACTAACTACAAAAGACAGAGGATTAAGATAATTAAATTACTGGTGACGGGATCTGCTGGCTGCCAGAACACTGCATCTTAGACATGTGCAACGAGTTCAACACCATGCTGAACCTACTCCTCTATGCTCTAACCTTCAAACTGAGGAGTCATGGTCCTGACTGACGAACCTGAAGATGAGCTTGCAAAAGCAAACTTTGTAACATTTCTTATGACCATGAATGCTCAGTGGTATATTTGATACGTTGAAAGTCCTGAATATTGTTGAATTTGTTGTAATTTTAGGAAAACAGTATTTACGTATGTATCAATGATGGAGCAGGAGTGAATACTGATCCATATAATAAACTCAATGTGAACATGTTTGAATGTCACATGTATCTTTTATAATAGAAAATAATTTCGAAGGCATCCTTTTACAGTAACTGTAAACTCTGAATTGAAAGCGTGCTGAAAGCACTCTCGCTTACATTCCCATAGACAAATTAGTACTACAATTAGTCACATTATGAAGATTGAATTAATGAGCGACAACGTTAATTTGTTTTATAAAACATTACTGATTAATGATCAGTTTAAACCTCCCCCCTCAAAAACACTATTTTATAGCTGCAATCATAGTTATCTGAATACTTCCACAGTACCTAACTCTATTCAAGCTTCTTACAGTTTAAAATGTCTAAAGCTTACCAACAAAACTGTACATTCAACAAGATTATTAATTTGACAGATAAATCAGTCTGTTTGACTCGCAACTCAGAAAACGATACCTTCCCTTTCGTTCTAGCTTAGTGTACAGTTACAGATGAGGAGAAGAAACTTGTGTTATTGAGTATTGCTAGGGTTCGTTAGTTAGCGAGCGGTTGCAGGATATTCATAGAACACGTTCAAGTGATGGGCTTCAAAATGCTCCAATGACATCAGAGCGGCCCTCGACAGACCTTGGAGAGGAGAGCATCATGGGTACTGAAGAGACTGGGCACATCTGTGTTTCTGCAACACTCCGAGGTCAGGAAGCCGTCTGCTAGCAGCTTTTAAACAGAGTCCCAGATGTTCGACAGACTGAACATGGAGAGGAGGGGGATGCTGGATGTTACTACATCCCAGTTGCGTCACAGTTCCGAGTGCTTTCAGCCAGTGGAAATATGCTCCACTACCCAAACTAGGGGCCTACACATCTATGACAATGAGTCCAGTCTGAGCCGCCAGTTAAGGCTAAGCGTTATTGAATCTTGGAGTGTTTAGTTTTATGAACCCATCGCACTGCTCTCTGCCAACGCCCAGTCAACCTTGTTTCTCCACTGGTGCACTGACGTTCTGGTGCTCTGACGTGACGTGGTCATGCCCAGGCACACTTCTGAACTGTTGTTGGACTCGAGACATCTGCTATTCTTGTAGCACTCCCACCAGCTTGCCTACCATCCAGACATAGCACAGGTCTACCATCCAGACATAGCACAGGCTCAGCTTTCTGAGTCAAGAGTAGGATGCTTAAACAGTCAGGCAGGGTACATCATACAAGTCAATATCTAGCTCTCAGAGGCAAATTATGAGGAGAGGATATTAAAAATAAAGATGAAGTTCAGTGAATCTGGGACAGTGTTGTGTGTGTGAGACAGCAGTGTTATTAGAGATAACCTATAAATAAACCAGTCTGCTGCCGATCACTTTGGTAGTTAATAATCATCATTTGAACATTTACAACAAAAACAAGCAAGGGCATTTTAAAGTGTGCTTCCGTCAGACCGAAAACAAACGAACATGAAAGAGGGTGTTGGGCGTATTAGTGTCAGTAAACCCTTATGTAACCACAACAAGTCCTACCTGGCTGAGATGAAGTTGTTTCTATGGAAACCAAATCTACCAGTGCGAACATGTAAACATACCTCATGAAGCCTGTTTGGACAGTCAGTTGAAAGCAGAGTTGACAACTCGAAACGTATTAATTTTCTCTCATTGTGATTGCCTCAATTGACCACAAACCCAGCAACCTGGAGTAGTCTTGATCTCCCAGCACAAGGAGGACCATCCATCAAGCATTTCACTGCAGGTGTGTGCTGTGATTGTCTATGCGCCCCTGACCTTTTACAACACATCAACCCTTCAACAACCCTGAGTGTGTTTTGGTGGGGGGGGGGGCATATTGTGTCAATTTATCATCTGTGTTGGCCAGAGCTCATATTACCAATGTCATATTTAATAAACCAAAGGCCCATGTTCCTCCAGTCTCATATCAATTCTCATATCTTACTGTTTTTTTATCACTTTTTTCCAAGCTGAGCTGCAGCCACTAACATTCAAATGTCACCTCAGTTGGTAATAAAAAGGCATATTGAACTTGAGTTGATTTTATGACCTCATCCCTCGCTGGATTAGAGTTGGATTAGAGAATTAGATTTGGCACAAAATCCAAGTTTCTGAGTTTAAAAACTGAAATCTGATCTCCACATCCTCATTTTCTGAAACAAAACTCAGGTGAGACTCCTCAGGTGAGACTCCTCAGGTGAGACTCCTCAGGTGAGACTCCTCAGGTGAGACTCCTCAAGTGTGACTCCTCAGGTGAGACTCCTCAGGTGAGACTCCTCAGGTGAGACTCCTCAGGTGAGACTCCTCAAGTGTGACTCCTCAGGTGAGACTCCTCAGGTGAGACTCCTCAGGTGAGACTCCTCAAGTGTGACTCCTCAGGTGAGACTCCTCAGGTGAGACTCCTCAGGTGAGACTCCTCAAGTGTGACTCCTCAGGTGAGACTCCTCAGGTGAGACTCCTCAGGTGAGACTCCTCAAGTGTGACTCCTCAGGTGAGACTCCTCAAGTGTGACTCCTCAGGTGAGACTCCTCAGGTGAGACTCCTCAGGTGAGACTCCTCAGGTGAGACTCCTCAAGTGAGACTCCTCAAGTGTGACTCCTCAGGTGAGACTCCTCAGGTGAGACTCCTCAGGTGAGACTCCTAAAGTGAGACTCCTCAGGTGAGACTCCTCAGGTGAGACTCCTCAGGTGAGACTCCTCAAGTGTGACTCCTCAGCTGAGACTCCTCAGGTGAGACTCCTCAGGTGAGACTCCTCAGGTGAGACTCCTCAGGTGAGACTCGTCAGGTGTGACATAAGAACCATAACCCTTTCAGCACTGAGCGACAGACATTCCATCTCACAGGGAGTGATTTGCCAACTCGGCAGCTTGTTCTGGACGGTTTAGTTTGCAGGTTAGTCTGCCAAATCCCCCCACACACACACACACACACATACAAAAAGCAGGTTATCAACAACACAACAATGAGTAGACATAGTGTGTGCACATGTTCAGTCGAATGTCTGCAGTGAACAAAGGTTCACTATAGAACACACTATAGAAGACACTCCACACACTATAGAACACAGTGAACACAGGTTCCCTATTTCCCCACAGCAGAGCAACCCGTCCTGCTCTCTCAGAGTGGTATCAGTGGTTTGGTGACGATATCTCCAGCTCTGTGTCGCACAGCCTGCTCCCCCCTGAGTCCGGGAACATGGTGTCCTGCTAGATAACACCCGGACAGCCTATTGTGATCTACGGAAACACAGCGAAGGGGAGGCAGCAGCTGCAGTCTCTGACACTGACAGCTCGGATAAAATTGATTATTTTACGGCGGGGAAGAAACAGTAAACTAGAGAAGGCTATCTGTGTTTCTTTATGCTGGCTCAGTAAACCCACAGCAGCCTTGGTGCTGGCTTAGTGAGCCCACATCAGCAGCCTTGGTCTTGGCTTAGTGAGCCTTGCTGCAGTGGAGAGGTGAACAGAAGCATATCCAGGAAGGTAAGACAGAGAGAGGCAGGGATCAGATCAGATGCATGGCTCAGTTACTTACAGTCCTCTCCTCAACATCAGCTCTCCAGGGCCTCTCCCATCCACCCCCACACACCCTCCCCCACCACCCCCACCCACACACTCACACCCACACCCACCCCCCCACACCCTAACCACCCCACCCTGCCCCCCCCACCCTCCACCCCCCCCCCCCACAAACAGTATGTGATTTAGATTAGCTTGATTCATCACTTGAACTTGTGTGATTTGAGAGACTGTGAGAGAGGTGGGCGTCAGCTCCTCCCTGCTCTCTCCTCACCCAGACGCTTATCTGCAGACTACACACTCGATTTGTCTATTTCAAACAAACACATACACATTCTCAGTTTTTACACACACACACACTCACAAATATGTCTATTTCTCACACAGCCATACAGGGCTGGTCCACGCTGTTCCCCTCAGCAGTCCTGTCTCTAACTCTAACCCACACAGGGCTGGTCCACGCTGTTCCCCTCAGCAGTCCTGTCTCTAACTCTAACCCACACAGGGCTGGTCCACGCTGTTCCCCTCAGCAGTCCTGTCTCTAACTCTAACCCACACAGGGCTGGTCCACGCTGTTCCCCTCAGCAGTCCTGTCTCTAACTCTAACCCACACAGGGCTGGTCCACGCTGTTCCCCTCAGCAGTCCTGTCTCTAACTCTAACCCACACAGGGCTGGTCCACGCTGTTCCCCTCAGCAGTCCTGTCTCTAACTCTAACCCACACAGGGCTGGTCCACGCTGTTCCCCTCAGCAGTCCTGTCTCTAACTCTAACCCTGGCAGCCTAGTAGGCCTCCAGAGGCTCAGCCAGAGCGTGTGAGAAACAAGCAAGCAGGAACAAGGATATGAATGTGAGCAGTGAATACAGAGAATGTCACAACTTAACAACACCCCCGATTTACTATGTATTCCCCTGACAGGACCATGGCTGTGCTAAATCACATTTACCATCACTGCACATGTTCCAGGAGGCCATACTAAATGGTGTACTTGTGTCTGCAAAGCAGAAGAAATCGTCCTTGCATGACTACAGTCCTTACTTTGGGCTCAGTAGAATTAAATATTCAGGAGCCACACTGAACTAGATGGAGACAGAATGGAAAATTGTGAGGGCAGGAAATGCATTTGAGAGCCGTGCCCCCCTTTAGACAGAATAATACTGTGGTGAGACTCTGGTTCCTTAACTACCGAACAATCACTTGTTATTAATATCAACACCGGAAGGGACAGCACAAATTGTGTCATTAGTAGATGAAGTTAGGGGGGAAAAAAACATTTGGATGCTGATACATCTCTTCTGGGCACAATTCCTATCTCCAAGACAGATAATCTGTTACTATGGTGACCAACATCAATTGGTAAAAAGCCTAGAAAATTCCAGAAGCTTTTTACCGACCTGTTCTGTTCTTACTCACGGGGAGGGGGGGAGGGGGGCAGGGGGGTTGTTGATGAAGGAGAAAGTGCCCTGTATAATACTGTTTCGGTATTCAATCAGTTAGTAAAAGATGCCTCCCGCGCCTCTGGACCTTAAATGTTTATTCCACGCATCACACAAGAGACAGTGTGGCCATGTGAGTCCCCAAGCTGTGGAGAGAGAGCTGGGGAGGAGCCCTGCTTGGGGGAGGGGCACTGCGCTGATGCGGATGCTGAGGCAGTTACATGCATGTGGAGATGGGTAGACAAAGACAGGAAGAAGGGAGGGAAGGGAGGAGGGAGAAGGGATGGGATGAGGGAGGGGAAGGATGGAAGGAAGTAAGGGGAGGAGGTTAGGAGAGGAGGAGGGGAGGGGAGGGGAGGCTGCCAAGCCTGTATAACAGGGTTTGGTGACAGACCAGGTGGTAGAACAGAAGGCTCAACACAGCAGCCTGGCCATCAGCCCAGTCCGAACAACACAGCAGCCACAAGGAGCCACGCGTGAGCACAGCACTGCTCATAAAAAGAACCTGGTTAACCAAACAAGAATCCATCCATCTTCCCAAAGCCAGAAACCTGGTGGTAGTGAAGGACAGCAGTGCTGTGGCCGCTTGAACATCAGAAAGTCCTGCTCGTTTCACACTGTGAAGGTTTTAACAGTGAACACGGAGAGACGTGCAACAAGCCACAGCATGGCTGGGAGACGCAAATAGAAACTCACTTCCCAAAGGATCGTGTCTCTACGAGCTCCAGCTACGGACAGAATGTTCACGTGTCTGTTAAACCCTTTCATCGATTAGTTTTGGACTTCAGGGAACAGTCAGACAGAATCAATCAATAGCAGAACCCTAAAAGCAGGGCACCACTTGAAGAGGAAAAGAGCCGTGATGGTGAAGCTATCTTTAGGCACAAGGTCTCATCCACACTGATGGTGCTTTGTACTGTTGCTAGTCAATATCGTATGCTAACGAAACCCTGTGGTAGTGAACCAGGAACTAGACGTGAATGATATCACGTCTTAAGAGTCATTATTCCCACCTTTAAGAGGATTGATGACCCTCATGTCCTCATGGAGGGTCTTGGTGGAGCGCTGTCATCGCCCCACAGGTTCAGCTAAGGTGTCCTCATGTAGTCCATCACTGGTTTACTAGCGCTCAGTAGAGACCTGACAAATCCCTAAAGACACAATTACGCTGTTTCCCCTGGGAGGGCTGCACAGTGGATCTGCAGGAGATAATGAATCGTCTGTGTCACGACCAGTTTGGAGCTCTGCCTGTTACGTTGAGTTCATCCTTGGTGCGATTACTGCACAGGTCTTTCACAGTGTTCATGATGAGTATCTTCAGAGAAGCTTTTTCATACAATTTTAATATCCTCTAATATTCACTAAGTGGACTTTAATACGTCATGGGAAACTGGGCATGAAGTCTTTCAGTCTTGTTTAAAACCAGTTCAGTTTGTGTCTTTTTCCCACATACTTGAGAGCTCTACAGCAGTCAGATCACATGTTGTAATCATTAGATTAGACAATGTGGTCCATCAAGTAGCGACTGGCATCCATCACTCATCATAATAACATACTTTTCTATCAAGCGTTTGAACAACCCAAAGAACAAGGCGGGTTGTTTTGGAGAACAGGGAAAAAATACAACTAATGAACCTAACAAAGTCGAAATGAAACAAACAAATAAATAAATAACACTGACAAAGGGGTTATAACGAGGGGCTGTTAAATATTCAGCTTATCAGAACACCTCAGCTGTGTGTGTGTGTGTGCGTGCACGCGCGTGTGTGTGGATCGGGCAGTGCCTGCCTCTCTCCAATGCTTTGACCCTGGGCACATTAAATTTAATTGGCGACTCCTGCACTCACCTGCTCCGAAGTCTGACATTCCTGCTACACTCACATGAACCCTCTGAACTGCAGAGCAGATGGGGGAGGAGAGGGGGACGGGAGGGAGGGAGGGAGGGAGGGAGGGAGGGAGGGAGGGAGGGAGGGAGGGAGGGAGGGAGGGAGGGAGGGAGGGAGGGAGGGAGGGAGGGAGGGAGGGAGGGAGGGAGGGAGGGAGGGAGGGAGGGAGGGAGGGAGGGGACACGTTCTGAGTGTAATCATTCAGAATGAATTATAGTCACTTCCTCCAGGGGCTTGTCTCTGCTCTCAGTGTTGACTGCGGCTCCCTTCCTGGCCCTTCGTCCTGTTTACCCAGGGTTCTGAGCTGCTAACAGAGGCTGGAGGCTGGAGGCCGAAGGCAGGGGGCTGGAGGCTGGAGGCAGGGGGCTGGCCTGCTGCCCCTCTCTGGTCCTGACCTGGGTGACCTTCACTACAGTCCAATTATAGATAATCATCATAGAATCATATAGTAATTTAAATTAAATAAATAACTAAAAACACAATATGTACTGTGCTATCGGTTGCTGTTGATCTACAGAACTGCATGAGGGGTGTCTAATGTATTACAGTGATATGACTTTGGGTACGCAAATTGAATGACCTTGTATTATACTGTGATTTCTATGTTAGCAGGTGTAGTATGTGTGCAGGTGAAATCCAATGCCCTATGCCTTGGTACAGAACACAATGTAAATGCAGACTGAGAAAGATGGAGATGATCCAATAATATCTGGTGGTTATCATGTCTCGCCACACTTACAATACTGTATCTCTATGCACATAAATAAACAACTTTTAATCAAGTCAAGGATTCAATTGTCTCCAGTCGCCCACATGCACATCTTAGTAGGGGCAGAGACGTGTATGTGGGCTGAAACACAATAACAAGGGGATTCTATTTTTTCTCCGACACAAGTGAATCATGAAGGAAGCTTGAGGCAGCTGAGAGAGAGAAGAGGAGGAGGGGAGGGGGATGGGAGAAAGCTAGGAAAACAATCCACCAAATCAATGCACAGCTAAGTATCTACAAAGCAGCTGACTCTGACTCCTGACTCCCGACTCCAACTCTCGACTCCTGACTCCAGACTCCTGACCCTGACTCCTGGCTCAGACTCCTGACTCTGACTCTCCTTATGCATCCTTCAGCAGGCTTGATGTTTGCTCCATTTCATTGTTTCCATTAGACAATATGGAAACATTTTAGACAAATAAAGATTGTCCCGTCATTTAATATATATTAACATCACAAAGTATTTCATAACAACATCGTAGTGTGTTTATGAAAGTTACAGGGTCACATCTGTAGAATGCTGTGTGTGCCCTGTTGTGGGTTTGAATACCCCTCAATTTAAACATGTTGAGATGTGGATGGTTCCAGAAGGATCCAAACCACATGATGGAGTGCAGAAACCAAAAACACATCAGCTTCCCATGTTGCCATGCCTCCGGGGGACACCCAGACACTGAACACTCGCACAGCACCCACAAAGTGCTCTTCACAAAACTCAAATCAAATCCACACACACTGAATTTATGCTGAAGCGTCTCGGTAAAAGATTTGCCAAAGCCTCCATAGCATCCTGCAGATGTCCCAGCATGCACAGAGGGCATGACAATCATCTACATTTGCATGAGAGGCACACCACCATCCCCAGAATGCCATGTTTCATGGTGATGTATTGATGCTTTCAAAGCATGATTGGCAACTGAACTCCTAACTGAAATGCATGACAGATAATTTTTGTTTTTTGTATTTTTTGCACCCTTAGAAATCTGCTGTTACTGGAATAGGCATCCTGAAAGGCACAACCTTCCAGTAGTCAACTGTCATTTTACTGACTAAGTTTGTACTCCACTATGTCTTCCATTCAAAGTCAGCTCACCATGAAATTAAAATCCTCCAGTCTGTTTATCTTGAAACAGAGCATCGACTTTCAGCTTTTTCTCAAATCTCCAAGGAAGGGTCGGCATGTAGGTCTAAAGCAGCACATGACATGTTAAGTGACAGAACGTAATTGGCAAGTTATTCAAACCACAGTGTCAATAAAGCAACTGCAATCTGTGCAATTTAGCGTCAGCAACAATGACTTTCAGAATGCTTCTGTGATTCTGTGATTGTATACAGAATGTCTTACATTTCATGTTATAAAATGTCATCATTTGACAGATGATTTGCAGACGACCATCCAAATATTGTCACCAAATATCCACTGAGACAAAACACACATAATACCCACCATGAACCAGTTTATTCAGATCAATAATACCATCCAGTCATATCCAACACTAAACGACTGGCTGAATCTTAGATTATTTTGGAGGATGTTTGGGGGACTGGCCTGAAGAAATGTAATAAATGACAGCAAGACAACAAGACAACAAGACAGCAAGACAGCAAGACAACAAGACAACAAGACAGCAAGACAGCAAGACAACAAGACAACAAGACAGCAAGACAGCAAGACAGCAAGACAACAAGACAACAAGACAGCAAGACAGCAAGACAGCAAGACAGCAAGACAGCAAGACAACAAGACAGCAAGACAGCGTTTTCTTCCAACAGCAAAGTGATTTAGAATGATCCATCCATTGCTGTACACAATATTACAATCTCCAGTGTGTGTTGCAGTTTGAGTCACTTCATATTGTCTATGGCTTTCTATGGGCTGCAGTACAGACACTACATACAAATCTTTTATTTAGTGTGAAGAATCTGACAGTCTTATAGTAGTCAGCAGTGAAGCCTTAGCATGAATATGTTAGCATCCTTCTGATCTTGACTGTTGATCACCTGTTCCCAGAACGCCAGATCCAGGGACCAGATCCAGGGACCAGATCCAGGGACCAGACCCAAGGACCAGATCCAGGGACCAGATCCAGGGACCATATCCAGGGACCAGATCCAGGGACCAGCCCATCAGTCTTTCATCTGAAGCCCTGGACACCAGTGCTCTATGTCTGCTGGTGTGTGCTCTACAGATTGTTTGTTTTTCCCGATGACATCAAGAAGAAGCTGAATCTAAGTTTAGGTGCAGTGCCGCAATCCTGAACACTCAAGGAGCTGTTGCCATGGAAACAGAGTTACACAGGGGCCAGAAACGAAAGTGTCGGAGGATATATACTTTGGCAGTTCTAACCACATACAGTGTTGTTTAACCCTGGTAGCTCATCCTGTTGCCTCAGAGAACACACGCATGTCACTCACGCAGCAAGTTGGGGACGGCAGTCAGACTGACTTGTAAGATCTAAGCAATCTCTTGTCTGCTTCTTATCCTTACAATTACATTATGCTTATTACACTACCGTACATTATGTTCCGACTCAAAGCCTTTTTTGAATTTCCTAATCCTATCACAATGATGATGTATTCCGTCTCTCGATTTCTTTAGTCCCATTTAGTTCCTTTTGTACTGTTCCAAGTGATAAGACTGTACTGAAACAGCTTTACCAGCAGTGAAACCCTCTGTCAGTTAGCCCTGCCCATCACCCTCTGTCAGTTAGCCCTGCCCATCACCCTCTGTCAGTTAGCCCTGCCCATCAGCCTCTGTCAGTTAGCCCTGCCCATCACCCTCCGTCAGTTAGCCCTGCCTATCACCCTCTGTCAGCTAGCCCTGCCCATCAGCCTCTGTCAGTTAGCCCTGCCCATCAGCCTCTGTCAGTTAGCCCTGCCCATCAGCCTCTGAGCACAACTGAACTGTGAGCAGAAGCTTGCTCCTTCACACCTCTCACACCACAACAATGGAGTAACAGAACCAGCCAACCACACATATCATAACCCATTGACATTTCTGCACACTATTTAAGACAGCATCAATTAGTAAACACTCATGCATAATATATTCAGATGTGTTTGAATTGGTGTGAGTGTCCAGGCTGGGTGAGGTGTGAGCCCCATGTGCCAGGGCTCCAGGTGAGGGGGGTGCTGCGCTACTTAACCACACCACAGTAGCCCCACACCTTTCACCTCTTGATCGGTTTGTAACATTCACGCTAGTTCCTTTCACAGCAGAGTTCATTTGAGACGTCGCTTCACTTTGCAAGGTAGGACCTGTGATTGCGTGAGCCAGTAACACCAATAATATGAGTTGATCATTATCATTGAGTATTTCAGGCATGCACTGGTATGTCAAATGCTGGATGCTGGGTTAGTGTACTGTAGTGTTGCATGAAAATGCTTTGTTATGTAGTTTACACATGTTGTATGGCTTTGGCCTGAAAACTGGTTTAAAATGGGTATTTACGGTACATACGTTTTACACAACTATATATTCCTTCTTTGTAAGTATCACAAACAATAACTTTCAGTATCAACAAGAAGGAACCATTTTGTGTGTGGCAGCAGTGTGTTCTGTAGCGTTGGTAGGGCTATGCCATAACTACGGTAAACACTTCCCTCACCACTTTGAACTGTGCTAATAATCTGTTAACAAATTATCAGTTGTAGATCACATACAATGGAACATTTCCCTACAGGCATAACTGTTCTCTTTAAAATTGCTTTCCCAATTTTACTGATGAAATAATACTCTCAAAGTACAGCAGCAGTTTGTTTGAAATGTTCACTTCCCCAAGTAAAGCAACTTCTTTTGGACTGAACAGTATGTATTACTACAGTATTACTACAATATTACTGCAGTATTACTACAGTATTACTACAGCCTGAATGTAGGTACTACTGGCTGGCCAAAACCAAACAGTTTATCAGCAAACAACAGTTTGTTTAAAGGGTTTCTAAACCCTCTTCACTGAAGAGGACACATTCATATTTTGAACACGTTCCACATTCAGTTACATCAAATCAATGATATATGATTTATAAACCTCCAGTAGCCCTCTGTAGCAAAAATGTACATGTTCACAAGAATCAAAGATCAATAGAATGTAATCAATTTGTCATCCACTAACATCCAAAGGTCAATGAAAAGGCCATTTGGTGTTGACCACTAACTGTAAACATCTTAAAATGACTACTGAGAGCTAAAAAATGATTTGAAGTTTCCTATGCGCCTTGAGCTTCACTGTTGAACAAATGTGCAATTAAAATTGATGAAGGAGTCAGGCCTTCCGTTCAAAACTAAAATAGAATACAAAAGGAATATATTTATATTTACTCACCAGTAGTTTCCACAATTCCTTCCAATATCACCACAATCTCAAACTGTTCCGTTTGCATGGACCTTTGGGAGAGTTCGTAGAATGGGCTTTTGGTGTCAATCACATGGCAGATAGTGAGTGGGGAGACGAGAAAGAGCTGGTCTGCCCCGGTGCTGAAGCCCACGTCCAATTCCAACTGATCCAGTGGAAGAAACTCGCCTTCGGGCGTCTGACGAGACTGTAGAAGCGTGCAGAAAGTTGGGGGGGGGACGCTTTAACAGCAACTCAGCGAGACATTCTGACAGGCATTCACATTTTGTAACCAATCAAAGAGATCAATCACCAACGAGTAGATAGAGTAAGGACATCGAATGGAGAGGCCAGTTCATAAACTATAGCCTATATTAAAGCAATATACTGCTTAAGTTCATTGACCTAAACATCATACCCAGGTCATCAATTAAACAGTTTGATAAAGCATATTTGCTTGAACTGCATTTTGGAACTTTGAAGCTGGGATTGTTATTTAGCTGAGGAGGGTTATAAAAAAGACTGGGTAACAGAACTGTCAAAATGCATTTCATTGTTTTAGTTCATCATTTTAATTGTGATATCATCTAAATGTGAAAAACCGAACTCAGTGTGATTATAGGATATAATTGAATGGGCCTAAAATGAATTTCCTGTCCCCTACCCCGATAAATTGTGAGCTAATGTTTAATTGTGGACAAACGTTTAATTGTCCCTTAAGAAAAAAGCAAACAGTTATCGTGCGTAATACGCAAATAATGCCTCTGCATGGGTGCAAAGGTGGTGACACTTACTTTCAGCAATTTGCAGCGGATCTGTGCCGAGACCATGTGGCTATTACGCAGGTTGCCGACCCTGAACATGAGTGTTAGCTTTCCATCTCTCATAGAAATGGCTGCATGCTCACTAAACATCAAAGTCTCTGCCCGTTTTTTGGGTTGGGACATTTTAATGAACATACAACCAATCAAAAAGGCGTCCACGATGGATCCCAAGATTGACTGGAAAAGAAATAGAATGATTCCCTCAGGACATTTGTCCGTGATATACCTATAACCATATCCTATTGTAGCTTCGGTTTCAATGAAGAATAAAAACGCCGAGGGAAAGTTGTAGACATTGGCCACGCATGGTGTATATTTATCATCATGTCCAACGCGGTTCAGGTCTCCTCTGATGTATGCAATGACCCACCACATAAAAGCCATGAAGAGCCATGCCACTGTATAGGTTAGGATGAAAATAAATAAATTCCATCGCCATTTCAAATCTACGAGCGTGGTGAATAAGTCTGAGAGATATCTACTGGTTTCTCCACCCAGGTTACCATGCTGGACGTTACATCGCCCGTTCTTGTCCACAAAACGTTGTCTTTTCTTCTTCTTCTCTGGTGCTGGCTGGTTGAATCCAGACCCACTTGATGAGGTGGTCACTACCTGATAATCGTCCCCAAATTTCTTTCGAAGTGCAGACATACTACGATGACAGCAGCGAAAGAAGTAGTCGGAAGGATTCAATGCGAGTCTTTTTCGGCACCGGACTTCGATGTACTTGCTGCTTATGCTGTGCGCAATACCTCAGAATTGGAAATAAAGCAAGAAAAGTACGTTGTTTGTTTCGAACTAATCACGCACCGTCCCGTCTCTCCACATGCTGCTGTTCAAACAATCCAAAGCCATGAAATATGACGAACAATATAACCTATGTCACGACACCTCCGAAAAAGTAGTACCCTATGAGGACGCACGGGATGAGCTGTCCAAAGACGGCAGTCGCATTCTAGGTTTTGAACGCGGTTTCTTCTTTGGTGCGTCGCTGATTACTCATTACCCCTCCAGGTCCCAGCAATGCAATTACTTCAGCTGTGTTCTTCTCTTAGTTTAAACATTAGGATATAAGTTTAAACTGTTTCAACACCCCATCAAGCCTCAAAATATGTTTGCGTATTTTAATTATCGTTAGTTATTACAGCGCTTACATACAGGAGAAACGGGTCCGCGCGCACATCCGCGTTGGATTTGGACACGATCCGGTTCCCAAAGCCCCGCGCTGTGTTCTTCTGTACACACATAGGCTCTGCATTCAGTTTAATGGCAATACAATATGGATCCGGTTAGAACGTACGATCCAGTCATAGTTTTGAAGCACCGCGCTTTGATGGTGTCTCGTCTGGTACTGTTTTAGTTTTTTTACGGAAACATCGAGGACGTTCTCATGCTAAGGTATTAAGATCAGACGGACGCTCCCTCGCTCGTTCTTTCCCTCGATTTCTACCGTACGGCTCCTGCGCACTTGTATGCAATCATGCGCTCACTATTGCCTAGTGGCAGCTTAGGCAATACTACAAAGGCATACAGTTTGGAGAAGGGGGGGGGGGGGGGGGGGATACATTTGACAGAATTAACTAGAGTATGCCAGGAAAACACGGATACTTTACATTATGCGATAGTAAATATGAATAAAAAAGAGTTTACTGAAGTAAACAATTAGGGTTAGGGTTAGCTTGACAAGGACTCTGCTCTTCATTACTCTGGGCCACCTGGGGAACGAGACAACCAGCACCGCCTCCACACCCTCCACTACATCTGCTCCACTCCACCCCCTCCACCACATCTACTCCACCCCCTCCACCACATCTACTCCACCCCCTCCACCACATCTACTCCACCCCCTCCACCACATCTACTCCACCCCCTCCACCACATCTGCTCCACCCCCTCCACCACATCTGCTCCACCCCCTCCACCACATCTGCTCCACCCCTGCTCCATTTCCTTTCTTCTCCCTCTTCTTCAGCAGCAGTGGGGCCATGTATCCTGATCCTGGCAAAGAAAAGGTTTCTGTTGTTAGGTCACATGCTGCCGCTCCACACTAAACACAGCATCAGATTCCAGAGGACAGGCTGCACAGAAGAGCTGTGCACAACACTGATTCACACATAATGCCAGCTGAAAGGAATGCCCACCCACTCACTTTAAGTGCCCTAATGCACACACGCACTCCAATGTGTGTCCAACTGCAAATCTTTTTTGTTTCTCCTCTGCCAGACCTCCTCTGGCTGCAGTCTCAGAGGACCAGACCTCCTCTGGCTGCAGTCTCAGAGGACCAGACCTCCTCTGGCTGCAGTCTCAGAGGACCAGACCTCCTCTGGCTGCAGTCTCAGAGGACCAGACCTCCTCTGGCTGCAGTGTCAGAGGACCAGACCTCCTCTGGCTGCAGTCTCAGAGGACCAGACCTCCTCTGGCTGCAGTCTCAGAGGACCAGACCTCCTCTGGCTGCAGTCTCAGAGGACCAGACCTCCTCTGGCTGCAGTGTCAGAGGACCAGACCTCCTCTGGCTGCAGTCTCAGAGGACCAGACCTCCTCTGGCTGCAGTGTCAGAGGACCAGACCTCCTCTGGCTGCAGTCTCAGAGGACCAGACCCCCTCTGGCTGCAGTCTCAGAGGACCAGACCTCCTCTGGCTGCAGTGTCAGAGGACCAGACCTCCTCTGGCTGCAGTCTCAGAGGACCAGACCTCCTCTGGCTGCAGTGTCAGAGGACCAGACCTCCTCTGGCTGCAGTCTCAGAGGACCAGACCTCCTCTGGCTGCAGTGTCAGAGGACCAGACCTCCTCTGGCTGCAGTCTCAGAGGACCAGACCTCCTCTGGCTGCAGTCTCAGAGGACCAGACCTCCTCTGGCTGCAGTCTCAGAGGACCAGACCTCCTCTGGCTGCAGTGTCAGAGGACCAGACCTCCTCTGGCTGCAGTCTCAGAGGACCAGACCTCCTCTGGCTGCAGTCTCAGAGGACCAGACCTCCTCTGGCTGCAGTCTCAGAGGACCAGACCTCCTCTGGCTGCAGTGTCAGAGGACCAGACCTCCTCTGGCTGCAGTCTCAGTGGAGTAAAGGTCTCCTGGTCGAAACACCTTGTCAGTGTGAGGTGAAGTGCTCCACAATCAATAAACACTAAAAATACCATGTACTGTCAAATATGAAACGGTTTTGAATTGATCGATGACCATAATAGAACTTGTGTAAATAGTGGACATGTTCCAGTGCTCGGCCCAGGATCCAGTGTTAACCTGAGCAGAGCTGAACCCCCGACAGCCACCTACACTAGCTTGCCCTCGTTGACTTGTTATGACAGTGTAACACAACACCTCTCTCTCTCTCTCTTTCTGTCTGTCTCTGTCTCTCTCTCGCTCTCTCTCTCTCTCTCTCTCTCTCTCTCTCTCTCTCTCTCTCTCTTTCTCTCTCCACACATTCCTCATGTCAATCAATCTGTTAAACTATTCTGAGTAACACCCCGCAGACACGTTCTGTAAATGTCTCATTCAAGATCTTTTGATCCGACTGATGTGACAAATTTGGTGGTTAGCCTCTTCGCTTAAAATCGGACCCAACTGGTCTCATCACATAAGGCATCTACTCTCCAGCTTTCGTCTGCTGGATGATGTCTCACCTTCATTTCAGTGAGTGAGCCTGTTGCAGAAAGGAACACCTTCTAAAAACAGCGCCAAGGTCGCTGGCTGAACGGAGACGTTTCCGTGGGAATGGTTGCTTAACGATTTGCACTGTGACAAACCTCTTTGCAGACCACTTTGAATGTGCTCCCAGTGTAGGAGTCTGAAGCCATGCAGTACCTCAGTCCTCTCACAGGGGGGAGGGGGGAGGGGGAAGGTGGGGGGGGGAGGTAGGAGGTGGGGGGGGGGCAGTATAGGCTACCAGGCTTTCATGAGCGCCAGGTAAAGGCAAAATAAGCTCCTGCAGTCCTCTGGGGTTTTATAATGAGTTTGGGGTGACACAGGTCATCTCATATGTACTGGGCCTCATTAACAGGAGCGCCTCACAGAGATGACTGAGCAGCCTTGATGCTGTTGCCATGACGCTGTTGCCATGACGCTGTAGCCATGACGATGTTGGTTTCAGATGGACAACGATTAGTCTGGACACTGATTTGGATACCTTTTAATTGCTATATTCTCAAGTAAGTATTCTTGTCTGCACTGAAGCCTATGTGACAGTCATGATTACATTTACATTTAGTCATTTAGCAGACGCTCTTATCCAGAACGACTTACAGTAAGTACATTCTTCCTGAGGTAAGTTGGGTGAAGTGACTTGCCCAAGGACACAACGTCATTATGCATGGCCGGGAATCGAACCGGCAACCTTCTGATCACTAGCACAATTCCCTAACCGCTCAGCCACCTATAAAGCTTCATAGGGATATTGTAGATTTACTTTAACTACACCTCAGAAAATCTGAAACAAAGCTTATCAATTAGACAAAAGTCATGGCCTGTGGTGCAGACAGTTTCCTTCCTTCATGGCATGACCTGTCAGGTCTGTGACAAGGGCCCGCATGGAAAAGCCCATCGAACAATCCCTTTAATTGCCTCAGAACAATCCCTTTAATTGCCTCAGCCCACAGACCCTTTCACACGATTCATTAGTAATTTTCCTATTTATAGTTCCGTGGATAAAGGAAAAAGGGCGAGAGGTTCAGCTGTCGTCTCTTCACACATGGAGCGGCAGTGGAACATTGTGCACTAAATGAGAAGATATACAGATTATCTCCAGATTCTCTGGAAGAGTCTCCAGATTCTTCTGGAAGAGACAGCTGCCATCAGGACACAGAGCCCTCACTTTTTGGATGTTTTGTATTTTCTTCTTGAATAAAGTACTGCTCAAAAGCTTTTTGCATCCGATGCCTTTTCTTAATTATTTCTAAAAGCCTTTTGCTTTCCTTTAAGAAAACGATTGTGCTGAAGACTTTTCCTCATTGACCAATACAGAGCAAGGGCATGTCACACTGGAGATTTGGAGATGTTTTGATTTGAGCTAATGTACCATCTCCTGTCAGAGGCTGAAGAAAGATCACTTGATGTTGTTGTGTAACCCATTTCATAAACATAGCCCGACCAGGACGTGATAGGGAGAACAGGGATTGATTTGTTAACTTAATCAGAGATACAGAGATACGTTTATCCTGCACTCTGTTTGAGTTTGGATGGCACTTGAGGTCATTCCCCAGGAGGAACAGCCAATCACTTCAGGAGATCTTCTCTAATTTCCCATCATGCCCCTGTAATCTGTGTGATCAGCACTCCTGCACGGCCATGCAGCAGCTGTGATCAGGGTGGACGGGCTGATGAATCTCCCTGCTGTTTCTGCACACATGGAGAGGGGATACTCCTTTAGAAAACTGTTCATCACCACTTTAACATCTTCTATTGCAAATCAAATAACATTTTTCATTCACCATTTGGAAATTCTGCAATATTGATTTCCGAGATCAGAGAAGATTCATGCGGCAACCCTCTCCTCTGTCAACAGGGAGCTTTAACTAGATCTGGAAAATGGCCAAAGCACACTGAAGGCCGAACCAGCCGTCCTCCATCCTTCTGGCATGTAACTGAGTCAGTGTGGTGGAGAGGGCTGGTTCCACACTGCCTCACATCTGGGTCAGAGGCGAGGGCCCAGCATGCACAGATGAGACCGTCTCAGTCCAGTAGTAATCAGAAGGCCAATAGGACTGCAGTAGAAGTCTGTCTTCTCTATCGCTGACCTGGTTGACGCCCTACACTCAACAACAGGTCAGCCACCCGGAGCCTTCTAGAATCTCAGGTGACAACAGAAGACCTCTCCAGGAGTGCAGAGTTTCTTAAAGAACATGAGGCTCCAGCCAGCATGATTCAGCAGTTGAAGAGGAGGTTTGGAACCCACAGTGTTCCTCGGTTCTGTGTGTATGTTATATGAGTCCTTAGAGACCTGAAATAGACTGTATATCAGCTGCATCATGGCTGTTCATGAAAATACATGTTGACTGCCATTCTGCTAGTGTCACAATTACTGAAGAAAAACCAACTATGTATATATTAGTATAAACATGAATCTCTATATGTACTGTATGTAGCAGAGTATCATACAGAACGTAATGTGCTGTTGTCAGAAGTGTGGGTGCTGCTGCCTTGAAAGCAGGACTTAACAAGTGTTTCTGTTTGACTGCATGGTGCTGTGGTAGTGGTCTAAAATAGGAGCGTCTTGAAACTGCAAGATGTTTGTCAGCCTGCCCTTAGTGATTGATGATTGATTACCACACAATTACCGCTGAAAGCAGCAGGTCCCCCTAATCACTGCTTTGGTCTCTAAAAGAGGATTAACAGGTAGGAGATGCCAGCCTCTAAATAACTCAATAAGGAATTACACAAAGAGTCTGAAAGATGCCCATGTGTGGCTCTACTGCATTAGCAGGCACTGCAAGAGAGACATTCTAGTGCTGTGTGTTTGAGAGATGTGTGGCGTCTGTCCCTTGACTGGAGATGTGACGCCCATTGTGTCCTCCAACCCTGTCCAATTAAAGCTGCTTTTCATCCCGGGCGCTGGATCTCCAGGTCCCCACTACAATTAATGGGCAAGATTCCTCCTCGTGTCCAGGGACTGTCCTGGTCGCCTCCTTCTCCCCATCTCCAGCCTTCCCTGTCCCTCCTTTTCTCTCTCTCTCTCTCTCTCCCTCTCTCCCTCCCTTTGTCTTTCTCTCCCTTCTTCTGATTCACCCTTTGCTCTGTATCTCCATTCCTCCCTTTCTCCCTGTCTCTCTCTCCCTTCCACTCCCTTCCACTCCCTCCCTCTATCTTCCACTCCCTCCATCTGTCTCCCTACCCATCTTTCTCCCCCTCCGCTTTACCTTTCTCTTTCCCCCTGATGTTTGACTGGAGGAATCAAGAGAGGGGGAGTCAGACCCACACAATCACAACATTTACATTTAGTCCTTTAGCAGCTCTTATCCCGATCAACTTGCCAGAAGAAGAAACCCTGAGAAGAAGCACAGGACATGTGACCATGATCTCGTCCATGATCTCATCCATGATCCTGTCCTGCTGTCACAGAAAATGGTGTCTATCCAGTAAACTCACCATGGGTGATGAACACAGCATGGGCACCAGTAGTAAGATGAACAATGCATTAGAATGACAAATGGCCCACATGTCTCTGTTTAATATGGTTTAATAACAACAGCAAATAGCACATAAAAAATCAATTCAGCGAGGCCTGTAGTGAGGCCTGTAGTGAGGGATGTAGTGAGGGATGTAGCAAGGGATGTAGCGAGGGATGTAATGAGGGATGTAGTGAAGGATGTAGTGAGGGATGTAGTGAGGGATGTAGTGAAGGATGTAGTGAGGGATGTAGTGAAGGATGTAGTGAGGGATGTAGTGAAGGATGTAGCAAGGGATGTAGCGAGGGATGTAATGAGCGATGTAGTGAAGGATGTAGTGAGGGATGTAGTGAGGGATGTAATGAGGGATGTAGTGAGGGATGTAGTGAAGGATGTAATGAGGGATGTAGTGAAGGATATAGTGAGGGATGTAGTGAAGGATGTAGTGAGGGATGTAGTGAAGGATGTAGTGAAGGATGTAGCCAGGGATGTAGTGAGTGATGTAGCGAGGGATGTAGTGAAGGATGTAGTGAGGGATGTAGTGAAGGATGTAGTGAGGGATGTAGTGAGGGATGTAGTGAAGGATGTAGTGAGGGATGTAGTGAAGGATGTAGTGAGGGATGTAGTGAAGGATGTAATGAGGGATGTAGTGAAGGATATAGTGAGGGATGTAGTGAAGGATGTAGTGAGGGATGTAGTGAAGGATGTAGTGAAGGATGTAGCGAGGGATGTAGTGAAGGATGTAGTGAGGGATGTAGTGAAGGATGTAGTGAGGGATGTAGTGAAGGATGTAGTGAGGGATGTAGTGAGGGATGTAGTGAAGGATGTAGTGAGGGATGTAGTGAAGGATGTAGTGAGGGATGTAGTGAAGGATGTAGCGAGGGATGTAGAGCAGAGCAAAAAGGGTTAACTCCCTCCCGTCTCCATGGTGAGGAGGTGCATTCATGTCTGGGAGACACAAAGAGACACCTCAGATAAGGCCTCCATTAAGCCCATTATTTTAGAACCATTTCACCACTAATGGACTCCCAGAGCTGGTCCCTGTCGGCCTATCTTATCCACATAGGTCCAGTCCGGGCGTTCTGGCAGTTCCTCCCCTCGCTGTGAGCTGTGCAGATAGCTGGTTCAGGTTGGCCACCACCTTCAACCCCCCCCCACACACACACACACACGCACCACTGCCATGTGGCACTCCTGAAGGCTGGTGTCGTCAAACTAAGCCCCATGGGGAGACGTTAATTGCCACAGAGTGGTTGCCTTGGAGAGGTTTACAAATATTTATTAAAACCCATCTCCCTCCCTCACCTTGTCTCCCCATTAAGTGGGAAAGAGACTGCAGGTAAAGGGAAATCATAATAATAATAATAATATCATAACAGCTTGGATGGAGGCTCTTCTTCCTGTACTCATGATGCACTTACTGCCTGGTTTTCCACAAACGTACTGCCTGGTTTTCCATGTGCTCGCAGCATCAGCAGTTTGCTTGTTTGTGTGTTTGGTGTGGAGGGACGCAGAGATCACAGGCAGCAGCGTTAAAAGTTTTCAGTTTTAGATGTGGGGAGGACACAGAATACGTGAGATCAGAAAAAAGGTTTATCAAACACACAATTTATTATCCTTCACAGGTTCATCAGCACACGTCCCAGTCTGAAATCAGACGCATTCAGATTTCATCTAAATCCTTACCATTTACATTACTTTTCTGCCTTTTGTTTTACAAAAATGTACAAACAGGTAACTTCACTTTACAACCAACACATACGGTAGAAGTACTAACTACATTCCTAGTACCATGCACTTAAAGTGAACCAGTTTTGGAAGAAAAAAACAGTAAATATTTTGTACATGATATGAGACAGATGGTTGTATTTCAGTTGGTTGGTGTAAGTTTGACAATCATAAAGCAGCATTGACAGTGATCCATCATGTGATCCATCATGTGATCCATCATGTGATCCATCATGTGATCCATCATGTGATCCATCATGTGATCCATCATGTGATCCATCATGTGAGCCATCATGTGATCCATCATGTGATCCATCATGTGAGCCATCATGTGATCCATGTTCTCACTGTAACAGGTCTCAGGTTAGCGACACAGGAGTGTTGGTGTTTTAGATGAAGATCGAGACACTTTGTACTTTCATACAGTATTTCCTTCAGTGCAATGTAACACTACAGTGCACCAACATTCATCACCCTCTAACATCCTCGCTTTAAAGACAGAGTTCAAGTTTTACAGCATCTTAGAAAAATAATTGTTTCTGTATTTACAGGAACAATAATGATTAAACACACACTGCCAGTGTGGATTTCAGTCTCTTTACTGGACCTAATCCTGACCCTAGCTAACAGTGACTGACAGGAATGGTAATTGTTGTAGATGGAGGAAGACTAGGAATTGCTATTCTTTTACCTTTGGGGCTACAATATGGATCATTTTGATTGACAGGTGACATTATACTATGTGAAGTGGTTTAATGTTCATGTTTTGTTAGATTATGTTAGAATACCAAATATGAATTTGACCTTTTTAGTATGTTTTCATTTATCTACTGATGCCACAACTTTTTTTATTTTATTACAATAAAAATAATCTTTAGACCAATGGAAATTCAATGGAAATAAATCAACATTCAAACATAGTGGCACACACAAATAATTAGGCCTATAGATCATTTAACTAGATTGTTACTGTGAAAAACACCTTCATATGGATGGTATAAGCATGAGCTTCATATCATTGTGATATGATGGGTTTGATACACTTAGTATCTCTCATAATGATGCCTTGAAGAAGTTTCAGATACTAAATCAAGATACTAAAAAACGAGAGTTTTGTAGCATCAGTAGAACAGTAGCATCTCTCTCCTTAACTTCCCCAAGGATCCCCAGTAGACGTGATACTCTCAAAGCAAACTGTACCAATCATAGTCTGAGAAGATGCATCTCTCCACCCTCAGCAATGTCAAATATGTAACACATTCTTGCAACAGAGAGATGAGGGGTGATTGTCTCTGATGCCACGGCATCTCCGTGTCACCACGGACATCTGGGGTCCAGGCCATTGTCTTACACGGGCATTAATATGAACGCTTTTGATTTTCACATCATCCTCATCCGAAGTCCCGGACATGGTCCTGATACTGGGGGTCCTTGTGATGTGCTCTCGTCTGATATGAAGCTGGATGTGCAGCACAGAGCAGCACAGAGCAGCACAGAGCAGCACAGTGCAGCACAGAGCAGCACAGTGCAGCACAGTGCAGCACAGAGCAGCACAGTGCAGCACAGAGCAGCACAGTGCAGCACAGTGCAGCACAGAGCAGCACAGAGCAGCACAGAGCAGCACAGTGCAGCACAGAGCAGCACAGAGCAGCACAGTGTTTCAGGGAGAGTCATGAAACATCTACTGGCAGAGTGGGACAACACCTTATGTACAAAGTACCAGGTAGGTTCATGAGGAGCTTTGGACAGCAGAGTGTGAGGAGCTCTCCTACCGCTCCCCGCAGAAACCCCCCACCCAGCCCTGCAGCCGAGCACAAGTCTGGACTGGTGGGGGTGGAGGGGATGGGGTGGAGGGGGTGAAGGGGGGTTGAGGTGCAGGGGCAGAGCCTTCAGATGTTCAGGGTCATGTTGCGGAGCAGCCACTGCTGGGAGCGAGAGCTCGAGCAGTCCCTCAGGGTGGGAATCTGCTTGTCCTCCTCCGAGGGCATGTCCAGACACTGGTTACTGTTCACGTGCAGCAAGGTCAACCGCTGTGAGACACACACACACAGAGAACACACAGACACACAGAGACCACACACACACACACACACACACACACACAGACCAAACACACACAGAGAGAGACCACACACACACATACATACATTTGTGAGCTTATAGCCATGAGGTAAGCTAGGTCATGGCTTCTGCTCTAGTTGTCAGAGATGGAAGTGTGGTTCAGAAGACATCTCCCACCACCGGCCCCCTCTGGTGATGACTGTCCTGTTTCATCTCCCAGGATGTGTCGCACAGTTCCAGCAAAATCACACCACCCATCTGAGGGGAAATGTGAAGCTAAAGCTAATTGTGTTTAATCTAGGCTCATTAGTCAAATGGACTTCTAATTCTGACAGGTTTGAGAACTAAATTATTCTGTCGGTAACAAAGGTTGACGCTTTGTAACTAAGGACAAATTAAAGTAAAGAATTTTGCTGATGACAGTCATGGCACTAATAACTGACATTCTTAAGAAGCAGTTAAGGCTAATGGTTGTGCAACATTAGCTGATGTGTTGATTTTCAAGTCCAAAGAGGAGACAGCACACAGGAGAGAACAGTGAGAGTGAGAAAGGAGAGAATAGGAGGAAGGAGAAAGAATGGAGAGTGAAGAAAAGAGAGAGAATGAGAGAGAACAAGAAAGGGCTTAAAAGGTCTTAATTAACCATTTATGGCCTCTCTCCCTGTGGTAATGCACTTCTGCCATTTTGTTTCTCCATAACTGTAGCCACTCAGGGCAGAGCAGCCAGAGATGCATTCCAGCTACTACCCAATGACAAAGTCCCATTGTCTTATCATGAAGATAAAAATAACCTCTTCAGTCACAAGAAATAAAACAATACACAAGAGCGCTAAATTCAGGTCCTGAGTGGGTGTACCCTGAGTACAGTCAGCTGTAAAGCTGGTAGTCATGGAGACGCACAGCTGCTGTGTTGACAGGTGCACATACAGCCACTGCTACAAGTTTAAGCCACCCTGGACCTCCACACACCTCTACCCTGGACCTCCACACACCTCTACCCTGGACCTCCACACACCTCTACCCTGGACCTCCACACACCTCTACCCTGGACCTCCACACACCTCTACCCTGGACCTCCACACACCTCTACCCTGGACCTCCACACACCTCTACCCTGGACCTCCACACACCTCTACCCTGAACCTCCACACACCTCTACCCTGGACCTCCACACACCTCTACCCTGGACCTCCACACACCTCTACCCTGGACCTCCACACACCTCTACCCTGGACTGTTGTGGATTAATATCTTGTTCAATTTGTGGTAAAATTCTAAGTTCAAGTTCACTGTCTCCTGGCACTTCAGATGAAATAACACAGAGTTCTTACATTTAGTCATTTAGCAGCCATCTGACACCCTATAAGTTGAACATATCCAACATATATATATTTATATAAAATCCATATTTCATGAAAAATATAGTGATGTGGGGGCTGTGTCCCTGGATGATAATTATTTCCTGGCTTTGGAGGCAGTGAAAGCCTCCTGAGGCTGCACTCAGGGCCTAGGGGCTCTGTGTAGACACAGCTGAGACAGACTCATTAAATGAGGCTGCTTTCTAAGAGCAGGGCCGGGGTGAAACGTGGCAGCAGGCAGAGAGCTCTGGACATGCTGACAGGAGCAGGTCCTTGCCACGCTGGGAGACAAGAGTCATTGTCTCGGCGACACAGGATAGATAAACACCACAGTGCCTCGCTGCCAGAAGCCAGAGAGACAGAGAGACAGAGAGACAGGCACGGCAGAGGGATTTAGACGCAGTTCCTTTTGATGTTCAGTGGAAGTGTTGGGAGGTGTGAAGAATGACACTGGACGAGCTGAAAATCAGGCACCTCCACCCACCTAACAGCACCCTCCACCTACTCCATCTGACAGTAGGCTTCACACACAACCCTGCACCCTTCACACACACCCACAACCCTGCACCCTCCACACACACCCACAACCCTGCACCCTCCACACCCACAACCCTGAACCCTCCACACACACACACAACCCTGCACCCTCCACACAAACAACCCTGCACCCTCCACACACACCCACACCCACAACCCTGCACCCTCCACACAAACAACCCTGCACCCTCCACACACACCCACAACCCTGCACCCTCCACACCCACAACCCTGCACCCTCCACACACACCCACAACCCTGCACCCTCCACACCCACAACCCTGCACCCTCCACACACACCCACAACCCTGCACCCTCCACACCCACAACCCTGCACCCTCCACACACACCCACAACCCTGCACCCTCCACACACACCCACAACCCTGCACCCTCCACACACACCCACAACCCTGCACCCTCCACACACACCCCTGCACCCTCCACCAACACCCACAACCCTGCACCCTCCACACACACAACCCTGCACCCTCCACCAACACCCACAACCCTGCACCCTCCACACACACCCACACCCACAACCCTGCACCCTCCACACACACCCACAACCCTGCACCCTCCACACACACCCCTGCACCCTCCACCAACACCCACAACCCTGCACCCTCCACACACACAACCCTGCACCCTCCACCAACACCCACAACCCTGCACCCTCCACACACACCCACAACCCTGCACCCTCCACACACACCCACAACCCTGCACCCTCCACACACACCCACAACCCTGCACCCTCCACACACACCCACAACCCTGCACCCTCCACACACACCCACACCCACAACCCTGCACCCTCCACCAACACCCACAACCCTGCACCCTCCACACACACCCCTGCACCCTCCACCAACACCCACAACCCTGCACCCTCCACCCACATCCACACCCCTGCACCCTCCACACACACCCCTCCACCCACACCCACAACCCTGCACCCTCCCCACACACCAGCAACACACCCTAACCCTAACCCAACACACCCTAATCCAACACACCCTAACCCTAACACACACCACAGAACACTCCTTCAATTTCTCTACGCAAACAGACTTCAACATAGCCCCAAACAGGAACAACTGCGTTGTTTTTTGAGAGACTGTTTATCTGATATAGACAACATTCATGTGCACTCAGTATAAAACAAACTCTTAGGTCCACGCACCAGGTGAAATAAAGCTGTGATTCAGTGTTTAGACAATAGATATGGTGCTTGCCGCTCCCAGCTGCTGCAAGGCCAGAGGGGAAGAGGTTTGAATGAAGTGCCCCTTCCCCTGAGAGGCCAAGGCCCTGAAAGCTACTCTCACAATGAAGGATCACTTCAAAAGAACTTGTAAACAAAGGCGAGCCCATTTCAATCTGCCAGGCGCATAGATAATCAGCTAAAAATAAACATCTCCTCCACATCTCTCATTCAAAAAGCGCCCACGGTTGAAGGGGTGTGGGGGGGGGGACAGGCAGCAAAATTTCTCCATCAAAATAAAATATTTGTGGAGGAAAATAAATGTCAAATGAGATCTAATTTGGTGAGGAGCCTGGCAAGTCTGTCAGAAGGCAGCCTGTTTAAGCAGAATCTTTGGCTGTCAAACCCAGACCTGCCTCCCTGTGTTTATGCCTTCATATCAAAAGGTCAGCAGTAATAGCTACTAAATGCCTAGTGAACCAGCTGTGAGTCACAGAGAAAGCTCACTAGCAGTACAGGGAGGTGTAACCCTAACCCCTCAACAGCAGTACAAGCTTGTGTTCTTCCTAGGACACTACTCCATCACTACACAGTACTATTCCATACACAATACTCCGTCACTACACAGTATTATTCCATACACAATACTCCATCACTACACGGTATTATTCATTACACCACTAGACAAGTATCCATCACTAGACAATACTCCATTACCACACAGTATTATTAATGACACCACCAGACAATACTCCATAACTACACAATACTCCATCACTGCACTCCATCATCGTACGTTAGGCTACAAAGTCCTTGCTGTACTGACCTGCTCCATTCCAGGCCCAGGCCCAGGCCCAGGCCCCAGGTCCCTGGCCCCAGGCCCCAGGCCCCAGGCCCCTATAGAAAGTAGTCTGTGGGGCTGTAGTAGAGGCGTCTAAAGACCTCCAGGCGGGTGTAGTTGCGCAGGACCCAGGCTTGCAGTGGGCTGTCGTTACAGGACTCCACCGTGGGGCCGTAGCTGCCATCCTCCAGCCGGCTGATCGTCAGACACGACTGGGTGATGATGTGGAGGAAAGTATGCTTCTGCACGGCAGTGGAGGAGACAGAGAGAGAGACAGATGGTGTGAGGGTGGGAGATGGAGGGACGGAGATGTTGGTGGGGGGTGGGGGGTGGAGAGATGTTGTTGTGAGGGTGAGAGAGATGGAGATAGATAGAGGTATAGATAGAGAGAGAGGGATATTGGGAGAGATGGTACAGTAGCAGATGGGGTACTCTACCTGGAACACTACACATCACTATGGCCTCTCACAATTAAAAAATCATTCACCACGTTGGTTTGATTCACCCATTCTAAAATGACTCTTTATGCAACCAGAGAATGAATCCTCCTGCTGACAGAGCGTGGTGCTGCTGATGTTAGCGTGGTGGTGCTGATGTTAGCGTGGTACTGCTGATGTTAGCGTGGTACTGCTGATGTTAGCAAGGTGCTGCTGATGTTAGCGTGGTGCTGCTGATGTTAGCGTGGTACTGCTGATGTTAGCAAGGTGCTGCTGATGTTAGCGTGGTGCTGCTGATGTTAGCGTGGTACTGCTGATGTTAGCGTGGTGCTGCTGATGTTAGCGTGGTGCTGCTGATGTTAGCGTGGTGCTGCTGTTGTTAGGGTGGTGCTGCTGATGTTAGCGTGGTGCTGCTGATGTTAGCGTGGTACTGCTGATGTTAGCGTGGTGCTGCTGATGTTAGGGTGGTGCTGCTGATGTTAGCGTGGTGCTGCTGATGTTAGCGTGGTGCTGCTGATGTTAGGGTGCTGCTGCTGATGTTAGCGTGGTGCTGCTGATGTTAGCGTGGTGCTGCTGATGTTTGCTTTGAAGGAAGGATGACTCCGCAATCCTGCAGTGTTCTGATTGGATGAAGGTAGCACTGGATTGGAGGAAGGCTGACAGACATGAGTAGCAGAGCAGGAGAAGTGGAGAAGCCTTCCCATGACGGCATGACCAGATTGTCAGATGAAATGACAATAGGACTGAAGCCATCCATACATTAGCAGGACGATCCGTTCGTCAGTCACTGTGCTTCTAAAAGCAGCCTCTTAGTGACAGCCCTGAGCCTCCTCATGCTGAGGCTGTCAGGGACACATCTCCACTCATGAATGATTCAAATCCTCATATTAAACATGAACCCAGAGTAGAAAGTGTGATACCTGGAAGTCTCCCAGAGGGTTAGGGTCAGAGGTTTGTGTGGAGCTTCACCTGAGAAAGCCTCGGGGCTTCACTGAGCTGGCAACACACGAGAGATTGCCATCACTGAAAGACTGACACCACTCACACACCACTCACACACCACACACACCCCACAGCAGGATGTCAGAACATGGACTGCCGACCCTGTTCGGTGTACGAGCGCTGATGTTGCTGTAACGGGTAGCTCTGAGTTACACAATACTGTACCTTGCCTTCTGCACAGGAAGGGTATGGTTTCCCCTGTCTGTGTTCTGAGCCTTTTGACAGAGTAAAGCTCCAAGACAAGAGATGACTGACACACAGCCACTTCCCCCAGAACCACCTGCTAACTGAATCGAGGACCAGGGTTTATCATGATGGATTATAAATCACACACACATCTAATATCTCATCTAAGAAGCCTACTGTAGCATGTTCACTTACTGAAACCAATTCAATTTCAATACCTTATCTGGTCTGGTAGTAAATCTGACCTAGGGGTTGGTCTGCTATGGACCTGAGTGGGTTAATGTTGCATAATACAGGACAATGACTCATTTTATGCAGGGTCCTAACTCAAAAGATTGTGGGCAGCGGGTCTACAGAGAGTCATGTTGGAAAGCACATGTAGAAACAAGTTTCACTAACGGCAGTAGACACACACAGGAACAGAGGGAGGGGAGAGACGGGGCTCACTGTCACTAAGCCACACATAGTATGACGTAATACTACACACCAAACACAGGGCTTGTGGTCTACGACATGTTCAGGATCACCTGCTTCAAGAGTTCTTACCTCAAAATCATATTCCCATTTGCCAACATACTACATGAGAGGAGAGAATATTTACTATGAGAAATGATCTGGGGTTTTCTGCTGCAGGGTACAGTACAGTCCTTCTTCTGAGCAGTGTGTAATACGTAATCAAGACCTATGTCTGACACACAGCGCCATCTGGTGGGCTAAACCAATCACATCATTTATGCAGACAGCTCCCCCCCCCCCCCCCCCCCCCCCCCCCCAGTGGATCATTATCACATCATCATAACGTTTCGTACTCTCACCTTGATGGGGCTGTTGATAAGCTATACAGGCTCAGTTTACACTCTGAAAGGTTCATTTATGTCCAGTAATACATTATTTAACTACCTTTAGCAGGCAATTGTATCTAAAGCAATACACAAATAGTGAGTATAGTAAGATATGCCATATGTCAACTTTGTGTTTGTTTGTGCTGTAAATGACAGTGATCCAGTATGTGAGCCCAGTCACTGTGAGAACAGTGCTGGTTTCTCCTGGGCTGGGGACCTACCTCAGCATCATACTCAAACATCTGGTTGCCCTTCATGTGGTGACACTTCAGCATGACTACTGGTCCGTTTAGGCGGGAAACATCCAGACACAGGTCATCTGTACGGATCTCCTTATCGGCTGTGTAGGAGAACACCTGCAACCCAAACACATGCTGAACACTGGGCTGGCTGGGGTTCCTCAAACACAAAAACAATCCTATTAGTTAGTGGGTGTGCTTGCCACTGACAAACCTATACTCTCTATCATAGTATTATTCATTTTCCCACCCTAACATTCCTCAATTTTTGCACTACATAGACAATGTCTGTGTCCAAAAGTTCGTCTTGGTCATGATTGCAATGCTTGTATTCGATATTACGTTCCGTTGCACAGTTTAGGCTTAATTTAAGTTTTTGTGGTGAAAAGTGAAGCTAACGGTGGCTAACTAGCTAGCCACAGTCACAAATGTCACTAACGCCACAGGCAAATGCCAGGGTGATAACTATTTGCTCATTTAAAGGCCAAAAGTATCTTCACGTCTTGATAGCAACCAATATATCTAAAGGTTTGACGGTAATATGAAATAATTCTGTCATCTGTGGGCGTCGCAATTATGTAATAAATACAACCAATCATTAAGGGGTACCCTGACTAGTGATTGGACAGGCTACCTGTGTCTACTTACCTGCATGCACTCTGCGCCTTCACTCAATGCGCGTTACTGTAGTTTCGTGGGAGTGGCTTTGAAGGGAGGAGGTGGGATATTTTGGTTTGAATTGTGTCAAACAGAAGCTAAAATATCCAGCGTCGCAAAACTTGCCTACCCTGCCTTTAACATTGTGATATTGTGATGTACAATATGATATACGCTGATATTATTAGTACATCTACTTTCAGAAACAGCAGTCTGCTGTTTCAGTGAGGTGTTAGCATCATGATTAGCCCCCGTTGCAAGACACATGCGACAGCAGTTGGTTTTCAATAAACATGCCTCATAAATGATTTTGATTTATTATGACATTACTGTAGATTACATGTTAACGATTTGTTAGGATTTTGTGAAATGATCATGATGTACCTGTACTTTTAAACCAGTGTAGCTCACTGACACACGGTACACTTTCAGCACTCCACTTATCAAAGGTCCCAGATTACATACTGCCAGTGACAACGTTGTTAGATATAGGTTAGATCATTTTTACACAGGTTTTCCCAATTTCTTTGTTTTGATGTAACTGTTTCAACTATGTGAGGCTGGAACATAGCCTATCACCATTCCCTCTTCCCGCAATAAGGGAAATGACAAGAGAACCCCGTTTCATTCTACACTTCAATCTTAGTATTTTGAAGTGTAAATGAGCAGCAACAAATGTATGCTTTTTAATCAATGCCATCTTCATAAATGGTAAGTATGCATACTTATTTAAAATATACAGAAACATCAGTTATAAAGTTTCAGTAACAAAACGGACCCATCAGCAACTGACGCAATCACACTTCACAATTTCCCCAGAAATTGTACCCTCTCTAGTTTATTTTGTTAAAAAACAAACAAACAAAAACATTGGATTCATTAAGTTTCAGTTACTTTAAAATTTGACACTCAAATTATTTATTTTCTTCCGTTGCATGCCTTTAGGTAGAGTTCTTCCAGTACAGCACTGTGAAGTTTTAGGGATTAGGATTAAGGTTGTGACCTTACTCGCGACCCTTACCTGGTTGCCCCCCATCCCATGGCAGTTGAAGAAACCGACCTTCTCGTTCTCCTTCCGCCCCATGTTGTCCACACACTGGTTGGTCTCCACATTCCTTATCTGGAGGAGAGAGAACAGTTCCAGGTTCCTCTCTCTTTCCACCCCTCAAGAAACGTCACAAATGAGATTGTTCCTAAACTAAATCGAAGTGCAAACGTCAAACCATTTCCAGGTGAAGGAAATCACAGCCACCTGCTACTCGCCTTGTGTCTCCTGCACAGATGTCAGACGTAATGACATCTTTACGATCCAATGAAACAAGTCATCTAAACTCATTAGGTTCCACTTCAACAGATCAGCCTGATGATATAACTCTTAATCAGAGGTCTGATTTAAGGACGCAGAAGACTGCATAAATGGAAGCTTGTGTGAAGCATACCGGCAAGTAACCCACCCCCAAATTCTTATTTAATGATTTTATAATCCAATGAGCCATTTAATATCTGCCTTCTGCAGTCCTAGACTGGGTCATCTAATATCTGCTTAGTGTAGTCCTAGACTGGGTCATCTAATATCTGCCTGCTGTAGTCCTGGGTCATCTCCTGTATGTTGTGAAACTGGCTTATTAAGTGAATTATTGGAAGGGAATGGTGCCATTCATAAATGAATTATATAAAGCCTAATGGCTTCAACAGTTTAAAGCTTGAATCGTTGAGGGAGTCTATCAACTGGTAGGGGGAGAGGGAGGAGGGAAGAAAGTGGAGGGAGAAGGAAAAGGTGGAAAACAAGGAAAAGAGGAGTGAAAGGATTGAGAGGAGGGAGAGAGGAAGAGATGGAGGAGGGCAGAGAGGAAGAGGTGGAGGAGGGGAGAGAGAAAGAGGTGGAGGAGGGGAGAGAGGAAGAACAGGAAGGGGAGTGAAGACGAGAGAAAGAAGGAAAATGAGAGAGAGGAGAGGAGAAAGAGAGTGGGGAGACGGGAATAAGAAAAAGAGCAGACGAGGGCGCGGACTGCAGACTGTCCGTGCTGCAGTAAGAGTGTGCAGACTGTCCGTGCTGCAGTAGGAGTGTGCAGACTGTCCGTGCTGCAGTAAGAGTGTGCAGACTGTCCGTGCTGCAGTGAGTTTGCAGACTGTCCGTGCTGCAGTAAGAGTGTGCAGACTGTCCGTGCTGCAGTAAGAGTGTGCAGGCTGTCCGTGCTGCAGTAGGAGTGTGCAGACTGTCCGTGCTGCAGTAGGAGTGTGCAGACTGTCCGTGCTGCAGTAAGAGTGTGCAGACTGTCCGTGCTGCAGTAAGAGTGTGCAGACTGTCCGTGCTGCAGTGAATTTGCAGACTGTCCGTGCTGCAGGGAGAGTCTGCAGACTGTCCGTGCTGCAGTAAGTGTGCAGACTGTCCGTGCTGCAGTAGGAGTGTGCAGACTGTCCGTGCTGCAGTAAGAGTGTGCAGACTGTCCGTGCTGCAGTAAGAGTGTGCAGACTGTCCGTGCTGCAGTAAGAGAAACAGTTTTTTGCTGCAGTACATTCAGGCTGTACAAATCCTGGAGCCTCAGCAGAATTGGACTGGGGGATTAAACCCTCATCTCAGGCCCAGTTCCCAGGGCCTCTCACACTGCAATTGATGGCTTTTATTCCTCATCCAAAGGACATCATATTATTGTGAAGAGGGCAGGGGCTTCTGTCAGACAAACGCTAACTTCACTCGATATCTGTACATTGACACAATAGTGTTCAACTCATATTTCAGGCAAAGCTAGTCTCTGTGGGCTTTAAATCCCTGTAAAAAATTGCCCCTCTTTTGCAGAAAGCCTTTAAAATTGAGATTTAGTTGTGAATGAAGTATGTGTGTGTGTGTGTGTGTGTGTATGTGTGTGTCTAGGAAGAGAGGGTGTCATACTTCACCCAGTGAGTAGTATCTGCGTGGGATCTGGGAGTCAGGGTAGATGTGCTCCAGGTACCATGAGAAGGGCCGGCACTTCAGCGCCTCCCGGAGCGCCTTCCGAGAAGACACGTCACCGTAGTCCACCCTCACCACACCTGTAGGGGGCGACAAAGATGCATGTTACTCTGCACTGGATGAACGGCTTCATACATGAGTGTATGAATTCAAAGATGAGGACAGTAACCATGGCAGCACTGGTCCTAATTCTTTTCCTGGTCCGAGTCCAATTAGACATTAGTTTGGGATGTTCTCTGGTTATTTTCTCTATTCCCCTTCAGTCTTATTGGGGAGTCCTCTAACTCTACCCCAGCGCCCCCTCACTCTTCTGGGGGTCTAGGACGACCCCAACACCCCCTCAATCAAACCCTGGGAGGAAGAGGAGCTCTGCACCACCTAGAATGACCACTAGAGGGACCCTCCACATCAGTATTCAGTATTTCAGTCATACCATAAGCAATGCCCTTCTTCAATGCTAAGGGATTTCACAATAACTTTGTTGTGATTGTGTAGACTGTGCATGCTGTTGTCACAAACACTGAACAGATGTTTCAGTAATGTTTCCATTTCATAAACAACATCACTCATCTCCTTAGTGTCTCTGCAGACATGTGTCATAGATGCGCACAAATCAAATAATCAAGGGATTGGTGGTGATGAGTGGATGACCAGGTGTCCATGTTTCAAGGCTACAGTAGGAGATAAGTGCTGTCCATTCCTGTTAGTCTCCAGGCTGGTCAGCCTATCAAACACACTGGGGAACAGGCCTCTGCTGTGACACAGCCAAAACCTTCAACTGGATTCATTATCACAAGCTGTCAACCATGAGGGACGCTCTGTCCCCCCTACCCAGCCACTCCACTCATATGAACAGCTCTCTCTCTCTCCACTCATATGAACAGCTCTCTCTCTCTCCACTCATATGAACAGCTCTCTCTCTCTCTCCACTCAAATGAACAGCTCTCTCTCTCTCCACTCATATGAACAGCTCTCTCTCCACTCATATGAACAGCTCTCTCTCCACTCATATGAACAGCTCTCTCTCTCTCCACTCAAATGAACAGCTCTCTCTCTCTCCACTCATATGAACAGCTCTCTCTCTCCCCTCATATGAACAGCTCTCTCTCTCTCCACTCATATGAACAGCTCTCTCTCCACTCATATGAACAGCTCTCTCTCTCTCCCCTCATATGAACAGCTCTCTCTCCACTCATATGAACAGCTCTCACTCTCTCCACTCATATGAACAGCTCTCTCTCTCTCTCCACTCATATGAACAGCTCTCTCTCTCTCCACTCATATGAACAGCTCTCTCTCTCCCCTCATATGAACAGCTCTCTCTCTCTCCACTCATATGAACAGCTCTCTCTCCACTCATATGAACAGCTCTCTCTCTCTCCCCTCATATGAACAGCTCTCTCTCCACTCATATGAACAGCTCTCACTCTCTCCACTCATATGAACAGCTCTCTCTCTCTCTCCACTCATATGAACAGCTCTCTCTCTCTCTCCACTCATATGAACAGCTCTTTCTCTCTCCACTCATATGAACAGCTCTCTCTCTCTCTCCACTCAAATGAACAGCTCTCTCTCTCTCCACTCATATGAACAGCTCTCTCTCTCTCTCCACTCATATGAACAGCTGTCTCTCTCTCCACTCATATGAACAGCACTCTATCTCTCTCCACTCATATGAACAGCTCTCTCTCTCTCCCCTCATATGAACAGCTCTCTCTCTCTCCCCTCATATGAACAGCTCTCTCTCTCTCTCCCCTCATATGAACAGCTCTCTCTCTCCCCTCATATGAACAGCTCTCTCTCTCTCTCTCCACTCATATGAACAGCTCTCTCTCTCTCTCCACTCATATGAACAGCACTTTGCAGGCAGAGCTGCCAGTGGAGATTCAGTTCTGGTTCAGTCCAGGCTAGGTTTCTCCATCCTCCTCTCTCCCCCCGGCCCTGCCCTGGTCTGGGGGGCTGCAGGAGCATTGCAGGGGCTGGATGTGTCCTCCTGTTCTCCTGCTGGATCTTGGAGGAGCAGATTTGGACTGATCCAACATGCTGGCAGCTCTGATGTCTGTGCTGGGGCCGGGAGCTTCCAGGAGGTGTGTACCGGTCCAGGAAAGCTACCAGTCTGCCTCCACAGCCGATATTAGGCAGATCATACTGGATCCCATACTACAGGGTGTCATACATGAACACTCACTCGATAGCACAGGGGTACGTTCCTCTGAACAGTAATCCCATTGCTTAATTCCTGTAACATTGCTGGCAGATGGACAGTGGATTCTCGGTGTTGTGTGTTTGTTTGTTGGGTTGTAGAGAGCAGATGGGGTGGAGCATGGGGAAGGAGGGAGGCTACAGTGATTGAGAGAATCCCAGCTTCTCAGATGGATGTCAGAATCCATCTCACATGAATATGTGAGCTCAAGTTCAGTGAGAGCCAAACATCTTGAATCATGCATAGAACAAGATGGCCCTTGAATGAAATATTCAGAGAAAGTGAGAGAGGGGGGGGGAGTGGTGGTAATGAATATAGACATAACCCTAACCTGCTGTGGCATGGTAAGAACTTTCTAAAAGCCTTGGGATGGGGGAAAGAATGTGCATTCAAGTTGTTTGTCTTGGCTTGGAGATGCTTTCTAGAGCCCAGTGAAACCAACACTGGAGAGCGGCGCGAGATACCTGGTGAGATGATGTAGAAGAAGTCTTTGAAGTCATCCATCCACACCTCGGCCAGGCGGCGGTTGTTTTTGTTGATGACCTGCCCAGTGCCTCCTGGGAAGCTGTAGGGCGTGGCCTTGCGGAACACATGACCCACGTGGGAGCAGGTGATGATCTCCAGAGAGCCTCCACACTGCCATATCTGCATCCAAGACCAGCGGCGTCACCACACACACACAAACTGACACGCATACACACACCCACACACACAGCAGCCAACACACACATAGGAACATACACACAGGAACACACACAAACAGGAACTCATACACACTCACATGGATGTCTTGGATGCACACAGGAACACACACACACAGGAACTCATACACACTCACATGGATGTCTTGGATGCACACAGGAACACACACACACAGGAACACGCAAATACCTTCCATCACTTCCCCCCAGTACTTTCTCAGGTGTCTGTTCTTAGTCACTCACCCTGAAAGACATTTCCAAGTTCTCCCCCCCCCAGATGTCCATCCCTGGGTCGTATGTTCCGATCTCTTCAAAGTAGCTGCGGTCGATCGAGAACAGGCCCCCTGCCATGGTGGGGGTTCTGGGAGACAAGAACACATTTCCCTGAATTACTGATGTCCTCCAAAACACAAGTAACTAATGTGCTACCATTTGATTGAGCTAAATTGCTCATTCATCAGTAGCTACTGAGGGTGATTCATAAAAACTTCTGTCTTCCAGCCTCTCCATCTAAAACACATTAGCCCCACTGAACTGATGCAATCTCTATACAAATTCAGGTCATTATTCCACTCGCTCTATATTGCTTTGATTCCACTTACACAACTCTACTAACACAACAACAGCTAGGTTGAGAAAACAGAGATGGTTGTTCATGAGAACTGGGATTCATGAGGGCTGTGGTCTCTCTGGGTCTGTGGTCCCCCAGGGGCTGTGGTCTCTCTGTGGGCTGTGGTCTCTCTGGGGCTGTGGTCTCTCTGGGGCTGTGGTCTCTCTGTGGGCTGTGGTCTCTCTGGGGCTGTGGTCTCTCTGGGGCTGTGGTCTCTATGGGGCTGTGGTCTCTCTAGAGCTGTGGTCTCTCTGAGGCTGTGGTCTCTCTGTGGGCTGTGGTCTCTCTGGGGCTGTGGTCTCTCTGGGGCTGTGGTCTCTCTGAGGCTGTGGTCTCTCTGTGGGCTGTGGTCTCTCTGGGGCTGTGGTCTCTCTGGGGCTGTGGTCTCTGTGAGGCTGTGGTCTCTGTGGGGCTGTGGTCTCTCTGGGGCTGTGGTCTCTCTGGGGCTGTGGTCTCTCTGAGGCTGTGTTGTATATCTGGGGCTGTGGTTTCTATGAGGCTGTGGTCTCTCTAGGGCTGTGGTCTCTCTGAGGCTGTGGTCTCTCTGGGGCTGTGGTCTCAGAGCACATACTAGCACACACTTAGCACAGCCTACGCCTCACTGGGAACTCAACCGTCAAACTGTGAAACTACTGAAGGGATCTAGATGACTAATGACTTGTTTGACTTTTTTACTAATATTGTAAAGGCCTTTTTACAAGCATTGTCACAGTGGATGTTACAGTTGCGAGTATGTACTGTATAGCTAGCTCCCAGATGAAACTATGGCTGTAACAGCTGTCTTTATTTGCAGAAAAACCAAAACTGCCTCACAGAGCTATGCCAAAACACTACAGGGAAGACAACATGTCTATTTAGGGAGTCAGATGGCTGAGCGGTTAGGGAATTGGACTAGTAATCTGAAGGTTGCAAGATTGATTCCCGGCCGTGCCAAATAACATTGTGTCCTTGGGCAAGGCACTTCACCCTACTTGCCTCGAGGGGAATGTCCCTGTACTTACTGTAAGTCGCTCTGGATAAGAGCGTCTGCTAAATGACTAAATGTTAATTTCTATCTTCTAATGAAATGTATAATTTTTATAGCCATCGCCTTGAGTGAAAAGAGATGCATAGAAAAGTACAGAGCAGCCCTGTCTGACACTTGTACTTGGTACAACACACATATTTTCAGATGGAATGATAAACTTCTGTTTGGTCTGATGAGACTGTTCTTTGTCCATAGCTGACAGGCAGCATATCTCTCTCTGTTCCTGACAGGCAGCATATCTCTCTCTGTACCTGACAGGCAGCATATCTCTCTCTGTTCCTGACAGGCAGCATATCTCTCTCTGTACCTGACAGGCAGCATATCTCTCTCTGTACCTGACAGGCAGCATATCTCTCTCTGTAACTGACAGGCAGCATATCTCTCTCTGTTCCTGACAGGCAGCATATCTCTCTCTGTTCCTGACAGGCAGCATATCTCTCTCTGTAACTGACAGGCAGCATATCTCTGTCTGTAACTGACAGGCAGCATATCTCTTTCTGTACCTGACAGGCAGCGTTCTGTCTCCTTTACGTCGGTCCATCTCTCTCTGAGGGACGGGGTACCAGCGGAAGTTCAGCTTCCAGTTGAACCCTCCGTAGGTCATGTCTGACCCTGCCATGTACTCAAACGTGTCGTCACTGATCACGTCGATGATGGGACACACCACCGCACTCCTGGACACACAGAGGGAAGTTACACAGAAACACGTCAGCACATAGACATTTTATTGATATTAGTTTATAGATCCTGTCCCATCCTGCCCTACTCCCTAGGTCCTGTCTTTGTCCTTTGTGTTGTGTTGTGTTGTGTGTATTCATCTCTCCTCTTGTTTCAGTGTCCTGTGCCGTACTTGTGTGATTGACCTCCTCTCCTTGACAAGTGGGGTAGTACCCGGTGGTGGTCTCTGTCTCGTCAACGCCCAAATTTTTATTCTATCTTGTCTTGGTCTTGGACAAAGAGGACTCTGGATTTTATTTCAAGACTGGTCAAGACCACAACTGCAGAAATATCGCAGACGCTCACTGAGATGGCTGGGACTACATCAAACGTTTACCGGCATTTAGAAAGAAAACATTATTAAAAAAAGGTAAGCTAGGTGTAAGTGACGCTAGCAAAGCTAGCTACCTACCGTTTGCAATCTGCCTCTGTATCAAAACTCTTTAGAAATCTATTCCCCCTTCAAACAAAGTTGCTTGCCAGATTTTTTTGTGATAACGAACCAGGCCACATAAAGCTATGTAGCTAAGGAGGAATATAAAGTTATGATACATCAAGTTAACTCATGTCAGCTGCATACCTCCCCCGACTTAATTAAGTTAAACGCTGCGGGACCGCACTCCTTCACTTGGGTGAGAGAGATGTGAAAACAGAGAGAGTGGATACCTAATGCACCTCTATTCTGTGAAGAAAAAAAAAAACATTAAACATTAAATAGGCTGCTTTGCCTGTCCCCCCTTTTAAAAGTGCTGATTTTGAGTTCAAATATACAGTTTCAGATCAAATCTAACTTGTTACTTAACTTGTATATAGCCCTTCTGTTTCTGTCTCTGGTTGTTAGTTCATCTTTGTACTTTAGAGTCAAACGTCCCAGCCTTGTCTATGTATTTTTGTGAACCAAGACTTAAAAACCAAGATTTAAGACTTTTTCTGTATTTAAACACTACGAGTTGTGCTTTGGAGTCCACCACACATTGTCGTTACAGATATTGGCTGGGTTTCCCAGATTCGTTAAGAAGCTCTTAACTCTAAGATCTTCTTAGGAACATTCTAAGAGAGTAAACCCGGCCATTAAGTAGCTGCCAGTTTGTAAACATTATACAGATTGCAGTTGATACAATTTACGTAAATATTAGTTAAAATACATTACATCAATAATATATAACTGTAGATTTTACAGATAGACATTACTCAGACAATGATTTCCAGAGGAAAGCCATGGCATTATTTTGAAGGACACTACAGAGTAAAGTGAGGAGGATCCTAGTGATGTAGCATTCATTCAGCCTTCATTCAGCTGAGAATTCTGTGGCCAACAGATCCATTCTAACTACAACTGACTGACTGATGTTTATTCAGATATGATGAAAGATGACAGACGTTTCCAGGGGATGGCACAAAGAGATTTCAAAACCTAATTATCAATATGGTGCTGGATGGTAAAACATTACATCAAATGAACAGATATGTACGATTGGTTCCTTATTTAGTACATGGGTTCCTGTGTTCCCATTCAACAGAAAGTTAACCAGTGCTGGAACAGTTCATCTCCTGCTCTGAATCCAATAAGAGATGACTGGGAGCTCCTCTTCTCCTGAACATAGGGTTAGGGTTGTACACATCAATACAGGAGCAGGAGCATAAAGGTGGAATGGTTCTGTGATATCATATTCTCTGTAACACAATACTAATGTCTGCCTGGCACCTGAGGCTAAACGGATGAGTGTCTGACCTCTGATGAACAAGAGATGGAGAGAGAGAGATGGGGGAGGCATTTATCTACAATCTACAACAGCACCCTTTCACAAAAATAGCCAAGCCACTCAGCCTAAGAGCAATCATGGAACATAGTTACAGGCAGCCCCCCCTCCCCCAAATCATCAATAATAGCACAGGCATTAAAGCCTGTCACTTCTGATGGTAAATCCTACACATGGAGTTTGGAGGATGACACAGTGAGGCAAGGAAAATCTATATAACCGGAAATTGACGTCATAGGGTGTGTTGAACTCGTCTCTTTGACCCGTTGGTGGCGCTAGAGTGCTCGAATGGGAGACATAAAACTTGGTGAATCTAAAGAAGGGATTGTGCTTAATGAGTGTGCCAAATTTCACAACTTGTTACCATGCGGTTCTAGGGGCTGCCATAGACTCCAATGGGAGAGGAAGATGGTTTATAGTAATAATAATAGTAAGAAAAGGTAGACACTTAAGTGGCTTCGCCGCTTCGCAGCTTGGCCACCAATTAATTGAAGTGAACTCTCTATGAAAGGAATGAAATAGAACTGAATATAATTGAATGTCATTGAAAGGAACGAGAGCAGTGAGCCTACCTTTCTTCCTTGATCCTGGCCAGCAGGGGCTCCAGCCAGCCAGTGGTGCACTCACAGTGGGCGTCCAGGAAGGTGATGACCTGTCCGCGTGTGGCCGCCGCCCCGCGGAGCCGCGCCCTGATCAGCCCCGAGCGCTGCCCCATTCTCAGGACCCGCGTGGGCACCTCCAGGGAGCCCACGTAGTCCTCCAGCTTCTGCTTCAGGAAGTCTGGGAAGGGAAAAGATGAGGACAACATCATTCTAGCTCAGTATGGATGCACCGGCAGGCAGGAAGTTCAGTAGTGATTCAGGCTGGGCTCTGCTTCGCTAACCCTAACCCCAGGGGAGCATCGGAGCACTCAGTTAGACCCAGCATATACACTTATCATACACTTATTCCCTCTGTTGGTACTGATCAAACAATGCTTTCAGTCATCACAAATGCAACAGTGTGTATACAGCATGCATACTGCGTGTATTCAGCCCTTAGATGACAGTCAATCTAACCCCCCCAGTGCCCCCCCCCCACCTCTCTCGCTGGCGTCGTCCACCAGCAGGATCTCCAGCAGCAGGTGGCGCGGCGAGCGGCTGATGGCGCTGTGCACGGTGCGCAGGAGGGTGCTCCACGCCTCGTTGTGGAACACTATGACGATGCTGGTTGTGGGGAGGTCATCAGGGTACACCTTCGCCTTGCAGCTGAGTAGAGTACAGCAGGACAGAGTCACGGTAGAGCACAGTAGAGTATAGTACAGTAGAGTACAGCAAGATAGAGTCACGGTAGAGCACAGTAGAGTATAGTACAGTAGAGTACAGCAGGATAGAGTCACGGTAGAGCCCAGTAGAGTATAGTACAGTAGAGTACAGCAGGATAGTCAAGGTAGAGCACAGTAGAGTATAGTACAGTAGAGTACAGCAGGATAGAGTCACGGTAGAGCACAGCTGAGTAGAGTACAGCAGGATAGAGTCACGGTAGAGCACAGTAGAGTATAGTACAGAAGAGTACAGCAGGATAGTCAAGGTAGAGCACAGCTGAGTAGAGTACAGCAGGAGAGAGTCAAGGTAGAGCACAGCTGAGTAGAGTACAGCAGGATAGAGTCAAGGAAGAGCGCAGCTAAGTAGAGTACAGCAGGAGAGAGTCAAGGTAGAGCACAGTAGAGTATAGTACAGTAGAGTACAGCAGGATAGAGTCAAGGTAGAGCACAGCTGAGTAGAGTACAGCAGGATAGAGTCAAGGTAGAGGACAGCTGAGTAGAGTACAGCAGGAGAGAGTCAAGGTAGAGCACAGTAGAGTATAGTACAGTAGAGTACAGCAGGATAGAGTCATGGTAGAGCACAGCTGAGTAGAGTACAGCCGGATAGAGTCAAGGTAGAGCACAGCTGAGTAGAGTACAGCAGGAGAAAGTCAAGGTAGAGCACAGTAGAGTATAGTACAGTAGAGTACAGCAGGACAGAGTCAAGGTAGAGCACAGTAGAGTATAGTACAGTAGAGTACAGCAGGATAGAGTCATGGTAGAGCACAGCTGAGTAGAGTACAGCAGGATAGAGTCAAGGTAGAGCACAGCTGAGTAGAGTACAGCAGGATAGAGTCAAGGTAGAGCACAGCTGAGTAGAGTACAGCAGGAGAGAGTCAAGGTAGAGCACAGCTGAGTAGAGTACAGCAGGAGAAAGTCAAGGTAGAGCACAGCTGAGTAGAGTACAGCAGGAGAGAGTCAAGGTAGAGCACAGCTGAGTAGAGTACAGCAGGATAGAGTCAAGGTAGAGCACAGCTGAGTAGAGTACAGCAGGAGAGAGTCAAGGTAGAGCACAGTAGAGTATAGTACAGTAGAGTACAGCAGGACAGAGTCAAGGTAGAGCACAGTAGAGTATAGTACAGTAGAGTACAGCAGGAGAGAGTCAAGGTAGAGCACAGCTGAGTAGAGTACAGCAGGAGAGAGTCAAGGTAGAGCACAGTAGAGTATAGTACAGTAGAGTACAGCAGGATAGAGTCAAGGTAGAGCACAGTAGAGTATAGTACAGTAGAGTACAGTATATTACAGTAGAGAATAGTTGTGTAGAATAGAGAATATGAGAGTAAAGTATACAGGAGCAGAGTAGATGAGAGTGGAGTATAGGACATTAGAGTAGATTACAGCAGAGTATAATAGAGTATGTTAGAGCAGAGACAAGTCAAAGTAGACTACAGTAGAATACAGAAGAGAACAGTACAGAGAAATAGAGCAGTAGAAGCAGGATTGTAGAAGCAGTGATGGTGCACTACTGCTGTGCCGTGATGGTGGAGTATGACAGCATCACACCGACCTGCACACTCCTAGAAATAAACTTCAAGGCTGACAACCCAGTCAGCACTTCCTCTGCACAGTGGGACGTCTTTGCTAGTCCTCCCACCCCCTTCTCCAAGATCCAGTAACTAAGGAACCCAGGCCTTTAGCCATCAAGTGTGGTACTAAATAAAGGATTAGGTGCACGCCTGGTATTGGAGCAGGAGAATTGAATGGAGGAGGTGAGGCAGTCAGGGAAGGTTACTGCAGGGTGGAGTAGGGGCGGGGGGGGAGAAGGGGGGGGGCGAACTAGGCAGGACTGCAGCGTTAGCTGGCCCACCACCATGTCTAACAGCACAGGGGTCAGGGGTTGTCTCAAAGTCTTGTTCCTCTTAGATGACAAGCTGGCTGGCCACAGTGCTGAACTCTAGCTATACTAACCCTACATTCTCTCTCCAACTTCTCTTCGTCTCTTCCTCTCTCTGTATCTCTCTCCCTGTATCTGTCTCTCTCTCCAACTTTCTGTCTGTGTGTCTGTCTGTCCCTGGGTGTGTGAGGGAGTGTGTGTGAAGGTGTGTGGGGAAGTGTGAGGGAGTGTGAGGGAGTGTGTGAGGGTGTAGTGAAGGTGTTGAGGGTGTAGTGAGGGTTTGTGAGTGAGTGTGAGAGTGTGTGAGGGTGTGTAAAGGTGTATGAAAGTGTGCAAGGGTGTGTGAGGGTTATGTAACACACACAATGACTCCTCAATACAAACTACAGTTAACCAGTCTGGGTAGAGGTATTGGTATGAAAAGTGTATTTAAAGTGCTGTATTGCTGTATTCAGATATACTAGGAAGGGGGGGTTATTACACTATTACACTAACAGAGTGTTAACAGAGCCTCCGCAGGGTACGAGGGCTCCTATGTCACACAAGCGTCCCTCAGGCTTCTCATATCCAGCTGAAGTGGATCTTGTGAGAGCGTAAACAAGCACCTCTACCCCACCACACAAGAGCTGTCCCAGAGTCTCAACATCCACAGCTCTTTAACGTTAGACACTTCTGGTCATAGCAGGAGCCTGGTCTGAGTGTGAAGGAGCCTTCTTAAGATGACTGCTTAGAGTGTGTCTGGTGGGGTGTCTGTGTGTGGACCTGGGGAGCAGAAAATACCCACTCACCCATCCAGACGCACATCCGGCAAGGTCCTGTTCAGGGCAATCATGTCACTGGCCATCAGGTTGAACTGGTTGACCTTGAAGAGCTCTTTCATTTTCTCTTGGTCGTCCTTGGAGATGACCACGGCTTTTCCCATCTCCCCGGGGCCTTCATGGCCTCGTGATATGACAGCTGGAACGACACGACACAGATAAACTTCTCACACACAGCTACAGTACGGCGTGTATTCCTCTGTTGTATTTCCTGCTGCCTGAGAGGTGAAGGTCACACACAGTCACACAGAAACTTCTAAACTCAGCAGGGTCAAAATAAAATGGTATTGTATCTATCCATCAAGGTCTCACAGAAAGCCAAGACACTCAACAAAAACTCAAGATGGGTGAATCATGCTCTATTGTGAGAAGAGAACATAGAAGACAACATGGGTTTGAAAGAGCAAGAAGTTCCAGTACATTCCTCTCACATCTTAAGGCGCAGGACACTGAGGCAGGGCCCGGGGCCACAACCTGACAGCAGGACACTGAGGGGGACTGACCCTCCAAGGGTTCCCACTGTCCATGTACCCTCATGTCTTCATCACCATATTGTGTTGTATAATATGTTACCGTGAGAAAAACTAGCACACTAACTACACCACAGCCACGGAGACATAGCCAGGACAGGAAACATCTTTTAGGAGGCCTACACTTCAGAATCAGGAGATTAAAAAAAATATAATAATTTTTATTTGATTGCCATGTAAGTTTTCACAAACACAGAATTTACTGTGGCAGGAAGGTGCATACAATAAACATGTATGAATCTTAATTTTTTGAACAGGGGAACAAAAGGACAGATGGCATGGAGTTGCTGGAATGTTCCCTTGACGCCAGACATGGAGTCATACACAGTCCCGGTCATGTAAATGATAGTACAAAGACTTTCTGTTTACTTTCTCCCCCCTCCACCCCCTAGTGTTGCTGCAAAAAGGAAGAGTTGAAGATTATGTTTCAACTATCCAGCCTTCCGCTTTGTGTTCTTGGGTAAAACCCAGAAAGTGGGGGGTTTAAGATACCACCCACCACCACATTCCCTGAGCCTCTGTAGAAGCAGCCTGGGATGTGTCAGCCCTGGAACAGCTCAGCCTCTCACTCTCACCCTGACCCTCACATGAGCAGCATGTATTATACATGATGACCATCACCTCCCAAGATAACATTCACTCACTGCCAGGGTGTCCAGTCCAATTCCCTGGTCCCACTCAACGCTACGGCCTCCCCTGGAGATGACCCTCCAGCCACACTCCTCACCTACACACACACCTACACACTCACCTACACACTCCACACATACACACTCCTCACCTACACACTCACCTACACACTCACCTACACACTCCACACATACACACTCCACACCTACACACTCCACACCTACACACTCCACACCTACACACTCCTCACAATCACACCCACACTTACACACAAGCACTCACACTCAATCATACACTCACTTTCACAATCACACACACTCGCATGTATGCCGCATGACATAGAGAAGTATGGCTGCTTCAGTATGGCTGCTTCAGTATGGCTGCTTCAGTATGGCTGCTTCAGTATGGCTACTTCAGTATGGCTGCTTCAGTATGGCTGCTTCAAATCTGAGTGTCAAACAAAAAAGACACGTTTTCTGTTCTCTCCCTCCCACGTGGAAAGTGGAGTGATAGTGTAGACTGTGTATATGCTAGACCTTGGGGCTTATATGATTCCTGATTATGGATTCATGGCAGAAGGGCCTGATAAATGAGAATACTGTGGTTTGATTGTGAGAGACTGAAAGGTAGATAAAACGTTGAATCCATTCATTCATCCATCCATCTTAGCTTCAGAAAGCTATGATGCATGAGACTGAAAGATAGCAAGTTTGATCCATCCATCCTAACTTCAGAATTGTGTGACAGTGAATGTCTGGTTACTACGCAGGCAGATCTCCCCAGTACATTTCTGTCCTTCCAAAGCAGTTTTCTTTTTGGCCTCTAACCGCCAGCATCATCCTAGACTGGCAGCTCCTGAGGGCCCTCCTCAGCCTGGTCTACACGCTGAGAGGGTCTTCAGCACCAGGCTGCTGTAGAGAGACAGGGAGGAGGACCCACAGATGTGCATGCAGCTCACATTGACTTAACAGATCATGTTTCCAATGCTCCATACACCCTCCACTTTGATACTAAATGGAATTTTCCAGAAGTTATGGAGGAGACGAGTGTGTGAGAGGAAGCAGTTCTCTCCACACACCCTCCTCTACCTCCCCTCTCTCCTTATCCTCTGTGCCACACCTCTTCCTTGATTACTCTTCCTCCTATCTTTACCCCATCCTTTTCCTTTCCCCTCTTCCACCCCCTCCACCCTTCTCTCATCCCCCCTCCACACTGTCCTCCCCCCTCCTTCCCCTCCTCCTCTCCCCCTCCCCTGAGTTCTGTCAGACACCAAACTTACACATGTAACTGTGAGATTCTCTGTGAGGTCGCCACAGTAAACTCGTCTCCTGCGACCGTGTTTTGAACGATAGCACAACCACACAGGCCATGTGGCATTGATCCCCTGCAACACCGACAGCCTTTGATTTGTTGAACTGACTTCATTACTATGGCAACCCGACAGGGCTTGATATCCAAGGACAACTTCGAAAGTAGAGATTGGTCAAGATGTCCACATGCATTCTTTAAATGGGAATGTGATGGTATCACACTGTCTCAAAGGAAGCGATCACATGACCACAATATGGGAGCCTCTGCTGCTTGGAGAGGAAGAGATCCCACTGGTATCTGAGAGGAGGGACGACAGTACGAGCGTTCTGATTGGCTAATGTGTCGTCATGCCAGCCGCATATTGCCCTCCTCGCCGGTCTGATACGGATCCGTTTTGCCCTCTGATGTCATCTTCCAAATGAGTGATATTGATAGACATACCCATGAGGAAATTCAGAAGCAGCAAAAATGTGTTATTGAAAATGATTATGAAGACAATAGTTTGAATAACTTGTGTTGTTACTTTACTGTCAATCAAAGCCATTTTAGCTGAGCAGTGTTGTCTGTTTTCTATTGATCATTGTAACTTGAAGTTAGCAAGTAATTGGCAACACCTGAAACACATTGTGTCGTGAGAAGACTTGAGAGCTGAACAAAACTACATGATTTCTATTAACAATGACCATTTCTTTCCATTTACAAAATGAAAGGATCAAAAAATGCCATATAATAAACACTTACTGACCTCGACCGTTCGGCCATGCCGGGAAATATAAAACTTCGGCTATCGCTCGGTCAATACGTTAAAGCCTCAGTCTGATATTTCCCGGCATGACCTCACTCTCGGTTAGTAAGTACCGCAAAGAGTATAGAAGCACGTCAATATAAGTTCTTTGGTTACCGTAAATAGTTATGCATAACCAGGACAGGGAACCAGAGTTGTGAAGCATGTTAGAGCATGTCAATGCTGCATACATCATTTGAGTCACAATAATCTGTTGTGACCTAATCATAAAGTCACAAGTACTCTCTCCTGTGGCCCCTTTTCTAATCCACTGAGGTCGTCATGGAAATGTAGGAATGTTTACATGAAGACTACACGTCACAGGAGATATCATAAACACAGGGATTTTATGGGGCTGGATCATAAAGATGTGGCGTTCTGCTGGATAGCTATTTCAAACATCATGCATGAATTAATCTGTAACCGCAGGCAAATGTTTTTTAAAAGGTCATTATTGACTTGAGGATGGACAACCTCGAATCGTTCAACCACGTGTCGAAATGAGATTGTGGAATGAGAGGAATACTAATTGATCCCTCCCAGATGGTCTGTTGTGAGGAGACCTGTAGAAGCACTCAGATGTGAGGAGACCTGTAGAAGCACTCAGATGTGAGGAGACCTGTAGAAGCACTCAGATGTGAGGAGACCTGTAAAAGCACTCAGATGTTGGAATGTAAAGGCCAACTGTAATCAACATGCTCTCTACTCTAAAGGCTGCCATACATTACAGATAGGTAGCACACATCCTGCAGTACTCAGAAACAAGTACAGAGCCATAACTGTGGAAAGTTTTGCAACATTGTCTCGTGTCTCTTATGCGGTCAAAACATGTTCAAAACAGAGACCAAATTAAGCATGAAGAAAGAATTTGTCAACATGGTAATAAAACATTTTCTTTAATGCCACTATAGAATCCAGTCGTGGTTGATTGATTCCAGCTTTTTGAAAGCAGAACACTGAATGAGTAAACTGGTGACAGACCGGCAGAAGCTAAGCCTTGCTTTTCTAAGCAGAATGGCTACTCAGTCCTCATTTGACAATTTAATTCCATGAAAAGCTCATACCATCATGTTTAAGAGTAATGTTTAAATTACTTCAACCTAGACCTCACATACTCTGGTAGCTTACACCATTTCAATCCATCAAAAAGCATTAAGCATTGTGTGCAATTGTTTGGCATGATGGTAATTACATTGGAGAACAGAGTCCTCGGTACTGTTCTGACTTCCAGGTTTCTGCCTCATTCGAACCTTACAAGCAGCTTACAGAGCCTCTTGTAAACCTGATTACTAGAGAGGCCGTCCTGGGGAATAGAGAACCAGAGGATGACAGTCATGTAACTGAGGCTCATTAAGCAAGGATCCAGCTAACCACGGTCACTCATTCACTACTGAACAGCTTGCAGGAGCAGAGGGGTCAACACATGGGTCTCAAGGATAAGCCCTCCCTCTCTCCCTCTCTTTCTCTCCCTCTCTCCCTCTGTCTCTTCCTCCCTTTCTCTCTTTCTCTACCTCTCTCTCTCCCTCCCTTTCTCTCTTTTTCTCCCTCCCTCCCTCTCCCTCTCTCCCTCTCCCTCTCCCTCTCCCTCTCCCTCTCCCTCTCCCTCTCCCTCTCCCTCTCTCTCTCTCTCTCTCTCTCTCTCTCTCTCTCTCTCTCTCTCTCTCTCTCTCTCTCTCTCTCTCTCTCTCTCTCTCTCTCTCTCTCTCTCTCTCTCTCTCTCTCTCTCTCTCTCTCTCTCTCTCTCTCTCTACCTCTCTACCTCTCTACCTCTCTACCTCTCTACCTCCCTCCCTCCCTCCCTCCCTCCCTCCCTCTCCCTCTCTCTCCCCATCTCACTCTTTTATTTTTATTAGTCCACTCAGCCAGAGAAACACTAGCTTGCTGATTCCTGCATTTACTCTGCAAATTGTTTGCTGTCCGTTTGTACAAGTTTCTCAACACTGTAAGGTGGGTGATGTGTGATAATAATGAGATTAAAGTTACAATATTTTTGGAAATACAAAATCATATGGCGGTGGTCAGAGTAGGAGTTTGTGTATCTGTGTCCTAATTCACTACTACTTATCAATATCCATCAATTCATTTATAATCATTAACATTCAGTCCTGCCCCTGGCCCAGGCCCTAAATGAGGGGGCTCCTTCCCCCTGGCCCAGGTTGTGTGTGAGGGGGCTCCTTCCCCCTGGCCCAGGTTGTGTGTGAGGGGGCTCCTTCCCCCTGGCCCAGGTTGTGTGTGAGGGGGGTTCCTCACCTCTGAGAGCTGGCAGCAGTGAGCGGTCCTTCCTGTCGTCACATTTGTTACACTCGCTGAAGTAGAGGAGCAGGAACACGTCCACCAGCACCCAGACCAGAGAGGTGGTCAGAACCACCTTGCAGTACACAAACCTCCTCATCAGCCCCCGGACAGCCTCGCTCTTTCAGGGCCCAATCAGCACTCTGGCCCCTGGACCGGCGGGCAGGAACTCAGGAGCTGGTGAGCGGTGGTAGGGGGACGATTAAGGGTGGGGCACACGGACAAGTCATCCCACTGCAGAGACGAGAGGGACGAGAGAGGGAAGGACAATAAGAGAGAAATACAACTGTAGCATTTCAATACCATGAAAATTCATTCATTGTATGTCCTTCATATAGGAGCATATTTATGGATGCATAATTGGAGCCAGAAAGATCCCAATGAGGCATGATGTGATTCAAATCAACATTTCTTTGTCTTAAATTCAAGTTACGGGTGTTGTGCAACGGGACATTTTACAAGCAGTATTAGATGCATTCTTTAAATGGGAATGAGAGAATAGGAGCATAGGAGGAAGCTCATTCTCCCTGTGGACAGTCTAGATATCATCTCCTGCCTTCCTCTGCCAGGCACATAGATTTCCACCAGAGAGAATATTTGTGGGGAAAATAACTCTCAGTGGAATGAAATGGAATTCCTTGCTAAGCTGCGCATAAAACACAGTGATTTGCTTTCTCTTATTCTCTCTTATGACTTTCCCAGCACGAAATGAGTCTTACAGAGACAATTGACAGCACATTGATTTAGTCTGCGTTGAACAGTGTAAAGATATGATCTCAATAGCAGGCAGACAGGCAGCTGTCGCTCAGCACAGAGACTGAAATGTGACCCACTGTGTGCTCACTGATGTTCTCACAGCTGAGAGGCTACTAGCTTTGTTATCTGATCCATATATCCGTTATGGGGTTTACAAACTCAAACGCATCCATTGTTCTGTTTGCAAACCTGCAATACTGAATCCTGCTGTGGCTGGTCATGGGACCACCAAGGGCACTATTGAGAACTCATCCCCTCGGGCAGCTCACAAGCTTGTGTTTGAAAGTGTGTGTGTCTTGTTTCCCCACGTGCTTCTATGGTGTTCCTGTATCCCCTAGCTCTCCCTGGAGGGAAGGTCTGACTCTCATTTCCTTGTTGTTCCCCTGCAGCGCAAAGCTGGCATTAAACTCTCTTCCTCTCTCTCACACATACAGAGACAAACACACACACTCGCACACACACACGCTCCATGTCTGAATGTACCCCCCCCAGTTCAGTGTGAATGTGCAGCACAGGACCTGCCCACAGCTACTGAACTCACTGTTGTCTCATTCAGAAGAATGTGAGGCTCGGTCCTGATGAGCTGTGTGATTACAGGCCCATGGCAGACCACACATGGATCCCTGTTTCCATCCTGAAGTCGGAAGCTCTGCAGGTTCCGTGTGCGTTCTCCCCAGCACCCCCACCTGCTACTTGACCTGTCCCAGCCCTCCAGCAGCCAGGGCCTAGCGACCTGTAGGCTCTCTATCCCCTCTCATCCAGCACGACCTGTAGGCTCTCTATCCCCTCTCATCCAGCACGACCTGTAGGCTCTCTATCCCCTCGCATCCAGCACACCTCATTCCAATACTACTGGATGACTGGGGCTGGAGTGACAACATTCAGGAGGCTAGGGTTAGGGATCTCCAGATGCATGGCTGGACAGGCCTGAATTACACCATCTTGAGGAGATTCACAGCACTCTAAAGAACCCACTCAGACCCAGGCAGAACTCAGAGGAGTACTCCTAACCCTAACTCCAGCATGGAACCCTTCAATCCATTTAATCAACCCTCAATTCCAAGCTAATATCTGCTGTGAATGTGTGCGGGTGGTCCAGTAAAGTGTGTGTGTGTGTGTTTGTGTGTGGCGGGGGGGGGGGTGTTTGTGAGTGTGTATGAGTGTTTGATAGCGTTTGTCTCTTGCCATCTGCTTGGTGTCTGCAGCCCATGTTTGGGTTAGATGCCACCAGCCATGCTGGAGGCCTCCGAGGCTCCTGGTGCCTCACAGCAGATCAGGTCATCAGCCATCTGCACACAGGAAGATGTCCTCCCTGCTAAACGCTGCGCTGGTACTGGACATGGTCTCTCCCCTTGTGACACCAGACATTAATATTGACCACTACAACATGTTTTCTGGCACCACCTAGACTGTAGCAGCTAATGACCAGAAAGGAGCAGGATAGTAGGAAACCTTCATTTATGGTTTTCTGGGTATTTTCCCCCCATTTGATTATCAATCTGTTTTATCATATTGTTTTCCTATTCAAAGCTACTAGACTTCCCAATCCAGCCCTTTGAGAAGCTACTGTGATAACAATATTATTGATGGGTTTGCTTTGAATAAGAAATGTGCTACATTGTTGTGGAAATGTATTAAGCTTTGCTCTCATCCCTGAGCAAATGTGAAAATATACCAGGTCCATCTCCTGGGGGGTAAAAGGTTGTTAGGATCTGGCCTGACAGTTGGAAATGCATTGAGGAAAACAATGTTTGTGTATCGTGACAATGTCAAGTCTACTGAAGGTTGCCCTGACCGTGTTTGGGGAAATACTTTGACCTGCACGTTGTGTTCCAACCGTGTGTTTGAGCCAACACACATCCTCCAGTGAAAGATGGAGTCATTTGTACCTCTGAGACTTAGTGTAGTGGTTAGAGTCTTCCTGCTTGCGAGCATAATAAACACATATATTGTGAATGTCTTTTGTCTCTTGGTTCCATCTTTTTCTGGATTCAACAGGTGAATAACTTCCCATGAAACTACTTTCTGATCTAGTGGCACTTTAGTCTTAATCACCAGGCAGGTGGTGGTCTTGAGGGGCAATGGGTGTAAAGTGGTAGAGGATGCACAAGCAGATCCTACCTGTTTCAAAGGGCTCAGAGCACATCCACACCATCACAGCTCTTAGGGGCCACATCCACACCATCACAGCTCTTAGGGGCCACATCCACACCATCACAGCTCTTAGGGGCCTCAAAGGCTGGGCCTTTTAAGTTTTAAGGTTTTAAACAAAATAAGGAAATCAGCATAAAAGCTGCTGCGGAAAGAGGGCATTTGCTGTTGGGAGAGTGATTACCATCATGCACTCATGAACTGATCCTCTTATGCTAATCACTGCCCTGTGTTCCTCTACAGACAACACCACCACAACAGGTGTGCTTCCATGGTGAAGGTGGTGTTAAGGTTATATCGTAGGGGTGAGATGAATAGCTTTCTTCCCATAGATGGAAAGACATTTCATCAGTAAGGAAAGAAACGCAGACACACACAGTTGAAAAAGACCAAACTAAATGAAAAACTATAGATTATAGAATCGCATTAGCTTGATTTCAATGGATGCAACAGAATGGGCTTTTCCTGTGTAACACCAGTAGATGTAGAGGAGGGTGTGGGTCAGAGTAGTGAGATACCTTCATAGCATTATCTATGATAGATATTCACGACTTTCATCATTAGAATACGTGGCGTGTGATTCATTTGTAGAGACTAAGGCAGGTGCCACCACTGCTCCAAAATACTGGCTAAATGCAAAAACCTATGATAAAATGAACTGTCTTTCCATGTAAAACATCAAGGTTTCACATGCAGTAACACGTGCACGCATCTAAGTCCGTGTCTTATTTTGTGGACTACTGTCAGCATGAAAACAACTGGTGAAATTGAGTCGAAGACTCCGTACTTACAGTAATAAGATGATGTGAATAAATGGCCCGCCGAAGTCTTGCTTGTCAGCAACGTGTTGAATAGGAATTTTAAAACAAATAGGAAACCTCATTCAAAATGAGAAATGGCATGAATTTTTTTTTCGCTGCACACGTATCCCATCGAAGCAAAGTCAAGCCAGGTACTGGTTCACTCAATGGGGGGGAGCTGTAGCTAAATGAGACGCATAATTCCACGTCCCTGTGATGTTTCCTGTTAGCCTGACACCTATTTACTCTCATTGATAGGCAATCGGTCCCTCTTCGGAATGCTGTCTTCCCGACATACACCACCGACGCGTATTGTCACCGAGTGGTGCTGTGTCTTCATTTTCTTTCACATTATGTTTGATATGCGGAGCGAAAAGATATGTAGCCTGTTCACCTGTTCTCGGACAGAATAATGTAAGTATAACGGTGGGGACAGGCGAAATATTCCGCTACAACCTACCGTGAAACACTGGGATCCAAGGGTCGCTGGATATCTCCTCTGTGGTTGGTTGTAAGTGGTGTCGATCACAAAATCTGCTAAAAACACCGTGTCTCGGGCGCATGGTAAATGTAAACTATTTCTCAATAAATGTTGAGTACAACTAAAAGTCTTCGTTCTTGTAGGCGTCCTATATTTGTATTTGAAATAATTTAAATCAAGTAATTTGGTTATCTAAATGTGTCGTTTAATCCTATCTTCCATCACATCCAATTTAAATCACCTTCTAATTGAATGACATTTTAAACTAATTCTGTAATGCACATAATGTCACATTACATGTGTTAGTTTTAACAATAGTTGTATTATGTGGACTAATATATATGTGGGACACTCGTGAATTGGCTATACAGATTTGTTCTGCAATCTAGTTCTACAGTTCAAGTGAGTGTGTTGGTGGAATAGGACTACATCATCTATCCAAGACTACAGTGTCCATCATCACGTTCCAATTTAGGAGCACGTATTGGAATGAAAGATTTGTAGTTCTGCCAGTGGTAGCTCACTTCAATAATTGTGCAACACTGCCATCTGCTGACACAGCTACAACGTTGTTTATACCATGGTGTGGGTGAATACTCAATTCTGATTGGCTGTAGGGGTGTCCATTATCGGGTGATAACGGACACCTACTGCGTCATTGCAGCAAAACTGTCTTTTCACCGTTCTAAATTATTCCGCTGGCTACACAGGAGCTTCAAGCTTGTACAAAATATCTGAAATAAGTAACCTTAACAACAGTGACGGAGTCAAAGTCTCCATTTACAATTTTGAAAGACTTTATCAAGCTAACTTGTATTTACAACAATGAGTGACTTCAATATTTATTTTAACCTATTTGAAAATTGTTTATTTTCCGAATGTAGTGTGTCAGTGTCACGTAACCGCTCATCTCACATCCCATTCGCTATTCACCTCGCTAGTCAATCTACTTCAGACAGGCTGCGGCCAACACAACAGTAGCAGCAACATGGCCGATTATTTTCTTCTTAAAAATATTGATTTTATTTGGGGACAATGACATGGCTCGATAGTTGGCTAGACTTGTTGTTAAACATGCTGTCAAATTATAATTACTGTTTGGAGAAAATGTTAACTTTGATACGGTCATCTCACATCCATTTGCTATTCAACTCGCTACGCAGGCTGCTGCCATACTGTAGCCTAGTAGCCTAGCCCTACTAATCTATGGCTGATATTGTTCTTGAAAATCTTGATATTGATTTTGGGACAGTGACATGGCTGGTCATCTAGCAAATCTTATTGTCAAACATACTGTAAAATTATATTTACTCTTTGTCAACCGTACACAATGTTATTGCCACTGAATCTTGCTAGCATAACGTTAGCTTTCGGGCTAATAGCTTAGCAAAGGGAAAGCCGGTGTTGGTTCTATGAGCAGAGCGGACTATAAGGTATCAGAGTTGGCTAACGTTAAAAAACGTTAGATTTCTTTTGCAAAACGCCTGAAAACATAAATTAATGTTTGTAAAAAAAAAATTGTTGGCAAGTGACCATGGTATAAGCGGGATAATGCCCTTCGAAGTGTCCAATATCACCTGATAATGGACTCCGCTGCGCGTCGGACGGTTCACGCCTCCGCATCATCCATTATCAGGTGATATTGGACACCTCGTCGGGCATTATCCCTTACGTAGGTGTCCATTGGTGGTCGTGGGGAAGGCTATTATGCGGCCTGTAAGCATAGGCTACATCTACTCAGACGCAGGGCTCTCAAGTGTCACGCATTGAGCGTGATAGTCACTCATTTCGGTCTTTTGTCACGCCCTGCCGCCAGCCATTGTATTTCTCACGCAGAAAAAACATATTTATAATATATTTAATATGCCGCAGCACCCAACCTAAATTCCTCTGGCCGCCCACTCTCACTATGGAACCGGTAGGAATCAAGCACGTCTCCCCTGGAGTACTTAGTCGAACCTGCCACTTATCAGCCAATCAAAAAAAGAAAGGGTCTACACAATAGCCAGTCGTAAACTAGCACCATTGTATCTGGGCAAGATTTAATGCAACAACCAATGGGAAAAAAAGCATATCCTGTAATTTTTCACGTGATTCTGCTACAGAGTTTTCGGAAAGTTCGTTCACCTACAAAGCAAACCACTGGAGCTCGAGCTTTAGCATGGTCCTAACCAGACCCTCGTACATTTCATTTGTACAGAGGGTCTGGGATCTCTCCATTGACAAACGTTAAATTCCTTGAAGGTGGGTCCTCTGTTGAAGTTTAAAATTATTGGATCTGCCCAGAGCCACTCTGATTTTCCATAACCAATCGCAAGCGTTCGCCTTAGCCAACTCCTTCACCACTACTGTAACGAAGCTAGCTGCCGTAGCTGGAAAATCTAACTTTTCCCGAACCCCGTGGGGAGGAGGACCACAACATCATGGCCACCAACAAAACTCAGCAAGGAATGTTCTTGCTCTGGCTTTAACCTACGGATATACGGCAGCGTTGCCACAACCGCAGAATAGTTTCGCTCGCATCTTTCTCCGCCGCCATTACTGAACTACTCAAACTAGTGCACGACATTAACGTCATCGTTCTCAGCCACTCCCTCTGTTCGCTGATTGGACTTACAAAAAATGTGTTTCTGGAAACCGAATTCAGAGCCGAGCTCCCAGACCAAGTACAGAAGCAAAATCCAAATTGAGCGGAAGTACGTAGGAGGGCAGAGCCAGGCTACTCAAGCATCACTTTGAGCAGTCAGGATCTCCTGTTTTAATGTTACAACAAATTCACAACTTGTTTGACACAAACATTGACAACTTGACTGCTGTTAGAAAACGTTTCCCAGCTAATAAAGCATCAGTTTTTTATGAGTGTCTGTAACTTATCCAACATATTTACAGCCTGTTTACTGACAACACCTGCTAAAAACAAGTAGTTCATAGATGTCGCCGGTGTGTATTGGTGAAACTCACTCCTCAGGTAATTAAAAGCCACCCGCGTCAACTGATGGCAAGCTTTTCGTTGGCGTAGTTGGTAGTGGTGGCACTTGAGATGTCAGAGGTGGTAGGTTTGAACCCAGTGCGGGACTAACATAGGCCCGATACCTCTCACGGAGCTTTCAATCCCACGTCTGTTACGTATATTAGGCCTAGTCATATTTTCGTTATCACACGATGACTGACATATTCTCACATTATAAACATCTCTTTTCCAAATAGGCGTAATAATTAGCACTAAATACATTAAAGTGTTTTGCATAGTCGATGTTACAGGTCACTTTTAAAATAATGTCATTGTCAATGGGGGGGAGTCACTCTTGCCTGTCTTCAAAACTTGAGAGCCCTGCAGAGGAGAGACATAGGCCAGGCCTACTTTCCTTTTTATTGTCTGGGCCTACTATTCATTTGAACTATACGAGAAGTTCACACTTCTAATAATAATATGTAATTTGAGCGTTTGAGAAGATTCCTGAACGCTGAACTCCACAAGATGCCAGTGAAAGAATTCGGAGAGTGCTCCCTTCATTACAATAGTGTTGGCTGTAATTCACGGTGTCCAACTTTTAGGCTAACAGAGATGAGGTCTATGTTTTTTGAAATAAACTATTTTTATAAATACTGCGTGTGTTACCGGTCTCTCCTTTTGGCTGTTCATAAACAAGCCTGGCGGTGGCGCTATTGCTTTGTACGCCTGTTGATGGCAATGGGTGACGATCGGCGGGCCAACCATTCTCTCCATGGTGAAATGGTTTCACCCAAACAGGTATAACAACCAAGGGTTGTTATAACACCATACATGCGCGCTGGAGCTGGAAGAGAGCACTTACAAACATCCAGTAATGCGAAGTCAAACAAGTTCATACACCCGAAAACAGCCGCACCTGAGAAAAAGGTGATTCAATCTTCTGTATTTCCACACACATCTTTTACTTCACTTGTGAGGAATTTCTCTGGGATTTTGTTTAGTTTTTTCTTTAGCGGCTCAAATTGGTGACATTTTAAAGTTGAGAAGTGGAGATGAATTCTACCGGATTCAACCAAACGGACAGTGGGCTGTTCAACAAGACAGAGGAGATATTTTGCTGTAACTTTTCGTCGGTGGTGACTGATAACGGCTTTGTGGCGACAGCGCCGGATGAAAGAAGTCTATTTATCATGAGAGTGGTCCAAATAGCGGTGATGTGCGTGTTATCTCTCACAGTGGTGTTTGGCATCTTCTTTCTGGGCTGCAACCTTCTGATCAAATCAGAAGGAATGATAAACTTCTTGGTGACGGACAGAAGACCATCTAAAGAAGTGGAAGCAGTTATTGTAGGGGCATATTGATTAAGACTGCTTTTGCAAAGTTGCTATAAAAACTGTCTGCCTGAGCGAACACGCCCGACGAGGAGTTCAACAAGAGAAGAGAGGAAAGAAAACGGTCAAGTAATCACATTCGAACGTTTATCTGTTTTCTGGTGTAAAGATTGTCAGTTGTTGAAAACAGGAAAAATGTGGAATTCGGATCAGTCAGGTGGCTTAATTACATGTTTTTCATGATAATATTTTTCAGAGACTGAAGTTTGAGAAAAAGCCTAATTTTTAACAACATTCACATCTTCATGAATTGTGTTATTTAAGCTCTTATTCTTTGTATTCGTTACGCATTCACACACCCCTGTAGGATGTGTAGAGTTCATGTAGCAGATATTGTTACGCAGTAGCTTATTGCCACAATAGTGGCAGATGCCCTTTTTACTGCAAAATGCAGCCGTGTTGAATATTGTGGGGCAGATGAATGTTGAAATTGCACGTTGTATGTGTTTTTGCATACAATATGCAATAGTATTTAAACCTGTAAACCAACTGTTTCCTAATGAAAATTGTTCATTTCAAGAGTGTGTAATTGCATGGGTGGTAGAGATAAAGTAGTACATCTTGTTAATTGGCATAAATTAATCCTGTAATTAAAACTGTCTTTTAAATTCAGTGCTGGTTTATTTTACAGAGCATTATCATAAATAACAAAGCCCTCAAAATGTTCCTTTGACAATACAAAGCCTGACACTACATCATTTAAACACATGAAGCTTGTTGCGTATCATAATATAAAAAAAAAAATTGAACTATGTTTAAATTTATAGTTCTTCTGCATATTTCTTGTTGTAACATTTATATATGATACATGTGGCATTTGACTTGTGTGAAATATAAATTGTGTGACAGAGAGTAGTGCCTTCCACCATGCAGACTACCAGACCTGGGTAACCTACCTGAGGCAAGGCTCTCCTGTGGAGAAGGCCCTCTCACGGGGTCACAGGTCATATTGATCATCCTGTGACGTAAGTGATGTGTTTGTGGCACGTATGGGACTCAGCAGGACATGCAGTGTTGTCATGGGCACATGGGATTCACACCCTGAGTGCGTATCGATTTGCCGACTGCAGGCTGGGCCCTACCCCCATGCCCCTGGGCATGAATCAGGTCTATTCATGGGAGTCTTTTCAGGATGGGATCGCCTTTTACTGTTTCAGTCTTCGACACGATTCATACATGAATATTAAAAAGCACAGCAGATGTGTAATTAAAAGCCACTCACATTGGTTTTCAAGGTATGAGGTCATCCGCATAACATTTCAGTCATTAGGTACGCTGTAGGACATAAGGGGTCATAATGTGTCAATATTCTGCCTTTGCTCATCTCATGTTTGCATCCAGTTATTTAGATTTTATATTTTATATTCTCTAGGGAAGTTTAGCCTGTGGGCATTCAACCATTTTGAGTCCTCTTTCCCTTCAGCAAAAGCATCTGTTGTGTTGGGGTCTCCCCCCAGGGGAGATCCATGCTCCAGAACGCTTCATCCTGTCAGCTCCAGAACGCTTCATCCTGTCAGCCAGAACAAGACCCTGCACAATCTGCTGGGCTCTGATTGGCCACCTGTGCTCCGCATGCGGAGGTAAATTGTCTTCCATCGACTCAATTCCTCCAAAACGCTCCCGTTCAGTCGTTTGCTCCAGAGGGCAGGCCAAGCTGGTAACCCATCACAGATTAGTGAATTGCATTTGACAAGACCCTCTGCCATGTGTTGTGACGGATGGTCAGTGTTCGTACCTGCTGTACCTGTCACTGCTTGACCGACCATCAGACCTGCTGTACCTGTGACCCAAAAAAGAATGCGTTTTTATTATAATGTATATGTTACATAGGGTGGTACATCTGGTCAGTAAGGTGTTGCATCAGCGAACCAACTGAAACCCTCTGAGTCAGACACACATTGAACAGACCACCACAGCTGTCACAGCTGCACCAGGGTGAAGAGATTCATCACTTGAAAGTAGTTGATGTGGATTAGATGTGATAACACAGGTGTCCCTAATAGAACTCACTCATCATCCACATTGCAGTGGGTGGACCAAATCAAATGCACCCAAAGTATTTGGAATTAGTAACATGCCAGGAAAGTCTGCAACATAGTAGCACTGCCAAACACTGGACCTGTAATGTTCTGCTGTCCTTGAGGATGCACCAGGAGGAACTCCCTTTTCCAGGCGCATGATCAGCACCTGTGTAGATTTGTATGGTTACATTACCCTGAATAAGTTAGTGGCTGGAGTAAACAACTGGTTATTAAATAAATACATTCAATTATAAAAAATAAAAGAGAGAGAGAGAGATTCCCCAAATAACTAGAACAAATGTTACCACACACAAACACGTTCAGTAATTATGCTCTACTTTTAAAGCTTTACTTATGCCTATACTAGAGCAGTGAATGATTTTGATTTATTTTAAGTCGCGTCTCTCCGAGGGCAGACAGCAGACTGCAGATCAGACCTATTTCTACCACTCTGTGACAGGATGTATACGCATGAACATCACACTGAATAGCTAATCAGTGAACAGGCTCATACTGAGATCCCATTTATAGCCCCTTAACAACCCAGACTGGGAAGAAAGGTTGGACGTTTTATTTTTACTGTCTCCAATTTAGTTTTCCTTTCAAACACAGATAATAACCCCGTTTCCTTGAGGGCATTGCATTGTTGCACTGGTTGTTTTCCTGTAATTGTTTTCCTTGTCATCTTTGAATGTTTTAGGTTGGTTTTGGTGCAGTTGTGTGGGCATCTATGAAGCCCTGTGTGACACTGCCTGTGAAAGGGCCATATAAATTAAACTTAACAGAATGCAATAGAATGAACATTGAAAGCAGCTTTGCATTTCCTTCATGATGCTTTAAACAAAGTGGAGCCTCTGGTGGAAGTGATTTCACCACCTCCTGGTTTGGGGAAAGACAAAACCACAGCAATTCCACTTTATTGATAGAGGACTTTATTGATAGAGGACTTTATTGATCGCGGACTTGCTCATTTGACAGCCACATGTATTATGCAGTGATGGAGCTGCTGAAAGTAGTTTTAGGTCAAAACAGCAGGCTGCATGATATTCAGAGTGTTTTCCCCAAGCACAGTGTGATTGTTTCATTAACGAGCGCTGGGAATAACTCCCAGGATCGTCTCACTGGCAGTTTAATATCCCGCAGTGAAGCACTTTCCCCGTGCTGGAGCTCCCAGTGTGCGTCTGCATTGCAGGTGGCAGCCTGGAACACAGAAGGCCTTCTACTTCCTAGTTTCTTTATGCCAGTTTCACACCTGATGAAGTTTTAGACTTTTGATAAAATCAAATCCGCATCATGACACCATTGTTCAAACAAGATAAATATTCACACTCATCCTGGACAAGTTTAACGTCAATCCTTTGTATTTTAAAGAGGGAAAACAATTGCTGGGATGAACAGTACAGCAATATGAGTAAGACACATTTTCTTTACTGCTCTGGTAACAGTTGCTAGACAGACACACCAGATTCCAATCCACAGCAAAGCTCGCAGAGATTAGTGGGATAAGTGCCCCAGACCGTCATTTGTACCTCCAGCACTTCTACTGTCAACACACACACTCGCCAGCCAGGTCTATGACTGCCTGCTCCCTCAGTCTACCGGGAACCGTCGGCTGGATTTCAGTTTCTAAACAAAGATGGGACAGAGTAATGGTGTTTACACAACGGCAAACGTCCACGTCTGTGAACTTTATATTTTTCTCTAAATGGAACACAGTGTTTGGAATGCATTAAAGATGGCTATAGGATTTTAAATAAAAAACATTTATAAAAAGGTTTCTGGACAAGTTCATAAACCAGGACAGCAGTCCTCACCCCAACCAATAAGGTGTCGTTTGTATTGTCTAATGTGAGATTACGCTCAAGACAAAGAATCACAAGAATCTTGCATAAAGAACAAAACATCTCAGCCCGGAGCCCAGCGGCGGGCCAGAGATCTCCAGGCTCAGCTGTGCGACGCAGGCTGCTCCACAGACAGTGTCTGCAGGGTGTTGATTATGGGCTAAAAAAGGCCCTGGGACTAGAGGAGCTCTCTCTGTGCTGATTGGCTGAGAGTGGTGCTGGTTGGTGGAAGTATGGTGGATGAGCTGGATTGCCACTGACAGCTCCAAATTACAGCATGACACAATCATCTCTCCTGGTACTGCAGCATAGGCTACATCTCTCAGGGACCAGTCATCTCTCCTGGTACTGCAGCATAGGCTACACCTCTCAGGAACCAGTCATCTCTCCTGGTACTGGGGCATAGGCTACACCTCTCAGAGGCCAGATCATGTAGAGGGAGGTGTGTGTGTGTGTGTGCCTGTGTGTGTGTGTGTGTGGATATGTGTGCGTGTGTGTGCTAGTCTGTCTCCAGTCTGTTAGCCTGTCTCCAGTCTGTTAGCCTGTCTCCAGTCTGTTAGTCTGTCTCCAGTCTGTTAGCCTGTCTCCAGTCTGTTAGTCTGTCTCCAGTCTGTTAGCCTGTCTCCAGTCTGCAGTCTGCTAGCCTGTCTCCAGTCTGCTAGCCTGTCTCCAGTCTGTTAGCCTGTCTCCAGTCTGTTAGTCTGTCTCCAGTCTGTTAGCCTTTCTCCAGTCTGTTAGTCTGTCTCCATTCTGTTAGCCTGTCTCCAGTCTGCAGTCTGCTAGCCTGTCTCCAGTCTGCTAGCCTGTCTCCAGTCTGTTAGCCTGTCTGCAATCTGTTAGTCTGTCTCCAGTCTGTTAGCCTGTCTCCAGTCTGTTAGCCTGTCTCCAGTCTGTTAGTCTGTCTCCAGTCTGTTAGCCTGTCTCCAGTCTGCAGTCTGCTAGCCTGTCTCCAGTCTGCTAGCCTGTCTCCAGTCTGTTAGCCTGTCTCCAGTCTGTTAGTCTGTCTCCAGTCTGTTAGCCTTTCTCCAGTCTGTTAGTCTGTCTCCATTCTGTTAGCCTGTCTCCAGTCTGCAGTCTGCTAGCCTGTCTCCAGTCTGCTAGCCTGTCTCCAGTCTGTTAGCCTGTCTCCAGTCTGTTAGCCTGTCTCCAGTCTGCTAGTCTGTTTCCAGCTGTCACAGCGGCTAGCTTGTGTCGTGATTCGAACACTAACCCTGACACCAGTAATTGTTGGACTGAGTTAATGATAAAGCCCTGCAGACTGGGGTTGGAGGATAATTCCATAACCTGTCGTCAGCCTCCGCTGGGCTCTGGGCTTGGTCTGAGTCACAGCCAGCGCTGCTGTGTTGTTGATTGTCTCTTAAATATCACATCCAACCATCCACCGCTGAGCGCATGTCAACAGACCCATAATCCTTTTGTGTGTGTTGTCATAACTTTGCGGATGTTCCTTATCAGTTGTGGTTTGAGACAATAAGTTACCAACTCATAAGCTGTACTCACTTCCTGAGAACGTTCGTCGGAGGGGAGTTTGTGTCATTGTTTCTGAAACAGATCCTTGGTTTCCAACCTCTTTTAAGGTTTTTACATACTCTACATGCTAAGTCCTCTCTCTACTCATGATTCTGAAGTCAGCTGTGAGCAGGATTCAAGTTCAGCCAGGCCTTCAGACCAATTAGAACTCAAGTTGCTCCCAAAAAATAATAAATCCGTTTTTTGTTTGTCAATCCATTTCAATCCTGGTGCCTTAGTGTTCAAAGTTTTACTGACCATCTGGGTCTGCGTTGATCCAGTTATCATCCTCACAATGACCTCATCACCTACTCTTTACTTTGAGAGGCATGTTTCTGCATATAAACTAAAAGTTTTAACTTCTCAGACTGGATGTAGACCCAGTGTGGGTCTGTGGTGGAACCTTTTGATTCTCCTCAAGGGGTCATTTTGTCCACTTTACGAGACCAGCTGATGATTGAATGTTCAGTAGTGTTAATCTTGTCCCAGCAGAGGTCTGTTTATAGTTTTCAGGGAACATCAGCCAACTGTTTACTTGCTCTTCCTTGGGTGGTTCAAGACGTTTCTGAGCTTGACACGGAAATAATGAAAATGCTCATGTTTCAAAATGTAGAAAACAACCTCATATTCTCAAATGAAATTTCCTTATACCAACAGCTGTCTTCACCTCCCCAAAAGTACAGAATCCCTTTCATAAGAAACCACAAACTTATCTCATAGCCTAATATACAATTCCTAAACTGATGATTGAAAAAGTTATCAACTTTGTTGTTTTAGTCAAATTGGAATCCTGAAGTTCTTGGCTCAGCAACAGAGACAGGTATCAATAATGCATGCTCGGTTTGAAGACCTGCTTATCAGACAGTGTCTTGTTTAATAGGAATCTGCATTATTTATCCTCAGCTTGTCTCAATGTGCAGGTCCTCTGTCTTTCTGCTCTTTCTACACCCGTTTATGAATGATTAATCACTGGTGTCGTCCAGTTCTCATTAAAATATTATAATTATGTTGTTGTTTATGGTGTTGTTGTGTGTAGCTAACACTAAAGACACTGTCATCTTTCAGAACAGACATTCCATTTGACGTGTCAGATTATTCATTATCTTTTCACATTGAGACAAGCTGAGGAGACCTGGGCAAAAAAATATATAAAAACGTTGTGTTCCATCACACTAGCAATAGTTTGTTCCCTGTTTCTGTCTGACCCCATCAGGCTGAGATGGCTGGCAGGTATTTGAACAGATCTTAAAGCCCTTCTTGGTTCCCCCTCTCGCCACCCTGGGGTGTGCTCAGAGCTGTCAGCATGTCAACATGACTCAGCTGTGTTGGAACATGTTCTCCTCATGCAAGTGGTTCTCCTCATGCAAGTGGTTCTCTGAAGCGTCTGCTTGTGGAGGTGGCGGTGCCCGCGGCGGGCTTTTGGTTGTGAGTGGTGACAGGGTGTGTCGGCGTGGTGACAGGGTGTGTCGGCGTGGTGACAGAGTGTGTCGGCGTGGTGACAGGGTGTGTGGCGACAGCGTGTGTCGGCATGGTGACAGGGTGTGTGGTGACAGCGTGTGTCGGCGTGGTGACAGAGTGTGTCGGCGTGGTGACAGGGTGTGTGGTGACAGCGTGTGTCGGCGTGGTGACAGGGTGTGTGGTGACAGTGTGTTGGCGTGGTGACAGGGTGTGTCGGCGTGGTGAGAGGGTGTGTGGTGACAGTGTGTCGGCGTGGTGACAGGGTGTGTCGGCGTGATGACAGGGTGGGTCGGCGTGGTGACAGGGTGGGTCGGTGGGAGCGAGGCTCCAGCCCCCAGACTTTAGAAGGGGAGGGGGTCGGCTCCTGCTCCTGTCTGAAATACAGAACTCAACAACCCCCCCCTCTCCTGACAGGGAACTGTTTAACACCTCAGACTCCTCACTCCCCACAGACCCTGCATGTTGAGGCTGACCCTAACCCTAAACCTGCATGTTGAGCCTAACTGCATGTTGAGGCTGACCCTAACCCTAACCCTGCATGTTGAGCCTAACCCTGCATGTTGAGGCTGACCCTAACCCTAACCCTGCATGTTGAGCCTAACCCTGCATGTTGAGGCTGACCCTAACCCTAACCCTGCATGTTGAGCCTAACCCTGCATGTTGAGGCTTCCACTGTGGTTCACTCACTCTGTATCCTCTGATGTTTTGTGTGTTTTATTGTTTTGTGGCCTCATTTCAGAATCAGACACCCGTCACCCTAGCGTGATGTAACCATAGCAGACGACACACACGCAACAATAGGAAGGTTGTACAACAGCTGTTTTGCTCCCCCCTACTCCCCCCAGCTCCCTCCTGTTCCCCCTATGCCCCCCTGCGCCCCCCTGTTCCCCCTATGCCCCCCTGCGCCCCCCTGTTCCCCCTATGCCCCCCTGCGCCCCCACTCAGCCGTGCCCCACCCACCCACTCACCCTGCCCCACCCACTCACCCTTTCTTAAAAAGACAATTCTGTATGGTGAAGTGGATTCCAGCTGAATTCCTATTCTCTAAAGCAGGGGTTCCCAATCCTGGTCCTCAGGCCTCCCTTCCCTGCATGTTTTAGATGTTTCCTTGTTCCAACACACCTGATTCAAATGAATGGTCATTAGCAGGTTTCTGCATAACTAGATAACGACCCATTCATTGGAATCAGGTGTGTTGGAGCAGGGAAACATCTAAAACATGCAGGGCAGGGAGGCCCGAGGACCAGGATTGGGAACCCCTGCTCTAAAGACATCAAGAACATTGAATGTCTAAATTGTTCCATTGTTTGACCATGGCCATTAGAATCTCATAATGTGATGAGTAGAAACTTTATCAATGCATAAATCACTTGACATTTTGTGGTGCTACCTTCTTCTGTAAGGAAGTTTGAAAGGGTGAGGCGCGTTAATGCCCGCATGACGCACAGTTTCACCAGGTGAGCAATGTGTCTTGGTTTAAAAGCTGGAGTGAACTATGTTACTTTTGGAATTCCTGCTGAATTATATTTACATTTAGTCATTTAACAGACGCTCTTATCCAGAGTGACTTACAGTAAGTACAGGGACATTCCCCCTAAGGAAAGTGCCTTTCCAAAGGACACAACGTCATTTGGCATGGCGGGGAATCTATCCGGCAATCTTCTGATTACTAGCCCGACTCCCTCACCGCTCAGCCATCTGACGCCATCTGACCCGTGTGCTGCCTGTGTCTGTCACAGCACATACTGTTCATCTGACCCGTGTGCTGCCTGTGTCTGTCACAGCACATACTGTTCATCTGACCCGTGTGCTGCCTGTGTCTGTCACAGCACATACTGTTCATCTGACCCGTGTGCTGCCTGTGTCTGTCACAGCACATACTGTTCATCTGACCCGTGTGCTGCCTGTGTCTGTCACAGCACATACTGTTCATCTGACCCGTGTGCTGCCTGTGTCTGTCACAGCACATACTGTTCATCTGAGTGCCTCATGACACAACATCAGGGTCATGACTTATTGAGCTTCCCTAAATTGCTTGACTGCAGCGCCGGAAGCTGTCCTGTCCTCAGCTTCCATTACTGTCTGACTCTGCCCCTCATCACTCTCTGCCTCCATCTGAACCAGGGAGGGGCTTCCTGTTCAGGACCAGGCCCTCTCCACATGCTCCTGGTAACCAGAGGAGGAGGAGGAGGAGGAGGAGGAGGCGAAGGAGAAGGAATAGGATAAGGAGATGGAGGATGTGATGGGAGGAGGTGATGGAGATGGATAAGTGTGTGTCAAGTAGTGTTGTTTTTGGCAGCCTGTTTTAATTTTAGTTTAAGTCTAGACTCTGTGTCAAACTGTCATTTGAGTTTTTATTCGTTTAGTCACGTTCATACTCTTTTTAATCTTGTCAAGTTTCAGTCGATTCAGTTTCAAACTGATGACATTTTAGTTTAGTTTTAGTCAATGAAAACTGATGTCATTTAGTCTAGTTTAAGTCAATGAAAATTGTATTTTAGTCTCTTTTTAAACAAAACAGAAGTAGTCTAAGCAGTAATCTCGGGAGGCATGTTAATGCCAAAACCATTTGTTTAAATGTATGAATTGGTCTAGAATAAGGTATTCAAAGTCATGTTGTTGATGCCAAATTCAGTTCAGTGTGATTGCTATGTGAATGACAAAACTAGCTACAGTATTTGGCCAACAAGGGATGCTTAGTACACATGCAGAAGAACCCACTTTACACTCTCTGATACAAACAAATACACACACACACACAGTACACACACGTGTCACACACACCAACTTTACACTTTCACACAAACACACACACACGCTAGTCACACATTTGTCTCAGTTGTTTCCAGCTCCAGTGGCTAACTTTGAAAACTAAGGTCTAAAGCTAACGTTAAATTGAGACACATTAACCACAGCTTCATGAGTTGGCTAATAATAATAACACGAATAAACAAGACAAAATAACGTTAACATTTCGTCTGGTTCTTATTTTGTAAACCACATTTCGTCTTGTTTTTATTCGTCAACAATATTGCATTATACATTTAACTAGAGAGGGTACAATTTCTGGGGAAATTGTAGGGTGTGCTTGCTTGCGTCAGTTGCAGGTGGGTCCGTTTTCCCTTCTAGTGATATTTTCAAGCATTTAGCCTACTCATATTGCATAATTCATTAAGAACACCCTTTGAAACAAGGAACCCCCTTGGCAACCCCCCTGAAACAAGCTACTGTAACAACGTTGTCACTGGCAGTATTTCAGATGGAATTGTGATTCAAATAGTACCGTCTGCTAACTGAAAATAAGCCCCCCAAAACGTAAATAAGTTCAATATTAATTTAGGGGGACATAGCTAATTAAAAAGCAGTTTGCTAGAGGCAAGCTAGCTGCCGTTGCTATCCACACTCCACTAATTGTTTGAAAGCGCAGGAAATTAGATTGTTTCTTTTGTAAGGGATAATGTATAGTAGATCCGACAGACGAACAGCACCCCGACGTGAAGCGGTTTTGTTTCGCCCTGAAGGGGCTTATTTTCCCGATAATGACCGCCGTTCTAAACATTATCCCGCTTATTACACGGCTACTTGCCAACAAAAATAACTCAACACAGTGTGTCTTTTTACAATGTATTTGTTACCATTCGTATTGTTGATCAGCAGAGAAATAGTTTGCCAAAGACGTTGAACTTCATAGACTTTGAACATTATTTAGGCTTCAAATCAGCTGACGTTGCTAAGCAACAGAGTATGCTGGGGTTGAAAAGTTACCGAACTACTTGTGGAGTGCTACAAAAGACGTAAATCCGAGGCAAAAAGGCCACTTCCCTTGACAGCGGTCAAATATGCATAGCAACGGTCAAATATGAAAAAATTGTTCACCGCAGAACGTTGCGAAGCCCCATTCAAGTGAATGGAGCTTTCTACAGCATTAAGAACAGCCGTGTAATAAGACATAATAAAGTTTAGCCAGAGCTGTGGCATTGAAGACAGTACTGTAGCCTACTACTGCACACTTCCACTGGGCGAGCCGAGTCTGTAACTCTAAGGCTCAAAACAAGACGCGGTCTCACTCAAATTCCAAGTTTTACACAAATAACAAACTATGCTGACCCGCTGGCTGTCTTCGCAATCGCCATATCTTTAAAACACTGCTGTCCATTTGGATGTAGAATTGACCCTGGTACAAAATTAAGAAAATACTCACCAGACGCAGATCGACAACACTGTTGTTGCTGCCGTAATCGTCAATGGAGGCTGACAGGCTATCACGTAACAAACAAATCAAAGCTTTTACAGCAACCTATATTAAAATCTCACCAACTGGCTGTTTTCACAATAGTCATATCGTCATCATTTTCCCTCTTTTTGTTTTTTTGTGTAAAATTTTACTATAAAATTAGCTACGAAAATAGTACTATTACGCTTGCTAGCATGGCTGCCGCCTAAAAGACTAGGCGGTCTCACGGGTGACCCGCACTCGCTGAAATTACAAAGACTTTCACAACCTAAATCAAAAATCCGAGATTGCAGTTCCACTCAAAATCGCTCTCTCAACAAAGCATAATGGTTGTGATTTTTGGGGGGTGGTATTTTTCTGCTCCAATTTGCGAGATAGAACGTCTCTATCACGTTGTATCCATGCGTCGTTGCTAACGTGTGTTGATGTGGTGACGTAGCTAACACAGATTACCCTTCGTCGACTAAAGGCACTTTGTCGCCACAAAAACGTTGTAACCTCCTAAACTGTGCAATGGAACGTAAATCCCAATACAAGCAACGCAATCGAGACCAAGACGAACATTTTGACACAGGCGTTGTCTATGTGGTCCAAATATTGACTGATCCTTAGGGGGGCAAAAATAATAAATAAATTAATATATATGTAAGATAACAATGGTTTGTGCTCGCCAAAGGCAAGCACACCCCAATTATAATCATCGTCACTTGACCAGCAGTTACACTGCGTCTCGTCTCGTTTTCGTCAGGTGTTAAAGGTTTGTTGACGATGATATTTAGTCCGAATTTTTGCTGACGAAAGCAACACTACCTGTGTCCAGTACAGCACACTGTTGTTGTATTCCCATGAGCACCTCCAGGTTTTGAGCCGTTGAATGACAAGATGGAGTCTGGATCTATATGGACATTTCTGTGTGTGACAGTGATGGATGCAAATTTGCTGGCAAAGAGGATTCAGGGTGTATCAAGGATATTGCGTAAGTACATTAAGACAATGCAGACAGGACCACAGTAGATGCTCTTTTGTCTTTGAGGGAAGCAACATTCTGACTTGTTAGAAAGTGAGATTGTACCAGACAGATTCCTTTGCAGGGAGACTGTGTGGGATGTGATAAGCAGTTATATTGACAGGGGGAATTTATCACAAAACTGTGTTAGAATGAGGAGCAAGTGGGAGAGAGAGAAAGACTGAGTAAGATAGAGTGAGGCAGAGACAGAGACAATATAAGAGAGAGAGTGATAACTTGCCTGACACTAAGCCCGTACAAATGGTATAATCTGAGCACACAGACAGAGGGTCAGTCACAATCAGTCTCTTCCTGTCCTCCTAGCCATTATTCACAGACGCCACCTGAAGAAAGTCAAACCATGTATTAGTCAATAAAACGTGGTAGAGAAAGTGCTTTCCAAAAATGCCATTTCATATCTGGGAATAGTCAGCGTAATAAATGCTCTAGACTACCATCCACGTCAGCTCTGTCTGAGAAGCTCAGCCTGTATCAGGGTGTGAGGCCCAGCCTGTATCAGGGTGTGAGGCCCAGCCTGTATCAGGGTGTGAGGCCCAGCCTGTATCAGGGTGTGTGTATCAGAGTGTGTAAGACCCAGCCTGTATCAGGGTGTAAGGCCCAGCCTGTATCAGGGTGTGAGGCCCAGCCTGTATCAGGGTGTGAGGCCCAGCCTGTATCAGGGTGTGAGGCCCAGCCTGTATCAGGGTGTGAGGCCCAGCCTGTATCAGGGTGTGAGGCCCAGCCTGTATCAGGGTGTGAGGCCCAGCCTGTATCAGGGTGTGTGTATCAGAGTGTGTGTATCAGAGTGTGTGTATCAGGGTGTGTGTATCAGAGTGTGTGTATCAGAGTGTGTGTATATCAGGGTGTGTGTATCAGTGTCAGGAATGCAAAGTGGACCCAAAAGCAGACTCCAAAAGATATGTTTCCTCCTTTTATTGGAAGCAGAAAATAACATACAAAAGTAGATCAAAAAGGCATCACTCTGTGGCAGGTCAGAGAAAAACTAAGCACAGAATTAAAAATCCAAGCCACTTAAAAAGCACAGAACAAACAAGGCACAGGTGAAAACAATATGTCATAATAAGAACAGATTAACAGAACCAAAAACAAGAACACAGCGAGGGCCTCTGGTGGCCAACAAAGGGTCACAACCCTGACAATCAGGGTGTGTGTATCAGAGTGTGTGTATCAGGGTGTGTATATCAGAGTGTCTCTGTATGTCCACTATGAGCAAGCCTCCATCCTCCCGCTCTCTGCTCCCCCTCGACGTAACAGGCTCTCAAAGCCTGTCTGAGGCAGAGGGGCTGCTGTGACCAGGGCACTGACAGCCAGTGTCTGGAGTGTGTGTGTGAGAGACTGTGTGTTTGTGTGTGAGAGAAAGAGAGAGAGAGAGAGAGAATAAGAATGTGTGTAATCATCTGTATCCATCTGTGTGTACGTGTGTGGGTGGGTGGGTGTTGTGTGTGTGTGTTGGTGCATATCTGTAAGTGTGTGTTCTAGCAGTGAGTAAGAAGGGATGAGCGTGGTTGGGTGAGTGAACTCAGCGGTGCCACACCTCAGATGTGGAACAGCTGTCACAATTGATCAGCTTTGCAGCGTGCAGCATGGTAGCGTGCAGAAGAGGCCACAGAAGAAGAGATCACCGTAATTCTGCTGTCTTGTGAGCTCATCCTCACAAATGAAAGGTCAGCAGCTTCATGCATCCAATCAGATGGCTGCCTGACAGTCATTCTTTCACCACACGTGGAAACAGTCCTCAGAGACGAGTGACTAAATTATTTTGATCAGAACAGGATTGACAAATGAACAATGCTAATAAAATAAAATCCACCGGAGGTGTCTTGTTCCATGTCAATCCCACCAGCCAGGCAGACAGGCAGACAGCCAGACAGCCAGCCAGAGCAGGCAGGCAGGCAGGCAGGCAGGCAGGCAGGCAGGCAGGCAGGCAGGCAGGCAGGCAGGCAGGCTAATCAGCCTGGTCTAAATGCAACGTGTGGTGTAGCATGGTATTGTCTGCAGGACAAGCAGTCGTTTGAACATGTAGATGAAAGCTGCAGCCTCGCAGCTCTGCACCTGGCTGTGGGCTGGGCTCCTTTCATCTGTGTTTTGTTCATTTCCCACCTCTTTGTAACCATTATCCCGCACACTCTCCCCAGGGAGGGGGCCAGGGTGGAACTGATCTATGCGGTATAGGGAAAGGAAGGAAGGAAGGAAGGAAGGAAGGAAGGAAGGAAGGAAGGAAGGAAGGAAGGAAGGAAGGAAGGAAGGAAGGAAGGAAGGAAGGAAGGAAGGAGTGGAGAAGAGAGTGCTGAGTGGTGCTGTGTGGATGAGGGGAGGTGGAGGGGAGATGGTGTTAGGTAGAGGTGGAGGAGGAGAGGGGAGACAGTGGGTAAGAGAAGGGGAGAGCAGACTGGCTGTGACAGAGTGGTTAGAGAAGTGTTTAGAGTGATGACAGGCAGGCTGACACAGGCAGGGTGACACAGGCAGGGTGACACAGGCAGGATGACACAGGCAGGGTGACACAGGCAGGATGACACAGGCAGGATGACACAGGCAGGGTGACACAGGCAGGCTGACACAGGCAGGCTGACACAGGCAGAATGACACAGGCAGGATGACACAGGCAGGCTGACACAGGCAGGCTGACACAGGCAGGATGGCAGGACACGGCTGCTGCTGTACTGCTGGGTCAGCAATTGCGCTCTCTGCCTCCAATCTGCCCTGCAGTCCCAGGCTCGCCCGTCCAGAACCAGGGACAGGCTGTCCTATCTCTGTGGCCCTGCCTCTGACCTCCACCTCCTCCACCTCCACTTCCTCCTCCACCTCCACCTCCTCCTCCTCCTCCACCTCCTCCTCCACCTCCTCCACCTCCTCCTCCACCTCTTCCTCAACCTGCTCCACCTCATCCTCCACCTCCTCCACCTCCTCCACCTCTTCCTCAACCTTCTCCACCTCCACCTCCATCTCTTCCTCCTCCATCTCCTCCACCACCTCCACCTCCACTTCCTCCTCCTCCACCTCTTCCTCAACCTCTTCCACCTCCATCTCCTCCTCCTCCACCTCTTCCTCAACCTCCTCCTCCTCCACCTCCATCTCCTCCACCTCCTCCACCTCCTCTTCCTCCTCCTCCACCTCTTCCTCAACCTCCTCCCCCTCCACCTCCATCTCCTCCTCCTCCACCTCCACCTCCATCTCCTCCACCTCTTCCTCAACATCCTCCTCCACCTCCATCTCCTCCTCCACCTCCTCCTCTTCCACCTCCTCTTACCATTCCTCCCTCCTCCTCCTGCTCTTCCCTGTCCTCTTCCATCCCCTGCACCCCCCTCCTTCCAGTGATGATCCTCTCCCCCTCTCTCCTCCTTGAGGGAGCACCTGACCAATGAAAGGCTTGCGTCTCACCACACAATCACCAATCACAGCCCTGGCGCTCAAGTAACTGAAACAGCCAGGACAGCTCATGTCAGCTGCTGTTACGTATTACTCACATAGCAGTTCATCTCATCTGCTCCCCTGAACAAGGATATATGAAGCCCTCTGGTCATGGCTTTCCTCATAAGTGACACTGCACTGGGTGTTTAGCTCAGCTAAACTGTATCATGACTTGTTCAGCCTGATGATTGCTCATTGTGATGACTGTCTGTTTCTCAGAATCATTTAAAAAGTCATCACATTTCAAAGCAACATGGACCAGTGAATCCAGATGCCACAGTTCACCTGTTTCATTTCAGAAATGAGGCAGAAAAGAAATCGATGCCCATGAATCCAAACCCTTTTCCCCCACAGTGAACAGCACAGCGGCAAATCAGTCAGACACGTGTTAGCAGCTTTGTCCAGCATGCCAACCTGACATCTTCAGGACATCAACAGATGTTGGAAGACAGGCTTTAGAAAGACAATATCACTTTAGTGGAATATCTTATTGAGCCTGTAGGTAATTAAGCTTTAACAATAAAGTCACATGGAGACTTAGGTCTCTTTGACAGGAGAGGTCTTTATGTGACACGGTGCCAGCCAATGTAATGGCCACTCAGACATGTGAACAAGCCAAGAGCACACACATTTACAGAGCTGTCTGTTTTAGAATGAGGATTGTTGAGAAAGAAGAATTTTGCAAAAATTGGAATTTGCCACGGAGGACAAACTTGCTAGTTAGCTCATGCAGGTTAGACGTGTGGGAGGCAGACAGGAACAGTCTGAACTGTGGTAGCCGGGAGTCAATGAGGAGCCAGGTTCCTGTGCAGGACTCCTACAGCGAGGAGAAGAGTTCTACTTAGTCCCTCCCTGCCTCCCTGCCTCCCTGCCTCCTTGCCTCCCTGCCTCCCTGCCTCCCTGCCTCCCTGCCTCCCTGCCTCCTTGCCTCCCTGCCTCCCTGCCTCCCTGCCTCCTTGCCTCCCTGCCTCCCTGCCTCCCTGCCTCCCTGCCTTTGTCACCAAACCCCACCACACACATCTGAGCGTCAACAGCTCATCAGGGGTCCATCTCCCCCTCATCCCTTCTCTTTACCCCTCCCCTTCTCCTCCCCTACTCCCCTCATCCCTTCTCTTTACCCCTCCCCTTCTCCTCCCCTACTCCCCTCCTCCCTTCTCTTTACCCCTCCCCTACTCCCCTCCTCCCCTCTCTTTACCCCTCTCCCTACCTCCCCCTCTCCCTCCCTCCCCCCCTTCCTCCACCCTGTTCCTCCCTCCACCCCCCTACCTCCCTCCACACATGTCACACTAGGACATTATGCTGTCTGAGCTTCCGAAAGATCATTGGAGAAATAAATTGGTTTCCATGGGTTTCCTATAAATAGCTCGCTCAATACCACAGCTTTCCATGTGGGCTATTTTTACAGTGCAGATGCAATGTGGCACAGGAGACGAGTGGTGTTGAAAACACAGTATAGATCAGGTCTGATATGAGACTGACAAACAGTTAGGCTAACCCATTCTCTCAGAGCACATTAACCCTAGATAACAGAGACACAACATTAGAATTTTTCTTTCAGGACGGGATGTTGAACATGTCTCTGTAGACTAATATCCTTAGACAGCTAAGTGACAGCTCTGATCCCTACAGCCTGGAGCGAAGGGCACATCGGAGATGGTGATGTAGGGAATGGAACAAACACACACATTCTTACACAAACACAAATACAAACACACTTGAACGTCAAACGTTCTAAATCAAACATTCTTCACACACCCTTAAATATTCTTTCACACACAAATACAAAAACAAATGCATGCACATTTTCACTTACACAGACAGGGTAGGAGCAGTTCCTTAGAGCTCAAAGCCACATCTGTGGGACTCATCCCTCCTCCTCCCTCTCATCCCTCCTCATCCCTCAGAAGAGGACTCATCCCTCCTCATCCCTCAGGAGAGGACTCATCCCTCCTCATCCCTCCTCGTCCCTCAGGAGAGGACTCATCCCTCCTCATCCCTCAGGAGAGGACTCATCCCTCCTCATCCCTCCTCGTCCCTCCTCATCTTTCCTCATCTTTCCTCATCCCTCCTCATCCCTCAGGAGAGGACTCATCCCTCTTCATCCCTCTTATCCCTTTCATCCCTCCTCATCCCTCCTCGTCCCTCTCAGTCCTCTCATCCCTCCTCATCTCTTTCATCCATCCTCATCCCTCTTCACTCCTCCTCGTCCCTCATCGTCCCTCTTCATCCCTCAGGAGAGGACTCATCCCTCTCATCCCTCAAGGGAGACCTCATCCCTCTCAACAAGTCTGACAGTGGTGGTCCCTTCCTTCCCCAGCCCCACATGGAGGATTCATTCCTGATTAGCCTCCTGCACGTGCTAGCTGATGTCAAGGAACATCACCATGGCTCACAGGAGCAACAGTGAGCACGCAATTACGGATGACATTTGGAAAAGGGCTCAAAGGGGAGCGTTTTACAGCAACTGCCCCTGTGTCTTGCTTTCATTTTTTCAAAGACTGAAAACCCCTCCATGTCCAAACTTCCCTCCGACTTTTAAGACTTGAAAAGGTTTCTGCCTCTTCTGACAGCTGCAAACAAAAAACATGGACCATGGTTGTTAAGGTGCCAGGAAATGATACAGCACTTCTAACAAGAATGCTGCAGGACAGTGCTCTCCTGCCAGACGAGCAATGATGATGTCATTTAAAAGGGATGTATTTCACTCAAAAACTATGAATATGTTTGTGTGTTTGTTTGTATATGTGTGTTTTTTGTGTGTCTGTGTGTGTGTGCGCATTATTTCATGGCTCGTTTAGTTTAGGTTTTTGTTTTTTTTGGTTCCTCAGCAACATCCAGTATTGATGTTGCTCTGAGGCTCATTCATCCATGTCTAGAAGTATGTGTCACCATGGTGACATGTATGCGTTTCACAGGATTCCATTTGGGAGAACGTAGATTGAACCCATTATCATCAAATAATCATCTATTCCATTAGATGCTAACTTTAACCACTCTGAAACACTGGTTCTCTCTCTCTTTCCCTCCCTCTTTCCCTCTCTCACCACCCCACTCTATCTTTCACCCACCCCCCACACTCTCTTTTTTCTTTTTCTCTCACCCCCCCACGCTCTCTATACACACCTCAACCCCCACCCACCCACCCACCCACCACTCCACCCTCTCACCACCTCCACCCCCATCAATCCCACCCTACACCCTCCTCTCCCCTACCACCTACCCACAACATCAAGGCCAGCTCCACTTCCAGGCATTGTATTCACTAATGCCTTCACCTCTGTGCTGTGCTGAAAAGAACATACATTTCACTTTACAGTAATAATCCCCATAAATGGGATACTGTGTTTACTCAAGAATGACAGGACTGGAGACATTCTGTGTTCTGAAAACACCAGTCATCCACACAGCAATGTGCATAGCAACGGGATCCACTAGAGACTTGGCAAATGAAAGAGTTATTATAAATGCTTTATAGATCTCTCTCTCTCTCTCACTCACCCTCTCTCTCTCTTGTTCTCTCATAAAAAGCTAGTCCCACTGGGGAGATCACATGAATGATGTCAACACGTGATGCATTTGTTTTCCTAGCATTTGGCCCTATGTGTCATCTTATTCGGCTAGGGAGAAATGGAGAAATTACAGATCGTTCCAGGCGTGGTGATATCTGGACAACTCTGATGCTAGGAGCTAGTCTGGAGTACATAATTAGCATCACAGCCAGACTATTGTGCCCTGGGTGATGCCAGTAAGTGAGACAACTATAGGACCGTGTGTCCCAAAGCAAGCTTCAGAATAGTCTGCTGAATTCTAAATGTCCATTCCTGGAAGCTCTTCTCTAATTGGTCCTCAGTTGTTCCTGGGTTGGTGATGCTCCATTGGTGGAGCTTCATCTCCAGGAAGAGACAGAGAGAAGCAGCAGAGGAGACAAGAGTGTCTGTCAGCCTCCACCCAGTCCCTCAACCCAGTCCCTCATCCCAGTCCCTCATCCCAGTCCCTCACCCCAGTCCCTCATCCCAGTCCCTCATCCCAGTCCCTCACCCCAGTCCCTCATCCCAGTCCCTCACCCCAGTCCCTCACCCCAGTCCCTCATCCCAGTCCCTCATCCCAGTCCCTCACCCCAGTCCCTCATCCCAGTCCCTCATCCCAGTCCATCATCCCAGTCCCTCATCCCAGTCCCTCATCCCAGTCCCTCATCCCAGTCCCTCACCCCATTCCTGACTGCAGGAATAGGACCTGAATCAGCCTCCTTCTCTGCTCCTCGCAGCAGCTGTGCTGTGGAAATCAAATCTAACTGAGATTAATTACTAAACTTGCTGCAATTATCAGTTTTTGGATTGTCTCTGTAAAAGAGTTTGAGATATCAGAAACACTTCTAAGAATCCAATCTAAGAATAATTCCTGCCTTTTCTAGGAAATAAAAGTCTCACACCACCTCTTAAAATGCTGGAAACAGTCCTTTGTTCATCCAGAAGGATGAGGGCTCTGACATCTGTCATATGCTGTTAGCTTCTGAAGGCTGTCTCTGATTACTGGCAGTTTGGTCAGATTTGACAGAAGGCAAATTATACTTTGAGACTGAGATGTTTGGCTGGACTGGAACCTGAGGGGATCTTATAAAACATTCAGCATGCAGTGACCACTCTATCTCCCTCTCTCTGTCTCCCTCTCTCTGTCTCTCTGTCTCTCTGTCTCTCTGTCTCCCTCTCTCCCCCCTCTTTGTCTCTCTGTCTCTCTCTTTCCCCCCCCGTCTCTCTCTCTCCCCCTCTCTCTGTCTCGCTCTCTCTCTGTCTCCCTCTCTCTGTCTCCCTCTCTCCCTCTCTCTATCTCCCTATCTCCCTCTCTGTCTCCCTCTCTCTGTCTCTCTGTCTCCCTCTTTCCCCCCTCTCTGTCTCTCTCTGTCTCTCTCTGTCTCTCTCTCTCTCTCTCTCTCTCTCTCTCTCTCTCTCTCTCTCTCTCTCTCTCTCTCTCTCTCTGCCATCCAGCTTGTGATGAGCACCAGCACATGCAGAGACAACAGTTGTCTTCTCCCTGTATTCAGATTTGGGGTAATAGAAAAAACGATTTTTCCCGGACTGGTAAAATGTTGCATGAATATAACTTGAGCTTACTTTGTGGGAAATGATTTGGTCTGATCTAGGCTAGAAGCTGTCTCCAGCCCTCCACATATTTGAATGGGCCAGTGGATGCCCCAGTCTGACCAGCAGCATCATGTATAAGAGTCTTCGTATGGAAATGAGAGTTTGAAGCTGACGCACTGTTCCTGGAGTCTGGGAGCATTAATAACCGTTCTAATAAACAACAGCTGCCACTCAGCAGAGAGCAGCACACTGCAGCCATGTCTGATCAGAGAGCACCAACATATCAAACTATTATGCTAAAAATGGAATGACAATCTAGATACCGTACAGTACAACCAATCACAAAACCTCTCCTCAATCTTGGAAAAACTCTCACCTTCGATTACATTTGACATTTAGCAGGCAGCAGTTACATTTACAGCTACAGGTAGGGTGTTCCCGCCTCAAGAACACATTTGTCTGCATTTGTGTTGTAATCATAATAAGAGCAGGTGGATTGTGTTCACCAGGGAGACAATGTATTTTGTTTTTAATACCTATTTTCCAGCAGTCTCCATTGCTTTCTTCATTTAATGTAGTTAGGCCCTTCATTGATAGGATCTTACAGAAAAAGCCTTTTTTTCCCTTTACGTAACAGCCTTGGTTCCTAGCGACCAGTGTTAAGGAAGTACAGATTCTGAATTTATAAATTAGAATCAGATATAGCACATAAAATATCACGTTCACATTAACCCTGATAACAGTTACATGGATAAGAGTTCAACAATATGCAGTCAAAACAATTACAGGTGTCCGATATAAACTCTTTCGTATGTGTGTTGCAAAGTTGTGTGTTTTACGTAGTGTAGAAGTTGCTGTTGGTTGAAAATGAATGACCACTGACAGACTGTCACCAGCAATTAAACTTTAAGTCATTGCTGAAGTAGAAGTGGAAGAACTGCAGGTGGACTGAATGCCCCAGAAAACCATGAAAGAAATCAACCAATGTGAACATGTCCCCAATAGTCTCTGGCAATGCAACCAAGGTTTGTTTCTCTAAGTATCGTGTCCCAGGGGAACTTACACTCATCAAGTTTCTTTTCTATAAATGGAACAGCCTTGTGGGACACATCAATCCTTTACTTTTTAAGATAATACTTAAACGTTATTTTGTTTTTGTTGTAAAAATTAAGCATGTGAGTTTCCTGATGTGCTTCAGACAATTAACTTGATCTCAGTCTAATGAATCCCATCACTGGCACCTTGAGACCTCTTTGTATTTTAAAGTGAGCTATACAAATAAAATCCATTATTATTTATTATTATCACTGGCTCCAGCAACAGCATCCATGGTGCCTTATCTTCAAATGGTGATGATAGGAGGAGTTTGATAGTCATCCAGAGGATTACTGAGCTCTGACATGGTAAACAGCATGGCAACACCACAGTATATAACTGTGGGACAGTGTAGCCGGTGTGTGGTGAAACTCACTCCTCAAGTATGTAACAGGCCGCCCGCGTCAACAAATTGCTAGCTTTTCATTGGCGTAGTTGGTAGTAATGGCGCTTGGGAAGTCAGAGGTGGTGAGTTTGACTCCCGATGGGAGCGGACGGATGCCTGTATACCTCTGACGGAACTTGCAAGACCACGTCTGTTACAAAAGCATGGCAACACCACAGTATATAACTGTGGGACAGCATGGCAACACCACAGTATATAACTGTGGGACAGCATGGCAACACCACAGTATATAACTGTGGGACAGCATGGCAGAGACACAAAGGCTGTAAATGTACATAATTCATTCCTGTCATCACTGACAAATCTCTTCTCTCTCTAATGTCATTTTCTATATCTATATATAGCTTGGAATCAAATTACTTTTCAACATACATATTCCTCAATGTGCACTCAAGCGCTTGAGCATAAGATAACATGTGGCATTGTTCCCCTCTTTTAGTTTTATCATCTAAAACTGATACACTTGTTAAGCAGATAACAATCAACTCATCATAAGTGAGTGTACAAACCATAACCTGTCTCTGAAACAGAAACTATGAAATAAAAATGAAACAGTGTTACCTGAAGGACCCTTTTTTGTATTTAAATGAAATTATGTTTGATTAAAGGGGAGCAACAACAACAAAAAGAACTTAGTGACCAAAAGTCTTTTAATTCTGGTCTGTCTCCAGTCAGACTGGGGAGCCGTGGTGTGTGAGGCGCTGCAGGAAAGGCGGCTCCACACGTGAGGCCCACAGGAGACTAGGCTGAATGAAGGCTGGCAGAGTACTGGCTGCAGCCCAACTGTTTCCTACAGATAAGGGAGAACAGACCGTTTGGGACTAATTCAATCATTCAGGGAGGCTGACAGTGACATTTTAACATGCTATCTAATTAACCATCTTGAATCACATGACACAGGCAGCTTCAAAAGTCTTCAACTTGTTTGAAATGTGCGAGGCAAAACTCAAACCCCCTGCATTGTCTCTAATTATTTCAGGCAGTTTAGTACTAAGGATGACTTCATGAAAGCTAAGCATTCACGTCTCACATTCAAGTGTTTTCACATCTGATTACATTTTAAGAAGTGGTTAGGCAACCACAACCTCATGACCAGAGTACATGTAAAAACAACTTGGGAATTATAAAATATTTTTTTGTAAAAACCTCTCCCATCACCCTCATGTTCCTTGAGTATTGTAATACAATGTATGCCGTAGGCCACTCCATTAGTCAAATATTTTACTCAGTTTGTGAGGCGATGCATAATACAACTCTCATCTGTGGAAAATACCTCTTCACTTGAGTTTATCATCAACTGAGGTGTTGCTGTCACAAAATAATAATAACCCTTATATTTAATCTAGAGGAATTGCATCTCAGGTTGGAATTATTCCAGAGCATAACCTGACCAGAACAGAGAGAGCATTCTGTGACTCAGGGGACATGTGACTGTACATGACTACCGCTGGCATGCAAAGCATCTGTTGTAATAAATTATCAAAGCCTGTTGAAGTGTTCCCTCCCTCCCCCTCCCCCCTCCCTCGCTCCCTCCCTCCCCCCTCCCCCCTCCCCCCTCCCCCCTCCCCCCTTCCCCCCTCCCCCGCTCCCTCCCTCCCCCCTCCCCCTCCCTCCCTCCCCCCACCCTCCCCCGTCCCTCCCCCTCTCCCTCCGCCCTCCCTCCTCCCCCCTCCCTCCGTCCCTCCCTCCCTCCCCCGCTCCCTCCCTCCCCTTCTCCCCCTCCCTCCCTCCCCCCACCCTCCCCCGTCCCTCCCCCTCTCCCTCCGCCCTCCCTCCTCTCCCCCTCCCTCCGTCCCTCCCTCCCCCGTCCCTCCCTCCTCCCTCCCTCCTTCCCTCCCTCCGTCCCTCCCTCCTTCCCTCCCTCCCCCCTCCCTCCCCCTCCCTCCCTCCCTCCCCCGTCCCTCCTCCCCTCCCTCCCCCCTCCCTCCGCCCTCCCTCCCCCCTCCCTCCCCCCTCCCTCCGCCCTCCCTCCCCCCTCCCTCCCCCCTCCCTCCCTCCCTCCCCCCTCCCTCCCCCCTCCCTCCCTCCCTCCCCCGTCCCTCCCTCCTCCCCTCCCTCCCCCCTCCCTCCCTCCCCCTCCCCTCCCTCCCCGCCTCCCTCCCTCCCCCGTCTCTCCCTCCCCCCTCCCTCCCCCTCCCTCCCCCCCTCCCCCCTCCCTGCCCCCCTCCCTCCCTGCCCCCCTCCCTCCCCCGTCCCTCCCTCCTCCCTCCCTCCCCCCTCCCCCCTCCCTCCCCCCTCCCTCCCCCCTCCCTCCCTCCCTCCCTCCCTGCCCACCAGAGCCACCTGAGCTGAGGTTATTATTGTTCACTTTGACGGAAGGAGCCCATCAGGGCTTTTTTTACCATTCAGTTGACAAGAGCCAGAGTTGGCCGGCTCATGGAAGTTTTGGGAGCAGGTGCTTTCAAATACTAAGTGAATCCTAATGCATCCACCAAGCTGTGTGCACCTCCCAGAGCACCAAGGCGTTGCCACTGTCTCCCAGGGGGCTTGAGGCACGCCATTGAAAGGATCGGAGATGGCAGACAAAATCCCTAGATAACCTTTAGGAGGAATAGACGATGAATAAAGCTGCAGAAGAGAGAAAAACAGGTCTCATGCCCTCATGGGAGGGAAACGGGGAGATTGCTGCCAAATGGGATTAGTCACATTCCCAGTTCAATCAAGGTAGCTGAAACACCTGAATATTATGAGCACTATTAAGATCAGATATTAGGATCCTAGTGCTGTGCTGTGTGCAGTGATGCTCTGTCTTATGTAACAGGACACATCTCCCATGTGCATTGTGGGTATTGTTTTCCTTTGCTCCACGCGTGTCTCATTAAGGCAGGGAACTACTCGCTCTCGTCCCAATTTACAGTTCATTTCCAAAAGCCTCTCAGAGGAAGCGTCTCCCTGCAACACCTGAGGCAGCACCTGGGCTCGGCTTTCATCCAAAATAAAAATATGATTTTCAGGAAAGGTCAATTTTCTCAAACTTTGGATCTATCACAAATAAAAGAATGAAGAATGTTTGAAGTCAAATATAAATGTTTTTTTTACTCTAGACACTTGTTATGGTAGAAAAGGTCAACTTACTGTCTGTTTGTTGGCCTGTCCCTGGCCCCCAGTGATGCAGAGGGTTAGGGTTAGCTGTCTGACGGGCAACTAAGGTGTTATACAGGGACCAGTTAGGGTTAGCTGTCTGACGGGCATCTAAGGTGTTATACAGGGACCAGTTAGGGTTAGCTGTCTGACGGGCAACTAAGGTGTTATACAGGGACCAGTTAAGGTTAGCTGTCTGACGGGCAACTAAGGTGTTATACAGGGACCAGTTAGGGTTAGCTGTCTGACGGGCAACTAAGGTGTTATACAGGGACCAGTTAGGGTTAGCTGTCTGACGGGCAACTAAGGTGTTATACAGGGACCAGTTAGGGTTAGCTGTCTGACGGGCAACTAAGGTGTTATACAGGGACCAGTTAGGGTTAGCTGTCTGACGGGCAACTAAGGTGTTATACAGGGACCAGTTAGCCATATTATTGCTAATTGACTGCCCACTCATGTTCCAAGCACAATGTTCTGGGGCCATAGTGAAAGCACTGTGCCGCATTTGGCAAAGGAAGTCAATGTGTTGATTGATTCTGTCTATTTAAGCTTTCCTTTTCCATGAGAATAAAGATTAAATTTGAATTTTAGTCAGTTCCTTGAGAAAAATGATATGCTGCTTTAGATTCAATAAGACTCAACACTCATACAATATGTGACAACTGAAGCTGCGGATGAAGAACGTAACCTTGGCCAACATTACGGAGAGAATGAACTACTTGTATAATCCTGACATGCATGGGATAAGCATTGCAGTGTTTGTTGTGAATATCTTCATGGAGACATACATTTACCATATTAAAATATATCATGATGAAATTCTTGATGTGCTTTTAAGAGAACTCAAGCAATACATTTGTAAAATTTGCATTTGAATGATTTGCATTGCTTAAAAGCCATGACAATAAAGGGTACTTACAATACATTAGGTTCAGGGAATAATTTAAACACGATTAACAACATCTAACATAACACAGCACACTGCTGAACAAAAAAATTAAACCAAGGTTTTAGTGAAACATTTAAGTAAGGTTTTGTCAACTGCAAAAGTGAAAGAACATTTTTTTTCAGAGGCTTGGTCCCTTTGTACCCAAACTGTCTGAGAAAGCCCTGTGGTCTTATCTAAAAACGTCCAGGCACACACTAGACCATCTCCAAAACCAGCCAGCCTTTGAACACTTTACCAATGGAAAGTCCTCACAAAGTCAGGATGTTCTTTCATGCATAAAGGAAAAGTTCAAAAGCATTAGTGTAGATCCAGCAACAACGCCTCTGTTCCCTGACAGGGCTTCTCTCTGGTGCTCTGCTCCAGCTGTGGAAGCACCAGTCACACCCACCAGCTGGACATCAGTCTGCAAATGAAAAACAGTCCCTCTTCACTTCTTCCTTGAACAAGGAAAAAGAAGGGACTTGATGGGTTCAATGTTCAAGGTTATCTTTACTGTCCCTATAGGGAGAAATTGTCCTCCAGCCAGGGTTTACATAAGAACAGAACCCACAGGACAACATCAATGACAACATCAGACTTGATGGGACTTTAGGGTATTTACTGTGTGTGCCTGCGCTGGATCACAGTCCTGGTGTTCATCGCATATTACAGTATTTTACAATTGTAATGACAATTTTTTCCATAGAGTTTAACAGTTAGAACAACATCTGTCTGTGTTGGCTATACCATTAAAACAATTCTTCTTGCTTTGACACAAAATGCATAGAGTAAACACAAATTTAAAATGCTTGAACTTATTTTACACACAAGCTCAACCAATACCAAAACTATCGATTTTTACTGCCCAATTTACCAATGCTTTCACACTGTCCCCTCTATTTTGACGATCTGAAACGGAAGTATCAATACGCAAAGCGCAAGTAACTTTGTGGGCGTGACTTCAGCTTTGTTGTTATTTTGCCGGCGGGATAAAGGACTTTGCGCCTGGCGCAAATCTAAAAAGGGTTGGTCTGCTAGTAGCTACATTACTAATGGGTGTGGTTTGGGCGTAACGTGCAATAAACCAATCAGAGCATCATCTCACATTCCCTCTAAGAGCAGCGCTTGTTCCATGGCGAATTGCTATAACGGCGGATTTGTCAGGCGCACGCCTGCGGTTCACAGCCGAGGAGACCGATGTTATCGTCAGGGTCGTAAAAGATAGAGAAGTGACATTGTATGAGAAAGGCAGAGCAGTTTTCTCATTGCACTAAGCTGCCCACTCATACTGCTCATTCAAATTATTATTCATATTTTTACATATTATATATATTTTTAATTGTTATATTTTTTGTAGTATTTTCAGTACATTTTTTCTAATTGTTTAGTTCTTAGAATTTGTTTAACTAATGTACTTTTGTAATTAATTTATACCCGTATATGTTTATTGTTTTCACCTTCCTGCCACAGTAAATCGCGTATTTGTTTAACATAAGCTTCATGGCGAATAAACCGAATTCTGATTCTGATGGGCATGGGAGAAGAAACCTAACCAAATTAGCTTCGGTTAAACTGTCATGGGAGGAAATTGCCACAGTTGTTACAAATAAAGTTCACATACATAGACATTTCTTATATAATTTTTTTTATAATCATTGAAGAAATGTAACAGCCATAAATCAAAACAATGTAACGTAGCTTCGCAGAAAGAACACCCTGGCCTCGCCAGCAGTGCGCACGCACCAAGCTTGCGCCCTTAAAATAGCATCTGAATAATGCGCCAATGACTGTAGACCATGTTTTTCCTGGTCAGTAGCGGAATTGTTTTTCGGAAACTGCAAGATAGCACCAGGGAACGTTTGCGCCGGAACACGCCTCACTTTTCGCTGAACCGCCCACGGGAGCGCAAAGTTATTTCGATGTGCGTCTGTGGAGGGAAAAGTCGCCTTTGCGTCGAGTGCAAACTAGGAATGACACTTGCGTCGTTGACTAAGTCAATTGCGCTGGGTGCAAGATAGGGCCAAGATTGTCAGAACAGTTAACATCATGTTCGAAACCTAACTTATTGGCTAAAGTCAGAGTGAACAGTTGCTCATATTGTGAATTGAAACACAAATATATCCCTTTTTTTATTCCATTGCTACTGAGAAACAGCTGGTTGAAGTTATGCAAACAAATCACAGCCCCATCTAGGAAACCCACTCAGGTGTTGAGGTTCTTTCAATCGCATGACCATATGGTATATAAAGAGAACCTCTTTGGGCTGATCTTGTGTGGAAAAAGATCAATATAGAGCAACACAAAGAAAATATGAATAATTCCTGCACGAGGGAGAGGAAGACAAGTACCAGGACAAAGGAAAGGAGTGGGACAAGGGCAAGGAAGAGAGAGAGGAGTTAGAATGCATGGTGGCGCTCAAAGAAGGGCCAGAGCTAGGGTAGCTGATGAAATACTGTAAATGGCAGCTATATTGCATATTTCTGTTATTTTTCTGTAATGTCCTGTTGCAATTGAAGCCTTTACTGCAGCAATTCTCTGTCTTCTTTTTTCATAAACCGTACATTCTATAAAGCTACTCTGAGATGGGTCATTCATTTTTTGTACTTAATTTCTGAGGCAAAAGAAACAAAATGTGTGCATTTTCTAAACCCAACAAAACAAAAATGTAAAGGCTTCAAAAGAAACTGCAGTGCAAAACACAATATATGATCAAAATACTGTGAAACCTGACAAATATACAAGAATGCAGTTTCTGTAATTCCATCTGATGTTAGTCTTTTTATGACATTGTGCTATGATTGACTAAATGTTCCTGTTGAAAGAGAACATGTGTTAGTGTTTTGGTAGACATAAGATATTATAAGATAATCCATTATTTGTCCCGCAGTGGGGAAATTGCAGTTTGCAACAGCAGCAGGGTACAGAACAACACTCAGAGTTTAATTAAATATGGAAAATACAAAATATACGATACAAGATACAGGGAGTCATATAAAATATGAAGATAAGGATTTAAGGGTATCAAAAAGTAAAATAATATAATAATATATAAAGTAAGTGAGAGTTAATTGTGGTGGCTGCCGCTATGAATAAGCAATGAGTGTGTTGTTGTCCTGTAGCTGTGTTGTTGTCCTGTAGCTGTGTTGTTGTCCTGTAGCTGTGTTGTTGTCCTGTAGGTGTGTTGTTGTCCTGTAGGTGTGTTGTTGTCCGGTTGGTGCGTTAAGAGTTGAGGAAAATTGTTGAAAGTATTGAAAAAATGTTACAGCTGTAAGTGAGAGGTATTTGTTCACCCTTTTGTCCTGTATCTCTGTTGTTGTCCTGTAAGTACGGGGACATTCTCCCCGAGGCAAGTAGGGTGAAGTGCCTTGCCCAGGGTCACAACGTCATGTGGCACGGCCTGAAACGAACCGGCACCCTTCGGATAAATAGCCTGACTCCCTAACCGCTCAGCCATCTGACCTCTCCCTGCTGTTGTTATTTACTCCTGTTGTTGTCCTGTAGCTGTGTTGTTGTCCTGTAGCTGTGTTGTTGTCCTGTAGCTGTGTTGTTGTCCTGAAGCTGTGTTGTTGTCCTGTAGCTGTGTTGTTGTCCTGTAGCTGTGTTGTTGTCCTGTAGCTGTGTTGTTGTCCTGTAGCTGTGTTGTTGTCCTGTAGCTGTGTTGCTGTCCTGTATCTGTGTACATGCAGCTATTTATGGGTGGTGGACTAGAGGTCTGTCCTCGTAGTGAACCTAGATGAGGACTCATTTTACATGCACCAATGCTTTCCCGTTAACAGTGCTTTCAGCCTTCTCTGAACATGTAATCTCCTTAGTACGTCATACCGGACAGTACCACCATGACTGTCCTGTTTTATCAATAAGACATAGGAATTAAGAATACAACTAATATGAGGTGAAACATCCTAGCATACAGCTAACTCTGCTACATCTACATAATACGATGTGTGTTGGATTTTCTTAACTAACATGTTATTGCTCTAAAACAAAAAATGCATTATTGATTGAATGAACAGATTGATTGAATGAACAGAACAGATCAAGTGTATTGATTTTTTTTCACATGACAAATCATATATCATATAATGGATATATGATCATATATAATGGAAGCTGAATGGCAGACTTTTACACAGGCTCCATTTTGTTGCTGTCCCTGGAGGTCTGAATGTGGGTCTGACCTCCTGCTTTAAATGGAAGTCACTCAGCCTCGGCAGACGAGGGGGACAGTGACATCTCCTCTCTCCTCTGAGTGATAACCTGTCTTTAAAACCCTTTGACTCTGTCACACAAGTGAGTCATCATCATACATTCTTTGTAAGGGTCACAACACAGTGGTCTATTGGTCTGCAACCCTTACAGCTTTCACCTTTTAACCACAAATGTTAAAATAGATTATAGAATTCACAATGGCTCTAGCCTGTTGGGTGAGAGAACATCAGACAGCAGTAAAGAAGGGTTTTATTCTCATGGGCTGAATCCAACCGTACAGTACCCCTTGGAAGAGAGGAATGATTGGAGTGTAATTCCTTTTGACAGAGGCTGTCATCCTCATGTATCTGTCGCCGGGAATGAATGCACTACTCTATAAACAGTCTTCTTTCAGAGCCATGTAAAAAAAAGAAGAACATTTGCCACAAACATTTTCTGCTCTCTGTTTCAGGGATTTTTATTTTGAGATTTGGTCTTGTGTGCTGTACAGTAACACCACATTTTGATCCACAGAGCCGACAGTGTCATGTCACCAGTGAAAGGGTTAAATCTCTATGCATCACTTGCGTATGTGTAAAGGTATGTGAAAAGGAGGGATGCACTTTCTATGATTAATATTCATGAAATCAGTCCCACTTTCAGAACAAGAGACTAAAAGTAGCTGTTGCTTTCCAGTAATCAGCAGCTTTGTGTAAGCTCTGCAATTGAGAACTTGAAAAAAGCAATGACACCAAAATGGTGTCTCTTGGTCGGAACATTCCACTTGAAGCCATGAGTTTTCAGTTTGGTTTCATCACAGATATGTTTACATGTTTGGGTTTCTTTGGCTGTTCAAAAGTCTGTTCAGACAAGTAGGTAATAATTGATAACAGTTTAGATTTTCTTGGTTTAACCGGAAAAGGTTCAACTGAGATAAATAAAAATGATGAAGTTCAAGGTAAAAACACAAAGAGAATAAGATGTTTCGGTCATCAGATTGTTGAATTGCTGATGACCTGCTTTGGTGCATCAGTGCAACTGTAACTGGCACAGGTCAATATTATCCCACAGGACCAACAGGCTTTTAGACAAACACACCCCTAGTTTAATAGTTTAAAGCAACATCATCCATGGCACTGTAGCTAGGCGATGATTGAACTGACACAACGTAATTTGACATGGCCAGGAATCGAACCGGCAACCTTCTGATTAATAGCACGATTCCTTAACCACTCAGCCATCTGATCTTCCTGTGCCTAGTGCACCAGACATTGAAACATTGAAAAGGCAACAATATTTCAAATGAGGGACGTGCAAATCAACAACAAACACTCAGTTCACTGCTAATTATGTTTGTGACCACAGAATTTTTACAAGACAACTTACCTTTTGCAATACAGGACAGATAATCTTGTGAGGAACCATGCAGGACTTGACATCATGAACATGGACTACAGCAGGCAAGCGCTACAGCTGGTAGTCAGATGAGGGAGCAGTGCCTGGGAGGCAGGACAGACGGGGAATCGCAGGCCCAAATGTATCGACTGGATAAGACCTGGGGGTCTCTGACAGCATGACTGTATTGTGAATCAATGAGGCACATGACAGACGTAGAGTTGAAAACGTGTGCTAGAATTCGCACATAGAATGGCAGTAATTATGAATGTGTGGTAAACAAACGTATACAATGGGCTGCCGCATGCTCCTGACCATTTCAAGAATCATTACAGTGAGATGATTATCCTGAGGCAATGGCAGGGGATCATGGCCCAGACCCACAGCTAACATGAAAGAAAATGAAAATTGACACTAAAATCATTCTTGAAAGCTTTTATGGAATAGAAAAGGCTGTCAGTTTGCAACAATGTGCTCACATGCTCTCGAAATCACTACGGGCTAGGAACATCAAAAGGTCACCAAGTGCTTGAAACTAAGCAATGAAATGTACTTTTATACACATGAAGGCATAGGAGCCTGTTCGTCATGTATTTTCCCTCTACTTCAAAGGGAAGACAGAAACAAGTGCCTCACATCTTTTCGACTGAGTCTTAAAACTATTTTCTTCCTTGCACTCAATTCATCCTAGAAACCCTTCAACCTTATACCGTCTCTACAACCTGTTAAGTAAATGTATAGGGCAGCCGAACCACTCATCAGTAAATAGATCTGAACATTTCAGCACGGAGGAGACAGTTCTGTTTCAGCTCCTCAAAACACAATGATTAACTTCATACATGGCTGGAGCAGTTTTCACTTCCAGATCTCTGTCATTTATAACAGTTTAACTGTCATGGGAGAACAACGTGTTCTTACAATGTGAGTCAAAACACAAATGATCCAACCCCTCCCGCCCATAGGGTTAGGTTTAGGGCTAGGGTTAGTCATCACAACACACATCACAAGGCTCAAACCCCTCCCACCCATACAAAAATGATTTTGATGTTTTGAAAGAAATCGATTTATTTATCGGGTCATTTAACTAATTTTCTGTCTGAACAAATTGCACAATTATGAGGTGCTTCTTGACCTGTTTGTTTTTTCGGATGTTGTGAAACTGAAATCATCAGGCCCCTGCTGATACGTCCCCCAACATGGACGACAGACTGTGCGCTGACCAACAACCTGTTAAAACTAGCTGAAGAACCAGCCTTTACAGAGTCATTGAATCATCATTGTGACCTAGTGTTGTAGTGCTGCCAACATTATGGTACACATGTAGGCTTGAGGGCATTTAAGGATCCATGACAGGGTAGATACTGTATACTTTTATTACCTCATTTTGGGCTATGTTCCCACCACCTTTAAAGCTAAAGCTACTTCATCACAGGAAGGATAGCTGTTCAATCACAGTAGACAATTAAGAGAAAATTGCTCTGCTCTTCAAATTATCCCTATACGTGAGACACAAGCTATAGCTATTAGCTGTCTTATAGAACTAGCGTGGAACTGCGACCAGTTCAGAACCCGAAAGTTTCCAGAGAGAAGGATTTTTTCCTTGTCTTCCTTGAGGGTTTAAAATGGTTGAGGGGCAGTTCTATGGGTGTATGTGAAGCCCTCTGTGACATTGCTTGTAAAAAGGGCTATAATAATAATTTGCATGAATGTACCAGAGCATTGGCAATTTGTTTAAAATAATGAGAAATTGTTTTTTAACTAGTGACTAAAACAAGTACTTCAGAGATGACAGAGAATTTCAATTGGGATCTGAGAAATATAGGTACCAAAGCCACTGAGAACAATTACCAGCTGCATCACGGGCACTGCACTATCTATCTATAATTCCAGTAATCTGTGTGTGTACCACAATTTTTTCTTGGGCACTGTGCACTCTCTATCGTTGAAATAATCTGTATTTGTGTGTTTAACTGGTATTTTAATCATCGACTGCGTCACGGGCACTGTGCAATGCTGCCACCAACACGCCAAACTCAGATTAAAATGCACTCTGCGCAATCTTGACGCAGCTTCTTCTTATCTTTCATTCCGAGGGAAGCCAAGACCAATCAGAACGCTCGTTAATGAAGAGTGCCCGTGCCTGGACGCTCACTACTCAGTCAACATGGTGAGTTCAGTCTATTCTAAGCATTTTGTTTCAATACATGCTGTTGCTGCAATATTGTTAGTGCACATGTTAAACTGTTTACGATAATTTACATTTCTTATAATCTCGGAGGACTAAATAATAAAACGGAAGTAATATATCTCGTCAGCTACCGGCAAACTGGTCTAGCTAGCCTAACTTGCTAGCATAGCTAACTAGCCTAGCTAACAAGATACCTACATGTCATGAGCTGGTAAAGTTCGATAGCTGCCGCTAGCTTCCTTTACTCATCCAGCTAGCTAATGTTTGCTAGCCACAACATGTTCGTGCTATGAAGCTAACTTTGCTAGCTCTGTATACTTGCCTTTGTAGGCTGGTAGCGTAACTATGAACATGTTGAAATAACCTAGCTAGCTCTAAATACTTACATATGCCTTTTGTGGGCTGGTAGCGTGACTACTATCATGTTAAAATAACTTGGCTGGCTAGCTTCTAATTTGCTAGTTACGTTTCCGAGCTTGCTATCTCATTGACTGGCGCGGTAAACGAATGCTAGTAGCTACTGAATTGCTTTTGTCAATAGCGAACAGCGTTTTAGGGACTGCTATGGTATGACAAATTGCTAGCCTGTCCAGAGCGAATCGTGTAAATCTACGACTTGTATGATATCCCTGCTTGTTAAGTAGCAATAGCGAGATATTCCAAAATCCAAACAATAATTTTATACCATATTGGACCTGCCTTGATCTGGATTAAGGAAATCATAGACTTACAGTGGCGAATACTAGCCTCATTGCATATCCATTCATAAGCTACTGGTCAAGAATTGAAATGAGGATGTCGTGACGCGAGATCCTAAACATAATATCAAGGCCAGTCGTGTTGGGGCCTATATGTTGTTATTAGCTAGTTATAGTCGACACAAGTAGTATATTAGGAGTAACTGTATGAGGTCTCTTGTTCATGACAGTCTTCAGCAGATGCTAATAATGGCTCGAGCCAAGCAGCACCTTTTCCTGGTGTCCCACCTTCGGGAATGCCCCCATCTTTTGTAAGTTGGTGTTGGAACAGTCCACCATCTCTTCTGTGTTGCACCCTATGGCTTCTCTTCATGACATGGGTCACGTTGTGGATCAGAGCTGTGGAATCTGATTGGTTGCAATTGTTCTTTTACTGTTTTTATAATTGGCTGTGTGTAGATGGGACCACCAGGAATGCCACCTCACTTCCCCCCAATGGGAATGCCCCCCATGGGTCAGAGGCCGCCCAGCATGAGCCCCATGCCCCCAGGGATGATGCCCCCAGGGATGATGCCCATGGGTGGACCCCAGATGGGACAGGTAAGCACCGTGTGAAGGACGAGGAGTGAGGGAGCCCACATTTGGCCAGTTGGCTTGGAGTCCTTTTTTGTGTTGATCCCAACAGGGCAGATCTTATCCAATAGAGCGATGCAGGCCCTGGATGGAAGTGTTAGTGTTGTTAGTGTGGGCTGTGTTTTTGAGTAAAAGATTGTCACCAGTAAAAAATAAAAATACCAACAAATATTATAACCCTGGTTGTGCTAATTACGTGTTTCTGTTTGTAAACTTTCTCCCTCGCTGTCACAGTCTCACACAGGGTATTAATACTGTGAGGGAGACAAGCCAGTGCCTCACATAAATATGTAATGATCCTCTCTCTTATCAGATGCCAGGTATGATGCCCCCCATGATGGCTGGGATGATTATGCCCCCTCGTATGCCCGCGGTGGCCATGCAACCAACAGGACCGGTAACTCCTAGCCTCACGCACCACTCTCTCCCAGCCTCACACACCACTCTCTCCCAGCCTCACACACCACTCTCTCCCAGCCTCACTCACCACTCTCTCCCAGCCTCACTCACCACTCTCTCCCAGCCTCACACACCACTGTCTCCCAGCCTCACGCACCACTCTCTCCCAGCCTCACACACCACTCTCTCCCAGCCTCACACACCACTCTCTCCCAGCCTCACTCACCACTCTCTCCCAGCCTCACTCACCACTCTCTCCCAGCCTCACACACCACTCTCTCCCAGCCTCACGCACCACTCTCTCCCAGCCTCACACACCACTCTCTCCCAGCCTCACACACCACTCTCTCCCAGCCTCACTCACCACTCTCTCCCAGCCTCACTCACCACTCTCTCCCAGCCTCACACACCACTCTCTCCCAGCCTCACTCACCACTCTCTCCCAGCCTCACTCACCACTCTCTCCCAGCCTCACACACCACTCTCTCCCAGCCTCACACACCACTCTCTCCCAGCCTCACGCACCACTCTCTCCCAGCCTCACACACCACTCTCTCCCAGCCTCACGCACCACTCTCTCCCAGCCTCACACACCACTCTCTACCAGCCTCACACACCACTCTCTCCCAGCCTCACACACCACTCTCTCCCAGCCTCACGCACCACTCTCTCCCAGCCTCACACACCACTCTCTCCCAGCCTCACGCACCACTCTCTCCCAGCCTCACACACCACTCTCTCCCAGCCTCACGCACCACTCTCTCCCAGCCTCACACACCACTCTCTCCCAGCCTCACGCACCACTCTCTCCCAGCCTCACGCACCACTCTCTCCCAGCCTCACGCACCACTCTCTCCCAGCCTCACGCACCACTCTCTCCCAGCCTCACGCACCACTCTCTCCCAGCCTCACTCACCACTCTCTCCCAGCCTCACACACCACTCTCTCCCAGCCTCACGCACCACTCTCTCCCAGCCTCACACACCACTCTCTCCCAGCCTCACGCACCACTCTCTCCCAGCCTCACACACCACTCTCTCCCAGCCTCACACACCACTCTCTCCCAGCCTCACACACTGCAGCCCAGAATATATCTTGCTGCCTGCAACAGCCTTAGCTTCAGCACCCTTAACACCCTGAACGTAGCAGTAGCTGTTCCAGACCAAGCCACAGCTAGCTGATACCCATCTCACATGCATCAGTGATGCAGAGGAGGTAGTATTGGTTAGTGACAGCAGTCAGATGCTGTAGTGATGCAGAGCAGGTAGTATTGGTTAGTGACAGCAGTCAGATGCTGTAGTGATGCAGAGCAGGTTGTCACCTGTCACATGAGGTGTCCCCAGGCCTGATGGTTGATGCAGCTGGAGGGAGGCAGTCTGCTTGTCTTAATGAGTCCTGTCAGCTTCACACATGTCACAGTAGTCAGCCATGTCTCTGAGTTTGCTGAACAATGAACTACCTCTGTTAATATTGTCTTCAGAAACCTTATGTAAGGATGGTGCTGTAGAGCAAACTGTTCTTCTGTTTTTGAAGCCTGGTTTGACTCATGCTTGTGTTTTCTCTGCAGCCTGGAGTGGACACTGGTAAGACCTTTTCACACACTATTACTAATTGGGGCAAATCGTTGATCCTGTCAATGTTTTAATGACTAACCTGTGTTTTTCCTGCCAGCCACCACTCCATCAGGAACAGTGGTGAGTACAGCTTGGATGTGTGTGTCATGGTCATCAGTGGCATTACATTAACACATTCAATCTTTAACACACAAAGGTGTTTTGTCTAACTTATGTTATATAAAACATATACTGCATACGTTTTATGCGTGTGTGTGTCAGGGCTGACTGGAGTGTTAGATATGCATGTCACACAGCAGATTCAATTTTATATTGCTTCCATTCCCTCCCTCTACAAAGATGTGTCAATAATCAGCCCAGTCTAATTGACCGTTGTTTTGTTCAGGGTACAGCTAATGGCTCTCCCCAGGATGACCAGCCCAAGAAGGTGAGAACCTCCCCCCTCCTTCCACCTTTCTGTTCTCAGAAGCTTTGAAAGCTGCCAGTGATTTCCCCTGGAAATCCTCCTCCATTTTGCTGCTTGCCATCCATGTGTCTGTTGTGGAGACTTGTCATTAAGGCCTGGTATTGTGTTCTGTAGAAGTCCCTGTGGACAGAGCACAAGTCTCTGGATGGGAAAACCTATTTCTACAACACAGAGACCAAGCAGTCCACCTGGGAGAAGCCAGACGACCTCAAGTCTCCTGCAGAAGTATGATGGTGCTCCCCTCACTCCTAACCCTCAGAACCTCTTGTAGCTCTCTCTCTCTCTTCTCTCTCTCTCTCTCTTCTATTTCTCTCTCACTCCATTGCTTTCTTTTTCTCCATTTCTCTCTCGCCAGTTTTCTGACATGTTTTTGTGTTTCTAGCAAATGTTGTCAAAATGTCCGTGGAAGGAGTACAAGTCTGACACGGGGAAACCATACTTCTATAACTCCCAGACCAAGGAGTCCAGATGGACCAAGCCCAAGGATCTGGAGGATCTGGAGGGTAAGTCAGGGCAGCGGCTCACCCCCCCCCCTCTCTGTGCCCCTCCACTGGGGGAGTACCTGCTTGCCTGTTTTAACATCCATCTCTCTGCTTTCTTTTAGCCATGATCAAAGCCGAGGAGAATGGGTGAGTAGTTTCTCTCCCCCTCCAAGTGTTCTGCGGTCTGCAAGGATGGACATTTACTCACTATTACTCTGAAAATTGATCTTATTATCATTATGGCAAAACAAATGACCGTGTCATCCTGTCTAAACGTATCTCTTTTACATCTGTCTGTCCGAGGCCTGCCTCTCTTTGAAATAAAATGCTGGCTTCAGTTTGGGTAGTGTCGATTGAAAATACAGGCCTTGTGTTATAACTAATACTGAGATTCAAAGCAGAGGCTTGTGCTGTTAATACAATGACTGAAGGTAGACACCTAAGCACTTATCATGTTTAATACCCAGAGCATCTGTAGTTTGCTGTTTGTATTTATTTGTCCATTGCTGCAGTACAACACAAGGTCATTCTGAGAGGTGGGATTCTGATGACACGGCAAACAGCAGCTACGTGGAACGTATAAAAAGAGAAATATGTCTCCCCCTCTTTCTCCTGTCTCTCACTCCTCCTCCTGTGTCCCCCTCCTCCTCCTCCTCGTGTCCCCTCCTCCTCCTCCTGTTTCCCCTCCTCCTCCTCCTCGTGTCCCCTCCTCCTCCTGTGTCCCCTCCTCCTCCTGTGTCCCCTCCTCCTCCTCCTTGTGTCCCCTCCTCCTTCTCCTTGTGTCCCCTCCTCCTCCTCCTTGTGTCCCCTCCTCCTCCTCCTTGTGTCCCCTCCTCCTCCTCCTCCTGTGTCCCCTCCTCCTCCTCCTCCTGTGTCCCCTCCTCCTCCTCCTTGTGTCCCCTCCTCCTCCTCCTGTGTCCCCTCCTCCTCCTCCTCGTGTCCCCTCCTCCTCCTCCTGTGTCCCCCTCCTCCTCCTCCTGTGTCCCCTCCTCCTCCTCCTCGTGTCCCCTCCTCCTCCTCCTCGTGTCCCCTCCTCCTCCTCCTCGTGTCCCCTCCTCCTCCTCCTCCTCGTGTCCCCTCCTCCTCCTCCTCCTCGTGTCCCCTCCTCCTCCTCCTCCTCGTGTCCCCTCCTCCTCCTCCTCGTGTCCCCTCCTCCTCGTGTCCCCTCCTCCTCGTGTCCCCTCCTCCTCCTCCTGTGTCCCCCTCCTCCTCCTCCTCGTGTCCCCTCCTCCTCCTCCTGTGTCCCCTCCTCCTCGTGTCCCCTCCTCCTCCTCCTCGTGTCCCCTCCTCCTCCTCCTCGTGTCCCCTCCTCCTCCTCCTCGTGTCCCCTCCTCCTCCTCCTCCTCGTGTCCCCCTCCTCCTCCTGTGTCCCCCTCCTCCTCGTGTCCCCCTCCCCCCTGTTCCCCCCCCCTCCTTGTGTGTCCCCCTCCTCCTCGTGTCCCCTCCTCCTCCTCGTGTCCCCCTCCTCCTCCTGTGTCCCCCTCCTCCTCGTGTCCCCCTCCCCCTGTTCCCCCCCTCCTTGTGTGTCCCCCTCCTCCTTGTGTCTCCTCCTCCTGTGTGTCCCCTCCTCCTCCTCCTTGTGTCCCCTCCTCCTCCTCCTTGTGTCCCCTCCTCCTCCTCCTTGTGTCCCCTCCTCCTCCTCCTCCTGTGTCCCCTCCTCCTCCTCCTCCTGTGTCCCCTCCTCCTCCTCCTTGTGTCCCCTCCTCCTCCTCCTGTGTCCCCTCCTCCACCTCCTCGTGTCCCCTCCTCCTCCTCCTGTGTCCCCCTCCTCCTCCTCCTGTGTCCCCTCCTCCTCCTCCTCGTGTCCCCTCCTCCTCCTCCTCGTGTCCCCTCCTCCTCCTCCTCGTGTCCCCTCCTCCTCCTCCTCCTCGTGTCCCCTCCTCCTCCTCCTCCTCGTGTCCCCTCCTCCTCCTCCTCCTCGTGTCCCCTCCTCCTCCTCCTCGTGTCCCCTCCTCCTCGTGTCCCCTCCTCCTCGTGTCCCCTCCTCCTCCTCCTGTGTCCCCCTCCTCCTCCTCCTCGTGTCCCCTCCTCCTCCTCCTGTGTCCCCTCCTCCTCGTGTCCCCTCCTCCTCCTCCTCGTGTCCCCTCCTCCTCCTCCTCGTGTCCCCTCCTCCTCCTCCTCGTGTCCCCTCCTCCTCCTCCTCGTGTCCCCTCCTCCTCCTCCTCCTCGTGTCCCCCTCCTCCTCCTGTGTCCCCCTCCTCCTCGTGTCCCCCTCCCCCCCTGTTCCCCCCCCTCCTTGTGTGTCCCCCTCCTCCTCGTGTCCCCTCCTCCTCCTCCTCCTCGTGTCCCCCTCCTCCTCCTGTGTCCCCCTCCTCCTCGTGTCCCCCTCCCCCCTGTTCCCCCCCCTCCTTGTGTGTCCCCCTCCTCCTTGTGTCTCCTCCTCCTGTGTGTCCCCTCCTCCTCCTCGTGTCTCCTCCTCCTCGTGTCTCCTCCTCCTCCTGTGTCCTCCTCCTGTTTTCCCCCCTGTTCCCCCCCCCTCCTTGTGTCCCCTCCTCCTCCTCGTGTCCCCTCCTCCTCCTCGTGTCTCCTCCTCCTGTGTGTCCCCTCCTCCTCCTCCTCGTGTCTCCTCCTCCTCCTGTGTCCCCTCCTCCTCGTGTCCCCTCTGTAGGACTGCAGACGTCCCCGCCCCTGGCACCCTCCCCACACCTGTCCTGCAAGCTCACGCCGCCGCCGCCATGGCAACTATGATGGAGGCGGAGAGCGTGGTGGTGAGCGTGGCCCTGCCCGTGGTGGAGGAGCACCTGACCCAGGGGGCAGTTCAGGGGGGCGAGGGCAGCACCGAGGCCCCCCCAGCTTCCACAGAGAGCACTGCCCCAACAGAGCTTCCTGCCAGGTAAGAAGAGACCACCCGTGCTGGGGCACACACACACACTCTTGACTCTGTCTCACTGACTGTCTCTCTCTCTCCCTCTGACTCTGTCTGCCTACTGTCTTTCTGCCTGCCTGTCTTGCCTATGGTGTTCAGCACTGAGGGCTCCAAGGAGGATCGTCCAGAGATCCAGAAGAAGACTTACAAGTGGAACACCAAGGAGGAGGCCAAGCAGGCCTTCAAAGAGCTCCTGAAAGAGAAGGTGAAGACCCGCCAACTGCTGGGTCTAGGGTTCTGACCCCACCCACTGCTGGGTCTAGGGTTCTGACCCCACCCACTGCTGGGTCTAGGGTTCTGACCCCACCCACTGCTGGGTCTAGGGTTCTGACCCCACCCACTGCTGGGTCTAGGGTTCTGACCCCACCCACTGCTGGGTCTAGGGTTCTGACCCCACCCACTGCTGGGTCTAGGGTTCTGACCCTAAGACTGCTGTACAGCTGACATGAGCGGGTAGTGTCAGAGTCCTGTCTGTCAGACGTGTCCTGGCTGATTAATAACAGGTTGTTTTTGTTCATATTGTCCGGACGACATGTTGTTATTGGTTAGAGAAAATGTTGTTCTGAGGGATCGTACTTCATTTCACCTCATTACAACCCCACCTGTCTGGTGTGGCTTGTTCAGAAGGGTGTTTATGATGCTGTGAGGCACTCTTCCTCCACCCAGACTTTATGTGTGTTGTGCTGAGTGCTTCCCTAGGCAGCAACACTGATCACACCTCCACTACTGTGGAAAACGCCTGGTTAGGAGCTCTCACAGTATGGCTTCCCCCCCGCCTATACTATACTTAGGTTCCAAACGCTTCCCAGTATTGTGTGTGTGTGTGTGTGTGTGTGTGCTCACGGGTGTATTTAATCAACTTCTCTCCAGAGCACTCGGAGGTCTTAGCATGATTGCTAAGTCTCAGCTCCCTGTGTGTGTGCGCACACACGTGCACATGGTGTGTGTCTGTCTGTGCAAGGTGGCTCACTGGGTCTATATTTAGGTCTTTTTAATTTGGTGCACAAAGCCCTCCTTTGAGATTGCTCGCTATTTGCCTACGAGATCTTAATGGCTCTGTCTTTATGATTAGCGTTGCCGGATGAAGGCGGGGGGGGGCTTGGATGACGCGAGGGGGGGCTGGATGAAGGCGAGGGTGGGCTGGATGAAGGCGAGGGTGGGCTGGATGTAGGCGAGGGGGGGCTGGATGAAGGCGAGGGGGGGCTGGATGAAGGCGAGGGGGGGCTGGATGAAGGCGAGGGGGGCTGGATGAAACTTGATGTAGTCGGGTGCAGTCCCGTTCACCACTTGGAAGGTCAGTACCAGGGTCTTGAATCTGATACGGGCCGTGATGGGTAGCCAGTGGAGAGAGATGAGGAGCGAGGTAACATGGGAGCGTATGCCTGCCCACCTCCATGCCTGCCCACCTCCATGCCTGCCCCGCCCCTACATATCAGAACCAGATCACCTACAGGAGTAGGGTTGGAAAGCTGCAGATGTTGGTGTTGACAAGGGTTGAGTGGGACGTCCAGTCATGTGGCTGCTTTACAGGTGGTCATCAGAGAGATGAGGGTTGAGTGTCCTTCATCCCTCATCTTCATCCTTCTGTTTTTCACAGGGTGTCTCGTCTAATGCATCATGGGAGCAGGCCATGAAAACCATCATCAACGACCCCCGTTACAGGTATGCCCGACCCTCATCGGTCCAGTCATTGGCCGTGTGAACACAGCCGAGCTGGGCTGATTGGCCGTGTGGACAGTGCTGTTTGTGAAGCAAATGTAACTTTAAAGTCACTGATGTGTGGAACTGAGCCAGGTCTTGTTTAAAAACTCGGCACAGTGAACTATAAATGTCAGCCAGCTTCTCAGTCTCCTGATCATCATACATACCAGATCAGACAACCTTAACAAGCTACTGTGGTGTGTGTGTCTGCAGTGCCCTGCCCAAGCTGAGTGAGAAGAAGCAGGCGTTCAATGCCTACAAGGTCCAAACAGAGAAGGAGGAGAAGGAAGAGGCCAGGATCAAGTACAAGGAATCCAAGGAAACCTACCAGAGGTTCTTGGAGAACCATGACAAGATGACCTCCACCACCAGATACAAGTATGTGGCTCCTGATACCATGACAACATGTTATTCCTGGAGTCACCTAGATGTGGGTTTGAATCCCCCTTAGCCCCTGGATGGGCAGCTCCTCCCTCAGTGTGGACTTTGTATCGTGGGTTTGCATCCCAAACTCTGCAGGTTGCACTTCTTTGTTACATGACCTGGTGGGTTAGGGTTAGGTTAACCCTAACCACTCCTGGGTTAAATAACCTGGTTAGGGTGAATGCTACTGGATGTTGTTAGTTCATGGGGTGCCCTCGTGGCTCTGGTTAATAGCACGATGGATTCTGTCATTGATGTTGGTTCTGACATTATGATGCCTTTTCATAAAGGAGCGGTCCCTTAATGCACCTCACACTGTGATGTGGCCTGTCTTCACACTGAGCATTTCCACTGGAAGTAGTCTACATGCTTCCAGTGGTTCTTCACCAACCCAGGTAGTTAGAATAGCTTAGGGCCTTTGCTTTCCCTGTTAAGAAACGGGTTTGAAAGCAGAACAGAATGTCAGTTTCATCCCAAACAAGTTCACTTCCTGCAAGTGGCATCTGGGTTGTGCGGGGCTTGTGTGAGTCACTGACACCTCCACAGGGGACGCAAATCCACTGTCAACCTTGACCACAGGCCAGTTTGGCCGGCGTGGTGGCGGTGACAGGGTGAGTGACGTCACAGGCTGGGCAGCTGGAGAGAGGCAGCAAGGTCGTCTGGCTCCTGCTGTCCACCTGCAGTTCCACAATGGTCTGCTCAAGCCCTGCTGCCACTGCCTTCTACTGGAACCACCAGCTCACACCCCCTGTTGGTGCTGAGAGAGAGGGACTGTTTAGATACTTTCATTAGTGCCTGGTATCATACTGCTCTCTTGTGGAGGGAAATATAATTGCTGCACAAAGGGTGTCACTCAGCTCCACTTTAATGTGTGTGTGTGTGTGTGTGTGTGATGCTCGACCCAGGAAAGCGGAGCAGATGTTTGGGGATCAGGAGGTGTGGAGTTGTGTTCCAGAGAGGGACAGACTGGAGATCTATGAAGACGTCCTGTTCTACCTGGCTAAGAAAGAGAAGGTTAGCCTACCTACCACCTTTAGCCCTCCACCCTGACCATAACCCTCCACCCTGACCATAACCCTCCACCCTGACCATAACCCTCCATTCTGGCACTTACAAACACACACTCACACTTGTTCCCATTTTGATGTCTCCAGGAACAAGCCAAGCAGCTGCGGAAGAGAAACTGGGAGGCCCTGAAGAACATCCTGGACAACATGGCCAATGTGACGTACCGTACCACGTGGTCTGAGGCACAGCAGTACCTGCTGGACAACCCCACGTTCGCAGAGGATGAGGAGCTACAGAGTGCGCTCACACACACTTCACACACACCTCACACACACTCACACACACCTCTCACACACATTCCCCACCACTCAGTCACATCCTTGTTAGTGCCTGTGTGTGTGTGTGTGTGTGTTTATCTCAGAGGAAAGTGCCTGTTGTTGTGATTGTGTCTTTATGAATGTGTATTAAAGTGTGTATTATGTTTGTGTTACTGGATGAATGTCTTCCCATCCACTGTCTCTAACGCCCTCCTCCATCCCCCTCCCTTTATCCTTCTGTCTCTCTTTCCTCCTCCCTCTCCTCTCCACCCTCTCCTCTCCTTCCTCTCCTCCTTCTCCCCTCCTCCTCCTCTCATCTCCTCCCTCCCCCTCTCCTCTCCTCCTTATCCTCTCCTTCTTCTCCTCCCTCTCCTCTCCTCCCTCCCCTTCTCCTCTCCTTCTTCTCCTCCCTCCTCTTCTCCTCCCTCTCCTCTCCTCCCTCCCCCTCTCCCCTTCTCCTTCTTCTCCTCTCCTCCCTCTCCTTCTTCTCCTCCCTCTCCTCTCCTTCTTCTCCTCCCTCTCCTCCTTCTCCTCTCCTCCCTCCCCCTCTGCTCTCCCCTCCTCCCTCCTTGTAGACATGGACAAGGAGGATGCTCTGATCTGTTTTGAGGAGCACATCCGTGCTCTTGAGAAGGAGGAGGAGGATGACAAGCAGAAGTCTCTGCTGAGAGAGAGGAGACGTCAGCGCAAGAACCGCCAGTCTTTCCAGGTCATTTTAGTTACTGATTTATCACCCTCATTTACCCTTGGGAAGTACTTATCAATGTTGATAATAATATTGATCATGCATTTTATTTAAGTGCATCCTTCATTGTCGAGACAAACTCTGGGTGCTACTGGTTTGATTAGGGAGAAAAACACTACTAATAGAAGTCAAGGGAATAAAAAGTACATCAATATGGTCTTATCTGACATCTGCCCCATACATTCTCTGATCAGAAAGTCCAGTTTTGTATTGTGTGTGTGTGTCTGAACAGCAGTAATGTGTGTGTCTGAACAGAAGTTTCTAGATGAGCTCCATGAACACGGTCAGCTGCACTCCATGTCTGCCTGGATGGAGATGTACCCCACCATCAGCTCTGACATCCGCTTCTCTAACATGCTGGGACAGCCTGGTACGAGCAGCCAATGCATGCACCACACACACACACCTTACAGTACAAACTAATGGAACACAAACAAAGACACTGCCACAAATGTAGAAACACACCTGCATGCATGTGCACTCATATTGATAGTGACAGTTACTTCAAGTGTATACACACACACCTGCAGAAGCATGCACATATTCTCTGAGTGATGATCTTGCAGCCTAGCTAGTGTGTCCGGGCCTGGTCTGGTCTAGCTAGTGTGTCCGGGCCTGGCCTGGTCTAGCTAGTGTGTCTGGGCCTGGCCTGGTCTAGCTAGTGTGTGTGTGTGTGTGTGTGTGTGTGTGTGTGTGCAGATAATCTTGTGTTGCCAGAGCAGCTGTTGAATAACATGCGGATGTTAGTTTATGGTGTCTATTCTGCAGGCTCCACCCCTCTGGACCTGTTCAAGTTCTACGTGGAAGACCTGAAGGCTCGTTACCATGACGAGAAGAGGATCATTAAGGACATTCTCAAGGTGAGAGCACACAGCTGTGTGTGTTTGCGTCATGTGGGAAAGCTTGTATAACATTCTCCTGTGAGTGTTTGTGTGTGTAACTCAGTTGTGGACTTTAACAGGGAAGTTGACACGTGTGTGTGTGTGTGTGTGTGTGTGTGTGTGTGTGTGTGTGTGTGTCTGGCAACCCTTTCCTCTTGCCCTTCTATGTGAGGCCCACTGGTAATCTCTGTAGCAACTCTGTCACATGCAGGATAATAAGATGGCTTCCTTCCTAAGAAGCTCTCTCTTTCTCTGTGCTGCAGGACAAGGGCTTCCTGGTGGAGGTCAATACTGGATTTGAGGACTTTGGTTCTGTTATAAGCTCAGACAAGAGAGCCACGACACTGGATGCTGGCAACATCAAGCTGGCCTTCAACAGTGTAAGAGTGCTGCTCGGAGAGCGGGGTCACAGTAACACAGTAACCCTGGCCAGGAGAGCGAGGTCACAGTAACACAGTAACCCTGGCCAGGAGAGCGGGGTCACAGTAACACAGTAACCCTGGCCAGGAGAGCGGGGTCACAGTAACACAGTAACCCTGGCCAGGAGAGCGAGGTCACAGTAACACAGTAACCCTGGCCAGGAGAGCGAGGTCACAGTAACACAGTAACCCTGGCCAGGAGAGCGGGGTCACAGTAACACCAGAATCGTCTGGCTTCATCTGGGAGGCCACACATTGTAAAGCCCTCCACTGTGGCTCGCATAGCAATATATATAACAGTATTTGTCCCCCTGGTAGCTGCTGGAAAAGGCGGAGGCACGGGAGCGGGAGCGGGAGAAGGAGGAGGCCAGGAAGATGAAGAGGAAGGAGGCAGCATTCAAGAGCATGCTGAAGCAGGCCACGCCCCCTCTTGAGCCAGAGGCCACCTGGGAGACGGTACCTTTTGTCACTTCCGATCTAGTCGTACACCTGGTGTTGTGATGTCACTTCCTAATTATTATCATAGAATGGTAAACTTGGCAAACCTTAAACTGGTTCAGAAGCCTGTTCCATGAAACGAGTTTACTAAATAAGCCCGGCTTCTGTCAGTTTGTCGTACTGGAAAAAGGGGGTCCAGAGAGTATGTGCCAACTACAGGGGTATCACACTGCTCAGCCTCCTTGGTAAAGTTTACTCTAAGGTGCGGGGTTTGGCCGATTTGTTGATCCTCGGATTGAAGAGGAACAATGACGGTTTTGTTATGGACTTGGAACAATGGACCAGATCTTCACTCTCGCAAGGTTTCTGGAGGGAGCCTGTGTTTGTGGATCTGGAGGGAGCCTGTGTTTGTGGATCTGGAGGGAGCCTGTGTTTGTGGATCTGGAGAAGACGTATGAGCAGCTTCCCCAGGGGGGCCATGGGAGGCTGCAGAGTATGCGGCTTTGAGCGCATAGTAACCGCATAGTAACCCTAATTCTTTGAGTGGCCTTTATGGAACAGGCCCTTGGTATATTTAGGAGTGTTTGTTTTAATGTAACATCTTCATTTAGCAGACGTGAACCTGCAACCTCTGGATCAGCAGTCAAATGCTCTGAACTATCCCCATCCCCATGATCTACCACTGAGCTATCCCCATGTTTTACCACTGAGCTATACCCATCCCCATGTTTTACCACTGAGCTATACCCATCCCCATGTTCTACCACTGAGCTATACCCATCCCCATGCTCTACCACTGAGCTATACCCATCCCCATGTTCTACCACTGAGCTATACCCATCCCCACGATCTACCACTGAGCTATACCCATCCCCATGATCTACCACTGAGCTATACCCATCCCCATGTTTTACCACTGAGCTATACCCATCCCCATGTTCTACCACTGAGCTATACCCATCCCCACGATCTACCACTGAGCTATACCCATCCCCATGTTCTACCACTGAGCTATACCCATCCCCACGATCTACCACTGAGCTATACCCATCCCCATGCTCTACCACTGAGCTATACCCATCCCCATGCTCTACCACTGAGCTATACCCATCCCCATGCTCTACCACTAAGCTGTACCCATCGACATTTTCTACCACTGAGCTATACCCATCCCCATGATCTACCACTGAGCTATACCCATCCCCATGTTTTACCACTGAGCTATACCCATCCCCATGTTCTACCACTGAGCTATACCCATCCCCACGATCTACCACTGAGCTATACCCATCCCCATGTTCTACCACTGAGCTATACCCATCCCCACGATCTACCACTGAGCTATACCCATCCCCATGATCTACCACTGAGATATACCCATCCCCATGCTCTACCACTGAGCTATACCCATCCCCATGCTCTACCACTGAGCTATACCCATCCCCATGCTCTACCACTAAGCTGTACCCATCGACATTTTCTACCACTGAGCTATACCCATCCCCATGATCTACCACTGAGCTATACCCATCCCCATGTTTTACCACTGAGCTATACCCATCCCCATGTTCTACCACTGAGCTATACCCATCCCCACGATCTACCACTGAGCTATACCCATCCCCATGTGCTACCACTGAGCTATACCCATCCCCACGATCTACCACTGAGCTATACCCATCCCCATGCTCTACCACTGAGCTATACCCATCCCCATGCTCTACCACTGAGCTATACCCATCCCCATGCTCTACCACTAAGCTGTACCCATCGACATTTTCTACCACTGAGCTATGCCCATCCCCATGCTCCACCACTGAGCTGTAACCATTTGTGTTTTGATTCAGGTCCGAGAGAGATTTCTCAAAGAGTCAGCCTTTGAGGACGTCACTCTGGAGTCAGAGAGGAAGAGGATATTTAAAGACTTCATGCACGTCTTGGAGGTAACCTGCTTCTGCCAAGTCCAGACATATCACGCTATGACAACAGAAGGGAAGTTATGTCACATCTAACCAATGTCCTGTCCTGACAGCATGAGTGCCAGCACCATCACTCCAAGACCAAGAAGCACTCAAAGAAGTCCAAGAAGCACCACAGGAAGAGGTCCCGTTCTCGCTCGGTCAGTAGGCCAATACGCCTGTCTCCCCCTACAGGACAGGAGGAGTAATGTGTTGTGGTTGGAAATGCATAAATGGAATAATTATTCCTCAGAGACTGAGTTGTGTATGTTGAGTGTGGGCAACTTTGAAGCCATTTGTGACATACAGTGTCAAAGATATTATACATCGGACAGTCTGATGTAAACTTGGGTACAGGCAGGGCAATGTGTCACAAGTTATTTGCACAAATGTTCGGGAGGTCAGCAAACGTCTCCCTTCAGCGTCCCACACCTCACTGCACCCTTAAAGGTGCAGTGTCCCATTCTTCACCGCGCCCTTAAAGGTGCACTGTCCACTTGAACCTGTCCAGTGAATTATATAAGTAGTCTGCCAAACTCCCAAATATATTTTGAGGTTGCACAGATTAAATTACATTTGGAGAATTAAGAAGTCAAATATGAGTAAGTACTTTTTAATTGTTCAAATACATAGTCTTTTTTTATGGTAATTTTATATAAACTATTTATTCATTGACTTGAAGAAAATGTGACATATCGTGATATGTGTTGTTATCGAGAGTCGGGTGGCTGAGCGGGTAGAGCATCGGGCTAGTAATCTGAAGGTTGCCAGTTCGATTCCCACTTCAACTTACTTGCCTCAGGGAGAATGTCCCTGCATTTACTGTAAGTCGCTCTGTATAACAGCGTCTGCCTAATGACTAAATGTAAATGTAAAAAAGGATCTATATCAAGATATGAGATTTTGGTCATATTGCACAGCCCTACTGTGAACTCAAATAAATGATCAGTAACGCATTGCAGGTCTATTTAAGCCCCTAAATGTTCTGTTTGTACCCCTAAAATGTTTAGTTAGGGGCTACAGTGCTCCTTGTAAAAAAAGGTAGTCTGTAGCCCTGGGTACAGGTATGGTTTTTTTCACAGTTGACCTGTAGATAGCGCTAATCCCACCCCCCCACCCCCCTGTCTCCACAGGGTTCTGAGTCTGAGGAGGAGGAGTACCACAACAACAACAAGAAGAAGAAACGCTCCCAGTCCAAGTCCCTGTCTGAGCGCTCTTCCAGTGGGGAGTCTGGTGAGACAGGAAACAGGAAGCACTCAATACCGTAGCACTTTGTCTCCAGAAGGCAGTTCTGGTGCAGCATAAACACCAAACCACTTATACATACAAGCACAAAAACAATTTACACAAGTTTTTTTTTAAATTATATATTACCAGGGAACAACAGGACATGCATACACATACACTGTAGTTGATGGTTGTGTGTGATAGAGAGAAGCTCTGGTACGTTACCTGACTTCCTCCTTCCTGTGTGCAGAGAGAAGCTATAAGAAGTCCAAGAAGCACAAGAAGAAGGGAAAGAAGAGGCGACACAAGTCGGTAGGTAGTCTCATGACCATCTGGACCGGAGGGGGTAGGAAGGTCAAGGGTCACCGGGTCAGTTACTCAGCTTCACCTGTGTGTGTGTGTGTGTTCACAACCCTGACCCCCTCGCACAGGCTTCGCCTGAGTCTGAGGGAGAGAAGAAGGGGAGAGACAGGGACAGCAAGCGGGAGAAGGAGCAGGAGAAGGAGAAAGAGAATGACAGATCCAGAGGGAAAGGCCGCTCCGACTCCAAACAGAAGTCTCCCAAAAGGAAAGCTACCAAGGAGGAGGTAGGGCCTTCTGAGGCAGGATGAGTCAGACTCCTGGTCTCGGCCGCTGGGAATGTAGAGTCAAAGGAAAACCCTAAAATTCAAACCATACTTCTAGAATGTTCCGTTTTAGTAAAGACAGCTAGAACCTAAACCATTCTGGGGCCTGGATGTTCTCGGAACACCTGGTGATGTAGTTGTTCCTGCTCTTCCAGAGGATTGTGGAGTGAGGTGTGTCGTGACGTCTTGTTCTCTGCAGGGCGGCTGGGACACGTCAGGCAGTGAGCTGAGCGAGGGAGAGCTCGAGAAGAGGAGGAGAACACTGCTGGAGCAGCTAGATGCACCGTGAAACACCGCTTCCCCCCCACCCGGCCTGCTCCCACCCCCCTCCCTGCCTCCCCCTCCTGGCATATTTCCTCTATCTTAAATTCTCTCATCTGTCCATCTCATCCTACATGCATTCCCCTCAGCGTTTGTCCTCTCAGCCTTGCACACATACATGCTACACTCTCTCTCACACACACACTCTTCATTAGCTGCAGGTGATGCAGCTGGCCTAGTGTTTATTAGGAGGGGAGGCTGGGCTGAGATGGAGAGCGCACATGGCTGTTTGACATGTCACCACGCAGCCACCTGGTATAACTAGTGTATGAATACAAGCAGGCCTGCGGCCCTTCTGATCCCACCCTGTTCTTTGTGTTGTCTTTTTCTAGTTGTACATGTTTAGTTTTTCCTTCATTGCTAATAGTTTGATTTTGGAATAAAAACATATCTCAACACCCTGTTGTTGACTGACTATGCAGGATCTGTATACTTTTCATTAATAGAATAGTGTCAGTTTAGTCTGACATGTATAGAATCCACACACTGGTGTCTGTTTTTTAATGATCTCTTACCACTGATGAGGGTTGGTTGGGTATTTCTTCTTTTGGGCGATTGTGAAAAGCAGGCTTGCATGTAATAATAAACACATTTCCATGACTATTGTCTTTGTGTAGCTTAGTGGTTGGGGGGGGAGTCCACTGGCCAATGAACAAGTGTTAGACTGGAGACATAAGGCAAGCCAGCTGTATGGCAGAGTGGGGTGAGTTGTGCCAGTTTTTACTTAGGTACTTTAAAGCGAGGCCACGACAGTAATGCTTCCAACTAAAATATGTACATATATTTCAGGATGTGGTGCATCCCTGGGAACAATCGCTTTGGATCTGAAATATAGTATTTAAGAAATATCGCTTTCTGAAAAAAGAAGTGGTCTTGTGGCACAACTTGCCCCTGGTGTGGGGTAAATTGTGCCATTGATTATTGAAGTAAAACTGTATATTTTCATCTCAGAAACTGTGATGCTACATAAAAGGTTGACAAATTCAATACAAAATTACTAGTGGTGAGCATAGATTAATTTTTTAAATCTAGATTAATCTCACTGTCATTTGAATTCCGCCGAAGGCATTCACAATATGTGTGCTACCCAAATAAAGACTAAAAGTCTTTGAGAACGGGTTTCTCAAGCCAGGTGGCGCATTAGACCAGGGTCTTGTGATGCATTTCCAAAATGCATCACAAACTGCTTGAGAAAGCTGTTGTACTATGATAATTGGTGATGAAAATAAATTATGTTCAATAAGATGTACTTGTGTTTATTAACTGTTTATTATATTAGCTAGCTTGGCTGATAAAGCTGTGCTGACGGGCTTGCCTCGGTTGCACACAAACATCGTACTTTGACGACCACTCTTCCCCTTCGCTACATCAGTGCTTGGCCCGGAATCTTCGTCATTAGCTGAGGGATGCTTCGCTTTTAGGTGGTATTTGAGACTGGAAGAACTGGTACAGTAAAATAATTCCGCAAAGCACAAGGTGCAAACAACCTTAGTCTTGTCGATGTTTCCATTTGGAAGCTTCTTAAAAATACATTTCCCCTGAAGCAAACCAGGCGGCTTCATGGCTGCATCCATTTTAGCACGTCACGTTTGATGTGATAATAGGTACGTTCGACATGGACTGACATGCATCGCTGAAAACAGTGAATCCTGGTTAAACTTAAGCTCGGTCACTGACGTAGCCATCAAAGTACAATGAGATCGATTCGAGAACTGCCGGCTGTGTATGGAGGACCAAACCTGCCATATTTAAAAATGAATGAATGAATAAATAAATGTCCACATCCATGCATTTAGACATAAATAAATGAATACATGTACTAATTAATGCACAATTGTCAATCAATATTACCTTATAATTGACATGTATTTATGTATTTATTTGTGTATTCATTTATCTATTCATTTATTTATTCATTCATTTATTCATTCATTTATTCATTCATTCATTCCTGTATTTCTTCTTCTCAATATGTTAATGAGATGTGTCAATCAAAATAGGTAATGTGTCAATTCACTAACGGAAAGACTACGTTTAATTATACGTAAACAAACAGCGCTTAATCGGCCGTGACTGATGTCAACGCAGCAAACCACGGCTAGCTGAAATGTCCGACTTCACAGAGCCGTTTTCAACTCCTCCCCGACTGCAAGCGGCTACTCTCGCCGGACGTTTCATGCAGCCTCAGTCCATGTCGAAGGCACCTAATTTCACCCCCATCACCGTGTGACTCCCCAGTCAACACTGTGGAGTCCTTCCGCTTCCTGGGCACTATCCTCTCCCAGGACCTCAAGTGGGAACTGAACATTAGCTCCCTCACCAAGAAAGCACAACAGAGGATGTACTTCCTGCGGCAGCTGAAGAAATTCAACCTGCCAAAGACAATGATGGTACACTTCTACACAGCCATCATTGAGTCCATCCTCACCTCCTCCATCACCACATGGTACGCTGCTGCCACTGCCAAGGACAAGAGCAGGCTGCAGCGTATCATCCGCACTGCAGAGAAGGTGATTGGCTGCAATCTGCCTTCCCTCAAGGACCTGCACACCTCGAGGACCCTGAGACGGGCAAAGAAGATTGTGGCTGACTCCTCCCACCCTGGACATTCCCTGTTTCAGTCACTCCCCTCTGGCAGAAGGCTGCGGTCCATCAGGACCAAAACCTCACGCCACACAAACAGTTTCTTCCCTTCCGCTGTTGGCCTCCTCAACAAGGCCAAGAGCTCACACTGACTGAATGTCTTAAAAACTATTTACATTTTGCACTACATTCAATTCCTGTAATATTTGTATTTTATATTGTATTTTATATTGTAAATTGGCAACTTATATTTTACTTTATTGTATATTTTATTTCAATTGTATTCCACTTAGTATTGCTAGTTTATGTATCCTTAGTATAGTTAGACCATATATAAATGTAAGATTTCTATATGTTTACTGTATGCACCTTCCTGCCAAAGCAAATTCCTTGTCTGTGCAAACTTTCATGGCGAATAAATCCCATTCTGATTCTGATTTCATACACAAGGCACACACACAGGTTCGAAGACTCGTTCTCGCCCCCTACATAGCAATAAAGTGAAAATGTCAGTACACCCCATGAAGATTGTCTTTCTCAAAATATTTGAACATAATGAACATTTAATATTAATTGAAACAATAGGTTTGGAGGTGATGTAGTTAAACTTCCCCAATGGCAAGCATACTTACACCATTTCCCCAGAAAACTATACCCAATCTAGTTTCATCATATTCATTCAGAAACGTGGATCATATAACAAAGTTGTTAAAGTATTTTGTAATAAGCACACAATGCCTAAAATACATTTCTGATGAGACCCCAACCATGCTGGTATGACCTCGTCCAGAAGGAATGACATTAGAAGCATGACCTCTTCCAGAGGAATGACCTCTTCCAGAGGAATGACCTCTTCCAGAGGAATGACCTCTTCCAGAGGAATTACCTCTTCCAGAGGAATGACCTCTTCCAGAAGGAATGACATTAGAAGCATGACCTCTTCCAGAGGAATGACCTCTTCCAGAGGAATGACCTCTTCCAGAAGGAATGACATTAGAAGCATGACCTCTTCCAGAGGAATGACATTAGAAGCAGAGGAGAAGGATGGCAATGCTACCATCAGGATATCAATGAAGACAACAGTTCAATCATTACAACAGAGATGGGGCACAGAGCTAACCTAACTTTCACAAAGCTTTTACTTCAATTCAGGGGTCAGTTCCTTATAATTCAAGGGGTTGATATAGTATCAATTCTTGGAGGACAATGTTTTACTTGACAGTTATATGAACATATATCATGATGTAAATAAAAATATATCATGTTAGCTGGCTAACTCAGATAATTACATATTTGACATATCTGGGGAAAAATCCTCCAGCGTTCTGCCAGGGTCTTGGACATGCGAACTAGTTAATGGTAGGCACCTAACCCTAACCAGCCACTCTCTGGTTTACTAGTTAATGGTAGGCAGCCATCTCTGGTTTTGGCTTAGTTAAATATACAAAATGAAAAATAAAACTAAGTTAAAACAACGTTCAGATTGTATAGAACAGGGTGCTGCAAACATTGTTTAAACACTATGTACATTATTAAATGTGTTAAATGAGAAGTAAAAAAAATTGAACCTTGTTTTCTTTGATGGTAGCAAAATATCTGTACATTTATAAAACTTTGTGCTGTTTGTTCACCATGGTTTTGATATGAAAAACATCAAAAACAGTCTCCCGGGATAAGTGGGACACAAGTAACTGACAGGAAACAGTTCAGTGGTTAAATACTATACATTAAAACTTACAAGTGAGTAGACGCCACTGCCTAAACTTACACTAGCATTTAAAATAGTAAAAAGGAATCCAGTTTTCAAAGCAAGTTCCCTAACTATCCCAAAGTGCCTTTCGCACAGTCCAGCAACCCTCTCACCCTAACCAGAGAACCTTTAAGCTAACCTCTCACCCTAACCACAGAACCTTTGAAAAAATACTTTTTGAATCACTTTATCCAAGACAAACCATGTCCTCTTTAAAATGGTCAGTAGCCCTTGAGTGAAACATTGAAAAGGTGATGGGTTGGTATAAAGTGCTAGTGATGCACATTATGTATTCCAATTAGAATGGTGATAGCACCGGAATGTTGTGAGAGTCTATGGAATTTCATATTCACTCAACAGCAATGGAACCTGATGTTCCGTACATTCAACACATTTCCCACAATGCATTTCTCTGAGACTCTTTACTACAGACATTTGTGTTCAGTTAAACACAGAGGGAAATATTCTATATTAAAGCCTTTTCAAGTTGTATTGCTCGAAGTAACCAAAAAACAACCACAAAATACAACAAACGGAAGACATCTGAACACATCATTTCAGGCACTTGGCTTTCTGAGGTTCCCTCGAACTGATGTTTCTCTTTCTTCCCCTCCCTCTCTCTCTCTCTTCCTCTCTGTCTCTTCCTCTCTCTCTCTTCCTCTCTCTCCTTACACAGTATCGGACCACAGACATGGAGAAAGATATGTACATAGAAGATATGTATTCTTATTCAGTTTATACATATGCTTAATCTATGGCTGCTTTCATCACTCGTCTTTCATTTCAAACATCCCTCACCCCTTTCTTCACTTCCCCTCCTCCCCATCACCTCCCTCTCCCCCCAGCACGTTCTCAATCTTCTTGTCACATGACCCAGCACATCCTCTGTCTCCTTGTCACATGACCACTTCAGCATTGTTGACGGGCCGCAGGTTCTGGTCATCACAGCGTCTCCGGACACTCCTCCTCACCGCGTCAGCTCTGCGGTAAGGCTGGTTTCGAAGATCTGGGAGGATGAGGAGGAGGAAGAGGAGGAGGAGAGGGGATAAAAGAGCAGTCAATCATCTTGCAGGGGCTCCTTGGATGAGCCCACAGACTTGAGTGCTGACAGCCAATCAGACAAAGCAGTTAGAGTTCTACAGGGGAGGGCCGGTGCTCGTCTTCCTCTGGGTCGTGGAAAGACACCAGCAGGAACTTTAGACCTCGCTGATCTGCAGAAGATTTCATACGTTAATAACTAGCCCCTCGGGAAACTTTCTTGGAAACCCCGAGCTACTTTACAGTATGTCTGTCCCTTTATAAAACAGCCAGAAGACTTATTATTATATCCACGGTTACATTTTCACTTTTGTTCAACACTCCCAGAGGTGAGAAAAGAACAAGGTATCGGTGGACTAGGATAGGGCGTTCAATCTAGGGAGGACAGGCCTCACCATCACACAGGCTACATTTCTGGGACTGTAGGAAGTGGTAGGTAAACAGAGGCATGGATGGAAGGAGGGATAGAGAGAAGGATAGAGAGAGGGATGGAAGGAGGGATAGAGAGAGGGATAGAGAGAAGGATGGAAGGAGCGATAGAGAGAGGGATGGAAGGAGCGAAGAGAGAAGGATGGAAGGAGGGATAGAGAGAGGGATAGAGAGAAGGATGGAAGGAGCGATAGAGAGAAGGATGGAAGGAGCGATAGAGAGAAGGATGGAAGGAGGGATAGAGAGAGGGATGGAAGGAGGGATAAAGAGAGGGATGGAAGGAGCGATAGAGAGAGGGATGGAAGGAGTGATAGAGAGATGGAGGGATGGAAGGAGCGATAGAGAGAAGGATGGAATGAGGGATAGAGAGAGGGATGGAAGGAGGGATAGAGAGAGGGATAGAGAGAAGGATGGAAGGAGCGATAGAGAGAGGGATGGAAGGAGGGATGGAAGGAGCGATAGAGAGAAGGATGGAAGGAGGGTTAGAGAGAGGGATGGAAGGAGGGATAGAGAGAAGGATGGAAGGAGGGATAGAGAGAGGGATGGAAGGAGGGATAGAGAGAGGGATGGAAGGAGGGATAGAGAGAGGGATGGAAGGAGGGATAGAGAGAGGGATGGAAGGAGGGATAGAGAGAGGGATGGAAGGAGGGATAGAGAGAGGGATGGAAGGAGGGATAGAGAGAGGGATGGAAGGAGGGATAGAGAGAGGGATGGAAGGAGGGATAGAGAGAGGGATGGAAGGAGCGATAGAGAGAGGGATGAAAGGAGTGATAGAGAGATGGAGGGATGGAAGGAGCGATAGAGAGAAGGATGGAATGAGGGATAGAGAGAGGGATGGAAGGAGGGATAGAGAGAGGGATAGAGAGAAGGATGGAAGGAGCGATAGAGAGAGGGATGGAAGGAGGGATGGAAGGAGCGATAGAGAGAAGGATGGAAGGAGGGTTAGAGAGAGGGATGGAAGGAGGGATAGAGAGAGGGATGGAAGGAGCGATAGAGAGAAGGATGGAAGGAGGGATAGAGAGAGGGATGGAAGGAGGGATAGAGAGAGGGATGGAAGGAGGGATAGAGAGAGGGATGGAAGGAGGGATAGAGAGAGGGATGGAAGGAGGGATAGAGAGAGGGATGGAAGGAGGGATAGAGAGAGGGATGGAAGGAGGGATAGAGAGAGGGATGGAAGGAGGGATAGAGAGAGGGATGGAAGGAGGGATAGAGAGAGGGATGGAAGGAGGGATAGAGAGAGGGATGGAAGGAGGGATAGAGAGAGGGATGGAGAAAGAAGTCCCAATCCAGCCCCGGGAGTCTGAGTGGACAGTCTGCAGTCTGATTAGAATGGAAGGAGTGAAAGAAAGATGTAAGGAAGATGGAAGGCGGGGGGAGGAGAGGGAGGGAGAGATGGAGGAAATAAAGAGGATGTTTTCCAGGTTTAGGGCACATCCACTACAGGGGTGCTATTGGAGAAGTCCCTTACCCTCAAGTGGACATTGGGAAATTTAGTAATGTTATTCTTCTTTAGGGCTAGATGAAAAGAAGACAGAAATGGAGGTTAAATGAAGTGCAGTGTGACCAGACATCCCAGTCACTCTAGTGCTTCACAGTGGCCTGGCAGGGGCAGCGCTGAGGGGGCACAGCTGCTATGAGGAGCAGGGAGTGTGGGGCCAGGACCAGGGGCAGGCCAGGACCGGGGGCAGGCCAGGACCAGGGGCAAGGCCAGGACCAGGGGCAGGCCAGGACCAGGGGCAAGGCCAGGACCAGGGGCAAGGCCAGGACCAGCGGCAAGGCCAGGACCAGGGGCAAGGTCAGAACAGGTAGGGCAGGGTAAAGCAGAGCAGGGGAGGGTTGTTTGGAGGGGCAGAACGGAGGCTAGTAACTAACACAGCAGGCACAGGAGGGATCAGATAAGGAGCAAACACATGTCTCTGTTTCCTGTGTCCAACTCAGGCTACTTTGTGTTGACCAGCTTTCAGCTTGCAAGCATAGAAAAGAAATCTAACCTTGCATGAATACCTAATTAAAATGCATGAATTAAAATAAACAGGAAAGAAATATGTTTTGGAAACAGAAAAGATGTCAAATTGAACAAACGCAAACCCAAGCCCCCGCGCCCATGCAGCCAGCAGGAAGGTAGGTGTGGATGAACTCTGTGGTGTGACGTCACACAGCAACAGTCCACAGAACACCAAGACTGTGTGGCTGCATGGGGATTAGTGACGGTGGGAGGAGAATCATGCTTCATGCACCAAGTTAGTAAAAGGTGACCCTGATTTTCCAACAGGGTCATGTGATGAGAACATGATGTCCACTGCCGGGCATCTAAGCAGAGCACAAGGTCAGAGGCAGCAGGGAATAAAGGTGCATTGTGGGTAGGGAGCAGGGAATAAGGGTGCATTGTGGGTAGGGAGCAGGAGAAGCCTTGGGCATGCAGGACAGCGAGCAGCATTGGATGAGGACAACGTTTCCATGGACACAGATTAAGAAGAGCGGTATCATGTTGATAACAGAATGGTTTACTAGGTCTAAATCACAATCAGGCCTAGAACATTCTACTCAGCATTGAATTGTAATTTTGAAACCCTGTCTGGGATCTAGTGTAGATATCTGCTGAGTCTTCATAGCGCAATTATGTTTACCAGCATTTAGTGTTTCACTGTAGAACTGTACTTCTACTAGTCCACCAGCAGGTGGAGCTCACCATCCTACTGTACACACTGCTGCCTGTCCTGTGACCAGCAACAGTGTGCCTGTGTGTGTGTGACTGAGCAGCCACTGGGCTGGCTGCTGCATATCCTACTTTCACCTGCGGTGCTCCAAAAGGCTCAGGTGATGGCACGGACATCATAGCTACTTCAGGATGTATTAGGATGCACACTCACATGCAGGTGAAAGAGGGAGGGAGCCAGTGACCCACCACCACCTCACACACCCCCATGTCTCCCTGCATCCGCATGCTTGGAATGCAGGGTGGGGGACCACACCTGCCCACAACCCATTCCAAGAGACAGGGAGACAGAGGGAGGGAAAGAGACACAGAGAGACTGAGGGAAAGAGAGGGCTGAAAGAGAGAACAAAGGAGGGGGGAGCACCACCATAGTCAGGATGGAGATGGAGAGAGTAAGAGAGGAGGGCAACCTTTCAGACAGAGAGAGTCTACAAGCTTAGTAATGGTGGTCCTCATTGAGGGTGGGCTCGCAGAAGAACCAAGACCCTCGCTTGGCCGTGCGAGCGGTAAAGGGCACCGTCTTCAGCACTGCATCAAGACAACAACAACAACAGTCAAGACAAGACAACACAAGACAGAGGTCAGGAGCAGCACGTCTACAGGGTTACAGCACAGGTTAGCACACACCCTAGCAGTAAGGCATTATTAGCAGATGCACAGCACACATTCTAGACTGGCACACTCTACACACTTTAACACAGGTCTCTCAGACCGCACTGCTTCTACTAACCCTGTTACTAACCCTGCAACTAATGATTAATGATCACAATGACTCTTATTGACAGACTTGTTGGTTTGTTGTAACTGTCTTAAAATTATTGTACTCGCTGTGAAATGTATTATTGTTGCTTGCTTTTTCCACAGGTACACTCTTGCACTTTTGAGGTTCTTGCTGTTTAATTGTAACTTGTCTAACTACATGCTCTTATTGTTCTTCCCCTTGGGACTTATTTGGTTTCACAATGTATGCTTCATGTTTGGCTACCCGCAATGTTTGGGGCTTTCTCTTTGTTATGATCAGTGACCTATGCACTTTTGTAAAACTCTCTCTTACATTTACATGTATGCATTTAGCAGACGCATTTATCCAAAGCGACTTCCAAGAGAGTTTTACAAAGGGTAGCCAAACATGAAGCATACATTGTGATACATACACGCGCACAAGGTCTATGCAAGAGCCAATAAAGAATAGTCGTGGGACATTTGCATGACTTTGTCTTAACCAATGACTGTAAAGAGTGGGGATGCTTAAATAGCTAGCTAGCACAACATGCTGGCAGACAAACTTTGTAGCACAAAGGCGTGTGATGTTTTTGTCTCCTTGTGGGCCGGCCGCAAGCAATAAAACTTTCTTAAACTTGTTCACTGACTGACTGACTGTGCAATGCTTGATAGATTAATATTTATGACAGTTACTAACCCTGCAACTAACCCTGCTACTAACCTTGTTACCAACCCTGCTACTAACCCAGTTAATAACCCTGCTACTAACCCTGCTACTAACCCTGCAACTAACCTTGTTACCAACCCTGTTACTAACCCTGTTACTAACCCTGCTACTAACCCTGTTACTAACCCTGTTACTAACCCTGTTACTAACCCTGCAACTAACCCTGTTAATAACCACTGCTACTAACTCTGTTACTAACGTCACTATCTCCACTACTACCCCTGCTATTAACTCTACAACTATGACCCAGTCTCCACCAGACAGCCTAGTTCATAACTAAATTAAGTGTGCAACTGGAGATTTTCCACGGAAGACTGGACTTGGTTTGAGGAGAAGCGTTTCCTGATGAAGCGATACGGAGTGATGCGCTCCAGGAACACTCTCGCTGGCTGAACTTTGTCAGCTAAAGACCTTAACGTTGGGATGAGGGGTTGTGTATTGATGTGACAGATAAAGCACACTGTTCATAGCCCAGACTGGTTTGGGTACAACACTGTTAAAAGCAGACATAAACAGGTAGTAGAAGACTGATCATAACACTCATTTTGAGCTGGTAGTTAGCTTGTAATGAGATTAGCTAGATCACACTGTCCAGGTTATTTCTGATCATGGTTAATGAAGCCTTGATTCTGATCCACAGAGACCTGAGAAGTTAGGCGGCACATGGTTGTTAGTTCTGCAGGATCCCATGTTAATGACTGGATGTTGAGTATAGGAGAGGACCTGCATGCTGCGTACCATGTGTGTGTGTGCGAGTGTATGTTTATTACTGTTGTCACAGTACCAACATCTCAGTAGTTGATACCAACAACAGTGAAATGTCACGGTACTCTATACCCTTTTCGATATCAAAGCCAAAAAACTAAAATAGGTTACTGAACAACTCTCATGAAACCATAAAGGACATGAACGGTGGTGTTTGCAAATTGGTTTCTAGTGATCAGAAACTGACATTTCTCAAAGTAATCTGTCTCACACCTATATTTCCATACATGGCTCTTCCACTTTTCTTGTAGACAACTTTTAGTGGAGCCCTTGCACCACAGGCTGCTTGTCCAGTGTTGCACGATTTAACGACTTTGTAGCTAGATTTTGCCACTTTTCGCCTTCCATCGTGAAAAAAGCGATCTAGCGACAAATCTGTTGAGCCACTAGTGACTTCTGCTGAGAGTTTGGGGGCAACACTGTGCTTATCAGCGTCTTATCCGGCACTCCATACTACCATAACTTCTGAACTCTAACTATTTACATTTAGTCATTTAGCAGACACTCTTATCCAGAGCGACTTACAGTAAGCACAGGGACATTCCCCCGAGGCAAGTAGGGTGAAGTGCCTTTCCCAAGGTCACAACGTCTTTTGGCACGGCCAAGAATGTAACTGGAACCGATTCCCTAACCGCTCAGCCATCTGACCCCTAAGTGTATATATATGTGTGTATATTCCTGTGTATGTGTGTGTACCTGTGATGATGTCCTCGATGGCACCGTCCTTCCCCTCGTACACGTGGCGGCTGTCCTTTACCTGCTTCTTCCTCAGCTCTGCTATGAGCTCCTGCTGCTGACGTCTGTCCTTCTGGGACGGAGACTAGGGAGGTCACACACACACACACACACACACACACACACATACACATACACATACACATACACACACACTGAGCTGCTGGGATGAGACCTGGTCGGAGATAATCCTAGATGGGGGGGGGGGTTACCTCCTGCTGCTCCTGATCTAGAGCAGAGTGTTTCTCAGCTGGTGATCTAGAACAGAGTGTTTCTTAGCTGGTGATCTAGAGCAGTGTTTCTCAGCTGGTGATCTAGAGCAGAGTGTTTCTCAGCTGGTGATCTAGAGCAGAGTGTTTCTCAGCTGGTGATCTAGAACAGAGTGTTTCTCAGCTGGTGATCTACAGCAGTGTTTCTCAGCTGGTGATCTGGAGCAGAGTGTTTCTCAGCTGGTGATCTAGAGCAGAGTGTTTCTCAGCTGGTGATCTGGAGCAGAGTGTTTCTCAGCTGGTGATGTAGAGCAGTGTTTCTCAGCTGGTGATCTGGAGCAGAGTGTTTCTCAGCTGGTGATCTAGAACAGAGTGTTTCTCAACTGGTGATCTGGAGCAGAGTGTTTCTCAGCTGGTGATGTAGAGCAGTGTTTCTCAGCTGGTGATCTAGAGCAGAGTGTTTCTCAGCTGGTGATCTAGAACAGAGTGTTTCTCAGCTGGTGATCTAGAACAGAGTGTTTCTCAGCTGGTGATGTAGAGCAGAGTGTTTCTCAGCTGGTGATCTGGTGTTTCTCAGCTGGTGATCTAGAGCAGAGTGTTTCTCAGCTGGTGATCTAGAGCAGAGTGTTTCTCAGCTGGTGATCTGGTGTTTCTCAGCTGGGGATCTAGAGCAGAGTGTTTCTCAGCTGGTGATCTAGAGCAGAGTGTTTCTCAGCTGGTGATCTACAGCAGTGTTTCTCAGCTGGTGATCTGGAGCAGAGTGTTTCTCAGCTGGTGATCTACAGCAGTGTTTCTCAGCTGGTGATCTAGAGCAGAGTGTTTCTCAGCTGGTGATCTGGAGCAGAGTGTTTCTCAGCTGGTGATCTGGAGCAGAGTGTTTCTTAGCTGGTGATCTAGAGCAGAGTGCTTCTCGGGTCAAGGACGTGTGCTTCAGCTCAAGCAAAAAAATCTAACTTTTATTTTTAGAAGTTACCGATCTTCCGATGGTGTGCTTTTATTTTGAAGGCGTGTAATCTCACTGCCCGCATTGTAGAACACAAACTAAAAAGTTTGCAGGGCACACAAGTCTCAAGCATTTCAACCAGTTCACATGCTCACATGACACACCTTGTATTTCTCACACATAGAAGTAAGGGAAATATCATATATATATTGAATATATCCTGGGGAGGAGGTGAGACATGGGAGGAGGTGAGACATGGGAGGAGGTGAGACAGGGGAGGAGGTGAGACAGGGGAGGAGCGTAAGACAGGGGAGGAGGTGAGAAGGGGGGGAGGTGAGACAAGGGGGGAGGTGAGACCATGGAGGAGGTGAGACATGGGAGGAGGTGAGACAGGGGAGGAGGTGAGACAGGGGAGGAGCGTAAGACAGGGGAGGAGGTGAGACAGGGGAGGAGGTGAGACAGGGGAGGAGGTGAGACAGGGGAGGAGGGTAAGACAGGGTAGGAGGTGAGACAGGGGAGGAGGGTAAGACAGGGTAGGAGGGTAAGACAGGGGAGGAGGGTAAGACAGGGGAGGAGGTGAGAAGGGGGGGAGGTGAGACAAGGGGGGGAGGGTAAGACAGGGTAGGAGGTGAGACAGGGGAGGAGGTGAGACAGGGGAGGAGGGTAAGACAGGGTAGGAGGTGAGACAGGGGAGGAGGGTAAGACAGGGTAGGAGGGTAAGACAGGGGAGGAGGTGAGACAGGGGAGGAGGTGAGAAGGGGGGGAGGTGAGACAAGGGGGGAGGTGAGACCATGGAGGAGGTGAGACATGGGAGGAGGTGAGACAGGGGAGGAGGGTAAGACAGGGGAGGAGGTGAGACAGGGGAGGAGGTGAGACAGGGGAGGAGCGTAAGACAGGGTAGGATGTGAGACAGGGGAGGAAGGAGAGACTGGGGAGGGGGTGAGACAGGGGAGGAGGTGAGACAGGGGAGGAGGTGAGACAGGTTACCTTGTGGTCCTCCAGCTCCATCATGGCCTCCTGCTCCAGCAGCTCCTGCCTCCTCCTCTGGTCGTTATCCTGCTCCGCTTGCTGACGGAGCAAACACACACACAAGCACGCACACAAATGCAAGCATGCGCACACATAGATACACTTTGAATAAGTACTTCAGTGAATTAAGAGGCAAATATTTTTGTGTATTTTTGTATATGCCTACACACACAGACTGCCCAGAATGTGCACAATTGTGTGTGTGTTTGTGGCCTGTTATTGACCTGTGTGTGTGCTAGTAACGGGATCACCTCACCCTGTAGGCTTTGATGAAGCGTACAAACACAGGGAAGAAGACCGAGGGAGGCGTGGTCTTGGAGTTCTCGCCAAAGAACTTCACCGCCTCATCAAACGCATCCTTCAGGAGGACCACACCATGTTAAACACCCCTTCACACAACACGTGTGTGTGTGTGTGTGTGTGTGTGTGTGTGTGTGTGTGTGCGTGTACCTGTGCGATCTTAGCTTCCTCCTGCAGCTTCTTGAGCTTGGCCTCGTTGTGAGTGATGAAGTCTCTGAGGAGGGTGTTGTGTCCATGCATGCTGTACTCCCTCCTGCTCAGGTCCATCCCCCTCTGTAGCTCCCGCATGTCCAGGAGAACGTTATCCAGCGACACTGAGGTCACACACACAGGGAAGGAGGGAAGTTTATGTTCACATACTACAAACCCATCACACATATACAGTGTACTATGTACTCTGTAGTATGTACTCTGTAGTATGTACTCTGTAGTATGTACTCTGTAGTATGTACTCTGTAGTGTGTATTCTGTAGTATGTACTCTGTAGTGTGTACTCTGTAGTATGTACTCTGTAGTATGTACTCTGTAGTATGTATTCTGTAGTATGTACTCTGTAGTATGTACTCTGTAGTATGTACTCTGTACTATGTACTCTGTAGTATGTACTCTTTACTATGTACTCTGTACTCTGTAGTACAGGGGTGGGGAACGTCCGGCCCAAATCAAAAATCGTTTGGTCCGGCTTGCCATGGCACTGCAGGAACCATATTTTAGGTGCATTATTGGTTGGCAGCAGCACTATTTTAAGTGGAAGAGGACTGTGGAGGCACGCAGCGTTGCATACCAATGGTCAAAAATGTTCGCGCTTGCATTAAGTATGGAATTCCTTTCTAGCAAATCAAACCCAGAATACGTTGTTGGTTTGGGCTAAGCCCCGAATGTTTACAACGTATAACAACACACCAGAATAACACTCAGATTGATAAGCAGTCTCAAAAATGGTAGCAATATAAAAAATAATATGATCCCTTTCCGTAATCATGATACTCCCCCCAGAAATGTTCGATGCACCCCTAGTCAAAGCAGGCTGCATCCGTACCAGTAAACATCATAAACCTCACCAAAGAGAAGCAGTTCCAGCCATCACATTTGGATGAGTTGATTAAATGTTTGACCAAATATAGCAGGCACATTTTTCAGTTGATAATTCTGTACGACCCCCAAATTATTTTATAAATATCCAACTGGCCCTTGCTGTAGTATGTAGTATGTACTCTGTAGTATGTACTCTGTAGTATGTACTATGTAGTATGTAGTATATCTCAAACATTACATTTACATTTAGTCATTTAGCAGACGCTCTTATCCAGAGCGACTTACAGTAAGTACAGGGACAGTCCCCCTGAGGCAAGTAGGGTGAAGTGCCTTGCCCAAGGACACAACGTCATGTGGCACAGCCGGTAATCGAACTGGCGACCTTCTGATTACTAGCCCGACTCCCTCACCGTTCAGCCACCTGACTTCCGAACCTATATAGTATGTACTCTGTAATATGTAGTATATAGTATGTACTCTGTAATATGTAGTATATAGTATGTACTCTGTAATATGTAGTATGTAGTATGCAGTATATACTGTAGACCCACCAGCAGCAGCCTTCTCCACATAGTGCAGCTCGTTGTAGAACAGGGACACCTGCTGGTATTTGTCCTTCACAACATTGGCAATGTAGTGCAACAAGGTCATCTTGCGGTCTGTCGACTTTGTGTCTGACAGCTGAATTAGGACAGGAAGGAAAGAAGATTCAATAAAAACGATGTTTGAAAAAGTGACACCCACCATCAGGCATAGAGAGTGACATAACACAGAGGAGAGTCTCACCAGGTCTAAACTCTGCAGCTTGAAGCCATACACTGCTCCTCTTCTACTGCTGTTCATGTAGTTTCCTAGAGCCAAGATGATCTGACAGGAAGAACGCACACACACGCATCCATACAGGCCAAGATTATCAGAGGGGGGAAACTGCCAATCAAAGCCAGTCTGGTGTCAACCTATAATCTCAATTTCTACTGGAGCAGCTGCAGGTGAAACTTACTTCCAGAATCTTCTTCAGTTTCTGAGACGATTTTATTGACACCGATGCTGCAATGACTGCGTGGAGTTGCTGTCCAGAACACAAGAGCAACAAACCGAGTTACACATAACAACAGAGTCAGACACACAACAACAACAATCAAACAATTTAGCTGGACAAGAGTAGCCTTCAACCAGCTCCCCTGCCAGAACTCCAACAGAATAAAGTCGTGTGACCTGTGGGTGAGGTAGGGGTGCTCAGGGGTCATAACCTTTAACTGAGTCAGTGGTCATGACCTTGGGGGACGGCTCTCACCGGGGTCAGCATCTGCACGCTCTCACAGAAGTTTCCCACAAAGGCCATGATGGTCATCTTCTGCATGAGCCGCTCGATCCTGGAGAACTGCATCATGAAGCGATCCTCGTCGGTCAGCACGTCCACAGCCTTCCGTTCCTTCTCGTACTGACGCATTATCTTCACCTCGTTCTCCGTGGGCAGGAAGCGCATCAGACACTCCACAAAGTCCACCGGCAGCGTGCGCAGGTCGAACCTGGGAGGGAGGGATAGTTATAGTATACACATACGACCACAAACCCTAGCATACACACAAAACACCAGGAGACACACCAGACACACAGCATCAGTGGCTTACAGCTGGATGGCCTTGCAGATCTCCTCAGGGGGCTTGCCCACCTTGCGCAGGGTGATGGCTAGGTTCTTGGCTCGGTTGGAGTCGAGCAGCGACACCTTGTGAGGGACCTTCTGGATCACCTTAGTCTTGCTGGCAGTCACGTCGATGGCTGGGCCCTGGGCTTTCGTCTTAAACATCTCCTCAAACTCATCCACGTTCAGATCCTGCATGGGAGCGTTCAGTCATGTTAGGATCCCCTTATGGGTTCATTGTGAGTGTGTTAATAGTAAACAAACTTCCTGGACTCAGGTTAGTTACCTGACCTGAGAAAAGGGACGGACCAGGGATGCACACACCAGGACCATGGATGGTTAGGGTTAGTATGTATGAGTTACGTATAAGGAGAATGTGTGAGGTGTGTGTGTGTGGTGATCTTCTGTGTGTGTAAGCGGCGATCTCCTGGGTGTGTACAGTACTGGTCAAAAGTTTGTTTCAAACTTATGTGTGTGTGTGTGTGAGTCTATGTGCATGCGCATAGGCACACTCACTTCCAGGATCCTTTCATCGTCGATCTCGTTGAACACGGTACCGTTAATCTGGTTGGGTTTGAGGGCAACCCAGTTGAAGACGGGCATCCGGAACTTGGTCTTAATGGGCTTCTTGATCTTCACAGCTGCTCAGGAAACAAGTGAGTCAGTCCTGGAGGCCAATGTCATAGATCAATGGTTCTCAACCCTGTCCTCAGGGACCCCCTGTCCTGCACGTTTTAGATGTTTCCCTGCTCCAACACACCTGATTCAAATGCATGTTTGTTACCAGACTTCTACAGAGCTAGATAAGGACGCATTCATTGAAATCAGGTGTGTTGGAGCAGGGAAACATCTATAACAGGCAGGACAGGGGGTCCTGAGGACAGGGTTGAGAACCACTGTGATAGATGACTCACACACACATTATATAATGTGTGTGTGAGAGATATGGCTTGGAGAGCTGACAGCATTCCAGGCTTTCACAACACAGTCCTTTCTCTTTATCTCTCTCTGTTATCTGGAATAGTGTGTCTCAGCATGCAATAACTGTGATTCAGACATCACAAAGACTCATAAACAAACACACACATTACAAACACACACAGACACACACACACAAGGTACTGCTAGGAATACAGGTGGATGATGCAGGAGTTAAAAACTTGGTATTTTCAGCGTAATCAGAGTGTGTTTATACAGCTCACACGTACAATACAGCACCAGCCTTCCTAGTGCCATTCCAGAACCTCACCATCAGGTCTCCAACTGATGAAGAGCCATCAGGTCTCCAACTGATGAAGAACCATCAGGTCTCCTACTGATGAAGAACCATCAGGTCTCCAACTGATGAAGAACCATCAGGTCTCCAACTGATGAAGAACCATCAGGTCTCCAACTGATGAAGAACCATCAGGTCTCCTACTGATGAAGAACCATCAGGTCTCCAACTGATGAAGAACCATCAGGTCTCCTACTGATGAAGAACCATCAGGTCTCCAACTGATGAAGAACCATCAGGTCTCCTACTGATGAAGAACCATCAGGTCTCCTACTGATGAAGAACCATCAGGTCTCCAACTGATGAAGAACCATCAGGTCTCCTACTGATCAAGAACCATCAGGTATCCAAAAGCTAGTTCAGGCAGCACAGAATCTTTAGAAAGTTTGTGTGTGTTTTTTGGGTTCTTTGCATGTTTTCATGCTTTTTACACAAGAACATTTTCTGGGACTTTCAAAGTCTTGTGGGAGAATGGAGGCCAGTCAGTCTTTGATCTCAGGCATAGCTCAGTCCTGTCCAGTCAGACACCTTCCCTCCACCAGGAGCCCCACCCCACAGGACCCCGCCCCTCAGGAGCCCCGCACCACAGAGGCCCCGCCCCTCAGGAGCCCCGCCCCTGAGGAGCCCCGCCCCACAGGGCTGAACACCACCGTCTGACAGCTGAAAATACCAAAGACTTTCACTTCCAAACTGGGGAGGGGAGATACAGAGAACGGCTCGATCACATGACAGAGAGAAACCTACAGAAGAGCTTGATGGGTCCCTCTGGGTGGCAGGGAACAAGAGAGAGAGAGAACAAGAGAGAGAGAAAGAGACCGAACAAGAGAGAGAGAGAGCAGGAGAGAGAACAAGAGAGAGAGAGAGAACAACAGAGAGCAGGAGAGATAAATCATTAAGAACAAAAGAATGTGTTTGTTCATTTAAAGAAAAAAGGACAAATAACAAAATGAAATAACATCAGAAAAACCACTCATGCAGAAGCTGCTCTTTGAACATGATTAACAATCAGCATAAATGGACTATAATCTAGAGACCATCGGTTTTCAAACTGGGGTAAGTGTGGGGGGGGGGGGGGTATGGCTGTTCTGCACTGTATGCCTGATGGGGGGGGGGGTTCAGGCTATATCAGGCTATATCAGGCTATATCAGGCTATATCAGGCTATATGCCTGATTTGAAAGCTGAAGAGTTTAAATATTGTAGACAGTTATGTCATTGTTTTGTTGTTTGTATTACATTATTGTATCATATATATTTCTTTAAATGTATTTTTAATGTATTATTTTGAATGGGGTACGCAGATAATAACGTTTGAAAAGCCCGGTTCTAGACAGTACTAATGGACAGTACTAGGTCACATCTAACGACACTCTATATATATATATTATATAATCTGTTGATAACCAGGGGGGGTCAGATAGCTGAGCGGTTAGGGAATTGTGCTACCAATCAGAAGGTTGCCGGTTTGACAAAATGACGTTGTGTCGCACTTGTTCCAGGAATACAACGGTACCTAGGAATGATTTGCTGGACATGATGTTAGTTTCCTCCAGGATCACAATGAACTTAGAAACTTGTTGCTCTTGTTGGTTAGCTGTAACTGATTAAAAATTCTTGTAATCACTGTGAACTATTTTTACTGTTGCTTGCTTTTCTACAGGTACGCTCTTTTTTGAGGTTCATGTTATTTAATTGTAACTTGTATAACTACATGCTCTTATAGTTCTTCCCTTTGGCACTTGTTTGGTTACCCGCAATGTTTGGGGATATCTCGGTGTTATTATCAGTGACCTATGCACTTTTGTAAAGCTCTCTCTTGGAAGTCGCTTTGGATAAAAGCGTCTGCTAAATGAATAAATGTGTCCCTGGGCAAGGCACTTCACCCTACTTGCCTCGAGGGAATGTCCCTGTACTTACTGTGAGTCGCTCTGGATAAAAGCGTCTGTTAAATGACCAAATGTAAATGTAAACCATGTCAAAGAGGCCAGGGAGATCTAGGTGTTAACATTGTATAAGGATTAACACAGACATCTCACAGTCGGGGCCTCTTCTAATCAGATGAATTACTCAGATGGTCCCATGGACTTCATGTCCCATCATCCCTTGCAACACCAGCATTAATAGGTGCGTTCGACATGGACTGCGGCTGCATGAAACGACCGGCGATAGTAGCCGCTTGCAGTCGGGGAGGAGTGGAAAACAACTCTGTGAAGTCGGACATTTCAGCTTCTCGTGGTTTGCTGCGTTGATGTCAGTCATGGCCATTCAAGCGCTTTTTTGCTTAATTTACTATTTTTATAATTAAACTTAGTCTTTCCGTTAGTGAAGAGGCTGACTAAAACCCTTTCTTCAACACATTTTTTATTAAATTAAACTTTTTTGAGCGTTGGCGAAACGTCAAAGTTGTCGTGTGTGAGTCTGGCCAATCATGAAATAGCTATGTCGTCACTTGAACCCGTGCAGTTGCTCTTGAGAAAATGCGCTCGGCTACAAAGCCGGCAGTTCTCGAATCGATCTCACAGTACTTTGATGGCGACGTCACAGTGACCTATCCTCAGCGCCATCTCAAGTCGGACAAAAAGTCTAACCAGAATGCATTTCAAGTCAGCCGCCTGCAGCCGGCTGCGGCGCCTCATGAAGTCGGTTCATGTCGAACGCACCTATTTTCAGATGTGAGTCAGTCAGGGCCAGGCCAGACTGAGGCTGACAGGAAATCTGAGTCTGCTTCTGTTAGCCCTGTTACTGAACACATTGATGATTAGCTGATGATTATAGCTAGGTTGTACATTGGAAATATGGAACTGTTCTCTGTTATTGAATGTTTCCTGTATCGTGAACTAGATATTGATGTCGAGGTTTGTTTCAGTGATGGACTATATGAGGGGTTTGGAGATAGTATCTGACCCAGGGGAATAACCACGATTCCCTGACCTGCTTCAGACTGATGAACACCCCTGTTTTACCTCAAACAAAACCTAGTGTTAATCTGAGACCCATCTTTCATTTTCTACGACAATTTGATTAATCATTCTTACCCACACACACACACACACACACACATTCACAGTGGCACACACACATATTCACAGTGGCACACACACACATATTCACAGTGGCACAGACACACATACACAATACCTTGGCACAGACACACACAGAAGCACAGACACCCTTCCTGCACGCACACATCCATGCGGGAGACTGGGCCCCGGGGGCGTGGACCTTACCTGCTAACCCTGCGTTAAAGATGACGGTGGGAGAGCCGCAGCCTGGCAGGGGGGGGGGCCGCAGGTGGGGGCGGGGGGGGTGGGGGGCCAGACATGATGGCGGGGCCCGGGGGAGGGGGGGAGGGGGGGGAGGGGGAGGAGGAGGGGGAGTGGCTGTCAGACCATTTGGTACTGGAAGAGAGGAGGGGAGACATCACCAGATGACCAAACAGGAGAGCTGACAGAGGATGTGTGTGTGCGCGTGTATGTAGCAGAGAGAGAGAGAGAGAGAGAGAGAGAGAGAGATGGAGGAGAGAGAGAGAGAGAGAGAGAGAGAGAGAGAGAGAGAGAGAGAGAGAGAGAGAGAGAGATGGAGAGAGAGAGAGAGAGAGAGAGAGAGAGAGAGAGAGAGAGAGAGATGGATGGAGAGACAGGGAGAAGGAGAGAGGTTGAGCCGCACTCACTGCAACATGCTCCAAGTTCCACTGCAGTTACAGTTACAGTACACCGATCACAGGGCAAGGCCTGAACTAAGGAAGCCCTGACTATTCAGTAACACACACTGTGATTGGTTGAGAGCTCTGCATACCTGACCCAGCAGCGAGGGGGGGAGGGGGCGGCGGGGGCACCCCTGGGACCCCCCCAACGTTGTTGTGCCCCGCAGGGCCGCTGCCAGTGCCATTGGCCATGACTGTGCCCCCCTCCCCTCCCGGGAGCAGGGGGGGGGCCGAGGACAGGACGCCTCCAGGGTTCTTCTGCATCTCCAGGGCCTGGATCTTCTTCTCCAGGTCGCCCTGCTTCTGGATGGCCTCGTCCTTCTCCTTCACCATGCGGCGCAGCGTGTGCACCTGCGAGCTGGCGTCTTTGTAAACTTCCTGTGCGGGCATGACGTGTGTGTGGGGGGGAGGGGGAGAAGGCTATCAATCCACAATTTAGTCAATCAGTCTATACATCTATCCATCCATCCATCCATCCATCCACCAATCCATCCATCCAACTATGGGTTCCAGCTGTGATGAGAAGATGGTCTAACCCTAATGCTCTCCAGGTCATTGTTCCTCTGCATCAGCTGTTTCTCCAACTCCACGATCTTAGCCATGGCCTCGTTCTCCGTGTCAAGCAGCTTCTCTGTCATCTGGGACATCAGGTCAGAGGTCAGTAGGACAGGGATCAGGTCAGGGGTCATGTCAGAGGTCAGGTCAGTCGTGGTCTACATAGAACCCATATCATCACTACTGTGAGGGGGGGAGAGAGAGAGGGAGGGGGAGAGGGAGCGAGGGAGAGAGAGAGAGAGAAAGTGAGGGAGGGAGGGAGATATGTGTGTGTGTGTCTCACGTGTGACACATTCTCCTCCAGCTGTGAGGGAGGGAGTGAGAGAGAATGAGAGAGAGAGAGAGAGAGAGAGAGAGAGAGAGAGAGAGAGAGAGAGAGAGAGAGAGAGAGAGAGAGGAGGGAAGGAGAGAAGGCGAGGGAGGGAGGGAGATGTGTGTGTGTCTCACGTGTGACACGTTCTCCTCCAGCTCCTCCACGCGCTCCAGCGCTGCGTTCTTGGTCTCTGCGTCCTCCAGCAGAGCGCCAACATCAAACACGTTGTCCAGGTAGGCCTGGATCTGCACCTGAAGCTTGTCACTCTCTGTGTGTTTCAGCTTCTACACGCACACACACACACACACAAAAACACACCCACACAAACAAATACACACACAAACAAACACACACACATATGCACACACATACACACCAGAAAAGGAGAAAAGATGTTTCCAGTTCAGTTAATTTAAGAGGAGAGCAGACAAACTTAAGATAAGATAATCCTTTATTTGTCCCGCAGTGCGGAAATGCAGTTTGCAACAGCAAAATATAGAAAATACAAAATATAAAGACATGGGAAGTCGTATAAAATATGAAGATAAGGATCTAAGGGTATAAAATAGTAAAATAATATATAAAGTGAGAATTAAGTGTGGTGGCTGCTGCTATGAATAAGTAATGACTCATTACTAATGAGTGACATACAGCTGACATACAGCTGACTAAAGCTGACATACAGCTGACATACAGTTGACATACAGCTAACTAAAGCTGACACACAGCTGACACACAGCTGACACACAGCTGACACACAGCTGACTAAAGCTGACACACAGCTGACATACAGTTGACACACAGCTAACTAAAGCTGACACACAGCTGACACACAACTGACTAAAGCTGACACACAGCTGACACACAGCTGACTAAAGCTGACACACAGCTGACACACAGCTGACACACAGCTGACACACAGCTGACACACAGCTGACTAAAGCTGACGCACAGCTGACACACAGCTGACACACAGCTGACTAAAGCTGACACACAGCTGACATACAGCTGACTAAAGCTGACACACAGCTGACACACAGCTGACACACAGCTGACTAAAGCTGACATACAGCTGACATACAGCTGACTAAAGTTGACATACAGCTGACATACAGCTGACACAAAGGTGACATACAGCTGACATACAGCTGACACACAGCTGACACACAGCTGACACACAGCTGACACACAGCTGACATACAGCTGACACACAGCTGACACACAGCTGACTAAAGCTGACACACAGCTGACACACAGCTGACTAAAGCTGACACACAGCTGACACACAGCTGACACACAGCTGACATACAGCTGACACACAGCTGACACACAGCTGACTAAAGCTGACACACAGCTGACACACAGCTGACTAAAGCTGACACACAGCTGACACACAGCTGACACACAGCTGACACACAGCTGACATACAGCTGACACACAGCTGACACACAGCTGACTAAAGCTGACACACAGCTGACTAAAGCTGACACACAACTGACACACAGCTGACACACAGCTGACACACAGCTGACACACAGCTGACTAAAGCTGACATACAGCTGACATACAGCTGACTAAAGCTGACTAAAGTTGACATACAGCTGACACAAAGGTGACATACAGCTGACATACAGCTGACTAAAGTTGACATACAGCTGGCACACAGCTGAAACACAGCCATGTTATTGCACGTAAGTGCATAAGTATTGCACATAGAAGTGGTCTCTCCAGCCAGGAGTACAATATGTGGAGAGTGTGTGTGTATGTATGTATGTATGTATGTATGTATGTATGTATGTATGTATGTATGTATGTATGTATGTATGTATGTATGTATGTATGTAGGTGTACGCTCTCATGTTACCCTGCTCTTCATCTACCTCCACTGGCTACCCATCACGGCCCGTATCGGATTCAAGACCCTGGTACTGACCTTCCGAGCGGTTCCGAACGGGACTGCACCTGACTACATCACGTCTCTCCTGCAGCCCTACACACCCACCCGCCACCTACGGTCTTCTTCAAACAACCGCCTGGTGGTCCCACCGCTCAGGACCGCCCGGTCCCAACACAAGCTCTTCTCCTGTCTGGCCCCCCAGTGGTGGAATCACCTCCCCACCTCTCTCAGAGACCCTGACTGTCTCCCCACCTTCAAGAAAAGGCTAGATGCACTTGTTCCGGGAGTACAGCGGTACTTAAAAAAGACTTGTTGGATCAGATGTTTATTTCCTCCAGGAACACAATGATACTTATTGAGGGACAAGTTGCACTTGTTGGTTAGTTGTAACTGATGTAACTACTTGTACTCGCTGTGAATTATATTATTGTTGCTTGCTTTCCTCCAGGTACTCTAGCACTTTCGAGGATCATGTTGTTTAATTGTAATTTGTTTAATGCTCTTCTGGTTCTGCCCATTGGCACTTATTTGCTTTTCACAATGTATGCTTCATGTTTTGGCTACCCGCAATGTTTGGAGCTATCTCGTTGTTTATGATCATTGACCTATGCACTTTCTGTAAAGCTCTCTCTTGGAAGTCACCTTGGATAAAAGTGTCTGTTAAATGAATAAATGTAATGTACATTTAAATGTGTGTATATATGTATGTATGTGTGTGTATGTATGTATGTATGTATGTATGTGTGTGTGTGTGTGTATATCTACTCACGTCCAGGTACTCGTCAAGACACAGCTTGGTGAAGTTGTACTGCAGGTGGACTCTGAAGTTCATGTCCTCCACTGAGTGGACCACGATGTTGATGAACTGCATGCAGGCCACCTAGGGAACAGTCCCCCACATGAGCCTGGGGACCCACTGGTCTACAGTACTGGGACTGACTGCTTCCTGGCTGGATGTTAATCTGGATGCCTATCTGATCTACTTCTCTCTGAGAGCGGTGCATCTGGGTGGGGCCGCGTACACAGACCTCTCCACTGTCTAATGTGAACATCTCCATCAGCCGTCTAATACTGGCTTAATGGACTTCCTTAAGAAGCTCAACGTAAGCCCAGCGAGACGCCAGCTCTGACCGCTATGTGCTCTCATGCTCGTGTCAAATGCTTGGCTGCAACCCAACAGCCTGGGGGAGAACTTGTGACCTGTGGCACACAAGGCCGATTCAAACACACACAGCATCTGCTGGGTGCCCCAAGCAATCAACAGGAATATGTGGAGGGAGGGAGAGCAAGTGAGATGGAGAGGGGAAAGAGGAGAGAGAGGAAGAGAGAGGGGGAAGGAGAGGGAGAGAGAGAGGGAAAGAGAGAAAGAGGGGGAAGGAGAGAGGGAATGAGAGAGAGGGGGAGGGAGAGATGGAAGGAGAGAGGGGGAGGGAGCGAGACAGATAATCATGTGGCCTAATAACTGGCACAGTTTCCTCATAGTGGACAACTCATTCATCATGTTCAAGTCTTTTTTTCCTCCTTTCATTTACACCTATTTCTGTTGAAACTTTTGCAACTCTCAGAATTGTAACTTGTTGAGAGTTAGGAGCGGTGGAGTGTGCTTGTCTGAATGTTACCATGAAGTCGATGTTGTTGTCCTCGTTCTTGAAGTGTTCCATCAGCTTCTCAAACCTCTGGTCCTCAGAGCACACCTGCAACACAACCCCACCCATCATCTCACCTGCAACACAATGCATTTACACACACGTAAACCCCCCCTCCCCACACACACGCGCGTAGCCTCCCCCCCCCACACACACGTTGTCCTACCTCCTTAAAGTTGTCGAAGGCGGAGAGGATGATTTCGTGTCCTCCCCTCACCAGGCACACAGCCGCCAGTAGCTCCAGTACAAGGGCTTTGGTTCTGAGGGTGGAGGGAGGTCAGGACAGCAAACAGCATCAGCTACAGTACACACCCACATCTAATGTCCCATATAAAGCCTCCCTCTCATATGTTCTACCTGACAGGAATCAACAAAACCACCATGGAGTCTGTAGGACTTCTACCTGAGGTAGTATGTCTCACTATAATGACAGGGGATCGAGCAGGTTTATAATGACACAGCATAAAAGGGCTGATAATGCAATTAGTCATAGCTTCTGTCTAATCTAAGGATTTAATGACAGGTCAATAAATGGATCCTTCAGATATATCTGTGTGTGTGTGTGTGTGTGTGTGTGTGTGTGTGTGTGTGTGTGTAAGGCTGGGTCCTTAAATTCTCAGACAGTGTCACCCTGACCCCACCTCTAATATGCTACCATCTGGAGTTGGTGGACAGAGTCTCTGCTTGATGAGTCTCACACCTCATTGTGTAACTTACTGTCGCATTGCTAGTCATATGTTGATAATTAAGGGTCAATATATGGGTTATTGGTTGTTCTTGTGTATAAAGGGAATTGTGAAGCATTGTTCTGTGGATTCTTCATGTCCTGAGGGCTTCTCCTCAGTTCTGGCTTGTCATACTCCTTCCTCACATCTTGCTTTCTATTTCTTTTTTACAATGATCATGCTAGAGTAGTATGATTTAAAACTTTCATTTTGTAAGACGTTTGCCTTGTAATTGTTTTCATTCTTTTGCAATGTTATTAAATATCTATTTCATTTAACCTTACTTTGACGATTCTTACTCTGATTTAACCTATTGGTCGCTATTTTAACGATCTGAAACGCAAGTATCAAAACGCAAAGCGCAAGTTACTTTGTTGGTGGGATTCCGGCGCTGTTGCTATTATACCGGCGACGGTATAATGACTTTGCCCCTGGCGCAAATCTAAAATGGGTTGGTCTGAAGTATAGCTACATTACTAATGGGTGTGGTTTGGGCGTAACGTGCAATAAACCAATCTGAGGCATTTCACATTACCTTTAAGAGCAGCGCTTGTTCCATGGCATTGCTATTATAACGGCGGATTTGCCAGGCGCACGCTAGGAGCGGTTCACAGCCGAGGAGACCGACGTTCTCGTCAGGGCCATAAAAGATAAAGAAGTGACATTGTATGAGAAAGGCAGAGCAGTTTTCTCATTGCACTAAGTTGCCCACTTATCTGCTCATTCAAAGTCTTATTTTTATATACTGTATATATATATTTTTTGTTTGTTTGTTTTAATTGTTATATTTTTAAATGGTTTAGTTCTTAGAATTAGTGTACCCATTGTACTTTTTTACAACATTTAAGACCCGTTTATATTTATTGTTTTTACCATCTTGCCGCAGTAAATTCTGTGTTTAAGTTAAGCACCTGGGAAAGTTTGCGCCGAAACACGCCTCCTTTTTTTGCTGAACCGCCCCCGGGAGCCCAAGGTAATTCCCTAATTTACCGACGTGTCTGTGGAGGGAGGAGTCCGCGTCGAGCAGGGGTGGATCTACCGGGGGACATGGGGTGGCAACTGCCACCCTAAAAATTGCCTTGCCATCCCAGCTGCCACCCCGGTTGGCAGCTTTGAAAACAAAGAAAAGTTGTGGCTCATCTGACATTTACGAGAGCGAATTTCTAATATCCAACTGCAAGCGAATGCTGCATGAGACGACTCCACCCCCCCTCCCCACTCCGCCGAGTTGGACATTTGCCACAGCGAATTTCTAATATCCCACTGCAAGTGAATGCAGCACTACACGACTCAAACCCCCCTACCCACTCGTTCATTTGCGAGAGCGAATTTCTATACAAGCCCAAAAAAATATGCTAATTTATTTTACATATTCTGCGGTTATTCAGACTAAAAAACTGCGGAATTACGATAGCCTTCCCGTTCTTTAGTCGGAGCGACCGAGGATATTCCACAACAGTTTGACGCGGAATAGGGTATGGTCGATTGAATATTGACAGACTTTGCAGAAAAGAATTGATCCACCCTCATAAAGATCGCCTGAACACTCACTGTCCCCGTCTATTCCTGTAATTTTGGTTAATAACTGTTTCCGTGTCAATTCTTCAGGGCCGAATCTGAGCATTTTTGACGAACGTTTTAATATTTTCTATAGTGTAACGTTACTGTATAAGTTTCAGGGTTGACAGACTTCATTTGATTGCTATCACATACCTAGGCTACTACCTACACTGGTGGAAATGGTATCTGTTTACAGGTTAAACATTTCGAAAAGAATACAGACATAACTAGAGAGGATACAATTTCTGGGGAAATTAGGGTTAGGGTTAGAATTGTAGGGTGTGCTTGCTTGCGTTGGTTGCAGGTCCATCTTTAAAGGTCACATGAAATGCTGTTTTTGGATGCTTTTATATAGGCCTTAGTGGTTCCCTAATACTGTATCTAAAGTATCTTTCCTGAAATTCAGCCTTGGTGCATAGTTACAGCCACTACGAGCAGTCCCTCAATGAGCTTTCCTCAAAACGCGCTGTTTCTGTGTCTGTAGCTTTAAATGTTAATGAGGAGGAGAGGGGCGGCAACATGCGCTAATGTTTACAATTGATGTATCGCAATGGCTCGTAGCCCCCGTTGCTGTAAGATCCCTCGAATTTAGCCATTCTCATTTGATCACGCTGGTTTGCAGAGGTGCACACTCAGTCATTTCAATGTGGAAAAAGGCGGATATCGCGAGCCATAACACCAACAGCAGAACGGTTATCCAAATAACAAAGAAGTGTACAACACTCGCGTTACAGCGTTTGTATTCACACACACACTTGATGCCATCTACCTTTACATTAGCGACAGTAACTCAGCTGGCTCGTAGCGCCGTTGCTGTAAGATGCTTCGAATTTGCCCATTCTCATCTGATCACCCTGGTTTGCAGAGGTGCACACTCATAATAATTTTAATGAGGGGAAAGGCGTGTTTGTTTTCACACACACACTTGATGCCATTTATCTTTACATTACATTAGCAACAGTAACTCAGCTGTTAGCTGCAGAGCTAATGTTACAGCCACATTCTAAGGGTAGCAAGCTAGGTAACCATATACAGTAAAGCAACAAAATGATATAGCGCTAACTTACTTTTCCAAGGTTTGTAGCTTGACCAAGGAGATTTAGTAATGATCCAGAATTTAATTTCAGCAAGGCCAGCTTTGTGTTGGCTCAAGTTGAGGAAACAGTAGTGGCTGAAATGTTTGGCGCAGACATACAAAACTTTGGGAAAAAAGATTTGTGCTTGCATTTGTACATCCAAGCACTGAGCAACTGTTATGCTTCGTTTGTTTGCTCGCCATGATGTCTCTCCAGGAAAAACCGATATCGCACTCGCCCTTGCACGGTGGTAGCTCAGTTTCTCATGGGCGGGCCAGATGATCTGGGCGGGCAAAGCAGAGAGAGGGGAGGTAACCTGGCTTCTATTTACGTCACTAGGGGGAGATTTTCAAACAGAGCAATTGAGCCTTCATTTTGTCAAAGGCGGAGAAGAACACCCAGGGCTTGGTTTACACCTATCGAAAATTCTAGCCACTGGGGGACCAAAGGCAGGCTAGGGGAACTCATATTAATGTTAGATAACCTCCTAAAATGAAGTTTTCATGTCATGTGACCTTTAAATTAGGCTACATTTTACAACTGATATTTCTGTATATTTTATATAAAAATGCATAGCCTACTTATTATTTATAAAGATTACATAGATTTAAAAGCATATTTTTTTCAGCTCATTTACAACTCAAAATACTAAGAGTGAAGAGTAGAATGAAATAGTTGTCTTGTCATTTCCTCTGCAAGAGGGAAATTTCCCTCTGCAGGGGAAATGAGGTGATCAGCAACCTCTTAGTTTAATCAAAACTAATACATTTGGCAGACCGGTGTAAAAATTAACCTAATCTCTATGACTTAAACGTCATTGTAAGTTTTTCCCTTCTCGTGATATTTTCAGGCATTTAGCTAACTCTTATTGCATTCATTCATTAATAAAGAACCCCCTTTAAAGCTTATTTTAACAACGATGTTACCAGCAGTAGCTATCTCAGATGGAATCGCGATTCAAATAGTACCATCTGCTAACTGAAAATATGCGATCAAAAACATAAATAAGCTTCACATTTATTTAGGGGAAAATCACTCATTCATAAAAATGTCAGTGGTTGCGATCATTGTCAGTAGGCCTAAGGCAAAATGCAATGTAGCCCTGCTGCGTAGAAAAGTTGCCCCATACGGTGCCCCTGAAGTGCAAATCACACCCCCTAATATGAGTACATCCCCCAAATGAAAACACTCCCCCCGAATACGAGTCAACTCCCCCCAAATCGGATGACTTGTTCACCTCCCCCCAATACAAAAACACGCTCCCCCAAATTCGACGCCAAACTCAACGCCAGTCAACGACGCATGATACTTTGTCGTTGACAAAGTCAATTGCACACACGGCAGTTAAAGGATTTTGGTGCTTTAATCAGTTCCTGTTTTAGGAGGATATCGGTTGGCTACATAAGCTACAAAGATAGTCGTTGGGAAAAGCCAAAGTGTCTCTAAAAACTGAACACTTTCACGATTGAGCCATTTTCCAAGATGATTGGTTGGTCAGTAGATGGAGCTTTCATACGTGTTGATCTGTTATCTAAACATAACATGCTACGGAGCATGTTAGGTGTGCAGCTGAGTTACCATGGTGATCTACCCCGATAAGAAGGGGTGGTGACACCCCCCCCCCCTTTTTTTTTTCGAAGAAAAAACAATTCTTCTTCGAATTAACAAAACATTTGGCCGGGATTTAGCTCCATAGCTGGCTGGCTCAATGAGCCCTGAACACACATAGGTCTGTACTTGTGTGTGTGTGTGTGTGTGTGGTGTGTGTGTGTGAAGCGCAAGTGTACATTTTCAGTAACAAGAGGCTGACCAGTTCACAGATCTCAGCAGCCTCTCACCTGCTGATAATAACTACAACACCAGCCTCTACCCCAGCCTCCACACCTGCTGATAATAACTACAGCACCAGCCTCTACCCAGCCTCCACACCTGCTGATAATAACTACCACACCAGCCTCTACCCAGCCTCCACACCTGCTGATAATAACTACCGCACCAGCCTCTACCCCAGCCTCCACACCTGCTGATAATAACTATAGCACCAGCCTCTACCCCAGCCTCCACACCTGGTGATAATAACTACCACACCAGCCTCTACCCAGCCTCCACACCTGCTGATAATAACTACAGGGCCTGTCTCTACCCCAGCCTCTACCCAGCCTCTACCCCAGCCTCTACACCTGCTGATAACTACAGGGCCAGCCTCTACCCCAGCCTCCACACCTGCTGATAACTACAAGGCCTGTCTCTACCCCAGCCTCTACCCAGTATCCACACCTGCCGATAATAACTACAGCACCAGCTTCTACCCCAGCCTCCACACCTGCCTCTACCCCAGCCTCTCACCTGCTGCAAATAACTGCAGGGCCAGCCTCTACCCCAGCCTGTACCCCAGCCTCCACCCTGCCTCTATGAGGCCCAACCTCCACAAGACCCAGCCTCCATCCCAGTACCACTAGAACTTACCTAGGGTTCTTATTGTTGAGACTAAGTGCAATTTCATTCACAGCATGAGGGTGCGACATGACCATGTTGAAGCCATACTGGAACATGACAGGAGGGATGGAGAGAGAGAACAGTCCAGTTAATATACGGGGGGGGGGGGGGGGGGGGGGGGTGGTGCCTCCTTTTACATCATACAACACACTTGACAAATGATGGTTTTAGGGTTAGAGTCAGACCAAACATGGCAGGACCACAAATGACATCTGGCTGGAGACGAATGGAAGTGTGTTTCTGTGTGTGAGTGTGTGTTTCTGTGTGTGTCTGTGTGTTTCTGTGTGTGTTTGTGTGTGAGTGTGTGTTTCTATGTGTGTCTGTGTGTGAGTGTGTGTTTCTATGTGTGTCTGTGTGTTTCTGTGTGTGAGTGTGTGTTTCTATGTGTGAGTGTGTGTTATCTATGTGTGTGTGTGTTTCTATGTGTTAGGGTTGTCTGTGTGTCTAACCCTGTCAGGGTCAGGGTGCAGAGAGAGAGAGAGAGAGAGAGAGAGGTTAAGGTCAGGGTGCAGAGAGAGAGAGAGAGGATAGGGTTAGGGTCAGGGTGCAGAGAGAGAGAGAGAGAGAGAGAGAGAGAGAGAGAGAGAGAGAGAGAGAGAGAGAGAGAGGTTAGGGTCAGGGTGCAGAGAGAGAGAGAGGTTAGGGTTAGGGTCAAGGTGCAGAGAGAGAGAGAGAGGTTAGGGTCAGGGGGCAGAGAGAGAGAGAGAGAGAGAGAAAGAAAGAGAGGTTAGGGTCAGGGTGCATAGAGAGAGAGAGGTTAGGGTCAGGGTGCAGAGAGAGAGAGGGATAGAGAGAGGTTAGGTTCACAGGGTGCAGAGGGAGAGAGAGGGAGAGGTTAGGGTGCAGAGAGAAAGAGGTTAGGGTCAGGGGGCAGAGAGAGGGAGAGAGAGGTTAGGGTCATAGGGTGCTGAGAGAGAGAGAGGTTAGGGTCAGGGTGCTGAGAGAGAGAGAGGTTAGGGTCAGGGGTCAGAGAGACGGAGAGAGAGAGGTTAGGGTCACAGGGTGCAGAGAGAGAGAGAGAGGTTAGGGTCAGGGTGCAGAGAGAGAGAGGTTAGGGTCAGGGTGCAGAGATAGAGAGAGAGAGAGAGAGGTTAGGGTCACAGGGTGCAGAGAGAGAGAGAGGTTAGGGTCAGGGTGCAGAAAGAGAGAGGGAGAGGTTAGGGTCACAGGGTGCAGAGAAAGAGAGAGAGAGGGGGTCACCTGGTAGTTCATGATGGCTCGGAGGCACATGATGCAGACGTGGACGTCGTCCTTCTTACACACCAGCCTGGAGTTCTTCAGTGTCCGCCTGCTGGGGAGCGTGTTACAACTGCAACACACAAACACACGCACGCACGCACACACATCAGTTAGAACCACTGGGTTCCTACATACAAAGAACACATGGACTTTGGGCAAACAACAAGAAAACAGATGCCGTTTGCAGACTGCAGCCCCCTATATCTGCCACTTCAGCCCCACCCTTAAAGAAACCTTTAAGAACAATCCTTTAGCTCCATGACACCTTACACCAACAGCCACAAAGGCTGTATTATCTACAGCCCTGCTAGAGGGTGCAAGGCGCTCCGCGCCATTGTTTTCATTCAACTATGCAACATTTGCATGCAGGGCAGAGATGACCTCGGCTCTGTGGAGACTAAACCAGAGGGGGCCTCCTGGTGCACTTCTCACAATCAGAGCAGAAAACACACACGCACACACGCACACAGGCACTCAAACACACACAGAAACACAGGCACACATAAATAGACACACATGCAAAAACACACACAGCTGCGTACTGCTTAGGGAACAAAGAGTTTATTTTGGGCCATCTGAAGGCTTTACCAACCAGGACTTCTGGTAAAAACAGTCAAACATCCTTCAGACCACAGAGAGATGCCACCGGGCAGTGACCTGAGTCAAGACCTGGGAATAGAGAGAGTGTGTGTGTGTGAGAGAGAGAGAGAGAGAAAGAGAAAGAGAGAGAGAGATCCTAACCAGGATGATCTACAGATCCTCATGTCCCTGTGGGTAGAAACTGAACATTTAGACGGATTTCTGTGAAACAGACGCACCCTCTGTCTGGTCCTGTGTGCGGCTCAACAACATGCAGTAACACGGTTCAAGTTCAAGTCTTTTATTTGTCAGGTACACAGAACAACATGAGGTCAGACTGGGCACTGACATTCTTAAGACAAGACAACGCAAGCACCTGGCATAACAACATATAAGTACACACAACATAATTTACATCTATGCTGAGCTTAAATTAGTGAAACTTCCTAAATATACAGATAGCAATAAATAATTGACTATACTAACCCTAATACTAAAACTTCCTAAAACGTCATTGGCCAGTGTGGAGCTCAACAATATGCAGTAACACTAGCTAGTGCCAGGGAGTCAGGTGGCTGAGTGGGTAGAGCATCTGGCTAGTAATCTGAAGGTTGCCAGTTCGATTCCCGGTGCACATGACGTTGTGTCCTTGGGCAAGGCACTTCACCCTACTGTGTGTGTAGCTTGGATGTGTGCTACTGTGTGTGTTTGTGTGTGTAAGAGTGTGTGTTCAGGTGTGTTTATGAGAGTATGTTATTTGTTCTATTGAGGCGGATGGGAAGTCTATGTGATACTAGTCATGTCTCCTCACAAACTGTTCAAATCAATCAACTTAATTCACATTACTGATCCAGAAGGAAATGTAGGAGTCCAGGTGACACCGTGCACAGGGCTAGAATAAGATCAGATGTAACGAGTAGAAAACACACAATAGCACTGAAATATCAGAAAGAATGAAGGAACTGTATTTGACTAAGACTAGACTGTATCTGTATGAATATATTTCTACAGCATGCTCCAGGGGACATCTGCTGGAACACTATTTAACACAAAGGCTATTATTTAGTCAAACGTCATTACACCTAAACATCCTGTCTGTTAGCAGGTGATAGAAGAACAAGCCTGGAAACCAGATCTCCATATTAAGATACGAATCATGGTGAGCAACACTCAATGACAAAACAGTTCATTGTTATTATGCAACAGACAGGCCTGCTTTGACAAGTCCAGCATTGCTCACAAACCATAAACATTCCTCTCAGGCTTCCAGCTATGTTTTCTGTGAGGTATAATGAAAGGATGGGCTTTTCCAAATAGCATCTGACTACAACACAACATAACTAGAAGGACTACAACCCAACTTATCTATGTGGATGACCCACACACTTCTAGAAGCACAAACACTAAACGTGAGCTCTACTGTACCATCTCCGTGAGCACTTCACCAAGCAGGGAGTCCTTTAGGCAGACGGAAAAGGTTTAGGAAAACACAAAGGAGCATACTGTTAATGAGCAGCCACAGACCCAACACAGTTACGGTGTTTTTGTACATTGGAAACATAAATTTAAGTGAATATCTAAAAGGCTAGTAAATAAAAATCTATCTTAATCCTAACATCAGTGTTAAATTACCTTGACATCTCTTTCTGAGCATGGAGGAAACTAAAGAATAGTACAGAGTTGTAGTAAATGTATGAGAAGTCTTACATAATTGTACACACCTATATAATTACAGGCTATCGAGCATCTGCACATAGCAATGTTGAAGCACACAGGCGGCTTCACAGGAGCTGAGGAACAAAGCTAAAGTATTTTTTGGAAAATAAGACGCATTTTCTATAAACCACACCCCACCAAAATGGGAGCTTTGTGATTGTAGATCTGAGTATAGACCGCACTGGAATATGCGCACTTGATACAAGAACAATGATAGCAAGCAATGCATGAGTATACCCTTACAAAAATAAGTATACTTCAAGTTTATTTTGTAAGTATACTTAGTATAAAAAGTATACTATTATCATGTTACTTAAAGTATACTATCAGTGTACTTATTTATATAGTATTTTTGTACTTAGTAAACTTAATTGGCCCACTTTTTAGGTCATTTAGTACACTTTAAAGTACACTTTTAGTGTATTTCAAGGTTTACTTTTGAATACTGTAAAGTAGCCTGTTTAGTGCACTTTCAGTTGATCAAGGATATTTCCTTGAGTACTTCAGAATCAGAATCAGAAGGGATTTTATTCGCCATGAATGTTTGCACAAACAAGGAATTTACTTTGGCAGGGAGGTGCATACATTAAACATATAGGAATATTGGAACTTAAATATGTGGACTAACTATAAAAAAGGAGCAAATGATAAGACTAAAGGGGGTCTAGCTAATACTAAGGGGAATCAAAAATAAAATATAAGTAGCCATAATTTACAATCTAACCTAAAAAAAACTGATAGTGCAAAGTATACCTTGGAATACTCTACAGTAACCTGTGTAGTGCACTTTCAGTTCATGAAGTATACTTCCTAAGGTGCCTCAAAGTATACTTTAAAATGCTTACAAGTACACTTTCAATTAATGTAAGTACCTCAAAGTAAATTTAATAAATGTGATTTTAGTATGAATTACTATAAAATTAAAATGTTTAGGAGCCCCTCAAACACCTCAGATTTTGCGTCACATGGCGAGAACTGGGGCCCTCACAAAGTTACACTGCAGATTTGGGAAGAAGCACCTTGCTGCATTGGCACTGATGTCGTCTAGATACAGCTCTTCTTATGAAATGTAACAGTCATTTAACTCATGGTTACAATGGTAAACCAGTACAACAATGACAATTACCACGCAACAAAACACTACATTCTAAGCAAACACATTAAAAAAAACTAAATTCATGAAGTTACATTTGTATTTCGAACAAACGGCAAACTTATTTATTTACCGCCTTGCATCATGGGAATTGACTAGCCAATGAGCCATGGTATCTTCATTTTTTCCACGCCGTTATTTCATTCTTCAGTCAGTTTGACAGTATAAGCTTCAAATTCTCAAGTAGCTTTTTTGTTTATTCCATTAATACTCCAATTGATAATTATTAGTATAAGAGTAAAGGGCTTCAGAATGTTTTGGCAGTAATTAAGATTACAGCTTCAGTACCAAAAATAGATTCAACGTGCAATGCATAATAGATTTTCATAGACATGAATAATTAGAATGAGATGGATCAAAAAAAAAATAACGTGTAATTTTTCCCAATTATTTTGACAGTTTTTGCTGTATAATAATAGAAAACGTACATCCTACGCCAGAAGAAATGTATACCATTATCTGTTTCTAAGCATACTTCTTAAAAGTATATCAAAAGTAAACTATTTTCTAAGTATACTTTTTAAAAGTATATCAAAAGTTAACTAAAAGTATCCATATTTTAGTAAACTTATAGTACACTTTAATATACTTCTTTTTGTAAGGGTAGGCGTTCCTACAGCAAGCCGTTGTGTAACACACTTCGAAAACGAAAGTAAGTGCGTAATGTTTGTTTTCTATTGCGCGGGAATTAACTAAGGTTGCTTTACAACCTTTAGACTGCGGTCCCCAAAGCGCAAGTTATTTTTCCGAAACGGTAGCTAGCTGGTTTATTTAGCTTCCTGGCTAAATTAACTAGCATAATACTCGGAGCAATGCTACTACCATACTAGTGTTACTTGTTAGCCTTCTCATTAGTACATTTTGAAGCCTGTTTTCTTATAAAAACGTTCTATAAGCCGATTTGAAATATAAGCCTCACCACCAGACGTCAGAAAGCCAGACGTCATGAGATTCTGTTTTACACAGCGTTAACTGGGTTTGGCTGCCCCAATGAAACCTGTTTCATTCCAATGTTTTATTACTAAATATAATAGTCCCTTTCATTTCAAGAGGCATGTTAGAGAGGGACGCAACGAGACACCAGATCACACTTCATGAAAAGGTCATGTAAAGTCAGCAATCCTTAGACAGGCGGAGAATGACCCTGCCAGTCAACAGACACTTAAGCCATTTATAGATTTTCAGGCCTTATGACTTTATAAAGGGGCTTTTCAGACATCACATGAAATGAGTGACCGTCATAACACACACACATGAAGCCATGATAGCAGGGCTTGTGTTTAGACTGGTTCACCACCACAGTCAGCATAGATCAAGCCATTGGTAGGTGTGACACGTGTGTGTATGTCTGCATACGTGTGCATGTGGGCGCATACGTTTGTGTGTGATTGACGTGGGTGCGCACCTGTGTGTATATATGTGTGTGTATGGTGTATGTGCATATGTATACACGTGTAAATATCACACGTGTGTGTATGTGTGTGTGTGTGAGGTGTTTGTGCATATGTATTCATGTGGACTTGATTACTAACTCACCATCTTTGCCACTGCATGGTGCAAACAGACACTTCTTTCCTGACATTTCGACCTGATCTGACCACCTTTCTTTGTTTTGAACAATGACTACTGAACCCTAGAGTCGAAAGGTTAAATAATCCTCCACAACAACTTGAAAGAGTAGCAATAACAGACTGAATATTGACTGTGTTTAATCCTTTTCTTATCAAACTAGTCTGAAGAAGAATCTGAACATTGATGATGGCAACTAATTTTAGAACAGCAGATTCACCCTCAAAATTAATCACAAGTTAAGTTATGTTGTACAAAAAATTCTCATTCCTTAGCTTAGCTAAGCTTAGCTTCCTTATAAGCTTCTTCGATACGACTATGAGTTTAATAACGCCAGCTTTCCGCTTTAAGGGAGGCTTGTGAAACTACTGCCTTTATGATTTATTTTCCATAAATGTTTTAATGTTTCAAGTACTTTAAAACTAGACTATGCTCCCTTGCTTTACAACATGCTTATTACAAAAGCTAGCTGCAACAGCTTATTTGCATGAAAACATGACCGTACCTCAAAAAAGTAAACAAATTTAGGTCATCAACATTCACATCAAAGATTAGGAGCAACACGTCAGTAAGGAAAGTAACTATTGGCTGTCCTAAAAGTTGCTAAATGACGTCATCGCATAATTTGCATATTTGTAACGGCTGCTGTGTGGGAGAGAGAAATGGCATTGTTGGAGCCAAAATGTGGCTAAAAGCACCCTAAATATATTTAGAACTACAAATAAATGTTCTTCTTCTGTTGAGGTTTTTTGACTGTTTTGGCATTGACAAAGGCCATCAAATCTCGAAATAACTTAAGCATAATAGCCTAAATCAATGTAATCCTTTTAAAACAAAAGACTGCTATGTGGGGTGGAATTGCTAGCTCTACTTCCAACCCTCTATTTGTTATACTCAGTATACTAACCCTAACTACTTGAGACTGGCCACCTGTGAGTGCTTTGGGACGGTGGAGAAGCAAGGGGTCCAATTATGGAATAACTGTAACAATGAACTAAAATAATGTAGTAATATGTGTAAATTTAAGTCAATGTTCCGAAATATTATCTTTGAAAGATACAAAAATATTTGACCAACACTGAGATGTGACTGATAATTATGATCCGTCTTTGTTTTGTCCATGTGTCTCTGTTTTATGATGTTGTGTTTCTTATTATATCATTATTATATTATATTTCTGTTTGTTTATCTAATTGCTTTCCTGGATAGAGTTAGGGTAAGGTTGTTAAGTATGAAGGATACAATAAGTAGAATAAGCTTCAGCCTATGATGTAATGATTTGGAATGATTAACCACTTTAGTGGCTGTGTGGTCAATCTGTTGATGTGTGATTGACGTGTGTGTGTGTGCGCAAGCAGGTGTGTGTGTGTGCGCAAGCAGGTGTGTGTGTGTGTGTGTGCAAGCAGGTGTGTGTGTGTGTGCAAGCAGGTGTGTGTGTGAGGCTGGTACCGTAGCGTTGAGTGGCGTCCTATACGGGACAGGTTGTTGCCACTAGTGGGGGGGGTGAGGAGGGGTCCTCCTCCATGGAGGTCCTCTATGGAGCGGCTCCAGGGTTTGGTCTTGTCCACAGAGCTGTCTGTACTACTCTCAATACCATCCCCGTCAAACCTGCAATATGGACACACTGTGTTTGTGTGAGCTTGTGAGAGTGTGTTTGTGTGTGCTTGTGAGAGTGTGTGATTGTGAGTGTGTTTGTGTGAGTGTGTTTGTGTGTGCTTGTGAGAGTGTGTGATTGTGAGTGTGTGAGTGTGTTTGTGTGTGCTTGTGAGAGTGTGTGATTGTGAGTGTGTTTGTGTGAGTGTGTTTGTGTGTGCTTGTGAGAGTGTGTGATTGTGAGTGTGTGAGTGTGTTTGTGTGTGCTTGTGAGAGTGTGTGATTGTGAGTGTGTTTGTGTGTGATTGTGAGAGTGTGTTTGTGTGTGCTTGTGTATGTGAGCATGTAGAAGGTGCATATTCTATATAGACCCACTCTGTCACTCCCACAGACAGACTGTGTACTTATTCACAATAGGACTTATTCACACGATAGGATGACAACTGAGAGGCGCAGGTGTCCAACCAGGGGATTATCAGCACGGCAGGTCAACACACTTTTACTGGCGGCCATTAAAGAAACGTGGACAGGTCCTTATAACAGTGCCAAAGAAGAGAATTACGACTTTAACTGCACTTTAAAAATGAGACCATTGCTTCTGAATGGAAACCCTGTGACTGGAATCAATCGTATTTATACCACACAGCAGGAAAGAGAGGGAGGGAGAGAGAGAGAGAGAGAGAGAGAGAGAGAGAGAGAGAGAGAGAGAGAGAGAGAGAAAGGGGAGAGAGATAGAGAGAGGGGAGGGAGGGAGGGAGAGACTGAAAGAAAAACAGAAGATAGACAGAGAAAGAAAGAATTTTGGATAGAAAAATTAAATTAGCTGAACATCTTAAATGTAAAAACTTAAAGAAAATAAATATCTTTACAATGTACAGTCCGTCCCATACCTTGGCAATCGAGAAAGGTTGCCATAGAAATACATGGTTGGCTAAACAAAGAAGAAATTGCAAACACTGTAGTTCAAATGAAATTGAACAACATTTTCTCCAACAATGCCAAAATATACTATTAAAATACTAAAAAATGTTACTTCCCACAATTTGCTTTTAAAATTACAGGGTTTAATCAATTAAGTGTAGATGAGAAGACATGCATAGTTTTTGGGGAAAATGTAGCAACAGTGGAGCTGGCATTGTATTTAGTGTTTGCCTTGCATAGCTTGAGAGAGGCAGAGGATCACGCTGGACCCAGTTGTTGAGGCCCCTTGTAGTCATGGTAAGGGTCATGGGTTAGTCATGTGTTGTATTTCACAATGATTACATTTTCTTTCTTGTTGTAATTCATTTAGGTTATTATTACAAATTTTCTTCTTCATTTTAACAAACATACGATAATTCTGATGGTTTAATCTTATATGGCTTTGGCCACAATGCTCACAAATTCATGCCAATAAAGCATAATTTAATTTAATTGAAGATTAATTGAGAGAGAGAGAGAGAGAGAGAGAGAGAGAGGGAGAGAGAGAGAGAGAGAGAGAGAGAGAGAGAGAGAGAGAGAGAGAGAGAGAGAGAGAGAGAGAGAGAGACAGACAGACAGACAGACAGACAGACTTGGCGTGAAGGGGCCGGCGACTGGGTGACTCAGTGTTTTTGACAGCTAAGCAGTGTCGTGTGGATGCATCAGTGAATCTGCAGAAAAGGGCCTTTGTGAGCATTGTGTCCAGGCTGCGTGTGTGAGGGCATCTGCCAGCGAGTGACTTACGTGACAGCGTACTGTGCAAAAGAAAGATATTCCACCAGAACATCCAGACCTTTGTTGTCCTCGTTTAGGAACTCTCTCACCCACCTGGTGGAAACACAGAAGCTGTACTTTACTCTAAAGGACAATGTGCATTTAACAAGTTTACATCCTGTGGTAGGCTACATCTCTGTATGCAAACACCACCCTGACAGACATATATTTATGGTATTCAGTCATTTACCAATGAGATAGACAAGGGGTTAGAGAACTGGATAAATATATTTGCAGTTATAAGAAAACACACACACACACACTAGTCTACACACACACACGTGCATGCAAGCACACACACACACACACAAGACTACACACACATGCACGAAAGCATACACACCAGCTACTCTACACACACAGGTTACACTGTCTCCGCACACAAAACGTATTGAGCTCTCTTGTCTTCCAAGATGGACGGAGGGGGGCTGAGAATGATCAAGGCTCCTTCAGCTTCAGCAGAGCCACAGTGCCCCCCCCATCCCTAACCCTTCAGCAGAGCCACAGTGCCCCCCCCATCCCTAACCCTTCAGCAGAGCCACAGTGCCCCCCCCATCCCTAACCCTTCAGCAGAGCCACAGTGAGCCCCCCATCCCTAACCCTTCAGCAGAGCCACAGTGCCCCCCCCCATCCCTAACCCTTCAGCAGAGCCACAGTGAGCCCCCCATCCCTAACACTTCAGCAGAGCCACAGTGAGCCCCCCATCCCTAACCCTTCAACAGAGCCACAGTGAGCCCCCCATCCCTAACACTTCAGCAGAGCCACAGTGAGCCCCCCATCCCTAACACTTCAGCAGAGCCACAGTGAGCCCCCCATCCCTAACACTTCAGCAGAGCCACAGTGAGCCCCCAATCCCTAACACTTCAGCAGAGCCACAGTGCCCCCCCATCCCTAACCCTTCAGCAGAGCCACAGTGCCCCCCCCATCCCTAACACTTCAGCAGAGCCACAGTGCCCCCCCATCTCTAACCCTTCAGCAGAGCCACAGTGCCCCCCCCCCCATCCCTAACCCTTCAGCAGAGCCATAGTGCCCCCCCCCCCCCATCCTGCTGCCATCTCATTCTAGCTCCCAACGGCCATCTCATTCTAGCACTGCCGCTTCCACAGAAACTTGCAGGATTCTGACATGAGCTGCAGACTCTCAGACCGCGTCATCCTCGCCTCCACAGCTCTAGTGGTGACATCACAACTTTTTATTGAGCCTATTCTTTGAACTGGTACTGACAGGATTGTAATTATGGTGACGTGAATTTAGAAATACAGGGTTTCCCGCAGCATTTTGCTGTTAAAGCGGCCGCCTTAGCAACACACACCTGCCTCCTTAGTTGAAAAAATATATTAGCGACATTCAGAGTTTTTCCGCCAGTTTTCTCCATTTCAACGGCAGACTCCCTTCTCTGGAGAACTTTGTTTTTGGAGGAAAACTCCCCCCCCCCCCCCCCTGAATTAAAACATAGTAACACGGAGGCACAGGTTACTGCTGTGAAACTATGAACTATAAAGCTACACTTGTTAGCTGTTAATTTATGATGGACTAGCTGCAGATGTGTCAAGCAGCCACGTGGGAACCATGACCTGCCCAGTACAATCCTTCTGTGGACATCAACAGCTGTTGGTGATGAGGGGACAGCCAGTGGAGCAGGCTGTGCTGGACTCAGCAGTGACAGTAAAGAAACAAGCTGCCCATTATGTGTTGATCATCAATAGATTTGTCTTCGTCACTTCAGAAGAATAAAGGCATATTATTTACTGTTGGCACTGCCCCCCCCTCCTCCTCTTCTGTATATCTTTCTCCATCCCTCCTCCTCCTCTTCTGTATATCTTTCTCCATCCCTCCTCCTCCTCTTCTGTATATCTTTCTCCATCCCTCCTCCTCCTCTTCTGTATATCTTTCTCCATCCCTCCTCCTCCTCTTCTGTATATCTTTCTCCATCCCTCCTCCTCCTCTTCTGTATATCTTTCTCCATCCCTCCTCCTCCTCTTCTGTATATCTTTCTCCATCCCTCCTCCTCCTCTTCTGTATATCTTTCTCCATCCCTCCTCCTCCTCTTCTGTATATCTTTCTCCATCCCTCCTCCTCCTCTTCTGTATATCTTTCTCCATCCCTCCTCCTCCTCTTCTGTATATCTTTCTCCATCCCTCCTCCTCCTCTTCTGTATATCTTTCTCCATCCCTCCTCCTCCTCTTCTGTATATCTTTCTCCATCCCTCCTCCTCCTCTTCTGTATATCTTTCTCCATCCCTCCTCCTCCTCTTCTGTATATCTTTCTCCATCCCTCCTCCTCCTCTTCTGTATATCTTTCTCCATCCCTCCTCCTCCTCTTCTGTATATCTTTCTCCATCCCTCCTCCTCCCCCCTTCTGTCTGTCTTTTCAGGGGATCATGCTTCATTCCATGTCTCCCCCCTTTCTCTCTCTCCTATCTCCATCCCTCCTCCTCGGTCTCCCTCTCGGGGGAATAGCTAATACTTCGTTATCTAATCTAGATTAGGTAGATTATGTATGTAATCTAGTTTAGTAACATAAGGTCGCTAAAACCATCCAGGAGATAATCCACATAAACAATAGCTGTCCTTCAGAAAGCACATACTTTATGGGTGCCACTAGACATCTTTCTCTTCCTGAGACATGACTAGGGTGACCAGATTTGAGTTTGTGAAAAAGAGGACACTTTGTCACATCGAAGTAGGGAGGGGAGGGGGGGGGGGGGGGGGGGGGGGGCGGGGGCAGGTAGTGCTGGTCGTGTATTGCATGCAGCACTATCTGATTAAAATGACAGTTCTCTCTACAGTCAGTGCTCGCGCAAGAAGGTGGAACGTGAGGGATATACCCTTTCCAAAACTTGTAAGGACCTAATAGTTTGTGAAAGACCCAGAGAAACACAAATATCTGACGAGGCAAAATCCCGGACAATTTTGTAATCCCTGCCAGACGTATTTTTCAGGTCTCGAAAAGAGGACATGCCCAGGTAAAAGAGGACGTCTGGTCACCCCAGACATCACTCCATGCTCATCACATGCTGGGGTGTTCCAGTGTTGTTGTGAGCTGCCTCCACACACTCCACCTCCACACACTCCACCTCCACACACTCCACCTCCACCCCCACACACTCCACCTCCACACACTCCACCTCCACACACTCCACCTCCACACACTCCACCCCCACACACTCCACCCCCACACACTCCACCTCCACACACTCCACCTCCACACACTCCACCTCCACCCCCACACACTCCACCTCCACACACTCCACCTCCACACACTCCACCTCCACCCCCACACACTCCACCCCCACACACTCCACCTCCACACACTCCACCCCCACACACTCCACCTCCACACACTCTACCTCCACTCACTCCACCTCCACACACTCCACCTCCACACACTCCACCTCCACACACTCCACCCCCACACACTCCACCTCCACACACTCCACCTCCACACACTCCACCTCCACACACTCCACCTCCACCCCCACACACTCCACCTCCACACACTCCACCTCCACACACTCCACCTCCACACACTCCACCTCCACCCCCACACACTCCACCTCCACACACTCCACCTCCACTCACTCCACCTCCACACACTCCACACACTCCACCTCCACACACTCCACCTCCACTCACTCCACCTCCACACACTCCACCTCCACACACTCCACCTCCACACACACTCCACCTCCACGGCTCCAAGGCTGTCGCCCAATCACTGCTGACCTCGCTCCGTCCCATCAGCCCCTGCACCTTCCAGCTGTCCCTCATCCTACCTCCAGATCCCAGCATGCATCTGACCTCACAGCAACCCCTCGCCCTGAGGGTTGATAAGCAATCAATCACACTTCCCCAAAAAAATGACTTCCTGGAATCTGTGAATCCCAGCAGCAGGAACAGCCACTGGAGGAGATCAGACAGCAGGACAGCACAGATAGCTTCACTTTGAGATGCTGCACATCAAGTTCAATCCTGTCAGCTGGAGATCCTCTGACTTGTGGAATGTTCTCACGTTATCTGAAGAGTAATCACTAACATCGTACTTCTACCTCCTTCACCAATGGTGACACAAACGGAGAGGATTATGTCTAGGGCTCTAGCAGCTCCTCCATTGCTAGCAATGAAAACTCCCAAACATGCTCTTTTCTTACCATTGACACTATACATTCATGCGTTCGATCGAGACCATATGACTTTCTGGAGCAGGGGTTTGTGGAGAAAACCAGAGCTCTGGAGAGGAGGAGGAGGTGGTTATCTTCAACATTAGTCTCTACATGCTTGTGTGTTTCCGGGCTCTTCCCTCCGACCTTTATACTGCTTCAGGCCTTCAGACATTCAGAGTTCACACAACGCTGCACAACTCACCCGATGTGATTGGTCCGTAATGAAATTTCCAGTTCCCTCAGGACTTGTGTGGACTCCTGTACTCTCCGTCTGAATTTCTGAGGAAAAACAAGGAATGTCATCACGTTTACAGCTCCTATTTACGACAAGCAGACATCATTTGAAAGTGCTTTGAGGCAGTGAAAGGTAAAGGCAGACAGACATGCAGCACATGCACAGTATTGAGGTATGTGATTCCCAAACACAACAGTCAGACAAGGTTGAATGATTTATGGAGCATTTCCATAGCTGTTGTGACATCATAAATGGTATTCATCCAAGCATGTTATGGGAGGGGGAGCTTCTCTATAAACATGGTTGGGATATGGAAGATTTCATGTTCTCTTATTTGCTCATGTTGTGCTGTTAATAGACCAGGGTTTCAGCTGGCAGCTTGATAGAAAAAACTCCATAGAACCTAGCACACACACACATACACGTAACGTGTGTGTGAGTGTGTGTGGGTATATACGTTGATAGAGGGGACTTCTTTTATTACTTTCATTTTTTAGACCAAAAGATGTGTGAATCCAGAAGTCCCCTCTGGCAAAACCAGCGAGCAGACAGCCACCCTGGTGACTGACAGCAGCGTAGTGCTGACAACCACCCACCCTGACCAATAAGAGGATACACCGCCCTGATGACACACCATGAAATCATTGCATCACAGCTGACAACAGGGGTCTCCCCCCACCATCCCCGTATGGCCGGCTCAGACTGTTTCCACGGCGCGTCTCTATCAGGCAGGAAACAGCCCTAGGCCCGGTGCATGTGCTGGAGAAACATGGAGATGACAGGGCTGTTCCCATAGCCCGGATGGTGTGTGTGTGTGTTTGGAACATGAGGAGATGAGAAAAAGTGTTTTCATTAGGGAAGAGCCTTTTGTGTGTTTGTGTAAAGCGAAGTGAAGGCTCCACCAGTGCCCCTCCTCTCCTCTCTCCTCCCTTCTACCTCCCCTCCTCTCCTCTCTCTTCCCTTCTACCTCCCCTCCTTTCCTCCGCCTCCCCCACATCCCCTTTGCACTAAGTACTACCAGCTGCAGCATTGAACAGGGGAAAAAAAGATAGAGATATGAAAAGAGGGGGAGAGAGCAATACATTTAAGTGAAGAGATATAGAAAACAAAGATAGAAAGAGAAAAGAGGGAGAGTGAGAGCAAACTAGAGAGATGGAGAAATCAGCCAGAGAAAAAAAGCGGGGGAAAATAAAGTAGTTTGAAGGGGGAAAAGTAGGGGGAGAGGAGGGGGAGAGAAGGGGGAAGAGTAGGGGGAGAGGAGGGGGAGAGAAGGGGGAAGAGTAGGGGGAGAGGAGGGGGAGAGAAGGGGGAGAGGAGGGGGAGAGGAGGGGGAGAGAAGGGGGAAGAGTAGGGGGAGAGGAGGTGGAGAGAAGGGGGAAGAGTAGGGGGAGAGGAGGGGGAGAGAAGGGGGAGAGGAGGGGGAAGAGTAGGGGGAGAGGAGGGGGAGAGGAGGGGAAGAGTAGGGGAAGAGTAGGGGGAGAGGAGGGGGAGAGAAGGGGGAGAGAAGGGGGAAGAGTAGGGGGAGAGGAGGGGGAAGAGTAGGGGGAGAGGAGGGGGAGAGGAGGGGAAGAGTAGGGGGAGAGGAGGGGGAGAGGAGGGGGAGAGGAGGGGGAGAGGAGGGGGAGAGGAGGGGGAGAGGAGGGGGAAGAGTAGGGGGAGAGAAGGGGGAAGAGTAGGGGGAGAGGAGGGGGAAGAGTAGGGGGAGAGGAGGGGGAGAGGAGGGGAAGAGTAGGGGGAGAGGAGGGGGAGAGGAGGGGGAGAGGAGGGGGAGAGGAGGGGGAGAGGAGGGGGAGAGAAGGGGGAGAGGAGGGGGAGAGGAGGGGGAGAGAAGGGGGAGAGGAGGGGGAGAGGAGGGGGAAGAGGAGGGGGAAGAGGAGGGGGAGAGGAGGGGGAGAGGAGGGGGAGGGGAGGGGGAGGGGAGGGGGAGAGGAGGGGGAGAGGAGGGGGAGAGAAGGGGGAAGAGGAGGGGGAAGAGGAGGGGGAGAGGAGGGGGAGGGGAGGGGGAGAGAAGGGGGAGAGGAGGGGGAGAGGAGGGGGAGAGGAGGGGGAGAGGAGAAGGAGGGGATTGAAAGTTTGGGGATGTATACTGGAGGGATCATCCTGGAAACAAACTCATCCCTGATACATTCTTGGGGACTTGGAATGGAACTTTTCCACCCTGGTAGGGAGCGGATTGGCTCGGAGCAGCTCAGAAGAATGTACCAAAGGAGTGGATTGGCTGAGATTTGCCGGAAGGAATGTATCAAAGAAACGGATTGGCTGGGGGAAAAGCAGAGGAATGCGGCCAGTGACCACTACTCACACTAAGGCACAAAGTAGCAATTGTTTGAGTTTGAAGAAAAGGGGAACAGGAATGTGTCAACCATAACTCTCTCACTCTCTTTCTCTCCCTTTCTCCCTCTTTTATGGACTACCTCTATCCATCTTTCCTTTTTCTCTTTCTGCCTCTATTTCTCTCTCCACATCTTCAATCCTTCTCTCTGTCCATCTCTTCAATCCTTCTCTCTCCAGCTCTTCAATCCTTTTCTCTGTCCATCTCTTCAATCCTTCTCTCTCCAGCTCTTCAATCCTTCTCTCTCCATCTCTTCAATCCTTCTCTCTCCATCTCTTCAATCCTTCTCTCTCCATCTCTTCAATCCTTCTCTCTCCATCTCTTCAATCCTTCTCTCTCCATCTCTTCAATCCTTCTCTCTCCATCTCTTCAATCCTTCTCTCTGTCCATCTCTTCAATCCTTTTCTCTGTCCATCTCATCAATCATTCTCTCTCTCTATCCATCTCACAAAAAACACTCAAATGAACAAAAAGTGCCAACAAATATACCACAGTTAGCACAGCTATACAGTAATAACACCAGTCATAATAGTGTTATGAAAAGAAAATAATAATTAGTAACACGCAATGACAACAAAAACAAGCGAAGCAGGTTCATGCTGGGGGACGCGAGACCTAGCGCGTCAGCAAATCGTCATCACGTGTCAAGGTACACCCTCCTAATAGGGCGGGGTATATAGCAGGGATCCCAGGTCCTGCATTGCTAGTGCGACACAGACACTCTCGGTCTCCTGCGGGTTTCATGTCATACACTGTGTACGTTCGATCCGGTTCCTGGTGGCGTGGCCATGCTGTATCTGGTATGGACGTTGGGTTACTTGGCGGATCGGCTGTTTGGGATAGTGTTTGTCTGCGGATGGCCCGGCGCTGCGCGGAGGCTGTACGTGTCTGGGCTGGACAAACCTTTTTGACATTTCCTGAAATGCGTTTAACCCGGTAAGGAGTAGCATCGCACATGTGTGATTCTGAACTTTCCACCCGGCTATTTTCCGATGGCCAAACTATATGTAAACGCTATAGTATGGCTTCAGGATGTACAATTGTGTACAAATGTGGTACTGACAAGTACCACCGGCAGTGGTAGCTTTGCTACGAGTATAATGCTAGGTTTCTAGGTAACGGAAGCTACCTGAAGCTAGCTAGCCTCCGGTTTGGACATAACTCGCTCTGGTGTGAGCGTCGGTAGTATTTCGAATCGCACATCTAAAGGTTACTCGTTGTTTTGGGGATTCATGCAATGTTATTGCACTAACTATTCTAAACTGCTTGTGCACCGTACTATCAAGGTATTGCTACATGTAGCCGTTTTGGGGTTTTTACTTTACTCAATGGAGCTACTAGTACCATCTGGTCTTTGGCGACTGGTCTGGTCGATGTTGGAGTGCTTGGCGTGTTCTGCTGCGGGTGTTTCTCTCCCTCTCACAGGCTGTGCCTTGTAATTATGACTTCGAGTGGGTGGACCTCCGCACGATATGCACTGGTCTGGTGCATTGGGGCATCGCTCGTCAACGATGGTGTCTACTGCGAGTCCGCTAATGTCCTATGCCGGTGTTGTATCACCCGATGCATGACTCTCTGGATTGGCACTCGCTGGGGGGTGGTATGCGTATGCACGTTCCTGGTTGTAGTCATGTTTGCGGTCGGTGCTGCGCTGCATCATCCCAGGTCGGCCTGCCCGCGTCGGTGCCCGGCAGGTGGGCCATGAATGTTGTGCATTCTTCAACCCTTTGCGTTAGTCGTCTCTCTAACCCCGCGCTGACATCCTGAACGTTGGTAAACAACGTGATCTACCTCGATGGATGCGTCCGGTTAAACTGTTGTATTTGCTGCGACTATGTTCTTGCTTCTATAGTTCCACTCTTGCACTTTGGGGTTCATGTTGTTCTATTGCAATTTGTTAGCATGCCCTCTGGGTCTTCTCTTTGGCATATTTTGCTTTCGGAATGTATGCTCAGCGTCACTGTGTGCTAACGTGCAATGTGCTCTCGGGGCCCGACGTGTCTTTGGCTTCGGCGTCGTAGCGGGCGCGCATTTGGCATTTTGTCCGAGTCCTGTGCGGGTCGGCTTGACGGCTGCTGGTTTCATTTGTGCTGCACCTGCCGGACTGTAGGTCGATTCCGTCCTCGCACCGGCTTGGTGAGTTTCATCGTTGCTCGGGTCCCATTTTAGCATACTGTCTTCGTTTCCGTCGTGGACATGGCTAATCGGTCTGGCGGGCACGGTCTCGTCATGGATGTGGGTTGCATTCCGTTTTGCGTCCGGGCCGTGCTCGCGGGCGTTGGGACGTGTGGTCGTTCTTTATTAGCGAGGTGCAACTCTAGCCTGGCTAGTACGTTGTGTTGGGGATCGACGCAACGAAGGGGTGATGGGTCATGGCTCGTTGAACTCGCGGCGGGCGATTGCAAGTCATAGATTGTACTGCGCATTTCAATACCTGTACCATATGGTATCGGGTAGAATAGGTAATATGTGTGTACATGCTATAGATACTGCATTGTGATTGCACATTCTTAGTCTAGCTATCAGAGGTAGCCTAGCCTACAGGATGCATATATGCTAGGTGGCTTTGCTTGGTCTTGCTCTAAGAAATCGGGGCCCAGGCTGGCCTCGTGGTGTTTGCATCAACAGACGTCTCGTGATTATGAGGCACGGTGAATATAATCAAACAGGGTAGATCCTCTGTGGCATTTGATATCAGGTAGTTGGACGTCTTACAAGCTGGACGTGCATCACGGGCATTGATTGCACGATGCATATATTCCCGGGTGAGTACAACCTGGCTGACGTCACATGTCGGTCAAGCACATTCCACCTTGCAATCTTGCTCCGAGACATGACCATAGCACACGCATGTACACAGTAGGACTAATCACAGTAATAGTGTGAAGCTGGTGTGGTACTCTCGTTACATGGCAGATTAAATCCGCTTTCTCTCCCTTCTTTTACATGGTGCACTAATTCCGCTGCATGCAATGAGCGGGCCCCTGTTCGTCACCGATGCCGGGGAAGCATGTCGACGTAACGGGTCACCGGGAGGCTTGGAAGTCTGTGGCGGCGCTCTGGACCCCAAACAACATTGGCGTCTCGGCTTCACCACTCAAGCATTGGGTTGTTGGTCGTCGTGGAGCGTCGGGTGACTCAGTCACCATCACAGTAGGATGTCGAGGCTGTGCCTTAGTTGGGAATCGGAGTAACACCTCGGTTGGGATGTCAAAGCAGTGCTTCAGTTGGGAGAGGCAGTGCCTCAGTTGGGAATCGGAGTAACACCTCGGTTGGGAAGTCGAAGCAGTGCTTCAGTTGGGAGAGGCAGTGCCTCAGTTGGGAATCGGAGTAACACCTCGGTTGGGATGTCGAAGCAGTGCTTCAGTTGGGAGAGGCAGTGCCTCAGTTGGGAATCGGAGTAACACCTCGGTTGGGATGTCGAAGCAGTGCTTCAGTTGGGAGAGGCAGTGCCTCAGTTGGGAATCGGAGTAACACCTTGGTTGGGATGTCGAAACAGTGCTTCAGTTGGGAATCAGAGTAACACCTCGGTTGGGATGTCGAAGCAGTGCTTCAGTTGGGAGAGGCAGTGCCTCAGTGGGGAATCGAGGGCCTCAGTTGGTAAAGTAGAGGCACTGCCTCAGTTGGTAAAGTAGAGGCACTGCCTCAGTTGGTAAAGTAGAGGCACTGCCTCAGTTGGTAAAGTAGAGGCACTGCCTCAGTTGGTAAAGTAGAGGCACTTCCTCAGTTGGTAGAGGCAGTGCCTCAGTTGGTAGAGGCAGTGCCTCAGTTGGTAGAGGCAGTGCCTCAGTTGGTAGAGGCAGTGCCTCAGTTGGGAATCGAGGGCCTCAGTCGTTAAAGTAGAGGCAGTGCCTCAGTTGGTAAAGGCGTGCCTCGGTCGGTAGAGGCGTGCCTCGGTCGGTAGAGGCGTGCCTCGGTCGGTAGAGGCGTGCCTCGGTCGGTAGAGGCGTGCCAACGTTGGTAGAGGCGCTTCCTCAGTTGGTAGAGGCAATGCCTCAGTTGGTAGAGGGAGTGCCTCGGTCGGTAGAGGCGCGCCTCGGTCGGTAGAGGCGCGCCAACGTTGGTAGAGGCGCTTACTCAGTGGGTAGAGGCGCTTCCTCAGTGGGTAGAGGCGCTTCCTCAGTGGGTAGAGGCGCTTCCTCAGTGGGTAGAGGCAGTGCCTCAGTTGGTAGAGGGAGTGCCTCGGTAGGGAAGGCGCGCCTCAGTTGGTAGAGGCAGTGCCTCAGTTGGTAGAGGCGCGCCTCACTCATTCACTAGTTAAGGCTTAGGGGCACTGTCTGCTCTGAGCTACACATTATTAGGTCAAACATGTACAACATAATGCTCGTTCACAGGTAATGCTTAGGGGCACTGTCTGCTCCGAGCTACGCATTTGCTGGCTAACATGGATAGATAAAGCTTAGGGGCATTGTCTGCTCTGAGCCACACTTACTCCAGGTAGTATAGCAACACTCACTCACTCGCGTCACTCACACACACACACACACAGCTCGGGACACGTCTGCAGAGCACACCTGTGATGGTAAGTTGGCAAGCGTTCTCTCATCAGACACTTTTTGCTCCTATGAGCTCCACATGCACGCAGCAGTCTCATACATCGTCTCGTCTGGCATGTGGTTGTGTTGGGGAATGCGTCGCTGCTCTCTGCCCGGATGTCGAGACGGTGTCTCAGTTGGGTGCGGCAGGGAGCCGCTGCGAGCACAACCATACGCCAAATCAAATATTACAATAATGTATTGTAACGTGTAATAAAGTATCAAGTAACATAACATTACTGAGTCCTCCTGCCTGAACCGAAACTAAATCAAAACAAAAATAACTAAAGTGAATAGTTACAGTTTAATGTTAGTGTGTTAGTTGGTTTGTAAGTCTCATGACCAGCTGACTGAAAGGACTCTTTTTGGAGTTCAGTTCTTGGGTTTGCAGTGCTTTAAATTGCAGTGTATTTTGGGGACTTGATTTGAGATGCATCCAGAATTTTGGTGTTCTTTTCTTGATGTTTATGATTAATGGATATCAACCTAATTCTGCTCTGCATGCATTGTATGTTCAATATAATTCTTCAAAATTCAGCATGCAGGGGCTCTATTAGATGATTTTCCAGAGGCACTGATTTTGATCCCCAGGTAATCATAGGCCAGGGTGTACTGTAGTGCGGTGTGTTCTAGACCTACAGTGAACATAAGTCTACTTTCCTGAGATCTGGGGTCTCATTTATAAACCTTCCGTACTCACAAAACTAGTTCCCGGTTCACTGTGGTGGAAAGGGTGTATCTGTATTTATCTAGTGGTTCTCTCTCTCTGTATCTATCTAGTGGTTCTCTCTCTCTGTATCTATCTAGTGGTTCTATCTCTGTATCTATCTAGTGGTTCTATCTCTGTATCTATCTAGTGGTTCTCTCTCTCTCTGTATCTATCTAGTAGTTTTCTCTCTGTATATATCTAGTGGTTCTATCTCTGTTTCTGTCCATCTCTCTCTGGAACAAAAGTATTTAATTCTTGTGTGTCTGTTTTGATCTTACCTTGCTGGTGACGGCTGGGTCCAGATAACCCCTCAGCTTCTGAATGTACGTATGAGGGGGGTTCTTCACCTGGAACCTTTCCTGTTAGGGGGGAGAAATAGAAGAGAACAACACATTACGTTTACAACCTGAACGTGGGGGGGTGGGGGGGGGGGGGGAGTGTTTAGGGGGGAAGTGTTTAGGGTGGGGGGGGGGGGGGAGTGTTTAGGGTGGGGGGGGGGGAGAGTGTTTAAGGTGGGGGGGAGAGTGTTTAGGGTGGGGGGGAGTGTTTAGGGTGGGGGGGGGGAGAGTGTTTAGGGTGGGGGGGGGGGAGTGTTTAGGGTGGGGGGGGGGGAGTGTTTAGGGTGGGGGGGGGGGGAGTGTTTAGGGTGGGGGGGGGGAGTGTTTAGGGTGGGGGGTGTTTAGGGTGGTCTTTAGAGCAGGGGGGGGGTTTAGGGGGGGGGGGGGGGGGAGTGTTTAGGGTGGGGGGGGGAGTGTTTAGGGTGGGGGGGGGGGTTTAGGGGGGGGGGGGTTTAGGGTGGTCTTTAGAGCATGGGGGGGTTTAGGGGGGGGGGGTTTGGGGGGGGGGGGGGTTTAGGGTGGTCTTTAGAGCAGGGGGGGGTTTAGGGGGGGGGGGGGTTTAGGGTGGTCTTTAGAGCAGGGGAGTGTTTAGGGTGGGGGGGGGGGGGGGGGGAGTGTTTAGGGTGGGGGGGGGGGGGGAGTGTTTAGGGGGGGGGGGGTTTAGGGTGGTCTTTAGAGCAGGGGGGGGTTTAGGGGGGGGGGGGGGGTTTAGGGTGGTCTTTAGAGCAGGGGGGGATTGGGAGCTGTATTACAAAACCATAACCACCCAGGCTGTTGGTGACATAACCCCCGATAACCCTAACCCTAGGGGAGGGAATTATCCTACAGCAGGCAGATTAAGGAGCGCAGAGTGTTCCCTGTAATAAGAAGCCACATGTAAACCCTGGAGTCAATCTAACCCTAACCCTGGAGTCAATCTAACCCTAACCCTGGAGTCAATCTAACCCTAACCCTGGAGTCAATCTCAATCCTGCTGGTCCTCTAACAGAGGAGAGAGGGAGGGGAAAACAGAGTAGAGGGAGGAGGGGCAAGAGAGGATAATACAGAGGTAATGATGAGAGGAAAGAAGAGAGAAAAAGTTCAAAGAGAGAGGCAGATAGATGGATGACAGGCAGACAACTGCCCGCTGATCCATCTCCAGTCACTCCCCAACCCCCTTGATAAGAGGGAGAACACACTCTGGCATAAGGCAAACACGCACACACACACTCTCTCAGTCATACAAACACACACACAGACACACACACACCCTCAGTCATACAAACACATGCACAGACACACACACACTCACTCAGTCATACAAACACATGCACACTCTCAAATACAAAGGAACACAAGCAAACACAGACAGACACAAACACACAGAGCCTCAAAAAGGATGACGCAGAAGCAGTCTCTTCCCGCTTCTGCAGCAGGACAGAGCAGGCCGTGCCGGGTGACTGTGTCAGACAGACAGGAGGTCTATATGACAGGAGGTCTATAGGACAGGAGGTCTATAGGACAGGAGGTCTATATGACAGGAGGTCTATAGGATAGGAAGTCTATATGACAGGAGGTCTATAGGACAGGAAGTCTATATGACAGGAGGTCTATAGGACAGGAGGTCTATAGGACAGGAGGTCTATATGACAGGAGGTCTATAGGACAGGAAGTCTATAGGACAGGAGGTCTATAGGACAGGAGGTCTATAGGACAGGAAGTCTATATGACAGGAGGTCTATAGGACAGGAGGTCTATATGACAGGAGGTCTATATGACAGGAGGTCTATAGGACAGGAAGTCTATAGGACAGGAGGTCTATAGGACAGGAGGTCTATAGGACAGGAAGTCTATATGACAGGAGGTCTATAGGACAGGAGGTCTATATGACAGGAGGTCTATAGGACAGGAGGTCTATAGGACAGGAGGTCTATAGGACAGGAGGTCTATATCGATATCTAAAATACATGGACAGTCCAGACATGTGGCTATGCAGAACAGGTATGAATGTCCCACCTGGTCACAGATGAGCTCCCACTTCTTCTCGTTGTCGTACTGACGCAGTAGTCTGGCTTTGTCTGGAGGGAGGTTCATACAACTCTGAGAGAGAGAGCGAAAGAAGGAAAGAAAGGTCATATTAATTCATGTTGATCAATGACATCTAGTTTGATGGTTTGACTTGACAGTCAAGTTACACACTCACAAAAAGGTCAATAACTCCAAACATTGTTTTTATGGTCTATGGGCATGTTCTCCCAGAATTTATTTTTAAAATATCCTTTTAAATAGTGTCCTCTAGTTGGTTTTATGAAAAAAAAAAACTTTTATATTAATTTTTTTAATTAAAAAAATTGGGGGGGGGGCTAATAAAACTTTTGGGGGGGCTCCAGACAAACCAAAATAGGGCTAGATGTGCCCACGCTGCTCTCCCCGTCTGCTGCTCCTCCTGGACTGTGACACCCACTCAGTTGTCAGGGCTCTGGTTTCACCAATGACATGGAGAATGTGTGTACGTGTGCATGTATGAGGTTTGTTTTTGTTGTGTGTGCATTCAGAATGTGTGTATTAATGGGAGCTGGTGACTAGGAGAGGAGCAGAGCAACTGGCTCTACCTGACCAGAGAAGACCTGCATGGGCTCAGTTCCACCCCTCACCAGGGACCCCTCCTGGTTATTGATCTAAATTCTCCATGCCACACAGAGCAGGCCCTGCAGGGAGAGCTGTGGAGACGCTCCTACCGCCCTGGAGGTCCCTGCTCCATAGCTCAGCTGGAAAATGAAACAAATACTTGAATATCAGGATTTTCCTTCCTCGGCTGAGAGTCAATAAACCTCTAGAATCAAAGACGGATATCAATATTCCTCAGGATGCACATCATCACACCTCAGTGTGACATCATCACACCTCAGTGTGATGCACATCATCACACCTCAGTGTGACATCATCACACCTCAGTGTGATGCACATCATCACACCTCAGTGTGACATCATCACACCTCAGTGTGACATCATCACACCTCACACACATCCCCCCCGCCGCCCCCCGCCTTCCCCTGCGCCTGAGGGTGGGTCTGGGTCTAACCCTGGGTCTGGGTCTACAATTTCTCTCACAGACCTGCATTTCATCATAATCTGGCTCATCCAGTCTGTGTTTCAGATGATCTGACCGAATGACAGAAACTTTCCCAGCAGCAGAGGCAGTGATAGGACTGCCTAACATGTAACAGACCCAGCAGCAGAGGCAGTGATAGGACTGCCTAACATGTAACAGACCCAGCAGCAGAGGCAGTGATAGGACTGCCTAACATGTAACAGACCCAGCAGCAGAGGCAGTGATAGGACTGCCTAACATGTAACAGACCCAGCAGCAGAGGCAGTGATAGGACTGCCTAACATGTAACAGACCCAGCAGCAGAGGCAGTGATAGGACTGCCTAACATGTAACAGACCCAGCAGCAGAGGCAGTGATAGGACTGCCTAACATGTAACAGACCCAGCAGCAGAGGCAGTGATAGGACTGCCTAACATGTAACAGACCCAGCAGCAGAGGCAGTGATAGGATAGGGTTAACCCTAACTGCCTAACATGTAACAACCGCTCTGTGTAACACGTCTAGTAGTCAAATCAACTCTTCTTCTTGTTTGTTGTCCATCTCTTTTTAGTACTCTTTAACTGCAGTGTTTAACAAGAAGCAGAAGGCAGGCCACAGCATGTGCCTACAGCTGTTTGGGTATTAACAAACAGTAATAGCAGTCATAAGAGTTTCTCAACCTTGAGGATAATGCCTGCTGATCTGTACTCTCTATCAGTCCCCGCTTCCTGCCTGTGGCAAACAGTTCTTGCTGACTGACATGATGATGAAAGTGTTCCTCTGGGCTGAGTCGTATTAACACGACATGGGGAAGAGGGATGGTGTTCAGAGGATGTCCGTGTGCAAACTCAGCCCACGCCATCAAACAGTTCCCAGCCCCCACACCAGTCTCCAGTTTACCACCCTTAAATAATTGCCAAATAATTTGCAGAAGGAAAAGGAAAATTTGCACACATCACTTCACGATCATCATAACAAATTCTCTATTAGAGCCGGGGGGGGGGGGGGGGGGGGGGTGCACATATGCTGCCCACCTAAACACACATCCCCTCCTCATTAGCGCAGCGTGGATCCTTAATCCCTGTGCTGGGGCACAGGTGTCCCTTGTCTGTCCTCAGATTAGCCGGGTAATCCCCAGGACCCCCCCACTGGGCGCCATAGCAACCTCCTCTTCCTCCTCGCTCGCTCGCTCACTCACTTACTCACTCACTCACTCATCACCACAACAACGGCAATGTTTATGTTTGTAAAGCTGCTCAGTTGAACTTGTGCTTGACAAATGTTCGAGCCTGACCGAGTCAGCGTTTCATGTAACCTTCATTGTCCATAAACCACATAACCCTAATCACATTTCTAGTGTGTATCCAACAACTTTATACAGAAGATAAAGAGTGCCACGCCCTGATACCACACCTCTAGACCTGGTGACCACATCTTCACACTGTTTCCTGCTTTGAAAAGGCAAAGGAGGCCTTTGGCTTTTCTCACCTAAACCTTCTACTCTAACCTACGCACTCGCAGGCGGCTAAGCACACGCCTTGCCACGTCTGGTACCACGTCTGGTACCACGTCTGGTACCACGTCTGGTACCACGTCTGGGACCACGTCTGGGACCACGTCTGGGACCACGTCTGGGACCACGTCTGGGGGAATATCTCTCTAAACTGGGACTGTGAGCCACGTCTGTGCACAGCATCACTTCCAGAATCTGGCAGTCCAAGCATTCCTCTCAGAACCCTGTCCATGACGTCATCACTATCTGGTGTGCCCTGCAGCAAGGCTTTGAGAGAGGCAACACTGCTGGGTGGAACCATTACAGACATGAGACAGAGGACCCTCCACCACACAACTCTTTACTGCTGGGTAAACAGGACCGGCTCCAAGAGGCTTTGAGCTCTAACACAGGCCAGTTTGGCAGCCATGTTGGCATGTTGGGAGTCTGAGTTCTCACTGAGACGGCAACGGGTCACTGGGTTAACTGGAGGGTCAGTAAAAATCTGGGGGAAATATTTGAGTGCAACACACCCTTCAGGGAACTGTAGGAACATACAGTGAGTTAACGTAGAAATGACTCAGCTAATCGACTGATCCCTGGTGTCATTCTACACTCTAGATTGCATGATGTTCCTGTTGTCCAATTACTCAATCTTCAGGCCGTACTTTTCTCTTTACAGGGATGGCATTGAGTGTGTGAAGAAACATAAAACGTCTGCCTGATCTCTCTAGGCTGGTCCACTGGTGTGGAAGACCCCAACATTAGTTTGATTGTCCCCTTGATCCTATCCCCTCCCCTCTCTTTCAAACCATCTCCCCCTCCATCATAACTTTTCTTCTCCATGTCCTAAACTCCTCTCTTACCTCAGGCACCTTTCCCTCTGCCTTTAAACAGGCCAGAGTTACCCCTCTACTCAAAAAAACCCTGGTATCACTGTAACCCTTCTTTTCAAAAACAATTGAACGTGCTGTATCTAACCAACTGTCAAACTTTCTCTCTCAGAACAACCTGCTTGACCCCAACCAATCGGGCTTCAAGACTGGCCACTCCACAGAGACTGCCCTCCTTTCAGTCACCACTGCCCTCCAGTCTGCCAGAGCGGCTTCCAGGTCATCCGTCATCATTCTGCTGGACCTTTCTGCAGCGTTTGATACGGTTAACCACCAGCTGCTCTCCAGACTTTCTGATGGGCATCACTGGCACTGCACTCCAGTGGATCTCATCCTACCTGTCGGGAAGATCCTACCAGGTCTCCTGGAGAGGCAAACTGTCAGACCCTCGCCAGCTCTCCCCCCACAGGGCTCCGTCCTTGGACCCCTCCTCTTCTCTCTGTACACCACCTCACTTGGACCTATCATCACCTCCCATGGCTTCTCCTACCACTGCTACGCTGACGACACGCAGCTGTACATGTCGTTCCCCCCAACTGATCCGGGGATCTCAGCAAGGATTGAGGACTGCCTCACAGACATCTCCGCCTGGATGACCGAGCACCACCTCCAGCTGAACCTCGCCAAAACAGAACTTCTCATCATCCTGGCTAAACCTTCCATCTCCCACGATCTCGCAATCACCCTGGGATCTGAGGACGGTGACCCCTTCATCCTCTGCCAGGAACCTTGGGGTTACCATGGATGACAAGCTCTCCCTCACGGCCCACATTGCTGCCGTCTCCCGGTCGTGTAGATTCACCTTCTACAACCGGAAGATCAGGAGATACCTGTCTTAGCACTCCGCCCAGCTGCTAGTCCAAGCACTTGTCCTCTCCAAGTTGGACTACTGCAACTCGCTGCTTGCCGGTCTCCCAGCATGTGCAACCCGCCCTCTTCAGAGGATTCTAAACGCAGCGGCCCGCCTGGTCTACAACCTACCCAGACGCTCCCATGTTACCCCACTCCTCATCTCTCTCCACTGGCTACCCATCAACGCCCGTATCAGATTCAAGACTCTGGTACTGACCTTCCGAGCAGTGAACGGGACTGCACCCGACTACATAAAGTCTCTCCTGCTTCCTTACACCCCCACCCGCCACCTACGGTCTTCTTCAGATCACCGTCTGGTGATCCCTCCGCTCAAGACCGCCCGGTCCCAACACAAGCTCTTCTCCTGTCTGGCCCCCCAATGGTGGAACCAGCTCCCCACCTCCATCAGGGACACTGACTGTCTCCCCACCTTCAAGAAAGGGCTCGCGACGCACTTGTTCCGGGAGTACAACGGCACTTAGGAATGCTTGGGTGGACCTGATGTTAGTTTCCTCCAGGATCACAATGACTTATTGAGAGACTTGTTGCTCTTGTAGGTTAGTTATATAGTTATTGTTGAATTATTTTACTGTTGATTGTTCTTCTACAGGTACAGTCTTGCACTTTTTGAGGTTCATGTTGTTTTAATTTGTAACTTGTATAACTGCATGCTCTTATGGGTCTTCCCTTTGGCACTTGTTTAGTTTTTCACAATGTATGCTTCATGTTTTGGCTGCTTGCAATGTTTGGGACTACCTCGTTGTTATGATCAGTGACCTATGCCCTTTTGTAAAGCTCTCTCTTGGAAGTCGCTTAGGATAAAAGCGTCTGCTAAATGAATAAATGTAAATGATTCCAACGTCATTGGCCAACAGTTGTAGTCCTACATCTCAGTTTGACAATAACATTAAGGCTGAAACCTGAACAATGACATTGGCTGTGTTTCCAGCTTATGCATGTACATACATGCTTGTGTGTCAAGGGCTCCAGTGTGTATACATGCATGTGTGTGTGTGTGTGTGTGTGTCTAGGGGGCTTCAGTGTGTATGTACATACATGTGTGTGTCTAGGGTTCCAATAAATCTGTTGACAATAGATTGCTGCATTCTTTGGATCCTAAGAAGCTAGCAGTCACTGCAGCGTACAGCCCTTCCATTTGGCACCATGCACACATGTTGCTTCTGGCAACAGACCTGCAACCCTAACCCTCCTGGTCAGTCAGACAACCTTGCGAGTCGCGACACAGCCCACCAGGACCCGGGCTGACGGTCATAAGACAGTTACAACTCCAGTCAGAGGAAGGGAGAGAGGGAGTGTGTCTGTAAAAACCTCAGCCGCCAGCATCAGTGGAAGCAGAGGTTAGAAGCTGTAGCAGCACTTAGCAGCACGTAGCAGCAGTGACCCAGAGGTCTGACTGCAGGCTGTAGTCCCAGCTTGGTTACTGGGGGGACGGAGTGCCCTCCATAACAGATGCGTCTCTGACATTGGAGGTAGTATTCATATTCAGATGTGTCAGAGGCAGTACTGAGGAAACTGTCACAAAGTAAACATGCCTGATAACACACCAGTTCTTGGAATCACCACAGCAACAAAAGAACAAGTAAAAGATAGTGCGGCCTCTGATGCCATAGGACTCACACTCTGATTGGTTGAGAAGTCTGTGTGGCATTCTAACAGGTGCACGCCTACGCTGTGTCCTATATTGTTTTCCTGTTTGTCAAGGGAGCCCGGTCAAGGCAATCCATTTTATTGTGAGGCCAACACAGGAGGACATTAAACAAAACCCCCTCTCTTCCACAGAACTTACAGGCCGACCAATCACATTTTATACCACAGCTGTCACCCTGGACTCTGCACAGAACCTGCCCCCAATGCACTTCACCATGGGGCTGCGTGCCAGTACTCAAACCCTAAACCTGGGCTACACTACAGGCTGGCTGGACAGACAACAGGCAGGACTGTTGGGTCCTACATCAATCAGCCAAGCCGGGCCTATAGGGGCTTTGACCCCACAGCCTGCTCCTCACAGCAGAGGGAAATGATGTAACAAAAGGCTACTCTGGACAGCAGACTAGACTGGTGCACAGGGCGCTGGTCCACTGTGTTGTTAAAGTTCAGTCACATGATGACGACACTAGGAGAGATCTGTTTGTTTGGGTTTTTTACTCAAGGCCAGACAATGATTTGACCCGTGCTTCAACAGAGGAAGGCCAAGCCGGGAACCGGTTTAAATGACCTCAGTAACTTGGAGCCGCGAGGAGTGTAATCTAGCAAGCCAACATTGCAGACCTGTGTGGACAGGAGACACCAGGTAGGAAGAGAGAATCTCAGTCAGCCTGGTCCTATTCTATCCTATATTAGACAACCAGCATTAATATAGCTTAGCTACACGTGAAGCAGGAGTCTTCACACCACCAGCATTAAAGGGGTGATTGACTGGGGTTTTGGGGTATTTCACACTGTTCCTTAAGGTCTCCAAATAGGGTATGTAACATCGGTTGGGCTGAAAATGGCCCAGTGCTGTTCTATGAGCCCTGATACATTCTGTGAAATAGCCCAGTGAAAAAACAAGAGGTTTCCTCCTTTTATGGTATGCTCATGAATACATAGATGAGCTGCGTGCTGATTGGTAGATTTAAAATGTGTGAAGCTGCAGAGCAAAGACGCAACACGGCCACCAGCCACTAGGCCACTGGCCTAGATATAATTTAAAATTATAATGTTAGTTGTTTCCACTTCTGCTGTCGAAGCAAACGGGATTGACTTAGGTGGGTAACGTTAGCACTACAGCTTAGCAAACAAACTATTGATTCAACTCAGCTTCAGTTAGCTCTAGCTATCTTGCTGAAAAATAGACCTGGACAAGCATGCATCTTGAATTGTAGATGTACATGACAACACAGGTTATTTATTAGAATGAAACACAGTCAGGAACATGAAATAACGTTAGCCCCATTGCCAGTAAACTAAATCATCACACATTCTACCGATGCTAGATGCAGGCAGGATACGTTAGCATTGCTTATAACTGCGACAACATCATACTACAGCTTGCGGTTGTGATGAACATAAGGTCGAAACAGCACCTATTTTACATTTACATTTAGTCATTTAGCAGACGCTCTTATCCACAGTGACTTATAGTAAGTACAGGGACATTCCCCCAAGGCAAGTAGGGTGAAGTGCCTTGCACAGGGACACAACTTAATTTTGCACAGCCGGGAATCTAACCAGCAACCTTCTGATTGGTAACCTGATTCCCTAACCGCTCAGCCATCTGACACCCCATTTTCAGCAACAGCTTCATAGCAAATCCTGCTTTACATTGTCCCAGGTTTTCAAAACTGTTCTCGGTGAAATGGTTTGAGCAAATGTGTAATTGAGGGTTGAACTGCACAGGGATTTTCTCATAGACAAACATCACAGCCCGTCGAGTGATTGGTTCCTTAGGAAGACTCTGAAAAGTGTCAATATTCCCTGTACAGCCTGGAACACTGCATTTACGATGGTCCATTTTCAGCATCCTTTAAAAACTTCCAAACTTTCTCCTTTTTATTTCCCGTGGAAGTACACAGAGCAGCGTGCAGCTTAACTAGTGTCTGAGATCCTCGGCCAGAACACCAGAGGGCTGGTTTGTATGTAAATGTTGGGGCGGGACAAAGGTTGCTACATTTGTGACTTCACAAATTCAGCTTTTTCGAAACCGATCATTTACAGCTGCAGTTTCAAGTTGTGAGATTTAGATAGGAAAGAGGTGTCAATGGACTTTGAGGTTCACTTTATGTCCATTTTACCCACCGCACCCACCACATATTTGCATAACCGTCGTTATGCAAATATGACAAGGTAAAATCGGTTTTGCCATCAATGACCCCTTTAAATATAGCTTAGCTACACGTGAAGCAGGAGTCTACACCACCAGCATTAATATAGCTTAGCTACATGGGATGCAGGAGTCTACACCACCCGCATTAAGAAAGCTTAGCTACACGTGAAGCAGGAGTCTAACACCACCAGCATTAATATAGCTTAGCTACACATGAAGCAGGAGTCTACGCCACTAGGCCTTCCGACCACACAACAACACCATGGAAAATCAAGACAAAACCAAAAACACCCCCAAAGGTGCAAATGTCCAAACTGAGAGTACAGCGATTCAGGACCCCAGATGATGCAGCTGATCCTCTGGCAGCAGAAAGGAGGGGGGCTCCAGGGCCTGAAGCAGGCTGCCTGGAGCATGTTACACACAGACACACCTCAGCAGGCTTGGGATGACCCTGGGCTGGTGGCTGGTGAGGCTTGATCACTTGGCTAGTAACACTGTGATTAAGTCCTTATCTGCTGTGGCTTATTAGGACAGGCAACATACTGGCCCAGGAGTACCATGTCTGATTGCTGGATGCCTCTTGATCATGTTTGTGGCCACTCTGGACACTGAAACACACACACTCACACGCTCACACACACACACACACACACACACACACACACACACTAGGTTCTGGTACTGGGTCTGGTTTGGGTTTGGTTCTGGGTTGGTTCTGGGTCTGTCTGCAGTGCCAGGCACCTTGGTGGCTCTTCTCAGAACAGCTGTGTTCCTGTGGCCTGCTGCACAATGCTCTGATACTGCTCACCCTGTGTTCCACAGAGAAGCACCATTGTCCTTGTGCTTTGTGAACAGTCCGCATGATAATACAGAGAACTGTGGCTTATTCATGTTCCTGTGTGAACTTGGCTGAAGTCTAATGTTTCGTAACAAGAACCTGAAACGGTGTAAAAAGGCAATCTGCCAACTTTACTGACTGGGGAATGTTGAAGGTGGATTATATCTAAGCTCAGACTGAGTTGACGGGCTACCGACATTGGAATCCCAAAAATTAACTGAAAAACAAATGCTCAAATTTGAAGTATTTCCACTTCACAACATTATCTGAGAGGAATAACAAAAAGTAGAATAGATCCTTTGGCTGCCTTTAAATAAAGCAGCTTAGATGTAATCTGAAAAGACTATTGAGAAGACCAACTATAACAACAGATAAGCCCCTCAACCCCATATGGCATTTAAACATGTCCCAGTAACCGCCACAACAGTCTCCACTTCACTGGCCGCTCTGACAGTCAGAAAAGCCTAAATGAAGATGCATGACTGTGTTCAAAATAGTGAGCACTCAGCACACTATTTACATTTGAGATTCAGTCCTAGAGGGTGCCTTTTGTAGCACTGACTCATCTTCTTGTGTTGCACACACACATCACAAGATACTCACTTTACCTGAGAATATCCAATGGTTCCCACTGAAGCAGTGTGGCAAGCCAGCGTGGAACACACCTCAGACACACTCTGTGCTCCAGGTGGCCGGGTGTGTCAGTGGATTGTGTTGTAGTTGTTGAGCTATGTCACACAGCGTAGTTGCATCAGATTAAACAAAATATTGAGGACCATGGCTACAGGTCTATGCTAGGTAACCTAGGGAAACACTACAATTCACCATTCAAACCTCCAGGTCAACCCACCTCTCTTTGATCCCGTTTTCCCTGTACAACATCCGACTGCGGTGTCACGGGTGCTATGGCAACCACGCTAGAGCTTACAGACATGCTTTGTGGTGAAAGAGACTTACAAATGTCAAACTTTTACTCAATCTTCCTTTCCCTTTTGGCCTAACATGAAAATGACATAGGCCTGTCAACATGTATTTGATGAAAACGGCATCTTGTATCATGTGAAAGCTGATTTTCAAATGACAGAGGCTTTGCCATTGCTGTCCAGAGTTAAGACTAATTACAAACACCCATGTTAATTATTCCACGCAACAAAGGTAGGTAAAGGATTGATACATAGCTTAGTCTGGAACTAGAGAACAAACTCAGTAAAACTATCACCAGCTAACACTCCAAGGCATTTGAACTTCATCAAGAATCAATTGTTTTCATTTGAACGGATATTAAATTCCTGCTCACGGGGAACATCACTAGGCAGTCCCCTAGTCATAGCTTAAACAGAGAACGTTTACATTATGCCTGCTCTTCATGGTCAAGGTCACATGTGAGAATCGTTGTCTCAACTTGGCAGAGAACCTTGTATGATATCTACACCAGGTCTAGGGGTCCTTACAACAGGGGTCTGGTTTATTTCTGTAACAAAGACAGATGATTCAGGCAGCAGGAAACCTTGACTCTCCAGCTGTAAACTACTGATCTTTCTTGTTGATCAACTTTATTACTCTTGTTCTCCTTTTTGCCAATCAATTTATAATGGGTCCTATTAGTATTAAATCAACATGTAGCCTAATAAAAAACGTATTAACAGTTTACATAGCCATTTTGGCAGGATAGTAGTGGCTAAAATGAACGGCTCAAGCACAGATTTCAACCTGTCTGAGTTTACACTACACACTTTAATTCAAAAGACATAGGCAGCTATAAAGCACAACTTAATCGAGTTAACATAACTAGAGTAAGCTACTTTTGTCTTCCAAGATGGCGTTCCCATTCATTTCTATGAAAAGTGCTCAGACGCAAGAAATGCGGCCGCCATCTTGGAAAGGTCAAGTTCCTCGTTGCTTAGCATCAGAATAAACAAGATGCCAGCACTCTGCAGCATATTCCTGCTCAAATCGGTGGATAATCGCAAACAGGGTTCAGGGGATTACTTTTCACAAGTAAGATTTAACATTACCATCCTATTGGTTGTATTTTGTGAAGATAATAATCATGTCCTGCATCTTAGCTACATGTATGACCTTTGCAGCAAAGCAAACTGCGTGAAAATCTGTTTGGTATTCAGTGCGGTATGATTAATTAAATGCGCTGACAGCTCATTGCCCCTGCCAAACAGATTACACTGAGTGTAAGCGATCGGACCTTTCCAAGATGGCGGCCCCACGTCTCGTCAGCGCCAGTAGGCAGTAGGGGTCGATGCGGCGTCTACTCTTTATTCTGTCTATGAGCGAGAGCGTGAGACTGGACGCGGCCATTTTTTCACTTCCGACTCTTCCGGTCTAGCTTTAAACAGTGGCTCTTTTCTTCCATAGCTCCGAGACCTCGTGCACGCTTGCAACTAGCTGTACACGTCATACTTTGCGACAACCAGTCGCGAGCATAGATTTAAATGGTTACAAGCGTGTGAGCTAAGGCATTGCAGTGGCAGAATCTAAGGGCAGAATGGGGTACAAGTCCGATAAGAATCAGAGACAGGATGCAAACTTAACGGAAATGTATTCTGTGACTATATAGTATTCCTTTCACTTGTTTTTTTTAAATAGACTATAGGGCTAAATATAGGGCTATTCTAGATGGAACTCATCACATATGTTGCTTTTTTTCTTTGTGATATGAGTATGATTTCCAACGCACTGTATCGGATGAAATAAACTGTTAGCATGAACAGCTCCGTCGTTGTTCTCGCCAGGTAAAGAAAACTTAATAGTTATTTTGGTAACCAAAATCTTCCATAATGCAGACTTACCATAGCTTACTGTCAACTTTATATTCAAATGAAATGCCACAAAATTCACACTGCCTTTAATTTATCATCAGTGTAGAAATGTGGCCTGTGTTTTATATGTTCATCCTACAAAACCAAACGCCTATTAATGGATATAACATGATCTAACAAGACTTGGTAATAATGTAATAAATAAAAGCTTGAAAACTGTCTAAAATATACTTTATTGAACATTTGCCTTTGAAAGGGGCATATTCACAGAACCATATAGGCTACAAGACGTTTCCATCAGATGTAAGTGGGGGTGAAACATAGTCACTGAGGACCTTCATTGTCCCACAAAAGCAGTCTGGCTTGATGACACGATCAAAAAAAGAATAATGGGTGTGTTTAACAAAAGCTTTTGAAGACAAGACTAATATTTTTTAAATATATATAATTTCCTATTGTGGTTAACAGTTGGTTGTGGTTGTGGTTAAAGTATTAATCTTCGTCTTTGCTCCAGATAGACACGTCAACAATCTATGCTCTCGCTTAACATAATATATTTGCCATCATGTCATGAACTTTTTACAAAAAATCTAATCTGTTTTAAAATAACGGGAATAAACTATATTAACAACATTTCATGTATGTGTGACAACCATTTGCTAAACTTGCTACAACAAGGCAGGCAACTCAAGCCATTTCTCCCTGTGCTCATTCAATATAAGTCTATGGCTCATTCAGCTCAATGTAAATCAGCTATCGGACACTTTTGTGCTTGTGCCCCGTAAGTATCCGCGAACACATTTGCAGGCAACTTTGACGTAGGCAAATAAATGGGGTGCTAGTTTACCCATTTCGGATTGGTTTCAAACTTAGCAAAAATCAGGAAAAATTATTCTATGAAAAAGCTAGTAGTATGAGCCAGGTTTGAGAATCGAACCAAAATTATTGGGGTAGTTTTGTAGATAGTTGTAAATGTTGACTGGAGTTAATAGAAAAAGAACGTCCGGAAGAGTCGGGAACCTAACCGTAAATGCAATACCACCTACATCCACCGGGGCCGTTGCTTCAAGCCGAGGGGCGAGGGTCTGCGTTAATGCAGTCAGTTTTATAACTTGTATAACTAGCTAGCATTAACATTTTGTATGGCCTGGGTTCATCGAAAACAGCTGGTTATTGTGGGCACACCAGAAAATACCCGAATGTGTAGGCTAATCGCATAGGCCTAATTGGGGTTGTCTTGAGGTAATAGCCAAATTTCCCACAAATTTTGGCTACTACCACAGCCACTTATGAAACTACATCTTACAAATTAGCCTACTTAAATTGTCACTGTGAACCCAGACAATAGGTTACGATCCAAATACACTAAACCCTAAAGGAAGATTCTTGTTGTGGCTTTCTACACTTGCTGTCTTGAACACAAACATGGTGCTTGAGAAGTCTCAAACCATTTAAGACTTAGGCCGAATCCCAATACTCCCCCTTACCCCTTCCCCTTAGTTTACCCCTAGCCCTTGGCCCTCGAAACTGAGGGGTAAGGGCTACATATCCCTAAGAAATGGGACGCCACTCGGTTACAGGTACGTCATCTAGCACGTATCAATATCTCCAAAGAAAGTCGTGTTATACACTGATATTAAACGAAATTCGCTGATAATGCAGTTTACTTAAAACTGTAGACATGCTAGTCAGAGAAATGCGGGACTGTTGTGCCATTCAGCACTGTAACATTAACGTACCAAACTAGAGATTTTTTAAAAGTTTCAATTAGGAAAATGGTTGCAATATATGTTCAGGACTGAGTATAACACAAAACAAGGCTGTCATAATTTTCTTATAAATTAATTAAGCCGAAAATATTACATTTATCGGACTCTCTGGATGATCTGGCCGCCATTGTTGCCGGTCGCGCAGTATTCACATAGCCCTAGGTTTCAAGTAAGCTCCCGATCTTACTTGGTTTTAAGGGGTGTATACCCCTTAGTCTTAGCCCTACCCCTAGCTTAAAAAGAGTATTGGGACACCACTAGTTCTCATGGGAACGCGCAAAACTAAGGGGAAGGGGTAAGGGGGAGTATTGGGATTCGGCCTTAGCACTTATCCGCCCAAGTACCTCTACAACATCTACAATGTGTGCCAAAATAATACATCCTGACAAGCCATGCTGATCAATTTTATCTATAAGGCCAGCATGCAATCTCTGACACGACTAATGTCTTCCATAATCTACCGAATCTAGGTGTCCCTATCTGCCTTCAATCTTGTGTGGAGCTGCGTTGGTCTGAAGATAACCACGCCCCTCTCGTTTGCATGTGAGATCGGAAATAAATACAGCACAGAAGTAAATGTGGTGTGGAAATTAATGTGGTGTGGAAAAGTCTAAAAAAATAAATAAATATGGCATTAGGAAATAAAAGTCCCATTAAATAAATAAATGTTGTCTTTACAAAAAAGTCATTTTGAAATAAATGTATTTATTTATTGATATTGGTAAATGGATTCAGCTATATAATTATATAATGCTATATTTATTGCCATACTTTTGTTTTATTTCAGAAGTTTTTTCATAGCCATATTTATTTATGTATGTATTTATCTATTTATTTACCTATTTATTTATTTATTACATTTGGACTAACTCGGCCTCTTGCAAATTAGGCATTATATCTACGGAAAAATACCACCAAGGGATCGTAATACACTTCGTAATAAAGTTAGGAACCGAAATTAGGAATCACAGTGCGCGTGTCTTATCGAATCTATGGTTCTTGGAAATTTGAAAACAATTCTAAAATTGAACCGTTCATCCTCTGCCAGGAACCTTGGGCTAACCAAGCTCTCCCTCACGGCCCACATTCTTGCAGTCTCCCGGTTGTGTAGATTCACCCTCTACAACATCCGGAAGACCAGAAGATACCTGTCTGAGCACTCCACCCAGCTGCTAGTCCAAGCACTGGTCCTCTCCAAGTTGGACTACTGCAACTCGCTGCTCCCTGGTCTCCCAGCATGTGCAACCCGCCCTCTTCAGAGGATTCAGAACGCAGCGGCCCGCCTGGTCTACAATCTACCCAGACACTCCCATGTTACCCCGCTCCTCATCTCTCTCCACTGGCTACCCATCAACGCCCGTATCAGATTCAAGACCCTGGTACTGACCTTCCGAGCAGTGAAGGGGACTGCACCCAACGACATCAAGTCTCTCCTGCAGCCTTACACCCCCACCCGTCACCTACGGTCTTCTTCAGACAACCGCCTGGTGGTCCCACCGCTCAAGACCGCCCGGTCCCAACACAAGCTCTTCTCCTGTCTGGCCCCCCAATGGTGGAACCAGCTCCCCACCTCCATCAGGGACACTGACTGTCTCCCCACGTTCAAGAAAAGGCTCAAGACGCACTTCCGGGAGTACAATGGCACTTAGGAATGCTTGATTGGACCGACTTGGAAGTCGCTTTGGATAAAAGCGTCTGCTAAATGCATAAATGTAAATGTATGTAATGTAATATTGGCTTACCAACAAAAAAAAAATATTCACTGTTAATTTGAACTATTGTAAGATTCATATTTTGTCGCTTTGGATAAAAGTGTCTGCTAAATACAATAACCATAGCCCTTCACAAAAGCTACAATAAAGCTGAAAGTAGTATGCCCTTGAAAAGAGCATTAATACAAGAGTATTAATACCTCCCTTCCTGAAAGTACCATGTCGTCAGTTACTCTCTCTTCCATCTTTTCCTCACTCGTTCCCATGGCCGTCATGGTCACTCTCCTCCTCTGCGGCTTCTTCCCTGACCCTGTCAGTATGTTTCTGCTTCTCTGAGCCAGCCACCTCTCCTCCTTCCTCTACAGGTAAAGCAGCTACAACTCCAAACTTGTCCGAAATGTTGGCACATTTTGAGGCATTCGCCTGTAGATTTTTTAATTTGGTCGCTTTGGTGGTCGTTTGTCCATTTTAACGATGCTAAACTTCTAGCATAAGCATTAGCCTATTACAGCTCGTGTCTCAGGGCCGGCAGGAGGCAATATTATGAATCCCACTATGGCCACGCCAAGACCCGCCCTTCAATAACATTTATTGGCCAGGCAACCATGCTTACGCAAGGTAACATAACCCCATTTGTACAGGTCCTATCCCCTGACCAATCGGCTTTGTAAATTTGTGGGGAAGGAAGTTCCTCGATTTGATTGGGTCAGACCAGTACCAATAAAGAAAATTAACCAATGGGCCGCTATCAGTTCGTTATGGGCCAAAAAAGGCCTATAAATTATATAGGCAATTCAGCCCAAAAGTGTCTCTGCCCATCGGGAAAATGCCCGGTATCCCAGATGGCCAGTCCAGCCCTGCTGGTAACTACACAAGAAGCCTGATGAGACACACTGGTAACTACAGAAGGTACACTCAGTCGGGACAGTCACATAGCCCTTGATGTTCATGAGTGCTCACTGGACTTGACTGTAGTTGGAAACAGAACCAACCTGTAAACCAGAACCAACCTGTAAACCAGCATCTTCCCAGGAAGAACCCAGGCTGTAACTCAGTATCTTCCCAGGGAGAACCCGGGCTGTAACCCAGTATCTTCCCAGGGAGAACCCAGGCTGTAACCCAACATCTTCCCAGGGAGAACCCAACATCTTCCCAAGGAGAACCCAGCCTGTAACCTAGCGTCTTCCCAGGGAGAACCCAGCATCTTTGCAGTGAGAACCCAGGCTGTCACCCAGCATCTTCCCAGGGAGAACCCAGCATGTAACACAGCATCTTCCCAGGGAGAACCCAGCATCTTCCCAGGGGGAACCCAGGCTGTAACCCAGCATCTTCCCAGGGGGAACCCAGGCTGTAAACCAGCATCTTCCCAGGAAGAACCCAGGCTGTAACTCAGTATCTTCCCAGGGAGAACCCGGGCTGTAACCCAGTATCTTCCCAGGGAGAACCCAGGCTGTAACCCAACATCTTCCCAGGGAGAACCCAACATCTTCCCAAGGAGAACCCAGCCTGTAACCTAGCGTCTTCCCAGGGAGAACCCAGCATCTTTGCAGTGAGAACCCAGGCTGTCACCCAGCATCTTCCCAGGGAGAACCCAGCATGTAACACAGCATCTTCCCAGGGAGAACCCAGCATCTTCCCAGGGGGAACCCAGGCTGTAACCCAGCATCTTCCCAGGGACAACCCAGCCTGGCTTCCCAGGGTATTGGTCAGATTAAAAGATAGGCAGTCTTTGGTGTTCTAATTTCATCAACTGTGGCAAAAAAAATATGTAAAGGGGTAAGCTAATGTCTATGCTACCTGTCATGAGGTGACAACAATCTTTTGGGCCGTGAGCATCCGAATTACACTCTCACTCAGGTAATTAACACCTCCAGCTGCAGTGGGTATGACTGGCATGCATGCATGTAGTGGGATTTAAATAGCAGTACATAAAATTAACTGCTGCAATTTAAACGAGTAGCATGTACCTGCAAAGCCGGAGAGCTGCATTTTTGCGACTGCAGTGCTAGGACTCTCGTTTTATCTGACAGCGTCACTTTGCGAATTGGAAAGCCATGGACCGGAACAAGATAATCAATATTTGTCTGCAGTAGTGAATGTAGGTTACGGCTCAACATTAAATTATAACCAGAAGAAGAAGAGGAAGTGATGTAGGCTAGCTTGTTTCATAACAAGATGGACGAGAATCAGAGTGTAAGTAGCTAATTTGAATCACGTGTGGTTATGTATAAAACAATTCTGGTGTCTTGAATTGGACAATAAAGTTAACGTCAGCTAGCTAACTTCAACTTTGCTGTCAAAATCATTTCAGGACACCCGAGTGGTTTTATAACCACATGTGATTCCCATTAGCTATTTTTACCTATGAGCTACACTGCCCTTACGAAAAAGAAGTATATTAAAGGGGTAATTGACAGCAAAACCAAATTTACCTTGTCATAGTTGAATAACGACAGTTCGGTGGGTAAAATGAACATACCGTGAATATCAAAGTCCATTGACACCTCTTTCCTATTCAAATCTCAAAAAGAAAGAATTTGGCTGTAAAACGCTAGCTTTTCAACAAAACTACCAGTCCTACGTAGGACCGGGACCGCCCTTTTTGGCTCTTGTCTGTATCTTTGTCACGCCCCCGAATTTACATCCAGACCAGCCCGAGGTAGCATCTATCTCCGATACTAGTTTAGCTGCGCGCTGCTCTGTGTAAGCTACTTATAAGGACTTACAAAGAAGAACGTTTTGAATTATAACAACGATATTGAAAATGGATCATGGTCGTAAATGCTGTGTTCCAGGCTGTACAGGGAAGGCTAACACTCAGTCTTCCCAAGGAGCCAAACATTCAACAGGCATGGCTGCTGTTGTCTTATGAGAAGATCCCGGCGAAGTTCGACACTCAATCATTCATTTGCTCTGAACATTTCACCCAAGACAGTTTTGACAACCTTGGACAATTGCAAGCAGGATTTGCTAGGAAGCTGAACCTGGAAAGAGGTGCTGTTCCGACCGTATGTTCACTGCAACCGCAAGCTATAGGACAGTATGATGTTGTGCTAACAGTTATTAGCAATGCTAACGTTTCCTGTATAATATAGCATACCAGGTAGAATGCTAAATACGTTTCTACACACATCAAATGACTCTAGCTAGACTAGCTGTAGTCGGCATTAGAAGGGAAGCTTCCGAAAAATAGCCAGAAAACGAACATCAGTCTGGCTTTTTGCTAACGCCTGTCTAGATAATCTATTTGAAAGAACTGGAGAAAGGCAGGTGCTTGATACAGGATACGTTAGCATTGCTAGTAACTGTTACTAGTAACACCTGGACTGTAGGCATGTAAACAAGTTTAGCTTGCTAACGCAAGAGCATAGGTAGAATGTGTGATAATTTAGCCTAGTTTATTGGCAATGGGGCTAACGTTGATTCATGTTCCTGACTGTGTTTCATTCAAATAAATAACCTGTGTAATGTTAATCTACAATTCACGATGCATGTTTGTCCAGATCTTGGTCATGTTATTTATCAACAAGTTATTTAGGGCTAGCTAGCTAACTGAAGCCGAGTAGAATCAGGATATGGTTTGGTTGCTAAACTGTAGCCTAACGTTCTACCCACCCAAGTCAATCCAGTTTGCTTCAACAACAGAAGTGGAAACAAGTAATGTTATCATTTCAAATGATATATAGTCAATCTGTTGAAAACAGTGTTGTGTAGACACAATATATTTATTTGCGCGTTTTTATTTCAAGTCTCCAACTTTGGTGTTTCAGCGAGTGCTGCTGTTGGCCGTGTTGCGTTTTTGCTCCCCAGTTTCACTCGTTGAAAACCAACCAATCAGCGCACAGCTTATCTAAATATTAATGAGCATACCATAAAAGGAGAAACGCTAGTGTTTTTTCCAGGGAACATTTCAGAGGATCTGTCTGTGGGCATAGAACAGCACCCGGGCCATTTTCAACCCAACCAATGCTAATTACATACTATAAGTATACTAAAATATGGATAGTACACTTTTCGATCACTTTTGATATACTTTTAAGAAGTATGCTTTGAGAACAGTTCACTTTTGATGTACTTTTAAGAAGTATGCTATACAAAAATTTTATACATTTCTTATGGAGTAGGATGTACGTTTTCTATTATTATACAGCAAAAACAGTCCAAATAATTTGTATGTACATTACAGGTTACATTTTTTAAATCCATCTCATTCTAATTATTAATGTCTATGAAAATCTATATGCATCGCACATTGAATCTTTTTTGGTATTGAAGCTGTAACCTTAATTACTGTCAAAACATTCTGAAGCCCTATAATCTTATACTAATAATTATCAATTGGAGTATTAATGGAAAAAAAACGAAAAAGCTACTTGAGAAAGAAGCAGACAGAAGGGTTGCATTTGCATTTGAAGGTTATACTGTCAAACTGACTGAAGAACGAAATAACAACGTGAATTAAAGGACTCAGGTGGCTGAGCGGTGAGGGATTCGGCCTAGTAATCAAAAGGTTGTCCTTGGGCAAGGAATTTCACCCTACTTGCCTCGGGAGGAATGTCCCTGTACTTAGTCGCTCTGGAGCGACTTATGACTAAATGTAAATAATGAAGATAGTGTGGCTCATTGGCTAGTCAATTCCCATGATGCAAGGCAGTAAATAGTGTTAAAATTGGCTGATAAGTTTGCCATTTGTTCGAATTACAAATGTAACTACATGAATTTAGTTTTCAAATGTGTCTGCTTAGAATGTTGCATGGTAATTGTCATTGTTGTGCTGGTTTACCATTGTCACCATGAGTTAAATGACTGTTACATTTTATAAGAACAGCTGGATTCTTGCAGTTAATGACTACATTCAGCTTAGAATCTGTGAAATGTAACGAGGGCCCCGTTTTCGCCAAGTGACTTAAGATCTGAGGTGTTTGAGGGCCCCCTAAACATTTTAATACATTATTAAGTAATAGTAAAATCACATTTAGAAGTTTACTTCTTTAAGTATATTAAATTAAAGTGCACTTGAAAGTATTCCAAAGTATACTTTGAAGTACTTTAGGAAGTATACTTGATGAACTGAAAGGGCACTACACAGGCTACTTTGCAGTATTCAAAAGTAAACCTTGAAATACACGATAAGTGTACTTTAAAAAGTGTACTAAATTACCTAAAAAGTGGGCCAATTCAGTTGACTTCGTACAAAAAAAGTATATAAATAAGTACACTGCTAGTATACTTTAAGTAACATGATAATAGTATACTTTTTATACTAAGTATACTTACAAAATAAACTTGAAGTATACTTCTTTTTTGTAAGGGTGATTGCCAAACATACAACTGTAAATAACAAAGTTGAAGACAGAAAGTACTGTTTGTGGGAAATACTGCTTTGGTCGCAGTCTATTTGGTCTTTTGGTGGTCGCGAACATCTAGAAATCCTTTGAAATGTTGCTCTCAAGAGTGGTTGATGATGGGGTGGAGGGAATGATGAAGAGTTGGATGGAGCGATGCAGGTTTATTTGGTGGAGGGGTGGATGGATGTGATACTGCGATTGTTATTGTTTATTATTGTATGTATATTTTAAATATATCCATATCTGAATCATCAAATTCACAGTTTTCCTTGTTTCTTGACTTTCAAACCATTCAAACAGCCTCTAGTGACACGTACTCAATAGTATATTTCGTCATCCAATTCGCTAGGTGGCACTGTCAGATTAAACGAGGGTCCTAGAACTGCTGTCCTGAAATTGCGGTCCTGAAACTGCAGTTCTCCGGCTCTGCAGATTCATACTATTGATGTAAACACTAAACTCTCCTAATGCTGTACGGACAGCATTCTGGCAGAAAGCAGCGTCCGGACAGGCTAAGCTAGTCAGCCAGTCGGCCAGTAGGCTCCCCCAACCATTAAAGCTGAACATTTGAAATAAATTAAAATATGAATGTGAAAAAAGTGAAAAACCGCACCCCCCAATTCTCATCTGAACTTCTGCGCTGGACTGAGCTGTTTCAAATAACTGAGGGTCTTGATAGCATACACAGTCTGAAGGGGACTAAACTTTTTTACTGAAAAAATATTTTCAGTTAAACTACCTTTAACTGCTAGGGCCAGCGTCAGGGATGAACTGGGAGTAAAAATAGGACCTGGCCTTTGATCCAGACCAGCCTACCAGAACCGGTCCCGTATACGCCACCACAGCGAGCGCCCTGCTAATGCATGCAAATTATATGCCTGATGTGATGCTTTGGGACTTCCACGCTTAATGCAAGCGCGCATAGCGCACGAGCGAATTATTTTGGCTGATTTGAGCGAAAAGTAGTTTTTTGAGCTTGATGTAAAACAAACAAACATAGCCTTTTGTCTAATTAGTAAAACATTGTCTAGTGAAGGTAATTACGTTTGCGTTTTTTAACCTGGTTTTCCATCTTTATATTGTCTCTATAGCTAACTTTCGAGCTTGTGGGAATTTACTTTACTCAACGTTGTCCTGAGGGCAGAAACATTTGTGAGAGAGAATTGCAGAGGCTCCATTTTCAATCTTCAGGCGGCATTTTCAGTTGCGCACAGCAAAGATCGGAACTGGTTATCATTTCAAAGCATTCATCAATTCAAAAAATGTGTAATTAAAAAATGTGTAATCTTTTAATACCTGCTAGTGCTATCAACATTACATCATGTGCCCATACATGTTAACCATAAGCGCTAGCTAAGCTAGGTAGCGAGCTAATCTCATACAGAAGTTGTATTTTTCTGTTCTCAGGGCAGGGAGTCAAACTTCAGACAACCTGCCCTGAGACCAGGAGATTCACCTGCCCTGAGACAACCTGCCCTGAGACCAGGAGATTCACAAACAAAATTGCGGGAAACCATGGTCTCTGCCCTGGGACCAGATGAGACTAAACAGCCATGAAGAAAAGCCAAATATATAAAGTAGACTACACTGCCCTAAATAGCCATAGTTTTTTTTGTTTTTTTTACGAATACAGTAAAGTTTAATGCAATGTACATTAACAAGCTTTCTAGTTCACCTGATTAGCTTGACTAGCTAGCTTAGCTAAGCTTTCTAGTTCACCTGATTAGCTTGACTAGCTAGCTAAGCATTCTAGCTCTAGCTCACATTATTAGCTTGACTAGCTAGCTTAGCTAAGCTTTATAGCTCACCTGATGGCTTAACTAGCTAGCTTAGCTAAGCTTTCTAGCTCACCTGATGGCTTAGCTAGCTAGCTACCTAGCTTAGCTAGCGCTTATGGTTGACATGTATGGGCACACGTAATGTTGAGAACACTGGCAGGTATTAAAAGATTACACATTTTTTGAATTTATGAATGCTTTGAAATGATAGCCAGTTCCGATCTTTGCTGTGCGCAACTGAAAATGCCCAGAAGATTGAAAATGATTGAAAATGGAGGCCCCGCCTCTGCAATTCTCTCCTCTCTCACGATTGGTTGTCAAATTAAACCAATCACAAACGTTTCTGCCCTCAAGACAACGTTGAGTAAATAAAATTCCCATGAGCAACTTTCGATCTGTCAGTGTCACTTGTGTATGTAAGCGGCACTAAGGGCTGCATAGACGTTCATTTGGAATAGACCAACCGGCCTGGGGGCAAGGGGGGCCGGCAAACCGTGTTGCTCAATCTTCTTCCAACATTTTTATTAGTAGTAAAAAATTATGGGTCGGAGGCCGGCGGAATTTTCCCGATTCTCCCGATGGCCAGTCCGCTACTGGCCAGCGTCTGTTAAGGAGAGGACAGTGACTGCAGGCTCGTGCAGACTGTCTAGCCCTGTGGTTGTTCAGATGATGTTGTCAGATTCTGGTTTCTCTCTAATAATCACTCATCACTTTGAAACTTTCACAGTGTGAATTGAGGAATGAAAAGTACTGAGCACTGCTCTAGAATATAAAGTACCTTGTTAGTTTTACATTTGGGCCAGTTAAGACTGATCCTTTTCTTTGTTCAGCCGTTTGTTGACGGGTGCCAGGTTGGAAGCAGGCAACCCCCTTGGCGTTCACAAATCATGAGAAGCAGGTGATCCCAAAAGCAGACAGGATTAGGATAGGAGGAAAAAGACTCCAATCCCCTTGGCAGCATGACGTGAGCGCTGCCCCTCCCCGGAGTCCTGCTCCTTACACACAGCATGAGATTCAACTGCCTGACACGCATCAATTACGCCCCAACTGGAACACTGTGATACGCATTAGCGACTCTCACAAAAAAACGTCATTCGCTGTGTAATAAGAGGTAAAAAAAAGTTTTGGGCTTGCGGTATAGACTACAAGCTCGAGGACAAAAACAAATGGAAACGTATTATATGGCTTTGGATTAGGCTATTTTCTTGTTTGTGCAAACAAAGTTATAAGTGCATATCACGTGACTATACATAACCTTCTTACTGTTGTGTGTTAATTGTGACCGACCTGGTCGGCTTGCGCCGCGAGACCCGCGTTTGCTGGAGCTTTAAGTCTGACTAGAGTCATGTCTGACCCACATTTGCCCGACCTCACAAAACAGGACTCTGGCCGTACTCGGAATGTATGTACACTCTAGAGTGCGGCCATAGAAGTGTCCCCGAAGGCGGAGCAGAGGTTCCGCTGTACTTCACTGATCTTCGATTGCTTATTTATGATTATACTTGCAGGTTAGGGTTAGTCCAAGAGCATCTGCTTACAGCTTTTTTGATCTATTCAATGATTTTGCACTGGGGGACAGAATTGAACTTGTTTTCAGTGACCCCGGATGTGAGTAAATCTACATCTACGACATGAATGGGAGATAATTAAATCAACCAATAATTAGTTCGACACCTGAGCAGGTGCGGCTTGGATCTACAGATTCTATTCCAAGGAACAAAAATCCAATGCTGTTCTAAAAGGATATGAGTGACATTTTACCCCAACAGCACCAATGTGCACACAAAAAAACTACCCGCATACTCCCTGATTGTGATTTGATTTGAAAAAAATCCAGAGCCAACTTGTTGAGTCAGGCTATGAGATTGGTTACAGTGCGTGTTGCTCATTTGCAGAAAGTCCAGCGACAGCTGTATTCTGCTGTGACGGAACACTTAAACACAGTGGCATTTTCACAATATTGGAAACAATACGATAATTTTGCCATGTCTACATAAAAGGGAATTGGTCAAATAGATTTGTCTGACACACACAAAAGAACGGGCATGAGTTTGGGTAGCCAGCTAGTGGTCAGTCGAGCAGTCACACATACCCAGCAGTCGTAGCCAAGACATGGATGGACAAAAGAACGGTTAACTATCAAACTCGTTATCATCCCAAAAATAAGCTTCGTGTCATGTCAACATACCAAAACAATTGCAAATCTTTCCTCCAGTTCACCTGGCTCTGGCATGGGAAGTTTCAAAGGCATGTTATGACCCCTGAAATCAGCATGTTGGTCCATACTCCCTGCGTTCCCCATGTTTCAGCCTGGTTCAAGAAATAGTTAGCAACGAGTAAGTGTCGTCCTCTCCTTCTCCTCTTCAACTTCAGAAACCCCAGTCAAACGGAAAAAAATATATATCCGCAAATTGAGCTTTTTTTCTCGCTCAGCGTCTCCTGTTTTACCCCCGCCTGGCCACTTCAGCGAAGAACACATGTGGATGAACAAGCGTACGGATCCTAAAAAAGTCCTCGGAATGCATGTATCCGAACAGAATGGTGTCTTGGAACTCTGACTCGAAGCATTAACCGCTCAATGTTTAGAAACATGCCCTATCCGTCTCTTGCACAATTTCTGCTCCACTCCCAGTTGATAGTAATGACTATGTCCATGATTCAGGCTTCAGAAATCCCCGTCTGCTAGGAGCAAGCTAATCCCCCCCAGTGCTGACCAACTAATACAGTTAGCTAGCTAGCTAGGTCCATACCAGTATCATAGTGCTCATGCAATCACATCCCAGCCTCTACAATGAGCTCTTTCAGGGACAAGCCTCCTACTTGGGCGTGCCAAGAGACGTTGTTAGGGAGACGACATGCTGGATGAGTCCGCGGTGTTCAGAGGTAAAACTTATTAGTTTTACTTATAATAAACTAGTCATTCTTCTTGTGCAGCTTTATGCGCGTAGGACTCGTTCGTTTATTTTATTATTCAGTTATTTTGATATTCAGTCAGACGATTAGTATTTAGGTGAATGGGTGAACAACACAGCTATTGCAACTAAACATGCGATTTGTTAAACACTGTAGGGAAATAATAACTGATGACTGAAAAAAAAAACAGTCTAACAAGGGTGGAGTCCACACTATCTTTGCAAGAGAATGACATCAACTCTGTAGGCATACTCAAGTACTGAGATGTTCCAAAGTGAGTTTGTCCATCTGCTCGGCTGTGCCAAATGACATTGTGTCCTTGGGCAAGGCACTTCACCCTCCTTGCCTCGGGGGGGATGTCGCTCTGGATAAGAGTGTCTGTAAAAATGACTAAATGTAAACCAGATCGATTCCACAGACACATCTGGGGCGTAGCGCACAGGTATGACCTTAACCCGGCGTCCAAAAATGTTGTTTGTGTTTTGGATAACTCTCTCTCTCTGTGCGTCCATTGATAAATAGGAAGCCATGCAGTTACATTTCAACAAACAATGTAATACTGGATGGACTTTGTATCAAACGGTTCACTTTGCTTTTGCCCCATTTATTTATAACACGATGATAAATAATGACCTTTGTCTATTTTGTTCTGCAGCACAGTTGGCTATTCTTTTTCTACTCATGCAATAATCCATTGGCTTAGGGGCTCAACAAATGACCTATTATTCATCACTGAAGTTAAAACGAGGCCTGTAGCACAGGCGGGTTCAGTTAACACAGGGCCTGTAGCACAGGAGGGCTTAGTCCAGTCAATATTCACAGTAATGAGCTTTCAACAATAACAACAATAGCAGTGTCTTCCAGACAGCCATGGTGGAGAACAGCTGGGACTGGAGGGGGACGCACACACACTGTGATATGAGCATCATGCAGAAAGATGATGGATTGTATGAAGGTGCAAGGCATCTTTGTGTGTATGAGGGCATTAGGGCTGCAGATGGGGGCTCATCTGGCAGGGCCAGGCAGTGAGACAAAGAGAGGGGCCCAGGTGGCCCCCCAGGGGGCCCAGGTGGCCCACCAGGAACAATGACTGAATGAGAAGCAGCCAGTCCTCCTTCAGGATTCACAACTGAAATTCCAAGTTACTGTTGAACCAATGACAGCAGGTTACCATAACATTCGTTTTTTACATAACAACCTCTTGATGATTGATGTAACACATGATGATTGATGTCACCTTGCAAAACACAAGGGTCCCAGATGATTGTCAAAATGAGAATGGTGTAATATGTTGTCCAGTTCCAGCTAAAGGCCCACTCATTAGAGGAGTATGGGAGGACGGAAGGATAACACACAGCTGCAAAGCTCTGACGCTACAGAGCTGGACAGAGCTGAGGGTGTAGTGCTCCAGGAGGAAATGTAAAATGCCAAACAGATGCCAAAAATAAAAACAGCACAATCAAATCTCTGTGTTAGGAGCCTCACAGGGACACCATTTCACAGATGTTGCTAAAATTACCCAAGCGGCCAAAGGAAGCAGTGTTCTTACACTGCAGGAGGCAGAGATGGGACACACACAGAGAGCATTGTGATGTGGTCACCAGTCTGACCACTGTGTTCACCTCCAGCTCTCTGCCATGGCTTCATCTCTCAGATTCAGTCCAATCAGCAATGAAGTTGTGTCCTTGGGCAAGGCATTTCACCCTACTTGCCTCGGGTGGAATGTCCCTATACTTACTGTAAGTCGCTCTGGATAAGAGCGTCTGCTAAATGACAATGTAAAATGCTGTAGTGTATGACTGGTCAGTAAAATGTGGTCAATGCTGTTAAAGTGAAAACACAAACAGTAGCACCCTCTAGAGTACAAACCTTCATTAACCCTAACCCAAGTCACTTTACTAATCCTAACCCAAGTCACTTCACCTTCATTCACCCTCACCTAACCCAAGTCACTTTTGGATTTCATGAAAAGTATTTCAGTTTGCTGTAGGAAAATGAATTGAAAATGAAGGCTCAGTACCAAACTATATTTATTGTATACAGTCGTATTGGACAACAAGTAATGTACAAGGGAGGGAAGTAATGTACAAATTAGCAGAGAAACAAAAGAATTGGATGATCTTTCTGCTAACACCTCCTTCCACACATCCCTTAACCTGAGACCTTCCTTCTAACACCTCCTTCCACACATCCCTAAACCTGAGACCTTCCTTCTAACACCTCCTTCCACACATCCCTAAACCCAAGACCAAAACCCTCAGATTCAGATGTGTATAGAGACAGTTCTGATTTCAAGTCAGGTCTGTCTCAGACAAACCACTACATTTTCCTCCCGTTTACTAAATATGCAAGGGTTGGGGTTAGGGGCCTGGAATGAAATCAGACTGTAGTTTACTAGATAGGCAAGGCCTGGAATGAAATCAGACTGTATTTAGCAAATCTTGCCCTTTTGAAGACAGGACTAATAATAATAAAATCCTTTCAGACCTTGTTAACTAGTGTCCGCAGAGTACAGCCAATGAGTTACATCTGGAAGAGACCACTGATTCAAACCGTCAGGTTTCAATTGTAATGGGTGATAAAATATCTTTAATGAAGTTAGGATGGGTACAAGGAGGGGTCTCAAGACACATTGGGTCTTTTCTTTTGGAAACATTAAAATAGACCTGAACTTTTAAAAATGTTTTTCTTCTTAATACTACCAGAGATTTGCATTTCGAAACACTTAGCATTTGGTCCAGACACGTTACCATTTGTTTTAATATCTAATTCGATCAAATCGGCATACTGGCTGACATCAGTGGGGTGAAGCTCCCCTATGTACATGTCTCAGCACTAGTACTTTGTGAATACGTTGTAGAGGTAAAAAATGAGAGCACTGAAATTAGACCATTTATTCTGCGACTGCATCCATCTAACACGGGTGACTAATGACAGCACGTTGCATATGAAACCTGTATGCCAATAAAAGTCTCTCAATCTGTGATGGACAATAACTCCCCCCTCCCCCTCCCCCCCCCCTCACCCCCACATCTGTCCACAGTATGAAACATAAATACATCTTCCCTAAACATGAATCAAAAGCTGAACGCTTTCAATCTCTATAAATGTAAACCAGAAATTATTAAATGCGTGGCAGGTAATCTTACGATCAGGACACAGATAAACTTTAAAGTAGGTCACCACTACCTCCTTATCATTGTCTGGCTGCCGTTTTCATTGTGGGTCAAATCCCAGCTTGAGTTCTGCCTGTACACCTGGGACGATCATGCATTGATGTTAATGGGACATTTAAGGGAGAATTCAAGTTAAGCATGCAGATCTCAAGTTAGGTTTGAACCCTACATGACATAATCCTGCCTCTCCATGCTAACATGTAGGGCTAGGTGCTGACGGATCACAAAAATGATAAACTGGTGGAAAAGAAAGTGGAACAATGACTTAAATGGATTAAAAACAACAAATAATAATTGAGTGGATGCTTTTCAAGTGTGGAGTCCTCTGAACACAGGTAGGATCCAGCTTTAGGAGGCTCCACCTGTCTGTTGTTGAAATACATCAATAGTGTCTTCATCCTCCATCTCCAGCTGCAAACAAAAACAGAATGTTTACGCCCCTGTTGGGCTTGGATCCCACCACAGGTCCTACAGTATACTGTGTAGAACTGGAGCATTCAGAGGTTAAGTGACAACGAGACAAAAAGGAACAAAAGCCACATTTGGAATGAAAGGTTGCTCAGCACAGTAATACCAACCTGTGCAGGCGTGTCTGTTTCATTAATAGGCTGTCCGTCAAATCGAAACCTGATCTGTCTGATTGACAATCCCTGTCAAAGCAGAGCAAAAGCATTTTAGAGACAAAAAAATAAGAGACGATATACAAATCGTCGATATACAATTCCCAGCAAAAAAACTAAAAACAAACTAAGAGTCTTGCCTGTCTTTCGCAGTATGCCTTCATCAGTTTGCTGAGTGGAGTGTGCCTCTTGATTTTAAACTGGACAACAGAGCCGTCTTGACCAGCTACCTTCAGGTTAATGTGGTCATTCTCTGTCTTCACACCTTCCTGTAAGACGGAAAACAGGATGACAAGAAATCAGTCACCATAAACAAACTATACTGATAAGATGTCAGTTTTATTTTGACTCATAACTTAACACTGGCGTACTCAATTGATCTTCATATCATAAGAACTTGATACCAATAAGTTTAGCATGTCATGTTGAAATTAGTCTCTTTTCCCGTTGTTTTGGGATTGATGGGTTTGGGAAGATAAATCTCAATGATTAGGGAGACTTCTCCTGGGTTAGCCAACCAGCTGTGCTCTAATTTAAATCCGTACACAGGCACAAGAGTAGCTAGTTAACTAGACCCTGGAAGACTTTGTACACACCTGCTTTTAACCCATTTTTAGTATCCGACTCTCAAACAGAATTACACATTAGCTTGCTACCTAACTAACGTTATCAAATTGATATCCATTTCTGTACTGAAAGCTTAGTGCACGACCTGTGGTATAGATTACAGTTAGCACTAACAGATACAGAATGTTCTAAGTATAATTCGTTTGTTCTAGCAGCAACTATAACCCTATAGCAAGTCACCACTTAGCCTGTTAGAACGTCTAAAAGCAGCTATGCTAACCGAACTAGCCATCTTGAGGTAGCCAGTCGGCTAGAAAACTCCTGTTGAATAGGATGCTCATATTTTACCGTTAGCTAGCTAACGACAGCACTAGTAGTGCAACCTACAATCGCTAGCTACTAGAGTTAACATGTAAAATGCGCAAAAAACTGCTAGGTAGCCAGACTAACGTTTGCTAACTACGTTGGAATCCATTCCATTTTGCGCAAAACTGTAAAATTGGCGCAGCTTCAGTGAATAAATGTCGAAGCTACCTCTATTTTAAGAAGTTGTCAGATAACCACGTTAAATCATTAAATGTGGTATAACAGGCAGATAGCGTGTAGTTCCTTTATTGTGTGTAACAAGCACCACATGTAGCTAGCTAAGCGGTCTAGCCTAGCAATGCTAGCAAAAAATCCGCAATTCGACCAACCTTTGTTTTGTCTTTCTACCGCTCAAAAATGCGAAATAAGCCAATCATGAACATATTTTCACAGGCAGCTGAATAACAAATGTGGAAAATAAATACTGTTCAGACACAACATTTCTCACCTTCGGCTTTTCCTCAGACATTGTTATTTGTTTGCTGGGGTTTCTAGTTTAAAGACAGCGGGTTAGCCGGTTTGCTACTTAGCTAAAAATTGCGGGTTTTCACCTCTCCCGTCTTTTCCGATTGCCCAAGGCGCGCGCATAGGTATAATTGGCTCACAGACTGTCACGTGTTAAACTTTTCCTCGGGTTCGTGGATATGTGCACGCGCACCCTTTTCGTGCGCGTAACAGTGACTTACATTTCATATCTTGATTGGATGGCTATAATGACACTTCATGTATGTAGGCCTCCATGACTCCTTTAATGTAAGTACAAGTGCTCCCAAACCCAATACAAATGTAGACACTAAAAAACAAACAAGATAATACAACTTGAAATGTTTCAGAAAAAATAATGTTAGACTTTGGGTATAACAATGCACTGAGGAAAATATTGGGGCATACTCTTACATAATCACCTGGAAATCATAACATTATCATCCAAAACTGAAAGTAAAGTTGAACACATTCAACAGCTTGAAGAAAGAGTGTTCTTGATCTGTTTGGTAACACACACACGACTATTATTAAAGGTTATCTTAATGCAAAGGTTCCAGTGTAAATAAAAAGAGCAAGCATACATTCTGGCAACATTTGTGTACTGTATCATATCAAATACCACAAAGGAAATACATTATAAGACAGAAAATAGCGTCACACAAAATAAACTGAACATGAATAAACACATGTTCCGATTTTGAACGCAAACAGTTATAATAAACAATAACACAAGAGAGATGCAGAACAAAATGGACAACACTATTGCATTCCCTGGGTTAGGGTGTTATAATAAACTATAGAACATGTTTTGAAATTGAAACTCCTCAGATTCCAACTCATCTTCACACTCACATTTTCTTTGGCCACTCACAGTAGGAGATCAGCTAGAACATTACTATAACCCTAACCCACTCACAGTAAGAGATCAACTAGAACATTACTATAACCCTAACCCTAACCCACTCACAGTAAGAGATCAACTAGAACATTACTATAACCCTAACCCTAACCCACTCACAGTAAGAGATCAACTAGAACATTACTATAACCCTAACCCTAACCCACTCACAGTAAGAGATCAGCTGTTACGACCCCCAGGGTTAGGGTTAGGCTTTTAACACTTGCATCCACTCACAGTAAGAGATCAACTAGAACATTACTATAACCCTAACCCTAACCCACTCACAGTAAGAGATCAGCTGTTACGACCCCCAGGCTTTTAACACTTGCATCCACTCACAGTAGGAGATCAACTAGAACATTACCAATACATGATAAAATAACTTCCATAATCTCCCACATTAAAATGAAATGAACATATTCTCATAACTGGCATCCATGGAATGATTAAAAGCAGACATTTCCATCCATCATCCTTAGTTATCTTCAAATCGGGAGTAAGGGTTTTCCTTGGCCAGACCTTAAAATAAAAACTGTCATTAGTAGGTAACCGTCATCAGTAGGTAATAGTCAGGATCATGTTGTTGCCAGTAGGTGGCACTAAATGCTTCTAAGTTGGACCATTCTGCAATATTGCAAACACTAAGTGTAAAAAATATGTATTAAAAGGTCCTCACCATATTTCTGTCTGATTTCGTCATGTCTCATCTGCATCTCTGTTTTCCTGTTTATGGAATAACAAAGACATCTGAATAACAAAGCCACAAATCGGCACAAGAGCATGGCTACCTACATGCCTGAGAGCGTAGCCCTAACCCTGCATGCCTGAGAGCATAGCCCTAACCCTGCATGCCTGAGTGCTATAACCCTTACAGTGCATGTCCACTACAGCGACGCAAATCACTTTGTGTCCCCAGTGAAAGCAGAGTTGTAATTCTATAAGGTCACTGTTGTAGTTCGTATAACGTCATGACCATGTGCTGACTTGAGTTTACTTACTCACAATATCAATCAAAATACAACTTTTACACACATGAAGCAAAGATCCGATACACTGGCTAGATGTAGCATGATGTTGATGTTGACTGAATTTAAAAGTACAAAAACCCCACCAGGAGCCCCGACAACATTGGCGACCCTGTGCCAGGCCTCATTTTTTTGGTTAGTTTTTTGGTAGCTATCATCGCGTTGTTGTAGTGGACACACACTGTTACTCTGCATGCCTGAGAGCCTAACCCTAAGTCTAACATACCTGCATTCCTCCAGGCTTTTAACAGCCCCGCTACTCACCTCTCCTCCTGGCGAGCCTTCCTAGCGCTAGCTTCCCTCTCTGCCTCCTCCTCTTCCCTTGCATCCTCCTTCTTCCTCCTCCTGAAAAGATGCAATCACATGAGAAGTTCCTCCAGTTCATAGACTGCCCAAGGGGTTGGCTTGAACAACTTTCCTAAATACAAAGAATCAAATGTGTGGTAAGGCCATGCACACCTCATGACACACTCCAGTCTATCCAGACAGAGCACCGATTACGGTTTTCAATTAGCTGTCAGATCTTCAATTTTAAGTTGACTGGTGAAATCCCAGTGCCATAAAGATGTCTGTGGGACTACTGTTTACCGCTGTGTAATACTGTGTAAGTGCTGGTCTACATAGTGACACGTTCTGCTGCTTACCCAAACCGCTCACACTTGCAGCAGAAGCAGCCAACCAGAATGCTAACAATGATCAACCCCACAATCAATGATACGGTGATGATAAGGGCCTGAAAGTTCACTGAAATAGACAGAAGAAAAATGAAATATAAAACAGTGAAGTTAAAAGCAACAAAGATCAAGGCAACATGAGCATTACAAACATGAAGTGGTTATGAATGAGCAACATAAATGTGATATGAACTGTATATAAACCATCTGTATGGACTTCAGCTTATGTAACAGACCTGGCCGCGCCCCCGTCGGAAGTAACCCTAACCGGCCTCCTCCGACATCTCAAGCGCGACCACTATCAAGTACTCCAAAGAAAAGCTAATGATTCGCTGGTGCGGCTGGCCTGTACCTGAGGATTGAGTTTAACCCATCTACACCGAATATACTTACTCCAACAGAGCCCCCAACGTGCATCAGACAGCGAACAGACACTCCGAGGGGGAAGGACGGTCCTCACTGGGTACTCGACGCATTTGTTTGTTGTCATGCACCACAGGCACTGCAGCACATGTCAAAGTAAACTTATGAACAATAGTGATAGGGAAAAACTGATGACGTTGATTTTCACAATTCTCACCGTCACATTCTTCAGGCATTCGGCACAATTTGAGTTGGACTTCAGACTACATGGAGCTGGAGGTTGACGGAAACAAATTAAATTCAAGACAACTAAGATCAGTCATATTCCTACATATTTTTCCAAAAGGTGACTATGCAAAAAGAATTATAACAAACTTAGAAAAAAAGTTGATTAGGTACAGGAGTGTAGGTAGTGTAGTACGATACAAGCAACAATACTGTGCGTTTCACTTTTTCACGATTTTCTAAAGCTATGTGGGCCTACTTAACTATTAGTTTTTTTATGAGACAAGTTAGCATTACAACACTAAAATACAACATCACTTGCACACAACTGAATGTACGGGGTCACTGCCATATGATTATGACAGGCGTACGTGCAATCTAAATTTAACAGTTAGAGCTAGGGAGTAGTCAAGCTGTTAGCTAGCTTGATATTATCTAAGATAGCGGCTGGCAAGCTAGAGCAAATTACAGCCTACCGAGTCCTAGCTCTAGCTAGTTGACTTACTAGAAACTGGAGGCGAAGTCTGTGCTTCAACCGTTTCTGAAAAGTAAAGGACGTAGAAAACAATCAAATGCGCGGCTTTAAAAGATCCCAACATTTTCTTTATTCGAAATGAGGTTAGTTGATTGCAGTGACTTCAACCACTTGTAGCTATAAAGGAGCTGTGATGGAGGATGGAAAGTTTTGGGGCGGTTCATACATGTGACGTCAGATCCATCAACTGCAAAATACTGTTTGAAGCTGAAACCTAACCAAGGGTTAAGTATTTGATCGGCCTTGCTACGTACATTTGGAAGAAATTCATTTCTCCATGACTTGTAAAGATGCATACAAATAAATATATGAACTCAATATGTATTGTATATGGCTGGGTTATAAGTAGGTCTAGATAACACAGACAACAAACTCCTTATGAAATACAATAATTTATTAAAGAATTTTTAAATCCAGTTATAAAACATCATTTTGTGATTCGTTTTACTCCAAACAAGCAGAAATGATATTAGTTCAGTCATTATAAATGGGAAGCTATGAGCTCTGGTATAGCTGCCGGCAGCAGACCAGATTAGTCAATGAGAGAGGAGAGCCATGGATCACAGGTGGGTCAGTGATGCTGAGTGCGAGGTAAAGATTCATGCCATAGATCTGATCCGCAGTTAAAAGAAGAATGAAAACCTAAGACCAGGTATCAGTTAATTTGGGGGTATTGTTATGTTTTTACGTGCAGTTTTTGATAGATTTGTTATAGCCTACAATACTCTCTGTAGTGACTTTTGATGTGTTTTCTTTCTTTCTCCCATCATCAGCATGACATTTAATAAATACCCTGCCCTCCCCCAATCTTAGACACACTCCATCATTTGACACAAATAATATATTCCTTCAGTAATGGATGTACAAAGCAATATGTGCTTGTTTGTCAAAACAGTTTGTCATAAAACATTTCACTTGAGATAACAGATTTCAAATCAAAGTTAGATACAGAGGACTAGTTCTATACTTGTTTCATGCAAAGAAAATCATAATTTGAAGCCATTGCCTTTAGTGAACGTTGCTACGTTGTGGAAACAGTCATATGAGGTTCTGGGAATCTATTGGTTTGTTCAACTAAACTGTAAAAAAAAAACTTGTAATTTCACTAAAGACAGATTTTTATTTAGGCACATTTTTCATGTATTGCTTTGCCACCCAGAGGCACCCAGGATGTCATAATCAAACACCTTTCAGTCCTCCATAAGTGAAATGCAATGCCAGGACTAAGACTATTGCTGACTGTCCTAAATAACCGTGGGAAGCTATAATACTAATTAAGGCATTAGCGTTGAGGAAGGTTACCATCCCCAACTGTGATGACGACAGTTGTGTTGTCCGTTGAAACCTGAAGGACTCTCAAAGCAGGATATCCTGTACTTATGATCAGTGGCAGAATCTACACAAAGAACATGTAAGGTTTACCTGTGTGGTTCAGCAACACTTTGGTCAACAGAGCCTTATTATGCCACTCTGAAACCATAAACAGAGCCTTAATATGCCACTCTGAAACCATAGACAGAGCCTTAATATGCCACTCTGAAACCATAGACAGAGCCTTATTATGCCACTCTGAAACCATAAACAGAGCCTTATTATGCCACTGTAAAATCATAAACAGAGCCTTATTATGCCACTGTAAAACCATAAACAGAGCCTTATTATGCCACTGTAAAACCATAAACAGAGCCTTATTATGCCACTGTAAAATCATAAACAGAGCCTTATTATGCCACTGTAAAATCATAAACAGAGCCTTATTATGCCACTGTAAAACCATAAACAGAGCCTTATTATGCCACTGTAAAATCATAAACAGAGCCTTATTATGCCACTGTAAAATCATAAACAGAGTCTTATTATGCCACTGTAAAATCATAAACAGAGCCTTATTATGCCACTGTAAAATCATAAACAGAGCCTTATTATGCCACTGTAAAATCATAAACAGAGCCTTATTATGCCACTGTAAAATCATAAACAGAGCCTTATTATGCCACTGTAAAATCATAAACAGAGCCTTATTATGCCACTGTAAAATCATAAACAGAGCCTTATTATGCCACTGTAAAATCATAAACGAGTCTTATGAGGGGAGGATATTCCAGTCAGTTCAAGTTGCATCATAATCTAATACAGATGTGAAAATGTAGAATTGAAATGTAGGAGTAATATTTGCTAACGTAATATCCCGGCCTTTATCAAGGTTGGGTACATAACAGAAGATGTTCAGCTAAAGTGAAGCATCATACTGACAAGGTGAAGACAGTAGCCCATACTACAATATCAGGTTTGCACATGCACTGAGGAGCACCAACACCTCCTCTCTATCAGAACAAGTCTGTGGTAGAGAGATTCTCTCTGATGGGAATTTGCCGTCCCTCCTGGGCAATCTCGTCTTGTCTCAAGGCTTGTCTCTGGAGGACCGCCCCTCTTGTCTCAAGGCCTGTCTCTGGAGGACCGCCCCTCTTGTCTCAAGGCCTGTCTCTGGAGGACCGCCCCTCTTGTCTCAAGGCCTGTCTCTGGAGGACCGCATCCTGGTGGCGTCCCTCATCTGATCCAGTTGGTTCCGTAGCTGGACATGGATCTGAAACTGCTGCGTTTTTTCACAATCATGTTGATGTAGGCCTTCATGATTTTGGTGATCTCTCCCACCTGTCATGGTGCAAAATGTTCACAGTCACCAGTTAGGAAAACAAGCTGATGTGCAATGTGCACAGTTATACAACAGTTTGAACTCTGATAGGCAATAAAAACCTAATTTGACAAAACTCTGAAATGCTACAAAACATTTATGAGTTGCTTATTATGTCATTGTAAGCCTGACCTCTGACAGTAAGTGTGGGGTTTCAAGTAAAGGAGTTCTTGGTCTTACTCCTCCTCTTCATAGCGGTCTAACCTCAATCCTTTTTGTTTTTTAATCTTAATTTCAACATGAATAATCCTAATCCTTTAATTAAAAAGAAAACGTACCTGTCTGGTTTCAAAGAACATCTCTCTCTCGTCCACGGTGATCTTATAGGTGTTGGGTTGTGGAGCGCCGAAGAAGATGATGTGTTCATAGGGGAAGGTTTCCAGTGGACGAGACTCTCCTCTCTTATAGACAGACACATTCTCAGCACTCACACTCAGCCACAGGTCATGAGGAAAACCTCCCTCTTTACACTGCACACACACACACACGCATGCACGGACACACACACACACACATTCACACGTGCACACACACGCACCTGGTCAGACACCTGACTGACACCAAACAGTATCCGTAACCTATCATTAGCCTCCCTGGGAATAACTTGATTCAGCAAACAAAAAGGTAATAATTTAATCAATATATAATACATCAATATGAAAATGAAAGTAGGCTATCCTATCATCTAAATGGTCAGGATGTATAAGGCCCCCTTTACCTCGACGTCGAAGAGCGTGGATCCGTATCCATGCCACTCCTTGATGATGGTCATGTATTTGAGCATAGCCTGGTGCTGGTCCAGCCCAGTCAGCCTGGACCACTTCTCCAGGATGCTGGTCCTGGTGGCTGACATCTCCTCCTTCACCCACATCTCCAGCATCAGCTCCTCCTCCATCCTCTGCTTCTTCATGGAGCCTGTCTTCAGGCCCCGCCTTAGGGTCCCATCCAGGAAGCTGGTTCTCCGTCGCTCCAGAGTGTGTCCCGTCTGCCCCGCCGGCCCCGCCCCGCCGGCCCCGCCCACCTTGGTGAAGTGCAGGATGCGGGTGCGCAGGCGGCCCACAGGGTAGATGGCATCCAGCGTCCAGCTGAGCCGGGTCTTGTCCCCATGGAGGAACTGCAAGCGCAGCGCGGCCAGGTGCTGGAGGGTGTCCTCGGGCGCCGGGAAGTGTCCGCTGGTCAGGCTCTCATGTGCCTGCAGGGACCAAGGGAGGGTCAGTGAAGGGCACCAACTCGGCTAACTGATGCCAAACATGTCTGTCAGTGTGGGTGTCATCTGTGTTGAGACTGTGTGTGTTTGTGTTGTGGGACTGAAAATCTCCCATGATGCACATCTAAGACCACATCACTACCAGAGTGGCTCTTTATACTAAATCATCTCCATCTGAACATACCTACCTGTTCAAACATGAAGGCAAACTCCACTCCTTCCTTGGGCATACTCTCCACATCCAGGAAGCAGTAGAGTTTAAAGTAGAGTCTCCACTGGCCCTCCTCCTCCACCTCCTCACTGCCTGACAGCCTGGAGACAGTTCACAGATTATAGTTCATCAGATTATACTAACCCTAACCCATTTCCCAGAAGTCTTCTTTCTCTCTTATCTCTCTCTCCATTTCTCTCTCTCCATCTCTCTCCGTCTCTCTCTTTCTCCCTGTCTGTCTCTCTCCATCTCTCTCTCCGTCTCTCTCTCCCTGTCTCTCTCTCCCTGTCTCTCTCTCTGTCTGTCTCTCTGTCTGTCTCTCCCTGTCTCTCTCTCCCTGTCTCTCTCTCTGTCTGTCTCTCTGTCTGTCTCTCTCCCCGTCTCTCTCTCTGCCTGTCTCTCTTTCCCTGTCTCTCTCTTTCTCCCTGTCTCTCTCTCCATGTCTTTCTCTCTCTTTACCTGTCTCTCTTTCTCTACCTGTCTCTCTCTCTCCCTGTCTCTCTCTCTCCCTGTCACTCTCTCACTGTCACTCTCTACCTGTCACTCTCTCTCCGTCTCTCTCTCCCTGTAACTCTCTCTCTCCCTGTCACTCTGTCTGTCTCTCTATCTCCCTGTCTCTCTCTCTGCCTGTCTCTCTGTCCCTATCTCTTTCTCTCCCTGTCTCTCTCTCTCCCTGTCTCTCTCTCTACCTTTCTCTCTCTACCTTTCTCTCCCTGTCTCTCTCTCTCCCTGTCCCTCTCTCTCCCTGTCTTTCTCTCCCTGTCTCTCTCAATGCAGACCTCTGGGGGAGGACCACTTACCACAATACCCATGTGACATGACAATAGCTCCAGGTTAACTTCATAGGCATTCAGTTTCAAAGCAATACATTTTGCAATATCATTGAAACAGCAGTGGTAGTCAGCTCAGAACAGCAGTGGTAGTCAGCTCAGAACAGCAGTGGTAGTCAGCTCAGAACAGCAGTGGTAGTCAGCTCAGAACAGCAGTGGTAGTCAGCTCAGAACAACAGTGATAGTCAGCTCAGAACAGCAGTGGTAGTTAGCTCAGAACAGCAGTGGTAGTCAGCTCAGAACAGCAGTGGTAGTCAGCTCAGAAGGGAAGTGATGCATCAGCTCTGACCTCTCAAACTTAGCGAGAACATCAGCCACAATGACACGGCTCTCCACAGCGCGGTCAAGCGTGTTGTTGTGTTCAAACAGAGCAAACATATTCCTGCTGTCCTCCATGGCCAGACCTCGGATTAGCTTCTCCACCACCTGAAGAAACACACACAGATATTAATTTACATGTATTCATTTAGCAGACGCTTTTATCCAAAGCAACTTCCAAGAGAGAGCTTTATAAAGGTGCATAGATCGCTGATCATCAACAACAAGATAGCCCCAAACATTGCAAGCAGCCAAAACATGAAGCATACATTGTGAAAACCAAATAAGTGCCAAAAGCCAGAATCACAAGAGCATGTAGTTAAACAAGTTACAATTAAACAACATGAACCTCAAAAGTGCAAGAGTGTACCTGTTGAAAAAGCAAGCAACAATAATATATTTTGCAGCGTGTACAATCATTTTAAATCATTTACAACTAACCAACAAGAATAAGTCTCTCAATAAGAGTCATTTGTGATCCTGGAGGAAAATAACATCAGGTCCAGCCATGCATTCCTAAGTACCGTTGTACTCCCGGAACAAGTGCGCCTTGAGCCTACACACACACACAGACACACACAGACATACACACACACACACACACACACACACACACACAGACAGACATACACACAGACGCACGCACACGCACACACACACAGACAGACATACACACAGACGCACGCACACACACACACACGCACACACACACCCCTGATTTTCTTCTGTAATTTCAATATGCACTATTTTATGTCGCTTTGGATAGTAGTGTGGGAGTTGACCCAGCCTACCTCCCCAGCAGTAGTGTGGGAGTTGACCCAGCCTACCTCCCCAGCAGTAGTGTGGGAGTTGACCCAGCCTACCTCCCCAGCAGTAGTGTGGGAGTTGACCCAGCCTACCTCCCCAGCAGTAGTGTGGGAGTTGACCCAGCCTACCTCCCCAGCAGTAGTGTGGGAGTTGACCAAGCCTACCTCCCCAGCAGTAGTGTGGGAGTTGATGGAGATCTTGCAGGAGCCTCCTCCGTGGCAGTACACAGTGGTGGTCATCTCCTGTCTGATCAGTAGGGCGGCAATCTCCTCCTGGGAGGGAACGTACTCCCTGGCCTTAGTCCTCTTCAGGGACTCTCCGATGAACAAGGCAAACTGCTCAATCTCAGTGGAGGGGTACAGCTCCTTGATCCTGGGGGAACAGAGCTCAGAAGGTTAACAGAGGAAAGAGAGAGTGTCTGAGGAGAGAGTGTGTGAGGAGAGAGAATGTGTATGAAGAGAGAGAGTGTATGAAGAGAGAGAGAGTGTGTGAGGAGAGAGAGTGTGTGAGGAGAGAGAATGTGTATGAAGAGAGAGAGTGTATGAAGAGAGAGAGAGTGTGTGAGGAGAGAGAATGTGTATGAAGAGAGAGAGTGTATGAAGAGAGAGAGAGTGTGTGAGGAGAGAGAGTGTGTGAGGAGAGAGAGAGTGTATGAAGAGAGAGAGAGTGTGTATGAAGAGAGAGAGAGTGTGTGAGGAGAGAGAATGTGTATGAAGAGAGAGAGTGTATGAAGAGAGAGAGAGTGTGTATGAAGAGAGAGAGAGTGTGTATGAAGAGAGAGAGTGTGTGAGGAGAGAGAGAGTGTATGAAGAGAGAGAGAGTGTGTATGAAGAGAGAGAGAGTGTGTGAGGAGAGAGAGTGTGTGAGGAGAGAGAGAGTGTATGAAGAGAGAGAGAGTGTGTATGAAGAGAGAGAGAGTGTGTATGAAGAGAGAGTGTGTATGAAGAGAGAGAGTGTATGAAGAGAGAGAGAGTGTGTATGAAGAGAGAGAGAGTGTTTATGAAGAGAGAGAGAGTGTGTATGAAGAGAGAGAGAGAGAGAGAGAGAGAGAGAGAGTGTATGAAGAGAGAGAGAGAGAGAGAGAGAGTGTATGAAGAGAGTGTGTATGAAGAGAGAGAGTTTGTATGAAGAGAGAGAGTGTATGAAGAGAGAGTGTATGAAGAGAGAGAGAGTGTGTATGAAGAGAGAGAGAGTGTGTATGAAGAGAGAGTGTGGAGAGAGAGTGTTAGGAGAGAGAACGTGTAAGAAGAGGGACAGCGTGAGGAGACAGTGTGGGGTACCTTTTGAGGTGGAACTTGAGATAGCGCAGAATGCCTCGGCTGGGCAGGAAGGTGCAGCTCATACAGGTGAGGAGGTGCCAGTGGGCGCGATTGGCAGAATTGTTGGGCTGGGGGACATGATTGGTCTGTTTGATCAGCTGACAGTAGACCTCGTCCCTGAGTGGCCGCAGGTCCTGGCAGGTCTGCAGGATGCCCTGGATGATTGGGACAGGGTCCGAAACCGCTTCCATCTCCTGCAGAGAATTGAAGATTTTCACCGCCTCATCCTGGAGGCTGGAATATCCCTTCTCCTTTTGCACTGTTACACAGAGAGAAAGAGAGAGATAGGAGGGGGAAATACAGAGAGAGGGGAGAGAGACACCAACCAACAGACACACCCACAGACACACACAAACATAGACAGAGTGAGTGAGTGAGTGAGTGAGTGAGTGAGAGGATATTCACTACTAAAGACCTAAACCAAAGTCAGCATGATTTCATGATGATTTGACTGAACGTGTGACTCTCCAGTCAGGGTGGTGAGAGTGAACTCACAGTGGATGCTGACATCCCCATAAGGCAGAGGTAGCAGAGGGGAGTGCAAAGGATGCTGAGTATATCTGAGGATGGGGTTCCTCCAGTAGGTCTGCTCCACAGCCTCTACATTAAGACTGCTCTCCTGCAAAGACACGTGAACAGATCACAGATCAACTTGTAATGTCTAGCTGTACATTTTCATATATTTGCATGTACAGTAAGCATGTCCCACACAGTACTCCAAGAGAGACAACACAGTCTTTGAAAGGGGCTGAAAGCCATCATTTGGATTGTAACACGCTTTGCGACACACGGCACACAAACTAATTTAACTGTAAAATCACTCGACACACAGTGAGCTTTACTCTGGCTTCACTCACTTAACTACAGTGTGTAAGCCTGGCCACAGCAGGCCTCAGTACAGGCCAGCTACACACAGGAGAGGCCCGGGGTTAGCATGGTGCTACTGGCACTTAACGTGACGTGAGACAAACACAGATGTTACTTAATGTGATATTATGGATGTGGTAGATGTACAAACCAGGTTTATTCCAGTACACACCTGTTACAGCAGTTTAGTTATGTTGATCTACTGTACTTCAAACATGATGGGTTGAGTTAGCGTTGTGGTGGTCATTTGAAGGTACTTTTTGTTTTGAGGCTTTTCACAAAGCATAACTCACCATATCAAATGGAGTTGAGCCTACCTTGATGTCCCTGATGAGCTGCTGGGTTGGTGTCTCGATGGGCACCTTGCTGTCAATGGCTCCCTGCGTGGCAGAGGCCCACCTCATGGCCTCGTTCAGCAGCTTGGTGTACAGGCGGTATGAGTGCTTGCGTCCATGTACGATGATGTTCCAGTAGCCTGGACGGTCAACACAGACATTCAGAGATAACTAACAAGGTATGGCAACTCAGGAATCTTAACACACAGAAATAGTGGTGCCTAGAGTAAGGTGGTGCTACGCTAGCCAACGGATGCTATCCTACTTGTACTGTCCAGTTATTTTCCTACCTATTCTTGCTGGGGTGAGGGATGCACGGGTTTTTGAAGGGAAGCAGGTGGAATAATTAACTAAACTTGCGCTGCCTCTGTGTGGCCTGTGGTCATCCTCACCAGTGTCCTTGAAGACCTTCTCGTCAGGCTGCACGACGGAACAAAGGCTGTTGAGGACCAGCGTCCCCAGCTTAGAGGAGCTCCGCTCCGAGGACTTGTAGTAGTCCAGAGAGTTGCTGGTCAGAACGAACCAGCGCTTCTTCAGCTTGAGAGAGCTGCTCTTCGCCCCAGACCTCAGCTCCTTGTGCAGCCAGCCTGATCGGAGGATTGAGGAGACATTGAGAGCAGCACGAAACCAACCACAACATTAATATATTTGATGTTTTTTATGCTCATATACAGGCTCATATGTAAGGCTCATATGGAAGGCTTATACACACCAAACCCTACAAACCTTGAAGTGTGTTCGTGCAGTAGTCCTACATCAACCATCACACACTCATCCCATCCCAGGCCCCTTAATCTGCTGACTGTTCACCCTTTTGAGGGCCGCTTTGAGTAAAATCTCTTCCTCCTACATAAATGCAAACACATGAATGGTACTGACCTCTGACCAGGAACTCCTGGCCGTCAATCCTGGAGTCTCCCTTGGGCTTTTGCAGCAGGCCGATCCAGTGGTGCATCTCCTCCGGGGTGTCAGAGTTGCAGTGGATCACCCGGTTGGCTGTGATGATCACAAAAGAGTTGGGCCTGGAGGAACATCCGTATCATGGGGTCAATGTCATGTATTCTAAAAGGAGATGCCGCAGCTTTGAAACAATAATTTTATACTATGAAATAAGAGGATGAGTATTCCTGAAGCTTGTTCTTCCAGGAAAAACAGTCAATGAGATGGATGTCCAGGCAAGTGGATATGATGAATCACTTCATACCTGTCAGGGTTGTCTGACGCACAGACAGAGTCGATCAAACCAACATCCAGAGTTCCCTGCAATGAAACACAGACTGGTTAGTCCTGGTCCTCAACACCGTTGATCTGCTGTGCGGTTCAGAAGCTGGAGCTCCAGGGTGGGACTGAGGTGGAGGTGGAGAGACTGAGGTGGAGGTGGAGAGACTGAGGTGGAGGTGGTGGGACTGAGGTGGAGGTGGTGGGACTGAGTTGGAGGTGGAGAGACTGAGGTGGAGGTGGAGGGACTGAGGTGGAGGTGGGGGAACTGAGGTGGAGGTGGAGAGACTGAGGTGGAGGTGGGGGAACTGAGGTGGAGGTGGAGAGACTGAGGTGGAGAGACTGAGGTGGAGGTGGAGGGACTGAGGTGGAGGTGGAGAGACTGAGGTGGAGAGACTGAGGTGGAGGTGGAGGGACTGAGGTGGAGGTGGGGGAACTGAGGTGGAGGTGGAGAGACTGAGGTGGAGGTGGGGGAACTGAGGTGGAGGTGGAGAGACTGAGGTGGAGAGACTGAGGTGGAGGTGGAGAGACTGAGGTGGAGGTGGGGGAACTGAGGTGGAGGTGGAGAGACTGAGGTGGAGAGACTGAGGTGGAGGTGGAGGGACTGAGGTGGAGGTGGAGAGACTGAGGTGGAGAGACTGAGGTGGAGGTGGAGGGACTGAGGTGGAGGTGGAGGGACTGACCACAGCGTTCTTTGGGTTTGCCTGCTCATGATGCATGTCCACCAGCTGCTCTGGACTGGCACTGTGGACCCTGCTCAGCACGTTAAACCAGCCACTGCAGAGAGAGAGAGACAGGTAGACAGGCAGACAAACAGATAGACAAACAAAGGTGAATGTAGTTACACACTGCAACCCTATACTACATCACCACTAGGGGGAGTCCTATTTTCAGTAAACCATCCACTGGAAAACAACAACTATCTGAAACTACCTGTACTACCTCATATTACACACAAGGTGTGATGTGGGTAAGTAGGACAAGGATGGGTGCCTCACCTGGCATCTTCAGGAGTCTCTGCATAGATGTGATAGGTCCTCTCCTCTGTCACAATGTTCAGAGCATTCTCCTTCTCGTGGTTGTCTACGATGTCTCTGTCAACAGACCCACAAACACACAGCATCAGCTGAGACACTCACAACAGACGACATCTTCTGGTGTCCAGGTGTCCCCAGAAGACCTCAGTTTGCGGTGAACATGTACATAGGTAAAGCTTCATCTTTGGGATACAGCATAAAACCTTACCAGACAAGGGAAAGCTAGAAAGTAGTGAACATGTAGCTGCCAGCTTCCCAATTGTAACTGAGTAGTTCTCACCTTGCAGCCTGAATGTCGATGGTTCCTTTCAGTTTCTCCTCGCCGTCGTTCTCAAAGTACAGGAGCTTAGACTCCCGCAGGACAAACCAGCGCTGTTTCCAGTTGCGTCGGGACAGTGTGGACATCCCCCCACCCTTCTTGTACAGCCAGCCAGACTTGAGGGCGTCCTGCTTGGCCCGGAACCACATGAATGTCTCGTCTTTGAGAACACACCAGCGTCTCCGCCAAGGGAGCATCAGACCTCCTGGAAGAGAGGGAGACAGAGAGAAAAAGAGAGGGAAGAAGGAAAGAGGGACAGAGAGAGGGTGGAGAGGGGGAGATAAGAGGGAGAGAAAAAGGGGGTGAGAAAGTAGAGAGAAAGACGAGAGGGGCAGATGGGGCAGTAGCAGAAGGGGGCAGAAGGGGGCAGTAGCAGAAGGGGCAGAAGGGGGCAGTAGCAGAAGGGCTTCAGTTTTATGACATCATGTTTCACTTAGATTAAAGAAAATCATGATGTTGAGAGCCATACTGGAACACTGTAGCACATTGTGCTACAAACTGCATAATACCTCACATTGTTATTTTCAGAGCCATTGTCTCCACCACACTTTCAGCGATTAGCATTGCTGAGCAGACTACACCACTCAAACACTGTCCAGGTCTGTGTCTGCTGTTCAGGGTCACGATCAAAGTTAGGGATGAGGTTAAGGATCAGGCTTGGTTCAGGGGTCATAGTCTGAGTTGGGGTCAGGGGTCAGGGTCAGTGGTAAAGTGGCGTACCCTTCATGTAGAGGTAGCTGTGGAAGTATGGTGGGGAGCTTCCATTCAGCAGACTGATCCTCCCATTGGACACCTCCTCATCTGTGTCCACATAGCCGTCAATGTCCTCATCACTGTCAATGAACTGAAACACACAGACTTGTTAGAGAGGCAAGGCTCCGAAATCTGCGGTCTCTGCCAATTTAGGATAGGGTGAGGGAGTTTGGTGTGTGCAAGTATGTGTGTGTGTATGTGAACGTGATTGGGAGTGGGGGGGCAGTCAGCAAGAAGGGACACGTTCTGAAAATATCTGACTCGAGAGGAGCGATGATTTGATTCAAGACTAGAAGACAACTCCCCAACAGAACTCTCTTGACAGATGTCATCCTCTCTCTCTTTCTCTACATCTCTCTCTCTCTCTCTAGACCTCCCATCCCCCCCTCCCTTCCTCCTTCCCTTCCTCTCTCCACTCTTTCAATCTTACTCTCTCCCTCCCTCTCTCCTTTCTTCCATCGGACTCTCCCTGGTTCCCTCCCTCCACATTTCCTTCTCCCTTCTAACCCTAACCTCAAAGTCTACTTCAGGTCCTCCCTTGCCCATCCACTGCCTCCTCATATCTTCTCCTTATTAAAAGCATCATTGGCATCATTTTGCTGAACTGACAGTGTTGCTTCCAAGCCCTGCTGTGACTGGCAGTATCTAGGAACATATTCACACACACACACATACACAGACACACACACACACAAGCAAAGCAAGAAAATCACAGCTAAAGTATTTAACTGTACCTAGCAGCAGGTTCATGCTTTAAAGTGTGCCATGTAGGGAGCCAAGAGGAAGGTGCGTGTGTTCCAGCATGTGCGTGTGGTGAATGGAGTACTGTGTACCATAAAACACATCTTGAGTACGTTGTGGGATGAACAAGTATGTGCGTGTGTGCAAGAACATACATGTAAGTGTGTGTCAGTGTGTCTGAACATCAGTAGTAAGATGTGTGAGTGTGTGAACATCAGTAGTAAGATGTGTGAGTGTCTGAACATCAGTAGTAAGATGTGTGAGTGTCTGAACATCAGTAGTAAGATGTGTGAGTGTCTGAACATTAGTAGTAAGATGTGTGAGTGTGTGAACATCAGTAGTAAGATGTGTGAGTGTCTGAACATCAGTAGTAAGATGTGTGAGTGTCTGAACATCAGTAGTAAGATGTGTGAGTGTCTGAACATCAGTAGTAAGATGTGTGAGTGTCTGAACATCAGTAGTAAGATGTGTGAGTGTGTGAACATCAGTAGTAAGATGTGTGAGTGTCTGAACATCAGTAGTAAGATGTGTGAGTGTGTGAACATCAGTAGTAAGATGTGTGAGTGTGTGAACATCAGTAGTAAGATGTGTGAGTGTGTGAATATTTGCAAAAAGGTACTTCTGTGTGAGCGTGAATCTAGTTAGAAGTGTGTGTGTGAATACATGCACAACAACGTGTGCGTGTTTGTAAACATTTGCAGAAGTGTGTGTGTGTGTGTGTGTGTGTGTGTGAGCGTGTGTGTGTGTGTGTGTGTGTGAGCGTCCCTCACCGAGTCTGAGCTGCCCCTGAAGGAGTCCAGGCTGTTCTGTGTGCAGGAGGATTTCCTCAGCGCATCTTGGCCCGTGGCCTGGCTGTCGTTGTTGCTGGCTGCATCCGTGGAGCTCCTCTGGTCCTCTTCATCCTGGTCGTAGTCTGACTCCGTGTCCGGCAGGATGCTGAACGAAGGCTCCTCATTGGCCGACTTGTAGTCTGATGCCCTGCCGGCCTTGAAGTAGGCATATCTGTCCCCGTTGGTGAGGCCTGGGGGGGGGCAGGCGGGTGGAGGGGGAGGCAGGGGAGGCGCGGGGGCATACGTTGATGGGGTGGGGGGTGCCAGGGTGGATGGAGAGGAGGACGTGAGGAGCACTCCCTCAGCAAAGTGGGCGGGGGGAGGGGGGAGGCTGCGCAGGACGTCCCTGTCCAGGGGGCTGATGGCGGGGGGAGGGGGCTCCGGAAGGAGGATGCATTCCTCAGCATGGAAGCCCTCGTCGTCCTCCTCCTCTTCCTCATCCTCAGTGCGGGCCAAAGGGGCGCTGGAGTCGGACGGATCGTCATGGAGATTTTCCTCGCTTGACAGCGATGGCTCCAGGCCTCCAAAGTCCAGGAGCTCAAGGAACTCAGTGGCCACACGTGACGCCTCCTTTTCCAGACGAAAGATCTCCGCATCCCTCTGCTGCCGGCGCTCCTCCCTGGAGATGTCCCCTTGCAACGAGACGCCGTCCTCATGCTGGCGCTGCAGGCGCTCTATCTCTCGCTCCAGACGCAGGATCTCCTCCATCTGACGGCTCTCCTCCAGGGAGGTGTGGGCAGGGCCGGGAGGGGCAGGCATAGCCTTCTGATTGGACAGTGGGTTCACAGAAAGCAGAGAAGGTGAAAGGAGATAGGAAAAGAGATGTTGAAATCAGTGTAGACCTTAGACATGCGCACCATTTCATTCATGGAATTTTGAGAACTTTATACATTTAGTTAATTGAGCTTTTAGTTGCATTTCTTCAGAGACTCAGATACAAATAGTGCATGTAGAAAAAGTACAGTGAAAAATCAAGGATCAGAAGTCACAGTATTTCCATGATCAGAGTCAAGGACTGCATTTTACCAGGCAACAATAATAACTATAAAATTGTAAGAGATAAAATTACCTTTTGACAAGCAGGTTTCTTCAACAGAGAGTTTCTAAGTAGAGGAACAAAGCAGGAGCATTGTTATAAGGTTTTACAATGACCTGAGTCCTGAAGAATAAAGTAATACAGGGGTTCTAAGCTTGGAGGGCACGCCTGACTGTATTTACCTGTGTTCCACCTCTCTCCTCTGTAAGTCCTGCTCTTCCTGTTGAAGTTGCAGTCTCTCCACCTCCTCTCTCCTCCTCTCCATCTGCCTCAGTCTCTCCACCTCTGCACTCCTCCTCTCCTCCTCCTCCTGCTGTCTCCTCTCCTCCAGCTTCCTCTCCTCCTCCTCCACTCTCCTCCTCTCCTCCTCCTCTCTTTTCCTCTCCTCTTCCTCTCTCCTCTTGTCCTCCAGGAGCTGGCGGTATCGTCGACGGGCCAGCTGTCCTCGGTGTTGCGTCTGCAGAATCAGGGCGGTGGAACGCAGGCGCAGGAACCCTCGTCTCCAGAAAAAGGCACGGTAGTTCTTCTGGATGGTGATAGTGCTGGATAGGACCTTCTGATAGTGTTTCCTGTATAGGAGAACACAAGAGGAAAACTAGATTAGTGTTTCCTATGGGAGCAAATCAGAATCACCTTTATTCGTCAAGAAGTTTAACTTAATTTTAATAATTGTAATTTTCTCAATGTATTCTTCATGTTTTGGTTACCCGCAATGTTTGGGGCTATATCGTTGTTATGATCAGCAAACTATGTATTTCTGTAAAGCTCTCTTTTTGGAAGTCGCTTTGGATAAAAGCATCTGCTAAATGCATAAATGTAAATGTACACAAACAAGGAATTTACTGTGGCAAGAAGGTGCATACGATAAACATATATGAATCTTAAATATAAAAAGTAGAAAATGTACACCAGTCAAAATAATTCAAAACAATACTTTAAAATATTCAATATTAAATAAGATAAGATAAGAATTGCAATATGACATTTATAAATATGTTAGTGACAGTTGGGAATCTTTAGCCTTGTGGATGAGGTCAGCTGCGGATGGAAAGAAACTGTTCTTATGGCGTGAGGTTTTGGTCCTGATGGACCGCAGCCTCCTGCCGGAGGGGAGTGGCTGGAACAGAGTGTCCATGGTGGGAGGAGTCGGCCACAATCTTCCTCGCATGCCTCAGGGTCCTCGAGGTGTGCAGGTCCTCAAAGGAAGGCAGATTGCAGCGAATCACCTTCTCAGCAGTGCAGATGATACGCTGCAGTCTGCTTTTGTCCTTGGCAGTGGCAGCAGCGTACCAGATGGTGATGGAGGAGGTGAGGATGTGTAGAAGTGCACCATCACTGTCTTTGGCCGGTTGAATTTCTTCAGCTGCCGCAGGGAGAACATCCTCTGCTGAGCTTGCTTGGTGCGGGAGCTGATGTTCAGTTCCCACTTGAGGTCCTGAGAGGATAGTGCATCAGAAATTAGCCTAATGAGGATGGTGTCATCCGCAAACTTCAGGTGTCATAGATGTGTTTCCCCAGCTTCACGCACTGCTTCCTGTCAGACAGGAAGTCTGTGATCCACCTGCAGGTGGAGTTAGGCACGTTCAGCTGGGAGAACATGTCCTGAAGCAGAGCGGGGATGATGGTGTTGAAAGCAGAGCTGAAGTCCACAAACAGGATCCTGGTGTAGGATGCCGGGGGCCTCTGGGGTGGGTATGTGTGGGGTCAGGGCGGTCCAATTATCTTTCAAATCAACAGTAAAACTCGTTCAGGTCGTTGGCCAAGCGAGAGTCGTTGATGGAGTGGGGGGCTCTGGGCTTGTAGTTGATGATCTGCCTGAGCCCTCTCCAGACAGAAGCAGAGTCGTTAGCTGACAACTGGTGTTGTAGTCGCTCAGAGTACAGTCGTTTAGCCTCTCCTCCACCTGGTTAAACCTGTTCTTCGACTCCTTGAATGTCTCTATCCCCACTCCTGAATGCTTCCTCCTTCCTTCGAAGTTTAGCTGTAAACCAGGGTTTGTCGTTGTTGTAGCTCACCCTGGTACGTGTTGGTATACAGCAGTCCTCACAGAAGCTGATGTATGATGTCACAGCCTCCGTGAGCTCATCAAGACTATTGGAGGCAGTCATGAACATGTCCCAGTCAGTAGAGTCCAAGCACGCCCGCAGATCCTCCATAGCCTCACTGGTCCACTGTTTTAATGTCCTCACAACAGGATTATAGAGCTTTAGTTTCTGCCTGTATGCGAAATCAGGTGGAGCATGACCATGGGTCAGAGTGACCCAGTGCTGAGACAGCCATGTCTCAAAACAGCTGCAGAATACCTTATTACTATTACTGTTTCAGGTACAATCAATATGATATTGTTCCCTGTAGGATACGCTATTGCGACAGTAAAAGGCCATAGTCCCAGTTTAGGGTTGTGCATATAGTCGCAGGCTGCTAGAACAAGACAGTAACAGACGCGACTGGAACTGCCTGGTTAGCTAGCTGTGCCTTGGGTCAGTGTGTGACAGATCTTGTAGTGGAACTGCCTGGTTAGTTAGCTGTGCCTTGGGTCAGTGTGTGACAGATCTTGTAGTGGAACTGCCTGGTTAGCTAGCTGTGCCTTGGGTCAGTGTGTGGTGAGCTAGGTTAGCAGCTGTGTTTACCTCTGAGACTGGGTGTCATCACCCACACTAATCCCCTAGGCCACACACAATGTTGCTGCACTTCTCCTTTTTCTCTGTCTCAATCTCTCTCTCCCAATCACTCTTTCCCTCTGTTTCTCTCTATTAACTTCTCTTTCTCCCTCCCTCTCTCTCCATGTCTCCCTCCCTTTTTTCTCTGTTTTTCTTTCTCTCTCTCCTTCCCTCTCCCCCCCCCCCCCTCACACACAGAGACATTGTGACCTTGGACTCCACAGGAGAGGCAGGGTGGCTCGTTGACGTGCATGAGGTCTCTCTCCGCTGTGGTTCTCTGCAGATTCCTGGAGCTCCACAGTGATTAATGCTCTCGCTCTGACAGACTAGAATGGCCCTGTCTGGCCTAGCCACAGTCAGCACACTACAGACCCACTGGAAACTTGAAATCTGTTCAGTCGAACCGAATGTTTATATTTTGTCAAAACATTTGTTTGGGAAGGGCTATGAATCTCTTCCCGAGGCCCATGTCTGGTGAGACTGAACGTTCTAGAAAGTTGAATGACACAGTTTGTCCTCAGGTGGAGGGTTTGTAAAAGGAACAATATTCACACTCAGGCATGTACCGCACACAGTAGTGAATGGGCACGTGAACATATTGGCACACACACACACAACCTTCATGTACACACACAAACAAAACCTGTATGTATATGCACAAAACAGATACATGCAAATATGCAGACTGACACACACTACCAAAGAAAATCATCAATCAAAATCATCATCATAAATCAACATCAACATCACCACATACACACAAAACACGACTGTAGCATACATCCTCTCACACTGACACAAATGCCACCCATGCATACACTGGGACACATAAACATAACACATACTGTAACTTACACACACTCACATGCAGACACATCCTCTCCCACAGACACACACACAGACAGGTTGCTGTCACTCACCTAGCCACATAGCGGAGTATGTGGGCTTGGATGATCATGCCAGCCCTCCTCCTCTCCTTCTCCCGCTCCTTCTCCAGCCTCTGCTCCAGGGCTTCCTTCAAGAACACCTGGGAGCACACACCACCACACAGGTGGGTGGGGGGAGGTGGGAGTTAGCAGTAGTTACTCTTGATAAGTGCTCCGATAAGAGTTTCAGCTCAGGGTCCCAGAGCAGAGCTGGATCACTGCTCTAACAGGCTGGATCACTGCTCTAACAGGCTGGATCACTGCTCTAACAGGCTGGACCACTGCTCTAACAGGCTGGATCACTGCTATAACAGGCTGGACCACTGCTCTAACAGGCTGGATCACTGCTCTAACAGGCTGGATCACTGCTCTAACAGGCTGGACCACTGCTCTAACAGGCTGGATCACTGCTCTAACAGGCTGGACCACTGCTCTAACAGCCTGGACCACTGCTCTAACAGGCTGGACCACTGCTCTCTAACAGGCTGGATCACTGCTCTAACAGGCTGGATCACTGCTCTAACAGGCTGGATCACTGCTCTAACAGGCTGGATCACTGCTCTAACAGGCTGGACCACTGCTCTCTCTGACTGTATGGCTGCTCTTCCGGTTTGCAGAACTGGATATGTCCCAGAGTCTCCCTGGCTGGCTAGCTCGTCTTCTGGCTCCAGAGCAGAGGACTTGGCCTGAGACGAGGAGTGTTGCTGTTGCAGTTCAGAGTCATGTCCTGACTGAGCCGCTCCGCTGTGGCTGCTGCTGCTGTGGTCTCAGCTCCACTGACGTGCAGAGGCAGACACACACAGGGAGGCTGGGGAGGGAGCGAGGGAGGGAGGGGGGGAGGGAGCGAGCGAGCGAGCGAGCGAGCGAGCGAGGGAGGGAGGGAGGGAGGGAGGGAGGGAGGGAGGGAGGGAGGGAGGGAGGGAGGGAGGGAGGGAGGGAGGGAGGGAGGGAGGGAGGGAGGGAGGGAGGGAGGGAGGGAGGGAGGGAGGGAGGGAGGGGGGGGGGGGGAAGTGGATGGCATCCAGACTGCAGGCCACACCCCTCCTTGCTTGCCGAGTTTTGTTCTGCAAGTTAACCCCTCCCTGACTGACTGCCTTCCTCTCTCCCTGCCTCCCCCTTCTGCCTCCACCTCCTGCCTGCCTCGCTCCCAGCCTACCTCCCTGGCTGCCTGCCTTCCTTCCTCCATTGCTACACTTTTAAAGTATTAACTATATTAACTTCAATGTGTTTGTTAGTTTCAAAAAGGGTTCAACTTCTCTGTGTTCCTTTCCAGCCCCACTGTTGAGCTAGAGGAAGGTACCACAGCTAGATGTCCTGTTGGACCAGGGTCATCTGCCTTAACCTTAAACCATTCTGGAGAGTGCATGTGTGTGTGGCTGTGTGTGTATGTGTGTGGTGTATGTGTGTGTGTGGCTGTGTGTATGTGTGTGTGTGGCTGTGTGTGTGTGTGTGTACATTTGTGTTTCGCCAGATGTTCCAGTAATCAAAGCCCAACAGCTGGAGTCCTGTCTGTCTCTCTGTCTACCTGTCTCTCTCTCTCTCTCTCCCTCTTGTCTCTGTCTGTCTCTCTCTCTCTCCCTCTGTCTGTCTGTCTGTCTGCTTGTCTGTTTCTCTGCCTGTCAGCCTGTTTCCTCCAGCTTCCTGCCCGTTTCCCCCTCCAGTTTGTAAACCCCCCGACTCACGATCCTGGGAACGCACTTCCTGGGAACGTACTTCCTGGTCACACAATCAACAGGGATATAATTACACACAGGCTGTTTCTACAAAGGAAACCCCCCTCAACACACACACTCACTCTCTCTCTCTCACACACACACTTACACAAAGACACAGACTTTAACCTAAAAGGTTGGGTTTGCTATCAAAAAACTGTTGACTGAAGTGCTGGTGACATGGCAGTGCTGGTGACATGGCAGGTTAAGGATAACCATGGCAACATGAGTGTCTGGGATTAGTGTGAAACCATCACAGCTTAGAGGATGAAGGATGTGAAAGCTACTCAATAGAGCTGTGTTGTTAGGGTTAGTATGTATTTACTGAACATCCACCTTGTGTTCCTACCACACACACACCCTCCTCCCCTCTCTCCCTCTCTCAGTGGTGAGTTAACAGGTATGCTGAGGGTTAACTAGAAGGGGTGATATGAAGGGGCGAGGTGAAGGGGTGATATCTACTGTCATTGGGTTCATACAGAGTTGTGACTTTATGCAAACAAGTAGAGGCTGTTCAACACTGAGCCATTCTTCTAAACAATGCAACCTCTCTACACACTGTGTGTGTGTGTGTGAGTAAGAGGCCTTGGTTAAATTGTCCTGTGTCAAAAAGTTGGTCATATGGTGCTGTTTAGGGTTAGCCTGTTAGGGTTAGGGTTAGCCTGTTTAAGACGTGTGTCTGCTGTGGCCTAGCTTGTCATTTATAACTGCCAATAGAATACCGACAGTGGGTCATATAACCAAACTATACACACAACACGACAACCTATCACAGAAGAGTTCAACCCTACACAGAACAGGGTATGATAGACTGCAGTTCATTAGTTTCCAAGAAACCACACAAAAAAACCTCAGGATGGGTCCAAGTATTTATAGTCTCTTTCTGCTCCTCAAATGCTACCCCTCTCTCTCTGTCACTCTCCTTTTCCCTCCCTCCCTCTCTCTCCCTCCCTGTCTTTCTCTCTGTCTTTTTATCTTTGCTCTCTTTGTCCTTGTGTCTCCATAAATGGCACACTGGTGCTCAGATTTAAGAAGATATTCAAAGTTAAACATTCACTGAAAGAGAGGTGAGAGACTGTCTCTTCCCCAGTTTCTGGAACAATGACAGACGGTTTGTTACCTAGCAAGCTTCTCCCACAGCGACAATTAGGAGGAGTAATACAGACTGGTAGACTAGGAGGCCTAGTACAGACTGGTAGACTAGGAGGCCTAGTACAGACTGGTAGACTAGGAGGCCTAGTGCAGACTGGTAGACTAGGAGGCCTAGTACAGACTGGTAGACTAGGAGGCCTATTACAGACTGGTAGACTAGGAGGCCTAGTACAGACTGGTAGACTAGGAGTCCTAGTGCAGACTGGTAGACTAGGAGGTCTAGTGCAGACTGGTAGACTAGGAGGAGCAGCACAGACTGGTAGACTAGGAGGCCTAGTGCAGACTGGTAGACTAGGAGGCCTAGTGCAGACTGGTAGACTAGGAGGAGTAGTACAGACTGGTAGACTAGGAGGCCTAGTACAGACTGGTAGACTAGGAGGCCTAGTACAAACAGGGCACGTTTGTGTGCGCGTGTGTGTGTATGTCTGTGTGTGTGTGTGTACTTGTGTACCTTTGTCTTTCCAAGCTGCCAGTCTCTCCTGCTCGGGTCGTGCTGAAAGAGCAGCTCTGTGCAGCTCCTCCTCACATCATCTGCTGTGCTACTGCCCTGCATGATCATCCTGTACCTGGGGAGGGAACACACACTGTCATCTCAGTGACTGTAACACTGACATAATTTACAGGAAGATGTGATTCCTCCTTGTCTCTGATGCTGCTTGCTGGGGTTAGGGTTGGGATTGCTGCGGGGCCTGGAGGGCTTTGCCTCACCTGCTGTAGAAGTCGGAGAAGGTTCTGCGGACCGGAAAGCCTGCCCTGCGGATCTTCACCGTCTCCAACATTCCAGAATACCTCAGCTGGTTAAGCACCACCGCCGGGTTGAACACGTTGGCGTTCTGAGGGACAAAACACCACCACAGTCAGGACAATCCAAGAAGGGGCAGACTTAAACTTACATAGCAGCATTAAACCCCTGTGCTTCTGGCCAAGACAATCAACAATCTCCCCCAGAAGTTTGTATAGAACTGGAAAAAACCTGGAAGGAACGCAATTCTAGCATTGCCTGTGGCAGACAGCAAATGGCTGGCAGGACCTGCGTTTAAAGGTCACATGACATAAAAACTTCATTTTAGGAGGTTATTTAACATTAATATGAGTTCCCCTAGCCTACCTTTGGTCCTCCAGTGGCTAGAATTTTTGATAGGTGTAAACCAAGCCCTGGGTGTTCTTCTACGCCTTTGACAAAATGAAGGCTCGATTGCTATGTTTGAAAATCTCCTCCTAGTGATGTAGATAGGAGCAAGGTTACCTCCCCTCTCTCTGCTTTGCCCGCCCATATCATCTGGCCCGCCCATGAGAAACTATCACCGTGCAAGGGCGAGTGCGATATCGGTTTTTCCTGGAGAGACATCATGGCGAGCAAACAAACGAAGCATAACAGTTGCTCAGTGCTTGGATGTACAAATCAAAACTAAAGTATTTTTTTGGTTCCTTGCAAGCTTCTGCACAACCAGTATCTTTTTATTTCTCTGCAGCTAACAGCTGAGTTACTGTTGCTAATGTAAAGGTAGATAGCATCAAGTGTGTGTGTGAATACAAACGCTGTAACGCCAGTGTTGTACATTTCTTTGTTATTTGGATAACCGTTCTGCTGTTGGTGTTATGGCGCGCGATATCCGCCTTTCTCCTCATTGAAATTACTATGAGTGTGCACCTCTGCAAACCAGGGTGATCAGATGAGAATGGCTAAATTCGAGGCATCTTACAGCAACGGGGCTACGAGCCATTGCGATACATCCGTTGTAAACATTAGCACATGTTGCCGCCCCTCTCCTCCTCATTAGCATTTAAAGCTACAGACACAGAAACAGCACGTTTTGAGGAAAGTTCATTGTGGGACTGCTCATAGTGGCTGTAATTATGCACCAAGGCTGAATTTCGGGAAAGATAATTCAGATACAGTAATAGGGAACCACTTTGGCCCATATAAAAGCATCCAAAAACAGCATATCATGTGACCTTTAAATAGAGGGGGTTAGGGTTATGTCAAGTTGTGTTGGCAGGACCTGTGTTTAAATCGAGGGGGTTAGGGAACCCGCCAGAAGAGAGAATGTTTTGAATGATGGCTCTTGTTGTGCTATCAATATTCTAGTACCACCCCACATTGCATCACCCAGACCTCTGGCACACTTATAACTCTGAGCAGGACCAGGTAACAAGGTTCAAACACCAGCACCCATAACTCTGAGCAGGACCAGGTAACAAGGTTCAAACACCAGCACCCATAACTCTGAGCAGGACCAGGTAACAAGGTTCAAACACCAGCACCCATAACTCTGAGCAGGACCAGGTAACAAGGTTCAAACACCAGCACCCATAACTCTGAGCAGGACCAGGTAACAAGGTTCAAACACCAGCACCCATAACTCTGAGCAGGACCAGGTAACAAGGTTCAAACACCAGCACCCATTCAGCCCACAGACTCACACACTTGTTCTGCTGTCCAAAACCAGGCCTGAATCTCCATAGCAACAGGACAGAGCAGAGGCAGATGGAACTGTGGTATAACTAGCCACTCCCCCCTCCCACTCCCCCGTCCCACTCCCCCCTCCCACTCTCCCCTCCCACTCTCCCCTCCTCTGGCTTGTTTGTTTTACTGGTCAGAAGCTATGCCATGACGGGTGTCCAGAGGAGAGAGAACAATGCTTGTGTTCAGAGAGGCTGTGTTGACCAGGGAGATGTTTGACTGTGGGATAATCAGCAGCATTATTCTCTGCTCTGCGTCACACAGCTCTGCTGTTTGGGTTATCAGGTTGCACATCGGTGAACTCCGCCTCACATCCTACAGGCTGGGGTGGAACTAACAGACACCTCCCTGACGAGGATAATGTGAAGGCCCAGCCTCTACCCCACAGACCTAACCCCCTTCCCCAGCCTTACTCCCTCCTCCGACTTTACCCTGTCCCCCAGCCTTTTCCCCACCAGCCTTACGCCCTTACCCAATCCCCGCTCTCTCACCCCCCCCCCACCCCCCCCATCACAAGGCTGATCCCTACCAAGGCCATTGTCACTCAGAGGACATGTAGTGTGGTTAAGCTCTGCTAGATACAACAGCATTCCCTGCATGTGTCAGTCTAATGACTGAGTAATTCTACCTCAAACACACACTCCCGCACACACACACATACACACACAAACACACTAGCAGGCTCACTAAAGATGACTTCAACTCTGCTCTTTAGCACTGGTTTAGAAGGTGCAGATTGCATGTTGACTTTGCATGCAGTAGATAGTTTGACTCCAAACATGCACACATTCACACACAAACAACAGCTATGTGTTTGTCCAAATACGGAGATCAGACTCTATGACAACATCCAACACCAAAAGAAGAGCTCAAGAGTACAGTTAGTTTGTGTCTGCATGTGTGTGTTGGTGTCAGACCTGGTGCCTCTGAACATGTGTGTGTGTGGCAGTTCATGTGTGTGACGTGTGTGAGTGCAGCACATGCACGTCTGTCATTCTCTGGATTAACAGAGTCATCTGAGTCACTGCATCTCGGCTGACCGGGGCCAGGTGCAGCCGCATGGCCCCCTGGGTAGGGGAGGAGGGGAGGGAGCTGGGTTGATGGGAAGACAGGGAGGTATGACAGGGTAGTGTTGGGGACACAGGGAGGAGGGGAGTCATAACTGGATGGTGTTGGGGACACAGGGAGGAGGGGAGTCATAACTGGATGGTGTTGGGGACACAGGGAGGAGGGGAGTCATAACTGGATGGTGTTGGGGACACAGCCCGGGCACAGCAGAGGACGGCCACAGAGCATCAGCTCTGGATCCTCTACCTCACAGTTCAAGTTTACTGTCATGTGCACGTAAGCAGTTATAGCATGCTGGTTATTGAGGCTTCCCCTTCCTTTTATAATAACCTAAACTGCTAACTATGAATACTATTGCTATTTAGTAATAAGGTAATTAATGTAACCTTCATGTAGTGTTGCCAAACTCTTTATCCAATAGCGATGAGAAATGATACCCACGCCAGGTTCTGTAGCAGAGCTGTTGTTTGGAGGTCCACAGCTACATGAGGACCACCCTGGGACCTGCCCCCCCCACCCTGGGCCCTGCTCTTCCACCCTGGGCCCTGCCCCTCCACCCTGGGCTGCTTCCACTGGGGGGAAGGTGACTGGTTGCCAACCCCCGGTGCCACAGGGTCAGGAGGTCAGTGGCCAGGCGGCTGCAATTAGCGGACAGCCGTGACCTCTGACCCCTGGAGTTGGGCTCTGGGCTGCAGGAATGTGCTGGCCCACAGCCCTGCTGAAGAGAGGCACAAAGATAGCCTTCTCCCTGACCCAGCCTGGGTTTTCCTTCCCTAGATGAGGTCTGTTAGGAGACTAGGGATGGAGCACAGAGCCAGAACAGACGGTTTGTGATTTCACTTTTAGAGAAAAAAGTAGTAAATGACATTTAAAGTACAACCACAGAGAACAACTTTGAATCTGGGAGGAGAGGAGGGGAGGGGAACAGAGAGGAGCGATAAAGTATATGTAGCCTTCTAATTTCCCAGTGTATCTGTTGACTGAACCTAGCATGGGCTGAGAAGTGCGGAGTAGCTTTTGCTGCTATGAAACGTTCATGAACTCACCTTCTCCATGTTGGGTTTGATGCAACGGACGAAGAAGGGGTTGGAGGCACTTAGAGTGGCCATCAGGGAATGGAGGGAGTCCTGGAAGAACATAACATCAACTCAACATCAGTTACATCAACAGTTTAGAACATAAATAATATTTCTACAAACAGCAACATTTGACCACAAGGTTAATTTGTTTGCAGTTGTCTTTTAAGTTGGGTAGTGAGCAGTAAACAAAGAAGATTCCTGTTCTCAGGGTTGCTATGAGTGTTTCACCCTGTTCTCACCAGGGACCCTTCACCCTGACAGCTTGTTCTCTTCTCCTTCCTCCCTCCATGGCCCCCTCCCTTCCTCTCCCTTGCCCTCCCCACTCAGACTGTCTGTCTCCAGCCTGGTCTGGCCTGGCAGAGGGGAACATGCCTCACCCCTGGTCCGCCTCCCAGGCCTTGCCATCAGGGGTAATCCTCAGCTTTAGAAGCTGCGCTCCAGGGAATCCTGCCAGATCTCCCCACTCATTCCCTTCACATACCTAGCCAGATATCCCCCCCTCCCCATACGTAGTTAGGACAAGTTACCCTCCAAACCCCTCCAAACGGCCTCTTCACCCCCACATACCCCTGCCCCCTAGTACACAGCCAGTATTCTCTCACCCTGTCAGACGCTGTATCTCACTTTTATCATTCCATAACCCTAACCTTGTCTCTTCTTATAACTTCTACTAACACACACACACTTTAGTGTAACGATAGATAGCTTCCCAGGCATGTTGTAATGTTGTGTTGTCATGTTGACATGTTCTTGTCATGGGGCCTGTACTACAAATAAAGATAGGGTTAGGGTTAGGGTTAGGGTTAGGGTTAGGGTCAGGGTCAGGGTTAGGGTTAGGTAAAAAAAAACGAAAAAAACGTCTGTGGGCTTGTTGTGATGTCATGTTGTCATGTTATCTCACCCTGAACTGGGAGCTGACTGTGGGCTTGTTGTGATGTCATGTTGTGATGTCATGTTGTGATGTCATGTTGTCATGTTATCTCACCCTGAACTGGGAGCTGACTGTGGGCTTGCGTCGGGCCGTACCCATCTTCAAAGTCTCCTCTCCGTTCCTGCATGCTGGTCCCACCAGCTCAAACAGGTCGTAGATGAAGTCCAGCCTGTCATGCAAACACAAACACACACAAACATGTGAACATTCACACACTAATGCACATGTAAACATTCGCACAAACACACACACACACACGTCAACATTCACACACAAACACACACGTAAACATTCACACATTAACACACACATCACATTCACACACAAACACAGGGCCAGGCTGAAGGTTAGAGATGGCCAGGTGTGAATGGAGCTGACCTGCTTTCCCTCAGCATGTTCAGGATATCATCTCTGAATGTGTCTCTGTTCTTCTCCAGGATCCCACGTGCATCGTACAGCACCTGACACAGGTACACACACAGTTAGGGACGTCTGTTTACTGCATGTGTGCATGCCCAGCATAAACACAGGAGTGGGCCTGTGGATGTCATTAGGGATGAGACCAAAACAGTACAATAATTACAGCCCTATTCCTATTCTATTGAAATAGAGGCAGATGAGCGAGGCTGAGTGGATGACTGTTGGGTTAGTTTGTTCTAAGTGAAGGATGATCCCCCCTGACGTGTGTGAATCTCACACTTCTATGCATTAACCCTTGTGTTATCTCAGTCATTGTGACCCACCGTCGTATTGAGACAACCTTACCGCATACAAAAACAAAGTGAAGCATTTTCTTTTAACCGTTAGGCTGTCTCAGACCCCCACATTGCGAAAGTTAAAAGAAAAATGTTTGTATTTGTTTTTGTATTGGGTAAAATTGGGTTTGTTATGAACCTTTGGGTCATGTGAGCCGAAGGCAGCACAAGGGTTAAGACTCAAGGGTGCATGTGAGTACAAGGGCAATGATGTACCTATATATATATATTATATGTGTGTGTGTATATATATATATATATATATATATATACACACATATAATATATATATATATTTATACATATATATATTAGTGCTGTCAGTTTAACGCGTTATTAACGGCGTTAATGCAAACCCAAATTAACGGCGTCAAATTTTTTATCGCGCGATTAACGAGCTTTGGCCCAGCAAACTTTGTAGTTGTTGTCACATGCTGTTGCAACAACTACCGACGTTAGAAAAACTACAACACCACAACGGATCTAGCTAGACCGGAAACAAAACAACAGGCACGCCACGCACACTTGTTTGGCTTGCGAGCCGGCTAAAGAGTAGTAGCAGAGCCCGTTTAAGGATATTAGACATTCTCTGGTAGTAGGCTAACGTTACGTTTTGAGTGGATGGCGAGCGCAAGACGCCGAAATGGATACCAATAAGATTCTGAATGGAAAGTATACTTTTAAAAAGTTGCCAAATGGTTCCATTGACAAGACCAAAGTGATCTGTGTGTTTTGTCGTTGTAAACAGAGCTATCATCGCAGCACGTCCAGTCTGAAATACCACTTGATGGCCAAGCACACAGCTGATGCGAATTCTCTGCCCCCTTGTCAAAGCCAGGCGAATGTTGTTTTCAATAAAAAAAATATTTGCACGAAACAATCCGAACCAATTTTCCATGTTGATAAGAGCATTAAAATTTAATTGTAATTAATCGCGAATTAACTATGACATTAATGCGATTAATCTTGATTAAATATTTTAATCGTTTGACAGCACTAATATATATATATTATATATATATATATATATATATATATAGTGCTATATATAGGCTATATATAGCACGGCTTAGATAACAAACACCACAGAATCTGGGTGGAGTGTGTGTGTGTGTGTGTGTGTATGTTAGTACGTGTATGCATGTATGTGTGTGTGTATGAGTGTATGTCTGTGTGTGTGTGTGTGTGTATGTATGTTTGTGTTAGTGTGTGTGTGTGTGTGTCTCCTAGCTAGCTCTTCCTAGCAGTGGGGGTCATTATCAGGGGTCCTGTGCCAAGCCTCGGCCCGCCACGCTCACACTGAGGATACATTGTCCAGGCCGGTCGTCACAGGGACACTCTCCGTCAAAGCCAACCTTTGACTCCCCCAGTGTGAGCCAGAGTGTCCGACCTCCTCCACCTCCCACTCCCCCCTTTCTGAAGTTGTTCCTATGTGAATGCTTGTTGCCCTTTTTCTTGCTCTCTCTCTCTCCTTCTCCTTCCCTCTTTCTCTCTTTTATCAGGACTAATTTCTTTCCTTCATTTAGAACGGCTAAAAGGGGTGAGGAGAGGACGAGGGAAGGAGGTAGAGAGAGAAAGAAAGGAAGAAAAGAGAGGGAGGAACCTCCCTATCTGTGGTGCAGAGTTAAGGTTAGGTTGGGGGGGAGACAGAGCATGGTAGGGGGAGAGACAGAGCATGGTAGGGGGGGAGACAGAGCATGGTAGGGGGAGACAGAGCATGGTAGGGGGGGAGACAGAGCATGGTAGGGGGAGACAGAGCATGGTAGGGGGGGAGACAGAGCATGGTAGGGGGAGAGACAGAGCATGGTAGGGGGGGAGACAGAGCATGGTAGGGGGGGAGACAGAGCATGGTAGGGGGAGACAGAGCATGGTAGGGAGAGACAGAGCATGGTAGGGGGGAGAGAGAGCATGGTAGGGGGGGAGACAGAGCATGGTAGGGGGAGACAGAGCATGGTAGGGGGGAGAGACAGAGCATGGTAGGGGGAGACAGAGCATGGTAGGGGGAGACAGAGCATGGTAGGGGGGGAGAGACAGAGCATGGTAGGGGGAGACAGAGCATGGTAGGGGGAGACAGAGCATGGTAGGGGGGGAGACAGAGCATGGTAGGGGGGGAGACAGAGCATGGTAGGGGGGGAGACAGAGCATGGTAGGGGGAGACAGAGCATGGTAGGGGGAGACAGAGCATGGTAGGGGGAGACAGAGCATGGTAGGGGGGGAGACAGAGCATGGTAGGGGGAGACAGAGCATGGTAGGGGGGAGACAGAGCATGGTAGGGGGAGACAGAGCATGGTAGGGGGGGAGACAGAGCATGGTAGGGGGGGAGACAGAGCATGGTAGGGAGAGACAGAGCATGGTAGGGGGAGAGACAGAGCATGGTAGGGGGGGAGAGACAGAGCATGGTAGGGGGAGACAGAGCATGGTAGGGGGAGACAGAGCATGGTAGGGGGGGAGACAGAGCATGGTAGGGGGGGAGACAGAGCATGGTAGGGGGAGAGACAGAGCATGGTAGGGGGGGAGACAGAGCATGGTAGGGGGAGACAGAGCATGGTAGGGGGAGACAGAGCATGGTAGGGGGAGACAGAGCATGGTAGGGGGGGAGAGACAGAGCATGGTAGGGGGAGACAGAGCATGGTAGGGGGAGACAGAGCATGGTAGGGGGGGAGACAGAGCATGGTAGGGGGGGAGACAGAGCATGGTAGGGGGAGAGACAGAGCATGGTAGGGGGGGAGACAGAGCATGGTAGGGGGAGACAGAGCATGGTAGGGGGATAGTGCATAGTGTATGTGTGTGTGTGTACCTCTCCAGCGTAGTGTGTATGTGTGTGTGTACCTCTCCAGGGTAGTGTGTATGTGTGTGTGTGTACCACTCCAGCGTAATGTGTATGTGTGTGTACCTCTCCAGCGTAGTGCTTGATCCCAAACTGGTGGTCCGTGACCCTGGGCTTCACGTAGTAGGAGTTTGCCTGCAGGCACAGGAAATAACATCAGAACATGGCATCACAGATTCACCATCATGGATTCATGATAAAAACGTTCTTGCTCAACCAGAGATATGTGTGTCCTGGTTTAACAATAAAGGGAAACACTACAAAGGCTAGTATGTGGGCAAACCCCTTTCAACCTAAATGAAGAAGGGGATTTAAGATGTAGCATTACTAAAACATCTTGTTCAGTCTCTGAGGAGCTACACCTTCTGTAGGAGGGGAGGAGAGGGGGAGGAGGGGGTGGGAGAATGGTGAGGAGAGAGTGTGAAGATATGAGGGGGTGAGGAGAAGGAAGGGAGAGTGGGAGGCAGAGGGGAGGTCAGGGAGTTTGTGTGTTTGCCCATGGCTCTACTGTTTCGTAGTGCCTCATGCCTGCACCGTTAGCGCTAAAGCTAACCTCATGCCTGCACCGTTAGAACTAAAGCTAACCTCATGCCTGCAGCGTTAGCGCTAACGCTAACCTCATGCAGCTTTGTGAAGACGCTCTTTTCTCCTGCTCACAATGCTGCTGAGGCCTGGCGAGCCTGGTGATCATGTTACTATATTGTTGTGTTAGCGTGCGAGCAAGGACAGGGGCGTGAGATGTTGCAAACACCAGCTCTATTCACTAGCTATGGGACAAATTAACTCTTACTGGGCTCAACTTTAGTCTTATATAATTGTGTGTGTGTGTGTGCCAGGGGGGTGGTTATGGTACAGGTGTGTCCAGGCATATACAGTATTTGTGGGGGAGGGCATGGAGTATATGGTGTGTGTGTGTTGTGGGTACTGACTGCGTGCCGGCTGTGGAGTTTTTCCAGAAGGGTGTAGTCTGTGCCTTTAGGGAAGCGGCTCTCCTCGTTGATAAGAGCCAACATGCCCAGTTTCTGAAAGACAGGACCAACTGTCAAAGAGAGGGCAGAAAGACAGACAGAAAGGAAGGCCAGCAGGCAGACAGACAGGAAGGCCGACAGACAGACAGACAGACAGACAGGAAGGCCAGCAGGCAAACAGACAGACAGACAGAGAGGAAGACAGGCCAGCAGGCAGAGAGACAGACAGACAGACAGGAAGGCCAGCCAGCAGGCAAACAGGCAGACAGACAGAAAGGCCAGCAGGCAGACAGACAGACAGAAAGGAAGGCTAGCAGACAGACAGAATGGAAGGCCAGCAGGCAGACAGAAAGACTGGTTTGAGGGGGTTGTGTGTTATCATAACTGTCTAGTCATGACCAGACAAGTTCTGTTGGTTGATACTGATTACATAAGCGCTAGATTCCATACGCTCAATAAGATAATCCCAGGATGTGTCAGTATTGATGTTCTGCTTTATGTCAGATGGTCTGCTACCTTCTCTATGAGGTCCAGGCACTCAGCGTTATCCATCCAGTCAATGGCTTCCCACTGAATCCCTTCCCTGTGGAGAGACAAAACACACACATTCAATCCGACACACACACACACATTCAACCCCACCCCCCAAGCACACGCACAAAACACAGACACACGCACATTAGATATAAACAGTGTGAAAGACACAATAGCCATATTGTCCGGCAGCTCATGTGATGAAATGAGGCATGTCCAAGGAGCCGGTACATCTACAGAAAAACAACCGAGTGAGAACAAACCCCAGTCAGGCTCAGGGTCTGGCACCACGCCAGGCTCAGCCAGACCCAGGAGGAGAACTGGCATAGGGGGAACTGCTGAGGTGTGTGTGGGGGGAACATGGCCCCCTCCACACCTTCAGTCCAGACCCCTCTCTGTCTCTGTGACTTCCCCATCACTCAACACAGACTCAGTCCCCACCTGAAGCACTGTCCTTGCAACTCCTCTTAGACACAAACATCACGACTGTGATCCTACTGCCTTCATATCCTATGTTCCCCATTACCAAACAGGAATGAAGGATTGACCTTTGAACTTTGCCTGATTGAACCTGAGCAGAGAGATCACCTGTTGTACTCCAGTTGCTCCAGGGAGAATATATGCTTGTTGAAGTACTCCTGCAGTTTCTCGTTGGCGTAGTTAATGTTGAACTGCTCAAACCGGTTCACCTGAAAGGTGGAGGGGAAGGAGGTCTGTTAAGCAACAGCTGCATAGCACATGTAGAATGGAGAAAGGGCTTGAAATATATTCTAGAGCATTTGTGTGAATCCCAATAATCGTTATGTTTTTTTTACAAAATGCTCGCTAAGTAGCCTACTACATGGTATGTGCCAGCTGTGAGGTGATAGTGACCTGTCCATCGTTCTATCCAACGTTCCATAACCAAATAAACTTCATCTTCACGTTCTGAACTTTAATACATATTTTGGATTAATGGTTAATATTAGCAGTCAGTCACTCCTTGTTACTGCGCTCTTTTGTCACATGATAGGGAGCTAACTAGCGTGCCAAAGAAATCCAGGGCTCTCACACATTCGTTGGACTCTAAGGCCTTTCTCATGCAACACCTTGTATTACTCACGATGAGAAGTAAGGGCTAACTTGTGTTATACAGAATTAAATGGCACCTAACAGCCAGTTAGAAACATCACCAGCATCCCGCCCCCCATCCCGTCTCCAGGAAGTTTTGTACCCAAACATTGACAAGTAAGGTAATCTCATGCCAAACTTTTTATAAAACTTGAGAGCCCTGTACAACACAACTTAAATTTTTTGTTGTGGTGCTCCTTAATATTCGGTGGGTGTTCCTAAATTTTTCTGGTGCTCCTAACTTTTTAAAGTTGGAAACACCAGTGCCACCAAGTAAATTGTAAAGTGAATTTCAAGCTCTGGGTTTGTTGAGCTGCACATAACAGGGCATCAGGTCTTTACTGAGAATGACATGGGGAAGACCAAGATACGTGGTTTTGTCTCTCAGTTAGCTCTCCAGGGACTGAAGCTTTGGTTTCACTGCGCTGGCCTAGACAAATCATGCACACTTCAAAAGTGATTGCAAACACCCCCAATGTCTCAGGTTGCAGTGGCCCACCTCAAAGTTCTCGAAGCCAAAGATGTCCAGGATGCCTATGGACTTGAAGTTGTCTTTCCCCCGGATCTTCTGGTTGATCCTCATGATTATCCAGGAAAAACACTGGGAGTACAGCGCCATGGCAACGGAGTCCCGTGAGTCCACCGCCTGTCAATCACACAACGGAATGGAGGGTTGCCGTAGAAACCAGGTCTAAGTTATTTCATTTAGTCATTTAGCAGACGCTCTTATCCAGACTTACAGTAAGTTCAGGGACATTCCCCCCGAGGCAAGTAGAGTGAAGTGCCTTGCCCAAGGACACAACATCATTTGGCACGGCCGGGAATCGAACCAACAACCCTCTGATTAATAGTCCGACTCCCTAACCACTCAGCCATTTGACCCCTAAGTATCTCCATCTAGGCTGCAAGCATCGAGTATTACATGCCGGCCTTGGCCTGTTGCTGTGGCAAACTGCTTTGGTGTTCATCATGGGGGGGGGGGGGGGGGGTGGGGGGGGGGTGCAAAGCTTAAATCATCAGTCAGACTTAGAAAGACCAAAATGTAAGTTCTGTGTTTTAGACAGAATGTCCATTATCTGTCCTTCATAAAAGGTTCAGGCGCTAGTAGGGCTACCCCACTCTGGTCGATATGCTCTTGGCCGAATCAGATTTTTTTAGTCGAGCTGCCGTATGGCAGTGTGAGATCTGATTCCCGCTTGTGTCACCATGGCAGAATTAAGGAAATGTTCTACAGAAATTGTAGATTGTATTATTTAAGACAAATAAAGCAACTCAATATATATATATTTTAAAGAAAAGTCGTTATTGTTTTCCCATTCGTTAATCTGTGCTTTGTTTTGTTAGTTTTTTGCAAACGGCACAGGCACAATTGGCTGCTGAACTACAAACTCTGCCATAGCTTCCTTTGTCGGTGTTATTAAGCAAAATGGCAAAGAAATCTGTGGTATGGCAGCATTTCATTTACGGTATATTTGGGGTGTGCTTGCCTTCGGCGAGCACAAACCATTGTTATCTCACATATATATTATTTATTATTTATTGTTTCTTTTCGCCCCCCTAAGGATGCCTCAATATTTGGACTACATAGACAACGGCGATGTCAAAAGGTTCGTCTCTGTAGCGATTGCGTTGGTTGTATTGGGATTTATGTTCCATTGCACGGTTTAAGTAGAAATTACGTTTTTGTGGCAAAAAGTGAAGCTAACGGTGGCTAACTTGCTAGCCACAGTCACTGACGCCACTAACGTCACCAACGTCACGAAAACTCGCGTGACTATCTCTAGCAGAACATTAGTTTCCCATCTGTTAACTTGGGGGATACTAATCTGCAAGGCAGCTGCAGAAACGCCACAAGCAAAGAGGCCAGGGTGATATTTAATCATTTTACTTTGTGGTGTGAAACATAATTGTGAAATGTAATGTACAATATTAGCTGATATTATTAAGTAAGTAGGCCCACATCTACTTTCGGAAACGGTAGTCTACTATTTCACTGAAGCATTAGCATCATGACATTAGCCTCTGTTGCTTGGGCAACACATACTACAGTGGTCATGATGCATCTGTTTTCAATCGTTAAAATAAACATTCCTCACAAATACGTTTTTGTTGTAGGATTTATTTTGACATTAATAAACGATTTGTTGGTGAAATGACCATTACCTGTGGTTTCAAATCAGTGTGGCGGCTCACTACAACGCTGTAGCCTACCCGAGACACTAATGAGTAGCTAACAAAAACATCTCTTTAGAGATGTTTAGAAAGTCAAACGGCGACGGAACATGTTTGGCTTTCCCCTTACTCAAAAGTTTTTCAATAGGTGAAAGTATCTGACTACTAACCTGAACTTCATTGCCACAGCCTAAACTTTGTCAATGTCAAAACTTTGTCTGTTCATGAAAATAATTAATGTCAGCCTGCTTCAGCCTTGCTTAGCTGTAGGATATACATTTTACTGGGTCTTGCTGCGCTGCTTGATTTATTGAAATTATTATGAAATGTTATGTTTTACTAGCCATTTGCCTTCTTAAGCAAATCACAGTATTTCCCACCCCTCATGGTGTAACTGAGACGACCGTAAATAGCCTAATTCATCTTTCAAGTAATAAGCCCCCGTTGAAGTGTTGAGCAGGAAATTAGCTGGTCTGTAGAGATCTTGGGTTGGTGGTTTTACTGATGCAGAATTCGCTCAAATAAGACGTAACGAGTGGCACATAACGTGAAGTAGGCCTAACATTGCATTTTATTTTGTTTGAGTTTTAATAACTTGTCCAGTGCATCGGGGCAAGTAGCACTAGCCTAAATTGATCTTCCAGACTTGCCGTTAAAAAAAAATGTACTCTTCCCGGACAAGCCTTAGCTACATGGCTAGACTGTTGATCCAGATCAGAATCCATCATATCTTGGACACTCAAAATCAGCGAATCTTGCAGCCAAATCAAGTAGCCTATATTTATAGGCCTTTATATGGCTACAAACTTCTGCTCGGTTTCTAGCTGGCTACTTGTTACCAAGTTACAACTTTGTTGCAGGGGCATTCTTTGTCTACATTGCGAGCTAACAGTGTCCGGTAATTATGTCGCTATATATAATGATGTTAAACCGAGACCACTAAGCCCTCAAAGAAAATGTAAGGTCAAAGAAACAAAAGAAAGGTTTGAGGTTACTCTGAAAATTATTAATAAAATAGGCTTCTAATATTAAACTGCTAAATCCTTCTCTAACTAGGCTCCTCTATGATGCATAATGAAACTTAACGTTTTTTAAGTAATCAATAAGCCTACGCTTGCCCTCATTACTCAAATGATGCCGTTCAGGGCGTTCAAATTACATAATAGGGCGATGATAGGAGGATAATAGGACATAATAGGGCAACCAACAAGTTGTTTATATCTGATTACAATTTAATAAGTTATCTAGCGCTGCATCTTCATGAGCTACATTTGGCCTCCTTCTCTTCCAACCAACCAGTATCACCTCTCCTCCATCTGAGTGATGCATGTCATTTTTACAAACTTATTATCAAGGGAACACAATGGTCAGAACTGTAGTCATACACTTAAATGCTTTTTGAAATATGTAAACACCAGGAGTGTATGGAAAGCTGGGGCAGCCACAAGCACACCCTCACAATTTCCCCAGAAATTGTATGCTCTCTAGTTACAAAGTAGGCTACCGTGTGACTCAAAAAACGTGAGTGAAAACTAAACCAACAACAGTTCATTTGTCATAGTTCAACGTTGAATATGATGTAGCCTACCACCTGAAAACCATAAATTGGCCTACTTCGCTCATGCTAACACGCGCTGGGTTGAAAATGAATATGCCTATTATAAGAATCTCATCCAAATCGAATTACATTATCTTCTCCGGCCAAGACAACACAATCTTTCTCTGTTGCACTGTTCCCCACTCGGCTTCTACGTAAGTTCGCATGCTGCACTTTTTCAGACATGAAAAGCGCGCTGATTTGCATGTTAAACAAATAATATTTGTAATTTGTAGTACATTGTAATAGATAATAAATAATAACCAATCAGGCATTTTGTAACATATCGGTTTCGATAACAACGGAACTGGTGACACAAGGCTTATTATTAGTGATAGTGTACTGGGTATGCAACGGATGTGGTCTTGCTAGCAAACTCCGTCAGAGGTATCTGGCCGCACCGACCAAGAGTCGAACTCACCATCTCTGACATGCCAAGCGCAACCACTACCAGCTATGCCAAAGAAAAGCTAATTATTCGTTGATGCGGGTGGCCGATTACATACCTGAGGAGTGAGTTTCACCAGTTCACACCGGCTACAATAGCTTATTTTATAGCGGCTGAATCTGGAATGTCCAGCAGCTACATTGAGTCAGATCCGGTTTGTGTAGTTGACAATCTCCCTTCTTACATATGTATTTCTTTCATATTATCTCTTAAAACAGTGAGGTAAAACATCACACAAAATGGTTTGTGACATTTATAGAAAAAAAAACGTTTCAAATTTTGATTAGTCGATTTTCAGAACTGCTAGTCGAGTCTTGGTCGACCAAAGAAAATCTTAGTCGGGAACAGCCCTAGGTGCTAGGACAGTGAGTCAAGTCTTGTTGCCCCTATGGGCCCCTGTTTACCTGGGAGGCCAGCAGGGGATGAGGCCAAGACACAACACACCTCTACAAGACACCAGGAAACTCACAGATAAGCCAGGAGAACTAACCTGCTCACCTCCTATCTCCACCATTGCAGAGGGGAATGGTCACTAACTGCACTGAAGCTGAAACCACACAAGCTGAATATGTAAGCAGAACACAGCGAGCCAGAGGTTCCTCCAGACATTGTGTTGTTACTGAAATGAATAATAGCAGGTTTGTGCGGGTAGTAAACAGGTAACAATGCTGCTAGGGTTTTACAGTCATTCATCAGCCCCTATCATGACGGCTGAATGTTGGGTAAATGGGACAAGGGGCTAAAGGAACCAACAGCCAGAAGGAGCCAGAAGAATGGCTGTTAGTCCAGGATGTGAGGGGCACACAGATCTGCAGAGGCTGCTGGCTATGAGACAGTCTGTTCTGAGAGAGACCAGAGAAAAAGAGACCAGAGACAGAGACCCGAGACAGAGACCAGAGAAGGAGAAAGTGAGAGACCGGCAGGGATAATAGTATATTAAGACATAGGAGGCTGTGTATTTCCCGAGCAGAGAGCTCTTGCTCTGAGGTCTTTGTCTTAAACAGTGAAAAGGTTCCTTGTTCTCCTCCAGTAATGACCACAAAGGCCCAGGACCTCTCTGCATAATCACCAAGAGCTATAAGACAGGGTGGGTGGAGGACTAGCCTACCAACCTCCGTCTGAAAGGAACATTCAATTATTCTATTTGTCCATGATGAATAGGATCGCATATATACACAAAGCTTAGAATCAGACTTTTATCGCACAAATGAGAAACAGAGCGTGGCTAGAGATAAGAAAAGAATTCTGCCCCTGTCCTCCGTCAAGAGGACTGTTTATGCAACACTGCCCCTAGTGGAAAGTGTGTGGGTACCGCACCCATGTTCACTGAGATGGCTATCACCATCCTTTATTGTGCTGGGAATGTGGAGGACAAAAAGCAGGAAATGGCTGAGAGTCACGCTAGGATCTGAAAGGGGATGTGGGGGTGGAGGGAACCAGGGCAAGGGGACGATAGAGGGAGAGGAAAGAGAAGAATGGAGAAAGAGGGAAAGAGAGAGGGAAGGTGAACTAAGAGAAGGAATGAGAATTAGTCAAATTTGCCATATATTCTTGGGTTTACGTGTGTTTTTAATCCACCCTATGGTTTATGTATATATTCTTTATCCAGGTTGGTGTTAGTTGGACATTCTGTACAAGCTATTAGGTGAAGAACTGAGGTGGTCGTGGTGGAGGGGCCTACCTGCTCAATGGAGAGAGGGGAGCAGATCTCCTCTCCTCTCAGGATCATGGAGCGCTGGGTCAGAACCTCAGACAGCTGGAAGGAGTCCAGACCCAGTAGCTCACTCACGTTACTGACCACTACAGACACACAGCAGAGAACAGGGTTACTGACCACTACAGACACACAGCAGAGAACAGGGTTACTGACCACTACAGACACACAGCAGAGAACAGGGTTACTGACCACTACACACCATCTCGACTGTACCTCAAGCCATCGTGCTAGTGCCACAGACCTTAGCAAGTTAGCTAAAGAAAGACCTTTTTACGTTTAGCCATGAGGACGTAAGGATGTTTACGTTTACTCATGAGGAGGTATGGATGACACCTCACCTCCTTTAGAGGTGATCTGAGCTCCTCCGGCCATCATGAACTCAATGTTGCCCATCTGCAGCACAGCTGACAACAGCTGGAACACATCTCTAATGTCCTCCTCACTGAACCCCATCACCTTCAGGGCTTCCTGAGAGCGGACAGAGACAGTAAGAGAGAGGGAAAGGGGGGAGAGAGAGGGAGAGGGGGTGAGAGAGAGGGAGAGGGGGTGAGAGAGGGAGAGGAGGGAGAGGGGGTGAGAGAGAGGGAGAGGGGGTGAGAGAAAGAGAAGAGGGGGGTGAGAGAGGGAGAGGAGGGAGAGGGAGAGGGGGTGAGAGAAAGAGAAGAGGGGGGTGAGAGAGAGAGAGGAGGGAGAGGGGGTGAGAGAGAGGGAGAGGGGGTGAGAGAGAGGGAGAGGGGGTGAGAGAGAGGGAGAGGAGGGAGAGGGGGTGAGAGAGAGAGAGCAGGGAGAGGGGGGAAAGGAGGGAGAGGGGGTGAGAGAGAGGGAGAGGAGGGAGAGGGGGTGAGAGAGAGGGAGAGGAGGGAGGGAGGGAGAGAGGGAGAGGAGGGAGACAGGGTGAGAGAGAGGGAGAGGAGGGAGAGGGGGTGAGAGAGAAGGAGAGGGGGTGAGAAGGAGGGAGAGGGGGTGAGAGAGAGGGAGAGGAGGGAGAGGGGGTGAGAGAAAGAGAAGAGGGAGAGGGGGTGAGAGAGAGGGAGGGAGAGCGGGGAGAGGGGGCAGAGAGAGGGAGAGCAAGAGAGAGAGGGGGAAGAGGTGAGACACAGGCCTCCGACACACAGATATACACACTCTCAGACACACACCCACAGATAAGGACTAAGACACAGACTTTTACACATGAACACACACACACAAAAAGGAGAGCAAGACACTGGAGGAACTGCGGCCTTGAAAACACTCCCAAAGATTGGACCTGACTGCCTTTCTGTGAGAGATATGAGATCTGACAGCTCTGGTATCTAGCTGGTACCAGCTGTGTAGACAGAGTTTCCCATCCTTGCTTAGGAAGGGTGGGCATCTGAGAGTTTTAATAGAGCCTGATCACAGAACTGGAGACAGTGAGAAACAGGCTTGAGGTAGTTTTGCAGATTTTACAATGGACTCTATCGCCCTCTACTGTAATAACATGGAACATCTTGAAGATTCCGATGGTGATTCTAGTAGTTTGGAAACGGGTGGTTCCCCCTTACCATGACGCTGTTGAAAAGCTGATTGTCATCCAGACTTCTGTCCGTCACACAGCCAGACTGGCTCAGGTAGTGGTAGGACTCTGGACCCTCGGAGAGGAAGTAGACATCTGAAAGACACGCATACGCACACGCAACATGTCAAGCACACACCGACACAAACACACACACACATACATAGAAACTTTGCATGAGCATGTGATCATTTGAAAACAAATAGTTTTTGCAGAACCAGTAGGATGTCTGGGTGCTGTGGTGCTCCACCTCTGTGTTCTCTGGGGACCCCGGCCAGAAGAGCGTAGAATATGTGATAGTTCCTCTCCCCAGGGTTCTGTCTCACCACCCGGTTCTAGAACACAGAAAAGTTCCACCATCAGTCTATATTCCCCTCTGATGTGTGTGAAAGATGTTTGGTTCTAAAAACAGGAAGATGGAGGGGGTCCTGGTTGAGGACCAGCATGAGGAGACACACAGGAACCGCAATGTGTAGATTTATTTTACCTTTTCTAGTAAATCTGAAGGTTTAAAGTCAAGGAGAACTTGTAAATGTAAATCTGGGCCATTCTATGATACTTCTATTATGAATAAGCAAGCACGTATGTGAGTGAGTGATGAAAGGGTTAGGAGATGAGGAGGAAGGAAGAGAGGAGTTAGGAGTTTAGAAGTTACAGTAATAGGTAGCAGATTTGGAGGTAGGAGATTACATGTATGGAAGTAGGAGGTGAGGGGGCAAGAGGTAGGAGGAAGGAGGTGAGGAGTTAGGTGAGGAGGTGAGGTGGTGAGGACTTGAGGAGGTAAGACGTGAAGAGGAAGGAGCTGAGACGGTGAGGAGGTGAGGCGGTGAGGAGATGAGGAGGTAGGAGGTAGGAGGTGAGAGGGTAAGGAGGTGAGGAGGTAGGAGGTGAGAAGGTAAGAAGTGAAGAGGGAGGAGGTAGGAGGTAGGAGGTAGGAGGTGAGAGGGTAAGGAGGTGAGGAGGTAGGAGGTGAGAAGGTAAGAAGTGAAGAGGTAAGAGGTGAGGAGGTAAGAGATGAAGAGGTAAGAGGTGAGGAGGTAGGAGGTGAGAGGGTAAGGAGGTAGGAGGTGAGGAGGTAGGAGGTGAGAGGGTAAGAAAGTGAGGAGGTAGGAGGTGAGAAGGTTAGAGGTGAAGAGGTAAGAGGTGAGGAGGTGAGGAGGTAAGAGATGAAGAGGTAAGGGGTGAGGAGGTAAGGAGGTAGGAGGTGAGGCAATGAGGAGGTGAGGATACAGTCGATGATGCATCCTCCCTGGATGTTTCCGTTCTCAGAGACGTGCAGATGGATGAACTTCCCGAAGCGGCTGGAGTTGTTGTTGTAAACAGTCTTGGCATTCCCAAATGCTTCCATGATAGGACTGGGGACAGGGACACAGAGAGATTATCGGAGAGAGAGGCATTGGGAGGGTATTTTGAATACATTCTGCTGTAACGTTCTAGTTGTTGTTATGCTGTGTTGGTTTAGTTACATCATGATTGTGCCGCGATTGGTTTATGGTTATGAGGTTTTGTTGTGGTTGCAGCACCTGCTCTGGACGATGGCCTGCTCCACATGGGTGCTCCTCTCAGACAGGGGGGCACCAGCTGAGTTCTGACTCATCACTGACAGGAACTTCAACAGCAGCTTGGTGCTCTCTGTCTTCCCTGCCCCACTCTCTCCACTACAGAGATGGAGGGAGAGAGATGGAGAAGAGGAGTTGAGGGGGAGGAGGAGAGGACGGTGGGGGAGAGTTGAGAACAGAAGACAATGGGAAAGAATATAAAAACAGGTAAAACAAAACTCAGACACAGAAACTAATTGTATTGAATGCCATTTGAACAGATCCACTCCCACAATGACTAACACTGTCCCTCCACAGAGGCTAGGTTCACCTGATGAGCACACATTGGCTGTCGTGTCTCTTCCACAGACAGCGGTAACACTCGTTAGCCACAGCGAAGATGTGGGGGGGGAGCTCGCCCAGGTGGTGCTGACTGTAGCGCTCCACCGCGGCACAGTCATACAGACCTGGGACCTGCTTGTAGGGGTTCACCGCTGCTAGAATGGAGCCAATGTTAGTCTGGAAGAGAGGAGGGAAGAGGAGGGTGGAGGAGAGGAGAGGAGGGAAGAGGAGGGTGGAGGAGAGGAGAGGAGGGAAGAGGAGGGTGGAGGAGAGGAGAGGAGGGAAGAGGAGGGTGGAGGAGAGGAGAGGAGAGGAAGGAATGTAGAAGGGGATGGAATGGAGAGGGGTGTGGGTAAGACAGGGGAGGAGGGGAATGGGAGCAGGGAGAAGAGAAGAGGATGAAGGAGGAGAGGAGGGAGGAGGAGAGGAGTGGATGGAGAGAAGAGGAGGGAAGGGACAACAGATACATTAGTCTGTTAAATCTGCTTATCTCTATAGGAAGTTAGGTCAGGTATAGATACGTGCCCAACATGTCTTCATAGAGACATTGTGTCTGTGCCCCAGTATTAACTCCTATTAGGGCCCTAGAAACCGTTCAGCGAAGGTTAGAAACTTTTCAAGAAAGCCTCAACAGTGCAAGATGGCCTAGGTGAAAGAAATGATGCTACTATGTTAGGCTCCACTCACACAGGACCTGGTTAAATGTGTTTGTGGGTCATAACATTGATAACGACAACAGGTTGGGCAACCCTTTAAAATTAAAGTTACATCAACTACCATATAATTAAATAGTACTTCTTTTAGAAAAACATTGTAGGTACAAAGGAAATGTAAGGTAATGGTAAATGGAATTAAGTGTTAGCGGTATAGGTTATTACATATAAGAAAGCACAGTATGGGTTAGTTCACATACTTCTAGGAATCCCAACTTCTCCCACACCAAGTTTCAATTTTGGAATAACTTAGTTTCCTAAACCTTAAGGAAGTGTAACTACAGTTCCTATACACTCCTACAATGTTGCTACTGTAGGTATGTAGTGATATGGTAGTCAATGTAACCTATATGTAAAGTGTTGATGTAGGTTGTAATGTTATTCTGATGGATCATTACACACAGTGCAACAAGATAGATTGCTAACTAGTAAATTCATTCAGTTTATCTTCAATCTCTTGATCTGCAGTGCAATGCTCTACCCACAAAGCTATACCCACCCACCTGATAAACTAAACTCTTTTAGATTTTAGTATTTTTTGTAAATGGCCTAATAGCTCCTGGGGACTTATGTGAGGCAGCAGAGTGAAGTCCAGGCGAAGCAGAGCTGCCTTACGTAAATGAGGTCCTGGGTGTAGCGTAGGTGGAGGTTGTGCATGATGGCGGCCTCGTGCAGCTCGTCCAGACAGGACATGTCCTCCACACCCTGGATGCTGCTGGGCTGCATGAGAAGCACCCTCTCTCTGACCTGCTGCTTCTCCTGGAGAAACACCACCTGGGCACCACACATACACACATACATTTCAGCGTGGTGTAGGAGGAGGGGTCAGGCGGGTGTAGGAGGAGGGATCAGGGGGGTGAGATTCCCAAGGGAATGAAAGGCAGTGCAGTGATGCAGAGTAAGGTAATCTAACCAGAAACTAGAAGATTTACCCCCTAACCCCTCCCCATGACAAAAGCACCCACCCCCCAGCACCACCTCTCCACTGGTCAACTACACCTCCAGATACAGACCATTTATGATCATGAGTTAGTGTGTGTGTGTGTGCGCCCGTGACAAAACGGAGACATGAATACTGCAGGGGCTTTACACGTAGTGTAGCATTCATAACCTCAGCTGTTCAGTAAAGCAGGTTCATGTGTGCCGTCCTATGCACCAAATCTTCCAAGTTCAAGTCTTTTATTGTCAGATGGACAGAACAACACAGGGTCAGACTGGGCACTGAAATTCTTAGGACAACACAACGCAAAGCAACTTGGCATAACATAACATATAAGTACACAGAACATAAATTACATATATGATAAGCTGAAATATAGTAAACCTCCTAATTTACAAATAATATACAATATTCAATACAGTATACTAAACCTCTAAATACACATAATACACATAATAACCTATACTAACCTTATAAACCTATACTAACCTATGACAAGTGAAGTACAATAGTGCAATATTGCTGATCAGTGTCCATATCAATGTCCATTCAGAAGCCTGATGGCCCTTGGAAAGAAACTGTTGTCCAGTCTGCGTGTGCGAGACTGAATGCTTCGTTATCTTCTGCCAGAAGGCAACGGGGTAAAAAGACTGAAGGATGGGTGGTAACAGTCTCTTAGAATCCTGCCAGCTTTCTTGAGGCATCGTGTGTGGTAGGTGTCCTGTAGGAATGGGAGCTTCCTGCCGATGATGAACTCAGCAGAACGGACCACACTACGTAGGGCCTTGCGGTCCCTGTCTGTGCAGCTCCCATATCACACTGTGATGCAGCCAGTCAGAATGCTCTCTGTAGTGCATCGGTAAAAGTTAGTGAGGATGGAGGAGTGGAGTCCATGCCAAACTTCTTCAGTCTCCTCAAGAAAAAGAGGTGTTTCCGGGCCGTTTTGAACACCTTTGCCGTGTGAGCAGACCAGGTGAGATCATTGCTGATGTTCACCCCGAGGAATCTGAAGCAGCTGACCTCCACTTTGGATACGTTGGTGTAGGGGTACATGCTCCTCCTCCTGCCGCCTCCTATAGTCCACAATCATCTCCTTAGTCTTGCTGATATTGAGAGAGAGGTTATGGTCCTGACACCATGATATCAGGGTGTCAACCTCCTCTCTGTAGCCTGACTCGTCACTGTCAGAGATGAGGCTCACGATGGTTGTGTCGTCAGCAAACTTAACAAGGAGGTTGGAGCTGTGCGTTGCCGCACAGTCATGAGTGAACAAGGAGAACAGGAGAGGGCTGAGCACACAGCCCTGGGGGGTGCCTGTGTTGGTGATCGGCGTGGATGAGGTGCGGTCACCGATTCTCACCACCTGTGTCCTCCCCGTCAAGAAGTGGAAGATCCACTTGCAGAGGGAGGTGCTTAGTCCCAGGTCCACAAGCTTGGAGACCAGTCTGGAGGGGATGATGATGTTGAATGCTGAGCTGTAGTTAATGAACAGCATCCTCACATACGTATTCCCTTTGTCCAGGTGGGAGAGAGCAGTGTGCATAGTCAGGGCGAAGGCATCGTCTGTAGACCTGTTGGACCGGTATGCAAACTGCATAGGGTCCAGGGTGGGAGGAAGCGAGGAGCAGATGAATGATTTGACTAGCCGCTCGAAGCACTTCATGATGACAGAGGTCAGTGCTATCGGGCGATAGTCGTTCATGCTGGTCAGCGCAGCCCCTGAGGGCCCTACCTGATATGCCGTCTGGGCCAGGTGCCTTGCGAGGGTTGTTCTTTTTGAAGCAGTGCCTCACCTCAGCTACAGTTAGTGTAGGCACACCACTGGCTAAGCCTTCAGGTAGCTCCACTGCAGGGGGGTCACTGTCCCTCTCAAAATGAGCGCGTTCAACTTGTCTGGCAATAGGACAGAGGACTGGGTCTCACTGTAGCCTCTCCCTTTGTAGTCTGTAATGGCTTTAAGTCCACTCCACATGTGCCTGGGATCAGAACCATGGTAGCTGGACTCCACCTTGGTCCTGTAAGCCCTTTTAACTGGTCTCAGTTCTTGGTGGTCTTACTGTAACCAAGGTCAAAGTTCACAGATACGTGACAAATTATCACTGTCGTGATAATGTGTGAAACTTCTCTTTACTGTGTCCTTGGCTCAGCTATAGCCCCACATGAACCCAGTGGCCAATCACAGAGCAGCAGCAGGGACAATGGAAAGGAGCTGGGCCAATGTGCCTACATCTGCTGGTGGCTAGTGTAAGTAAAGTAAGGATCTTCCTCAACCAGTCTCAAGGTCACCTCTTCTTCTCTTCCTCTCTCTTTGGTACTCCTTTTCCACCAACGCATTTTCGGTGCTGGTTCGGAGCCAGTGTTTAATCGCAAACCAGTTCTTTCTCTTTCGACAGACTGAAAACCGGAAAAGTGGTTCATAAGTGGTTCGTACGTGGTTCGCAAATAGCACCCCTTCGGCGCTCCGACTTTTTGATAACTTGGCTAGCCTCCCAGTGCAGTGCAGACACTAGTTTCTGCGTTTTATCATAATCCTATCAAATGAGTGTGGGGGGGGGAGAGGGGTGTTTGTGTGGGGGGTGAGAGGTGTGGGGGTGATTGTGTGAGAGGTGTGTTTGTGTGGGAGGGTGGGGTGGGGTCCATGCTTTGTGTCTGAAACAACACCCTGACAGAGCTTTGTTGAGCTTGGCTGTATTGAATATTCATGTATTGAATATTCATGCAGTAGGAGGGGCAAGGCCACCTGACCTGACCAGCTGTGCAGAGATCAATGGAGTCTTACATGAGATGTGCCAGAGCACACTCACACGCGCAAACATATGCATGCAAGCGCACACACACACTCACGCACGCCCACATATATTTACAAAGAGACACACACATACACAGGCACACACACACAGAGGCAAACTGCCTGTCCATCTGCAACACTAGGGTCACACCCTGCAACACTGGGGTCCCGCCCTGCAACACTGGGCTCCCACCCTGCAACAAGGGATACTGGGAGGAAAGGAAGGGCGGTTGTGCTCCTATTAATGTAATTGCGTTTGTGTGAGGCATGTGTGTGTTGTGTGTGCAGTGTGCAGTGTGTGTGTATGTCGTGTGTGTGGTATGTGTGTGTGTTTGTGTCTGTAGTGTATCTCTCAGATCACAAATTCAATTCTCTGTCATCTCTTAAGTACGTGTTCAACCTCCACATATATTCAAGTCAAATTGCCAATACTGTGGTAGCCTACTCCAGCATGGTGTCAAACCATCACAGCCATTTCTGATCACCTCAGTAAGACATAGTACTGCCGACCACATGAACACAAGAACCCCCCACTTTGCATTATATGACGCTTCATACAATGCCACTATCTTTCTGAATGAGCCTCAGAGGGTTTATACCAGACCTGATGTTTCCTCCCCAGGGAAGGGAGAAGGGGCTGGCCAAATGGCCACCTGCCTCAACCTCTCCCTACTCCAGTAAACTCTGGATTAAACAAAGGATTTATCCAAAACAGACATTTAATGGATTTACAAACATTTCTCAAAGACAATACTGTTTGTGGACACTAGAAGGATTATTGGAATTTGTGTGTGACAATTTATACTTTCCCTTTAATGCTGTGTTGACGTAATTTGATAATCCACTTAGGTTAGAATAGGTTATAGGTTTGAAATAGGTTTTCTGTGCATTTAGGGTTAGTATAGTGTATTATTTATTGTTATCTGTAATTTAGGAAGTTTTAGTATTAGGATTAGTATATTGTTATGATAAGTCAGTCAACCTTGATATCAAAATGATTTTAATCTACAAACCAAACCATTTATAAATGTTGTGTAGATTATGAAGTATATGCAAGGTATGAATATTTTAAGGACACCATCCAAAATCAACAACACCCAGGCCAAGGACCTGACCAATGAACTGTTTTATCTGCCACAAGGCACTTCCCCTTATTCTGATTATAAATACCAACAACAAATAATCACTATCTGAGTCCATTGATGCAGGAAGTCCAGACAAACAGATAGGCCTTCAAAAAGGATCTGGCCAAGCTCCTGAGATTCAACATTATAGTGATTGCAACACGAGTTTCTGGACGATTCTGCAGAAATAACCAAACACAATTCGGTAACACTTTAGATTAGCTCACCAAATTCATAATTTATTAACCAATTTGTTACTTATTAGATAACGGTTTGTTCACTATTAGTTATTTGTTGTTCATACAAAATGTATCATTAGTATAGCATTAGTAAAGCTAAACCCTAACCAAAACTTAAACCCTAAACCTAAACCCTGGCCCAAACACGAACCCTAACCCTAACTGTGTGAACAAATGCTTTACTAATGATACATTTTGTATAAACAATAAATAACTAATGATGAACAAACCATTAACTAATAGGTAACAAATTGGTTAAGAAATTATGATTTTGGTGAGCTCATCTAAAGCGTTACCCACAATTCTAATTGCGACACTGAGATAACCAAACTCATTCTCACCGCAGATTAAAAGGAATACTTTCACGAAAGAACCTTTCGATCGAATTACATGGATTCGTTTACAAGATTTAAACGGACTCCGCTTTCGACCCACAACTTCAACACACCAGATAACGTAAATGCGACTAGCTATATTTCTTACTTGTAACATTGTGACATGAAGTAATTTATATTGTATGTGTTTTGATTAGAACTACACGTAAAACTAACTCCTGTCACCACTAGACATTCCCGTTAAGGCCTTGATTCTTTCTCCTCCCCCTTCCCGCTCTTTACATCTGACCCATTGTATGCTTTGCTTCATATTTTAGCCCATCAAATTCTTACCAAAGCCAATAACATATTTCCATTACTGTTCAATATATTTCCACTTATTCCAATAAATCATTGTTTAATTTTAACTTGCGTATTCTGATCCCTTATGTTATTTGATCCGCTCTTCACTTAGAACGGAGTCAGGTGGCTGAGCGATTAAGGAATTGGGCTAGTAATCAGAAGGTTGCCGGTTTGATTCCTGGCTGTGCAAAATGACATAGTGTCCTTGGGCAAGGCAGTTCACCTTACTGTCCTCAGGGGAAATGTCCCTGTACTTACTGTAAGTCGCTCTGAATAGGAGTGTCTGCTAAATGACTAAATGTAAATGTAGAACAAATTAATTCCTTAAGATTTGACTGATTTTTACATACTAAAAATAGGATTCCGTAATGTCCTACCCTAATATTAAGGTGGTGCCTCTAGAGACTATTATAAATTAAGTATTTCTATCTTAAACAAGCAAACCCTGCTACACTACATTCATGCAAATTATAAAGTAGCCTTAATTTTTCTGCTGTTACATTATTAACTGCTTATGTTATGTTGACCAAAATGTATTGTATTGTTTCTCTGTTCATTTGCTCTACCTCCACAAACATTTAGTTCATAACAGAAGTCATTACATGCACAATGGTTTAGCCAGTTGTCATGATTGCAGGCCTAATTCACCATACAGCGCTTGCACAGTTCTGCCGACCAAGAAGGCTAAAGTGGTAGGAATAGTGCCCATGTCCGTGATGCAGGTGGTGATTATATTTTGTAGTTGATTTGTTAAAAGTTTGTGCACATTTGCAATGTGCAGGCAATTTTGACATCAGTAAACACATTAATATATGTAACAAAATTCACTGATCTATACTGAGTTGTTCTGTTAGCTAGCCAGCATTTCATCCATAAAAAACCCCTTTGAAAGAAAAGATTCAATGTTATGCCAGCCGTCAGCACTAACCTGCCCATATCGGTTGTAAAAGTGTTTTGCTTCTAAATAACAAAACAGTTTTTTAACTATTTTCCTTACTACAAACTCTGGTGCATTAAGCACTTAGCTTCATTTTATTGCGAATGCCTTTGTTAATCGCATTAGTTCACTAACAAAACAAAATGTACTGAAGTTATAATACAGCCTCCAATACAGCCTCCTAATGCCGCTAGTGAAGCACACGGTACAGGGGATTTCCAGAGGACCAATCAGAGTGAAGGTGCTGGGACCAATCAGAGTGAAGGTGCTGGGACCAATCAGAGTAAAATGGCTGTGATGAGTTCCCATGATGCCCGTGGAGGCACGTGAAAGATGGGGATTGTTTTAAAACATTTTGAAATGCTGATCTGAACAACGTCAATCACGGCACTGCACTCCATTGGATTATAAAAAGAACTTTGGAGAGTGCCTGGCATTATTATCACACACAAACAGAGATTCTTGGCTCTAAGATTAGTCTTTCTCAGAGAAATTACTATTATGGATCATGCACCAGTGGAGCTGGTACTAAATATGAACGGCGAACCGGAGAAAAGAGAGAGATGGAGGATGAATACATCATCATTACTAAACGGCCTCTTAAGGGGAAAGTTAAGAGAAGATTTGAAAATGTTCTTTGATGCAAACATAGGCAGCACTGAACCAATCTCCATGGTGTGGGAAGCCTCAAAGGCTTTCATAGGGGGATATTGATGGCTGAGGCAGCAAAAAAGAAGAGGCAAAATCTACATAAGACTGTAACTGTAACCCTAACCCGACACATCAGATATCGCCATCACATGTTTGTGTGAGCATGGAGAGCTCCGTAAACACACTGATAAAAGCCCTGTACAGACACAAACAATGGCTCGATTGACTGTTAAACGGAAGTGACTCTGGACATAAACGAGCCATTCTCAGCTTTGAAGCTAGATTAGTTATGGAAACTACAGCTGGAACACCTTCAGGGGAAAGAACCCTGAAAATGAATCTTTCTCTTAATGAAAATACTGTTGAATACACAGACACACAACCACTTGGGCACACAAACACACAGACATGAATACACACACCTACAAAGACACACATTTCTACACAAACAAATCTCCAGAGTGAGCCTCTCCCCGCAGTGCGCCCCATGACCTCAACACACTCCTCTGAGCTCAGAAGAGGACAAACACACATGAGCGAACCCTGACAGCATAACTCACAAGACTCAGACAGTAACACCCTTGGGGTCATGAGGTCCTTGGGTCCTGACCAAGATAACTTCACACAGAGCCAGGGGCGGTTCTACACAGGGGCCTAGAGGGGCCAGTGCCCCTGTAAGAATGTCCCTAGCCCCCCCTGTGGCCCCCCTGAGCTGACTGAATAATTTTTAAAATTATTATTAATTTATTTTTACACGTTTTTCTTCTTTTAGTAGTCATCATGAACCGAGGAAGGGACATTGCAGCCTTTTTTGCCCCAGTAAATAAAAAAGTGAGAGAAACATATCAAGGTATTGAGAGAGTTGAGGAGCTGGAAGAGGGAGAGCCAGAGCCGTTTGTATGATTTTAATGTAAAGCAAAACTTAAGTATTTAATGTTTAAATATCATTTGTTTCCGTTTTTTAATGTGCCCCTCTGATTAAACACTGGCCCCCCCTTGGCCCCCCCTTGGCCCCCCCAGTAAAATTTGTCTAGAACCGCCACTGCACAGAGCTGCTTCTCTAGATAATCAAGCCACAGACACACAGAGATTCCTGCCTTTCTAGACTACAAGGTGTTGGGTCAGTCATAGTGTGAGGGGTCCTGGTGGAACGGCCAGCAGCACAGCCAGGTCCCCTTGTCTTCTGTGATCCTTCCTTATAGAGATACATATGTTTCCTGTCCCGTACAGAGACACTAGTCTCACCCACACACTTTTACACACACATACGAACACACACACAAACAAGCTCTCACACCAACACATTCTCACATACATGTTCTCACATACACACTCACACACCACCACATGTTTGATGACAGACTGTGGTGACTCACCCCAAAGACACTCACATCCTGACCCCTGTTCACCCCAGGGGTTCTCCCAGACTCCTGGGGATGGCCATACATGCACCGGTACAAAAAGTCTCTGCTCCCTCTGACCCCTGGCTCCCAGGGTGCACTGGGGCAGGAGGGACATGAAGTAGAAGGACATGACTGCAACTTGACCAAAGGGCTGACAGAGCCCATAGGGAGGTAGTGCCTCAAGGCTTCCACACAGTCAGGGTTACACATAGTTAAGGTTACACACAGTGTTGACTTCCATGCAGCAAGTCAAAACACACACACACACACACACACAAGAGCAGGGAGTGAAGCAGTCTTCATGAACATAATCAGAAAGTCATAAGGAGAGGGTGAGGAGGATGCAGAGAGGGTAGGAAAAGTTTTTGTCCCTGAACACGTCTTAGATAATTATATATTTACCCTAGAGAACAGATGGCTCTCTCTCTCTCTTTTTCTCTCTGTCTCTTCACTCTCTCTCCCTCTCTCTCCTCTAGCCTCCAGGCTCTCTCTCTCTCACATCTCTCTAACCTACATCCCTGTTCAGTGTCTCCGTCCGATCATGGCTCCAGAGAGAGAGCAGCTGTCCATGAAAGAAACCAGCAGAGCTCCTCTCAATTTAGAAAACCTTCTCCATCAGCTTCAGCTTACACCACCAATTCAATGTCAATATGGGACAGATTTAGACCTGGGCCTCATGTATAAACGTTAAGGTTAGGGTTATACATGAGGCCCCTGGCCTTGTGGAGACCTTCAAGACCATGTGTGAAGCCTGGGATAGAATTGGCACGACTGCTAGGGGAGAGAGACAGAGGCTGGGGAGAATGATAGGTTCGTTACACCCAACACCCTAACCAGTGTTGGGTGTAATGCATTACCATGTAACGCGTTAGGTACGTTTGTTAGGTAACGAGTAACTTAACGCGTTACTTATTAATTGAATGAATCAGTTACTAGTTCCTTGGTCAAAAAAGAAACGCGTTACTCAAGTTAGTCCTTTGGTCGCGAGCCCTCAGCATGTAGCTTAAAGTCTAGGAAAGTTGAGGCTACTTTTTGCTAACCTAGGTACCTACGAAAACGCTAGACAAGTGGGTTCCCCTTTGTTCATTTGATGAGCAGTCTCACAAGCCCAACTTACCCGGCATCATGGAGCCGACCAGCTAAATAGTTATTTAAGACTTGCATGTACAGTAAGGCCTAATGTCACATTAAATCATGTATTTGAACTCAAGTTTGTATGATGCGTCGCTGTATCGTTGTAGCGGTTTTAGGATTATATTACAGTAAGTAAAGTCTGGTTCAGTATATAAGGGAAGTGAACACCAGTGTGCTACCATATACCTAGTTATAGCTTAGCTTTGTTTTGCTCCTAGATTCAGACCTAGCCCCGGTAAATTGAAGAGCTAGCTAACTACTTAACTTCTGCCTGGCATTTTACCAAATTATTTATTGATTAAAAAGTTTCTTGATTCAAGAACTTTATGCAAATATTGCTTTTCAATATGGTGGATTATTACCTTGATCCGTATTGCCGTAAAATGAGGATTGATCATGTTATATGTGAGTGACACTGACTATTCAGTACAATATGTGCTATTGCTGAGGTCAACCCATTAAATGTGCCTTCTGGGTATAAGAGTGACCAAGGTGAATTGTCTTAGAAATAAATGACTTTTCTTAATGTAACGCAAAATTAACTCTCTACAGCAAGTAACTAAGTAAAGTTACATTACAAGAAATGTAACTAGTAACTGTAATTAGTTACTTTAAAAAGTAACGTTACCCAACTCTGTCCCTAACCCTAGGGTAGAGAGACAGGGGCTGGGGAGAATGATAGGTCCTGCCCCCTTGTAGCAAACCCTGAGTTCAGCTTTGTCTGTTCCTTTATCTATTTCTAAAATAGCCATGGAAGCCTTTCATCTGGTTGCAGTTTTCTGCTTCCCTGTTTAGCTGCTTACAGTGAAATCAGTGTGTTTATTTAGCAGACACTTTTATCCAAATCGACAGGGGAGAAGCTCCGACCCCTTTATCTGAAGTCAGATCTACCACTGAGCTGCATCATCTCCATCCAAACCTCAGTCAGACAGTCAGAGGAGTAAGATCTCTGGATGCACCCCCTTCCCATCCACCCAGCACCCTGGGACCAGCAGGTTTGGACAAGGCTTCTCCTGGGGGGCCTGGAGAGGAGGAACCAGGCCTCTGACCCAGACCAGGACCGGAGGAGATAGCTGGATGGGCCTCCCCAGGGGCCTCATGTATAAACCAGCGTACACACGAAAAGCTTGGGTACGGACAAAAAGCTTGTGATATATAAAAATGTACTTGAAGTGAGAATGTGCACGCCGTCCACAAAGTCTTTTCTGGCTCTTTAAAATGGCAAATTCCAACTGAAAAATGCCGAAACTCACCAAACATTTCAAAATAAAGTTTCCACTACAGTTACTGTCATACGTCTATAACGTTGACTGTTCAAAAAATATAATTACCTCCGCTAATAAAAGTTTGATCATGGATGTGGATGATTCACATCAAAATGCCAAAACCTAAACGGGAAATACTATTAACTGTTTAATCCGCCACCACTTAATAAATCTAACTTGAGGGCAGACCCAGCGCCATAAATTCACGGACTGGCATGCCATTGTTTTTGGAGGGGCTCAAATTAAATAGATCTCATCATGTAACATTATCTTAATTATCTTCCAAATGGGCATTGAATTAATTAATTCAAGTCTACACATATAACAGGTTTGATTTGGTATTGAAACAGGTAAGTCATGGACAACTAGCCTACCATTGTGCAAAACCGGCTTATAGAGAAAATAAAAAGAGGAGCGTTAGGCCTCTTGAACCGCAAAGCATCAACTTAGAAATAGCTTAAATTGCGTGGTATAACATTAAGCTGAATTACCTCCCAAGTGAACTTTGAATTTGTCCAACGGTATTAACATAACACATTTTATATTGAAACAGATAAAGCATGGACAACTATTGTGCACAACCACCATAGGCCTAGGCCTATATAGCGTATAAAAAGAGGACTAATTGCGTTAGCCTTAATCATGGACAACATTGTGATACAAAATAGAAACAGGGAGAATAATGTAGGCCTTGGCAATCATTAAGCATCTTAATCAGAAGTATTAACGTTACATTTGTATTACATTTTGGGTGTTTTGAGGGTGTTTGTTTTACTGTCTCTCAGTCTCGGTTCTTAAGTAAAAAGAAAAAGGAAAAGGCTTGTTTGTCCAAGGCGGGCTGACTCTGGCCCCTAAAGCCCGCCCATAACGCCCGGACTGCTTGAGCGTGTCAAACGAATGACAAAATCACTCAGGAAATGCATGTCACCCTCTGAATATGGTTAATATTGCACGCAGCATGGATTATTTACCACAGATGAAATATATACTTGCTGTGCAACTACAAGATTGGCAATGGAAAATGCAATTGTGTCTGTGAGCCTGACTCTGGCTCAGTGCCGGTCCTAGCACATTGTGCGCTACTACCTGGCGGCGACAAACGAAGGAAAATGCTGCACGGCACCGTCTCAGCAAGCAGGGGTGCCTGCAAATGCCTGAAGGGGGCGCCAATATGCCAATTCCCCACAAACTGAAATTATAGATAAGAGAAAAAAAATTGTAGATAAGAGACCGGCTGCCCGGTCTGCCCGTGCCTAAAACCGCCCCTGCTCTGGCTCATCCATGACCGACAGGAGGCATGTTTCTGAATTTTGAGTTTTACATCGGACCATTTCTTAATAATTTCTGCCATGGTTCGGTTCTCCGAACCCACAGCATTTACGGCCCTAGTGACAGTTTTACACTCCGCCGACTTTCTTTTTTTGCTAATTGGCTTACCTGATGACAGCTAGCCACCTCTGTTGTTAGAACCTCGATCTCAGTCTGTGAAATATTTCTTTTTTGCATGTTTAGCCATTTTAATTCAGACAAAGAAATTACCTCAGGAGCGCATTTATAGGCCATCTACATATTCATTTATGGGAGGAGGCAAGGCGGGGTCAGTGGCTCGTTCACGTGCGGTCAATTACACCTTGACTGCGATTTACAAAAGAAAGGTGCGCAGGACCTGGCGTACGACCAGTTTTATATATGTGAATATTTTGGTGCGTAGGTACTTTTCAAGTTTTGGCCGTACGCCATCTTCTGGTATGTAAACTGTGCAATATTTTTTACATGAGGCCCCAGATCTGGAGGCTAATAGATCACAGTCAACCAGCCAGATCACTGACACAACTGGATGGGAAAACCCATCTCCCAGCCCTTCCATCTGACCCACAGACATCTACAGTGGATACTGTACGGAGCTATTTTCAACCACTGCTCTCTGTCTCACCCTCCCTCCATCCCTCCCACTCTCTCTCTCTGTTTCTCTCCTTCCCCCCATTCTCTCCATCCCTCCCTCCCTCTTTCTTGCCCCCATTCTCTCTACCTCTTCTCTCTCCCTCCCTCGGCTGCTCTCTTTCCGAACAGGATTTCCTCCAGACACAAAGGCCTCCACACGCAGCCAAACAGAGATGTGAGTGGAGTGCAGGTTCTGAGCTGATATAGGGGCCAGTCCTGGTATACATGGTCTCACACACAACCTCACTCTCCACACATCACCCTCAATATAATATAAATCTTTACGCTTGTAAGTATCTTTGAGTTGAAAGAATGAGGAGAGGAGAGGGGTGGGAGGAGAGAACAGAGAGGAGGAACACAAGCCAAAACCTAATGCCTAACCCTAATGGATATTCTGTGGCTTTATAGTGTTGTAGGGTTATAGGGAGGGTCCTTGGCTTTCAGTCAAAAATTTCTCATGGAAATACAGTGAACTGCTCTGATCCTCACAAGCCAGGGAAAGACTAAACCAGTTTTTAAAACTACTTCCTTGGCATGAAGTGGACTTGATGTGGGAACACATTGAACTGAAATAATAAAAGTGTTTAATTAAACTAGTATTTTAGTCATTAACAAAAACGTATTAACAATGGGTTTGGACCGTAGAATCCCTTGACCTAGTTTTCTCTCTGCGGTCAGTTTGTGGGAGCAGAGTTTGTCCCTCCTACCTCTCCGTAGTGGGTGGTGAGGACCAGATTTCCCTCCTGGCAGGAGCTCACTGTGGAGGGCAGGAGCTGCTCCTTGTCCCTCAGCCAGACATGGGCCCCCTGCAACACAACAAACCACATCAGACACAACCCTACTACACACAGAGCTGTCACGGTATCACAAAGGCCTGTTGAGTTTATGGGGTGAATAAAATAGATGATATGTAGGATATTTTTGACAGGCTGCCTGAGAAACACAGATGAGAAGGAAAAACCAGAGATGTTCTTGGAGCTCATTGGTTACTGCTACCAGCCAGACTATCCCCTCTCTCTCTCCACCGCTACTTGTATTTACTGCTGTATTAACAAACAAGGGAAACTCTCTCCCTCTCTCCCTCTCCCCTTCTCTCCCTCTCTCCCTCTCCTCGTCTCTCTCTCTGAGGGCTGCGCACCCTGGTAACACCAGTAAGAGGCCATGTCCATGACCAGGCTTTCCCCTCCTCCCCTGCCTGCTGCCACCCTTCTTTTCCTGGACTCTATCTCCCACACTGCACGGCACATTCCCTGATCATTTCCTGTTTCATCCTAATATTCAAATCAACCACACAGCCAGACTGCTGTGTGTGAGAATGTGTGTGAACCTGTGTATACAGGTGTCTGTGAGTGTGTGGGAATGCAACTGTGTGTCAGTGTGTGTGTGTGTGTGTGTGTATGTGTGTGTGGGGGAGAGTGTGTGGCCATACAGTAAGTGACCCAGGCATTCCCATGTTTATGAACAGACAATTTGGCGATATGGAGAAGCAATAACAGGAATCTGGGCGTTGCTGCTCACACACAATCGCATCCTCCCAGCTGTGCTAGCCTCTGTCTGTTTACATCAAGATGAAGACTCCCTTGGTTACCAATATCCCTGACCCAAGACCTATTCAGGTCCCGGTCACATTGCAAGGCTGCAGATGCTCCAGCACAGTAACCTTGAGAACATCCCAGACAGACAGATGCTATCTGACACGTCTGTCCATTCTGAGCTTCAACAAAACGTACACACCAAGTATCTGTCCTGGCACGGACCCTGTCTGATACCGGACAAAGGGTATCAGACATCATCAGAGAGATTAGATAGAGAGAGACACAGAGAGAGACACAAAGAGAGAGAGAGAGAGAGAGAGAGAGAGAGAGAGAGAGAGAGAGAGAGAGAGAGAAAGTGAGAGTGTGAGAGAGAGAGAGAGAGAGTGTGAGAGAGAGAGAGAGAGAGAGAGAGAGAGCAAGCTAGAGATAGACAGAAAGACAATGTTAAACAGAAAGAGAGTGAGAGAGGGAGAGAAAAGGAGAGAGGTGAGAGGGAGGGAGTGAGAAAGGGAGAGAGAGAGAGAAGGGGAGAGAGAGTGTAATGTGCCCAACAAAGCTAACAGATCAATAGCAACGGGTTTCACACTCGGAAACATGATTCAAGGCCATCGCTCCCAGTCAGCCATCCTCATTAACTATTAACAACAGGCCTCCACGTGCTGTCAGCTCACCACCGCTCTCCAGAGCTCCCTGCTGCTTGCCCTCAGAGTCACAACTAAGATCACCATGCTGCTCTCCACCACTGATTACATGACAAGCCATCTGGCCGTGTCTTTATCATTGAATAACACAGGGCGGAGATTTCCTACAAATCCAGGATGAAATCAATTCAATATACGAAGCCTCACAAATCCTCGCCAAAAGTGTGTGTATGTGTGTGTGTGTGTGTGTGGGTGGGAGGGGTCGATGGGGTTGCTGATGTTGTGGCCACCATGTGTGAGATCTCCTTCTCTTTGTTGTGGCCTAGACCTGGTCTAAGACAAAGCACTTAGTCAGGCAGTCTAAAAACCTACTTCCACAGCAGTAGGCTTTTTCCAGACCGATAATGGAGCACAGCTAAATGTGGCTCGCCCCCTCACACACACACACACACACACACAAACACCCTCCAGAGAAAAGTGCTGAGTAGACCGGAGAGGGGGGATGGGTAAATTGAGGCTGTGGAAAAGGGATAGAGGGAGAGGTGAAAGAGAAAGAGGTAAAGAGAGAGGAAGAGAGAGGAAGAGAAAAAGGAAGAGAGAGTGAGAGAGAGAGGGTGAGAGAGAGTGAGTGAGATAGAGAGCTAAAGAGACAGAGAGATTGGGTGGGGGTACCTGATAATGCAGGTAACCCTAACCCTAATGTCTCCCTTGTCTGTTAATGCAGCAGTGATGCTGAAGATGACAGAATCATTATTCATTTAAGATCCAGCCCTGACTGAGACTTCACTACTTTGAAGGGCAGGACAGTCAATCACATTTAACCCTTCCATTTAACACTTTACTCATTTTTTAAAGTATGTTATAGTTGAGAGCATCGGTCAACATGCTTCAACATGTCTGTAGATGCTAATGGGCAGAGAGAGAGTTGGGGCCGGCTGTTATGGTGGAGGGTAGAGGGAGAGACAGTTGGTATGGCCACACAGAGGAAAGTCTTTTCTCGTGACCTCCACAAGGTTCCAGAGAGGAGCATTAACGTTGTTTAGTCTGTAGATTTAAGAAGATCAGTTGGTGTTACATAACAGTAAATAACTGCAAATTACAGAGCAAGGGTTGTCGTGCTGCTAATACCCCTCATGTTGATGTCTAATCCTAGACTTGGTCACTCATTATTGGTGGAAGCCAGATGAGATGTGAGACACACACTTCTTAGTGCACTTGAATGACAAACAGATACTTTTTGCACTTCAGGAGCAAGAATACTTTTTGGTGCATTCAACAGCAAGTACCTTTCTTAGCGCACTTCCACAACAAAGAGTTCCTCTTTGTGCACTTCAACAGCAGGCACATTACATAAAGCAGTAGAGCAGAGAAGAGGAGGATCATTGTCTCGTGGTTTCCAAGCAACTTCCACCATGCCCCTATATGAGCTATCTGACATACAGTAGACTAGAGGGTAAAGAATAGACTTACAGGAAGGGATGATGTCTCAAAAACACATTCCTCGGTTCCTGGAGTGTATCCCAGAGAAACTGTACTAAGACTCATTTCTGCTCTGAGAGATCAACTAGCTGTTTTCCTCACTTCACATCAGGGCCAGTCCAGTCAGAATGCCTCAGATATGAACATGTAATGTTGTGTGAAATCCACTGTTGCATCAGTTTTGGCATTATCTGTGTGTGTGTGTCTCCAAGAGTGTGTGCGCGCGTCAGCATGCGAGACAAGCTAGTGCCAGATGTGTGTCTTAAGACACAAACATAATGACCCTTAAGGCATAAGAAACACTAAGGCCGTTTTGGACGAAAAGATCTATTGTTCCATCAACAGATGGTCTTCTAAACTCTCAACCCCTCCCCCTGTCCCCTCCCCCCCCCCCGTGTTCTCTCCCCCTCCTCCTCCTCTGTATCATCCCACCTCCCCTCTGTCTCCCTAGGCAGCTCTGTCAGGCGAGGAGACAAAGGAAGACCCCCCCCCCCTTGTCAAGCACCCCGCCTCCCTGGCCAGGTCCTGGGTCCAGGAGCGCACCAGAAGAAGATCCCCCCAACAAAAACAAGCTGGGCCCCTGGGGGTGATTGGCTTAGGGTCAGCCCCAGCTTTGAGCTGGGATCAGCTGGACACACTGGGCAATGCTGACCTGGCTAGCTACAGGCAGGTGTTACACCACTCTTAGGCTAGGCCTACACCACTGTACCTGACCTGGCTAGCTACAGACAGGTGTTACACAACTGTAACTGACCTGGCTAGCTACAGACAGGTGTTACACAACTGTAACTGACCTGGCTAGCTACAGACAGGTGTTACGCAACTGTAACTGACCTGGCTAGCTACAGGCAGGTGTTACACCACTCTTAGGCTGGGCACATCCATTCATGCTTGTCTCTGCAACCTCCAGAAGGTCACAATATGTGATAAAGTTCTATTAAATCAGTGTGTGTAGGTGATCCAGATCAACTTGTATTCCCAACGCCTGTTTCACACACAGTCAGAGAAGGGCTTTACAGACACCTACATATACAAGTAGCAGCACCAGACAAACCCTCAAAGACAATCTCAATAGAAGAACCTCAACTTGAGATACTCTCCTCACTTCGTCCTGGTAAAACTGGAGGGTGCTCTTGCTTGGAGACTGCCTGTACACCGTGTGGAAAGCCATGGATGGTGTGCCAGCTAGGAAAGCCGCACCAGGCTGATGTCGTGCACCCTCTGACGGAGCCGTGATCTGATCCTGGAGCCCGGAGCTCCGGTTTCCCCAGGCCTGGATACTGACCTCCAGTTCTGAGATTTGTTAATTCATGAGCGTTGAATATTAAACGGCTGACAAGCCACAAGGTGCCATGGCTCTTTCTCCCTGGACCAGCCGAGCATGAACATCACGTACGCACGTCACGACAAAAGAAAGCTGATCAACCCAATCCTGCCTTCATCGTTGGACAATTAGTCACAAAAACCTTCTGCATTGCTGAATGCTGCGTGACATGGAGAGAGAAAGAGAGGGAGCGAGGGTAAGAGAGAGAGAGAGAGCGCAAGGTAGGGAAGAAAGCAGGCAGATTAGAAGTGGGGAGGGAAGGAGGTTGGGAGGGAAGGAAGGAAGGAAAATGGTCTGGTTGGCACCTAGGGAGGGAAGGAGAGAGAGACGTATAAGCATGCAGGCAGGTGGAGAGGGAGGGAGGGAGGGAAGGAGAGCGGAAGGCAGGTAGATAGGCAGGCAGGCAGCGTTCGGTCGGTCGGTAGGGAGAGAGAGAGGGGGGCAGGAAGAGGGGGAGTGGAATCATACATGTGAGCAGCTAGGTACGCTGGCTGTCTGTCTGGTTGTCATGTGGTTGGGTAAGAGAGAGCAAACATGCCCAATTCAGGGATGTGTTAAATTCTTCTGGCTCGTGGCAAGCCTCTGACTTGTTTTCGGCCACAAGCACAGTGGTCGAGGGTGCCGTCTCCTTTAGCCCACTAGCTCTCCAGAACTCCTGCCCCCGACATCCCCAGCTCTCCAGCCCTCCAGAACACCAGCCATCCAGACCTCCAGTTATCTGGTCCTCCAGCCCCCCAGTAGCCCCTATCAACAGCTTCTCATCCTCCATCACTGTTGTGTTTACATTTATTCATTTACCAGACGCTTTTATCCAAAGCGACTTACAAGAAAGAGCTTTACAAAAATTGCACAGGTCAATGATCATAAACATCAAGATAGCATGTAGTTAAACAAATTACAATTAAACAACATGATCCTCAAAAGTGCTAGTGTATCTGGAGGAAAGCAAGCAACAATAATATAATTCACAGCGAATAGCGTTGCATTGCACCACTCTATAAACCCTGAAACACACACCAACATTATCATGACAGAAGAGTGATGTGCGGTCAAAGCAATAACCCTTAACCCTGCTCTTTAAGGGTCATCCAACTGGGCAGTGCATGTGTGTGTGTGTAAGTCTATCACTGGACTGAAATGGTACCTGTCATGTCATTGACTAAAACCAAGTATTTTTCACAATGATAATACAGCATGTCACATGTCTGGAATCTAATACAGAATGTAGAAGAAAGAAAAGAAGAAAAAAAATCTCAGTAGAAGAGCCCTCATAAACTCATAAACAACACAGAAGCTTGTTGTTCTGGGCCAAAACAGGGACCCAAGCCAAACTCAGGGATTGGTTCTAAATCTCCTGGATGCTGAGTGAGCAGAATGAGGAAGATTCTGCCAAGTAATGGGTCAGATTAACCCGGTGTAGAATTGGGGCAGGGCTATGGGGTGGGGCTATTGTAAGGGGGTGGGGCTATGATCTGGGGTGGGGCTATTGTAAGGGGGTGGGGCTATGATCTGGGGTGGGGCTATTGTAAGGGGGTGGGGCCATGATCTGGGGTGGGGCTATTGTAAGGGGGTGGGGCTATGATCTGGGGGGGGGCTATTGTAAGGGGGTGGGGCTATGATCTGGGGGGGGGCTATTGTAAGGGGGTGGGGCTATGATCTGGGGTGGGGCTATTGTAAGGGGGTGGGGCTATGATCTGGGGTGGGGCTATTGTAAGGGGGTGGGGCTATGATCTGGGGTGGGGCTATTGTAAGGGGGTGGGGCTATGATCTGGGGGGGGGCTATTGTAAGGGGGTGGGGCTATGATCTGGGGTGGGGCTATTGTAAGGGGGTGGGGCTATGATATGGGGGGGGGCTATTGTAAGGGGGTGGGGCTATGATCTGGGGGGGGGCTATTGTAAGGGGGTGGGGCTATGATCTGGGGTGGGGCTATTGTAAGGGGGTGGGGCTATGATCTGGGGGGGGGGCTATTGTAAGGGGGTGGGGCTATTATATGGGGGGGGGCTATTGTAAGGGGGTGGGGCTATGATCTGGGGGGGGGCTATTGTAAGGGGGTGGGGCTATGATCTGGGGTGGGGCTATTGTAAGGGGGTGGGGCTATGATCTGGGGGGGGGCTATTGTAAGGGGGTGGGGCTATGATCTGGGGTGGGGCTATTGTAAGGGGGTGGGGCTATGATCTGGGGTGGGGCTATTGTAAGGGGGTGGGGCTATGATCTGGGGGGGGGGCTAAGAGGTGGGGTGGGTTGTCCATAGCCAAGGATTATGGCCAGCCTGCTAACACCCAGATGTTTCTTGTGCATGGTCTTGTGTATGTGCACACATGTACATGCAAACCATTTCATGCTCTTTGGTTTTAAATACTTCATCAACCACACTTAGCAGTAGCAGTCCCAATCTCCACATTATGAACGTTTATTTATTGTTTTGCTGCTGCTGCCTGTGTATGTGCAACTGACCAAGAGATAAAGAGATCAAGACAGAGAGAAAAAAAGAGAGAAAGGCATAGAGAGAGGCAGAGCTAGATAAAAATCTAGAGAGAAATAAAGAGGGTAAAAAAGAAAGAGAGAGAGTTGGTGCATGAAGGTAACAAGTGGAATTTGCCACCTTCAGCATCTCTGCTACTGGGAGACATGAATTAATCATTGAAGGTTTGAAAGAGATTGAGGGAAGGAGCAGCTGATCATAAATTAGCTAATGGAGGAAGACAGTCCTTAGGGGGGGAGTTCCCCAATCCATGAGGGACGAGGGGAGGGTGAGGGAGAAAGGAGGAGGGAGGGGTGCAAGGGGAGGAGGGAAGAAGAAGGGGAGGAAGGGCTTTGCTTACTAATTGCTCTTTACCAGTGTGAGGTGTCAGGCTCCCTGTATATAAACAGACTAGGGTGGCCTGAAGGCAGCACACTGTCTGAGCTGTTATGTTCTCTGACCAATCACAGGCCTGCTTCCTGTAACTACCACACAATGACCCTGGAGAAGAAGGGGGTGACACCAATCATCCCATTCCAATTCTAGAATGTTATCTTTGTTTAGCAGGGGAAGGGCACTACTATTTCATCAATCTGCCCACAAATGTGTTGGACTATTTTAGCTGCTAGGTTAATTTATAGTTGAGTAAGCAGACCTTGCCAGTATTTGGCTCTCGTCTCTAAATAAATAATATATCTAACCTCTAATCTGGTATTGAAGTCAGTCTCCCTGGTTTAGCGAGTCCACAGCAATGTCTGATTTCCAACTCTATTTTCAATATCAAATTCCACAATCCTTCAATCCCTCCAAAAACATAATGTGACAGTGTGAAGTCTTTCGAGCGCCTGGTGTTGGCACACCTCAAAGCCATCACGGACCCTCTCCTGGACCCCCTGCAGTTTGCTAACAGGTCTGTGGACGACACAGGTAACATGGCCCTCCACTTCACCCTACAACACCTGGACTCCCCAGCATCCTATGCCAGGATCCTGTTTGTGGACTTCAGCTCTACCTTCAACACCATCATCCCTGCCCTGCTTCAGGCCAAGCTCTCCCAGCTGAACGTGCCCGAATCCACCTGCAGGTGGATCACAGACTTCCTGTCTGACAGGAAGCAGTGCGTTAAACTGGGAACACAAGTCTCTGACTCCCGGTTCATCAGCACTGGATCTCCTCAGGGCTGCATCCTTTCTCCTAGGCTCTTCTCCCTGTACACCAACCTCCAGTCATCCGTCCGTCAAACTCCTGAAGTTTGCCGATGACACCACCCTCATTGGGCTAATCTCTGGTGGTTCTGAGTCGGACTACAGGTGGGAAGCTGACAACCTAGTGACCTGGTGTAGCCATAACAACCTAGAGCTCAATGCTCTTAAGACAGTGGAGATAGTTGTGGACTTTAGAAAGAACACAGCCCCACTCACCCCCATCACCCTTTGCAACTCCCCAGTCAACAGTGTGGACTCCTTCTGTTTCCTGGGTACTATCCTCTCAGGACCTCAAGTGGGAACTGAACATCAGCTCCCTCACCAAGAAAGCACAACAGAGGATGTACTTCCTGCAGCAGCTGAAGAAATTCAACCTGCCAAAGACAATGATGGTACAATTCTACACAGCCATCATTGAGTCCATCCTCACTTCCTCCAACACCATCTGGTATGCTGCTACCACTGCCAATGACAAGAGCAAACTGCAGCGTATCATCTGCACTGCTGAGAAAGTGATTGGCTGCAATCTTCCTACCCTCGAGGACCTGCACACCTCGAGGACCCTGAGGCGAGCGAGGAAGATTGTGGCCGACCCCTCCCACCCTGGTCACTTTTTGTTCCAGCTACTCCCCTCTGGCAGAAGCCTGCAGTCCATCAGGACCAAAACCTCACGCCGCTAGCCTTATCAACAAGACCCCAAACTGACACTGACACTCTACCTCATACACTCTGTCACTTTATATAACATATTCAGTATAATTTTTTTATCTATATTATTTTATTTATCGTATTTTATTTTATATTATATTATATTGTATAGCTATGCCAGAAGTTTATTTAATTTTGTTGTACATTTTCGACATTTTCTTTTTGTTCATTATGTTTAAAGGTTGACTGTATGCACCTGCCCACTAATGTAAATTCCTTGTTTGTGACCACTTACTTACTTCCTGCGATTAAATGAAAAGGCTCAAGATGCACTTGTTCAGGGAGTACAACGGCACTTAGGAATGCATGGCTGGACCTGATGTTAGTTTCCTCCAGGTTCACAATGATTCTTATTGAGAGACTCGTTGTTCTTGTTGGATAGTTTTAACGGATTTAAACTTTTTGTACTCGCTGTGAAATATTTTACTGTTGATTGCTCTTCGACAGGTGCACTTTTTGGATTTTGTGCTGTCTAATTGTAACTTGTTTAACTGCATGCTCTTATGGTTCTTCCCTTTGGCACTTATTTGGTTTTTCACAATGTACGCTTCATGTTTGGGCTGCTTGCAATGTTTGGGGCTACCTCATTGTTATGATCAGTGACCTATGCTCTTTTGTAATGCTCTCTCTTGGAATTCGCTTTGGATAAAAGCGTCTGCTAAATGCATAAAGGTAAATGTAAATCTAATGTAAACACAATTCTGATTCTGATAAAGGGAGGAGGGATTGATGGGGGTAGAGGGATAGAGGGATAAACTGGATGGATGGGGGTAGAGGGATAGAGGGATAAACTGGATGGATGGGGGTAGAGGGATAGAGGTCTAAACTGGATGGATGGGGGTAGAGGGATAGAGGTATAAACTGGATAGATAGGGATTCATCAGCTACAGAGACGAGCATATGGTCGACACAAAAGGAACCGAGAGCATGTGTGCGTAGCATTATCTCAGCTGCAAGCCACAGTATCAATTCCAGACGTGTGCTGGGGGAGGGAGACAAGAGTGCAGTGGAGGAGGAGGAGAACATTGGGTGGAGGTGGAAAAGGAGGGGAGTAGAATAGGTGGAGTAAAAGAAGGAGAGGAGGAGAGGAAGAGGGAGACTCAGACTCCAGACAGAGCTAATCAGTCATGTTTTTAATGAACACTCATCTTAATTCATGAGCTGAGGTGATTAACATAACAAAACATTGAGCTTAGAGAGGCTGTTTCAAACTGAAGCTTCCTGACAGCTATGTTTCACCATGACTTAGACTGGTTATGATGAGGAGTCAGATGTACACAGAGAGACTGTGTTAGAAGGCAGGGCTCCTCCCCCTCTCTGCTCCTCCCTGCCTCCCTCCCTCTCCCTTGTCTCATCAGTGTGCATGATAGGATAACACCGCAGGAACGCCAGAGATATTCCAGGAACACAGACCCCAGGGGCAGTGTGTCTGTATGTTTTCATGTTTATGTGTGCATGTCTGTCTGTGTGTTTACATGTGTGTCTGTGTGTGTTTATGTATGTGTATGTGTGTTCATGTGTGTTTATATGTCTTTCTGTCCACAGAACATCTGGAGCTGTTCCAGTAGGCCTCTGCTCTCTAAGTGGATCTACAAGCATGTTGTTGGTGGGGGGGGTCACCAATCTGTTTATTCTCCCTGGGTCTGTCTGCTGTCATTTCGACATGCAGGACGACGCATTGGATTGGCTGCTGGAAAATACGTCTTAAAATTGGGTAAAACTAACTAGTGAAGTTATAGGAAGCAGTTCTGAGAACAGAAGTGTGATCATCATGTTATATACCATACAGATGTATATACTGTACACACACTGTACAGTACATAACAAGCCCCAGGCCTGTCCAAACACAGACACAGACACACCCAGACCCTCCCATACAACCTGGCCGAAGATGAAATGCTGCTACAAGCTCCAAGGTGCCAGTTAGTCTCCAAAGGTTACGATCTTTACACACCTATTTTAACACATCTATTCCCAACACGGGGGGGCTATAGCCCCCCAATCAGACAAGAGTAACTCTGATGGTGTTGTGGTTGTAATCATACTCAGCTGTGTCTGCATGTTCTTGTGAACCTCAGGCTGAAGCCAGTGAGATGCTGTGCCGATCACAGTCCCAAGCCCTGTGGCTACCTCTGCTTAAACTGCCATTTACCAACTCTGACCCAAGTTCAACACTGGATTTTGGTGTTTCAACACCCATTAACACTTCATGCTGTATGACTATGTTTAGCCTGTGTCCTGCACCTGTCTTTCACCAACTGTCTCGAGAGGACGCGATCCCTCACTGAATTACTCCTCCCAAGGTTTGTTTCATTTTTTCTCCTATAGTGATTTTTTCTGGGAGTTTCTGCTTGTCTTCCTTGCAGGTTTAGGTTGGTTTAGGGGCAGTTCTGTGGGCATATGTGAAGCCCTCTGTGACATTGCTTGTGAAAAGGGCTAAACAAATACATTTGGATTTGATTTTGAAGAGCCTGGATATCTACTGATGAGAGAAGAGCCTGGATATCTACTAATACCAAACCCATTCACTTAGTGTATGTATGTCTCATACAGAGGCACACACACATCTCAGCACAGGATGAGTCTGAGACAGAAAGTCAGAGGTGAATGGTTTAGTACCCTATGAGCCTTCGTGCCAGAGCTGTATAATCATTGGGTTAGGGCTACAGACCAGTCAGAGTACAGTAGTAGTGTGACGCTGGTGGAACTTCCAGCCTCATATGAGTGCCTCAGCCACTGCTTTAAAAAACATTAACGTGCTGCCTGACTACTGCTGGGAGGCAGATAGACAGGTAGCCCAATCATTGTATTAGGTCCGAATGCCGTCCAATTAGTCCGTTGACCTTAATGATTGGCTGTGTTTATTGCAGTTCTGTGACATCCATAGACTTCGGATTGATTTCATTTTACTGTCAAACCTTAAGATTTATTTTGCTAGTTGCTATCAGGATGTGAAGTTTATTTCAGCAAATATTACAAAAAGTAATTCTGAACAACATTGCCTATCCTGCCTTAAATCATAATCATAATAATTTTAAAATATTAGAGCATATTTGTCAATTAATATTGCTACGCCACAGGTATGGAGTAATTAATGAAGCTATCTTGGTAGCATTAGGACCCAGGAGAAGGGGCTACCCGTCTGGGTAGAGCTACAAGCCATTCTGGTAACTAGTGCACAGTGCCCGTGATGCAGTTGGTGCACACAAATACAGATTACTTGAAATATAGATGAGGAAATTACCATGATAAAATTGGTGGCACACACACAATTCCTTGAATTATATATAGTTCTTCTCAGTGGCTTTGGTACCTATATTTCTCAGATCATAATAGAAATTATCTGCCATCTCTGAAATACTTGTTCAACAGCATCTATTCTAGTCACTTATGCACATCATAAAAGAAATTTGTCAATTTGTACATTCACACAAATGATAAAGTAGTCTTCACTTGTCTATTATTGCTTACATTATCAATTGTTATGTTGATAAAAAATGTATTACATTGTTTCTCTGTTAATTTGTCTTACCACCACAAACATCTAGACATTTAGTTCATAACAGAAGTTGTTACATGGACAACAGTTTAGCCAGTTGTCATGATTGACACACACACAGCTTGGTGTCTTTCCACACACGCACAGTGACACACAACACGTACGAAGACCTGGAAAAAAGGATTTGTGCACTTTAAGACCTTACTGTATAAGTACAGTAACAAAGTGTGATGCTGGGGGAGCTTCCAGCCTCATATGAGTGCTAACAGCAGTCTGCTGCAGGAACCTCTGGGGCTAGTTTATTGTTCTGTCTTTCCTTCCTGCGTCCTCACTTCCTTCCATCCTTTCCTATCTTCCTCAACCCTCCTTTCCTCTCTTCTTTCCTCCCCTCCTAACCAGTGTATCTGTGGAGGGAAGGCCGTGGTCTCAGATGTCTTCTCCAGCAAAGCAGCTGAAAGGAACAGACGACCAGAAGATCCCCAAAAATCTTCCTGCTAGGGTGGCATAGGCCGTCTCGAGTTACCAGAGTTCCACCATGCTTACCCAGCATGCAACGCTGGACTCCGCCAGTGACTTCAAAGACAGAGACAGGGCAGTTCCAGTGGACTGGGAGCTATGCCTGCTTGAGGATCAGGAGGAGTCAGGAGGACGTGAAACCCCAGTCAACACCTCTGTCCTGGGGAGACAGGGCCAGTGAGGAGCCTGACGGGAAAGCTAAAGGTCAAGGCCGGGAATCTGGGAATCCCCAAGCAGGAATGTCTGTGAAGTGGAGGAATTTATAGTGCCGTCGTGGAGGGCGGGGCCCGTAAGGGAGGGCTGGGGGGTGTGAAGGTAGTAGTGAGGATGTGTGAGGGTGGGTGTGAAGGCATGATTCGGGGTAGTTTATGACCTGTGACAGCTGTTCCTTTAGGAGAAAGATGGATGTGATACTATGTTTAGAGATGTGTTGTTGCGATCTTTTATTGAAGCCTAGTGCTTGCAGAGGGTGTGTGTGTCTGTATGTACGAGTGTGTGTGTGTGTCTGTGTGTGTGTGTGTGTGTACGAGTGTGTGTGTGTGTGTATGTGTGTGTGTGTGTGTGTGTACGAGTGTGTGTGTGTGAGCTCTGCCTGATGAGCTGTGATGATGCATACCAGCTGGGAGGAAGGAGGTTACAGCAAACTCTCTGAGCACTATTGAAGGTGCAGGGGGTAGGGTTAACCAAGCTTGTCTCAGCAGGCAAGCAGACAAGAGACATCCCACCTACACCACCATCTCAGACACACCCTGACTGAATGTGTGTGTGTGACTAACAGTCAGCAGACAGATGATGGCAGGAGTGTGATACTGGCCGTACACAAGATGCAGCGTCAGGAAAATACAGGTACACACAACAACTTGAATTACATTGGGACTCCCATGGGCATGTTTAAACCCATCCCCTAATCCCTATTAGAGGTAAACCTCTCACTTATGTTACATCAACACATTGGACCGCCGAGCACTTAGGCTCAGATTTGACCTGCTCAAATCCTTGTCTACCTCTAATCTCTCTCACTTCTTCACTTGTCGAACAGATTAATTAAATCTACCAGGGGGGCTCTGCAGTTTAATCATGGCATCCTATAAATAGCTGTGGAATGTGTATGTTGTGACTGGAACAGCATGCGTACATGGCTGAGGGAGCCTGTGATGGACAAGTGTGCTGTATCTTCCCCTCACCCTGCATGCCCCAGAGACACTCATCTTTCCTCGCCCCTTCACCTGGTGGAGACACCAGTCATAAGAAAACCTGCCAGCCCCCAGCTAGCCTCCAACCTCTAATCACCAGTGATTATTAACATCTGATCACAACAAAAGCATTTTCAGCTGAAGGTTATTTAAGAGGAGTTGAAGAGAATGCAAGCTGGCAACAGTTAAGGTGACAGTAACCTTTTGTCTTGATGTCTTGACAGCTTGCCCTAAACGGTGAGCTCAAACTAACCCTAAACCCTAAATAAAGTAGACAGCTGGAAGGTGTTGGCTGGATTACGGTGACACCACGTTCAAGAGACGACACATCCTACGTCACAGCAATCTCCACAAACTAAAGACACAAAGCACACACATTCTTCTCAGGCCCCTAATCTTACACTAGCTGGAACAACAGTGTTCTCTGCTGGGGTTAAGCTGAGGACCTTAAATAACCCTGAGTGCAGAGAGTCCTACCACAGCCCCCTTCCAGACAACCCTCCAAACAGATGAGGATTAAACCAGGTCACACACCTGGCACTTCTGTCTCTTTGCTCTACTAACTACATTTTGTCTGTGCATTTATCCAAAGCTATATATAAATTGTGCTTTTACACAATAGAAGTAGGGGCTACCTTCCTCTGTCACCCTCTATCACCATATAATACTTCGTAATACTACTACGTAACATTTTAGCTAAAGTTTGAAAGTATTCCCAAATATCCCACAACTCTCTTAAAAGCCACTCCTTCAAAGCCACTAGTGCCGGGAGGCAAATAGACAGGTAGCCCAATCATTGCATTAGGTCCGAATGCCATCCAATTAGTCGGTCTAACCTTAATGATTGGTCGTGTTTATTGCAGTCCTGCGACATTCACAGACTTCAAATTGATTTCATTTTACTGTCAAACCTTTGGATTTATTTTGCTAGTTGCTATCAGGATGTAAAGTTTATTTCAGAAAATATTACAAAACAACATTGCCTACCCTGCCTTAAATCATAACACAATTTAACAATATTAATATCCGATTCATAATGCTAAGGCACAGGTACAGAGTAATTCATGAAGGTATCTTGGGAGCACTAGGACCCAGGAGAAGAGGCTACCCGTCTGGGTAGAGCTACAAGCTCACATTCTGGGAACTAGTGCACAGTGCCTGTGATGCAGTTGGTTCACACAAATACATATTACTTGAAATATAGATGAGGAAATTACCATGATAAAATTGGTGGCACACACACAATAGATATAGATAGTTCTTCTCAGTGACTTTGGTACCTATATTTCTCAGATCATAATATAAATATCTGTCATCAATACTTGTTCAACCTCATCTATTCTAGTCACTTATGCACATCATAAAAGCAATCTGTCAATGCTCTATTTAGTACATTCATGCAAATGACACCTGCAAGATACAAACTTTGCAGAGTGCCCGGTTAATTCTGTGATCGTGGGAAGCTAAACCCATTCTAATTTGAACACACACAGATTTCTGTCATTATTAGAGAGACGATGCAGGTCAAAAAGTGTTGAGTGTGCAGGCGCTGGAGCTTTCAACATGGGTAGGCTGGGAGGGACTGGCAGGGAACATGGGGCTGGGGAATGGGGGGGCGTGGACATAGGGAGATACTGGGGACAGAGCGAATGCCATCCTTAAGTGTGTGTGTGTGTGCCTGTGTTGATAAAAAAAGGATGAAGTTGCTGATGATGACATACAAATGGATAGGTAACCAACCCGTGTGTGTTTTCGGTGACTAAACACCTCTTATTAAAACAAAAACCAAGCCACGGGGGAGCGAGTGATGTCACCGTATGTGAGTCAAGGAGATTGGAGCACGAGACAAACTATGACAGAGCGGGTTTCTGTGTGAGATTTGGATCAGACACCCTGTGTAAAACGACAAATAACTCAAATGTAGAAGTTGGGGTAAAGGGGTATAACCATGTCTATGGGTATAACTTCTTATTTGATGAACTTCCCGGTAGTCCCAGCTGTATCCTCATCCTGTATAGACGAGCCCACTGCGCAGCGGGCTCTCAGTAGCCTATATTGTGCCACCGATGTAGCGGTCTAACCTCATCATAGAAATGGATTCTGAAATAAGAATAGCTGTGCCGGTCGGACTCCAGATGGTGTACACAAGAATTCGTTTGAACTCAAGCGCTGCTTGAACAGGAGCAAAAGCGTAATGAAAGAAGTCGTTAGGATGTAACAAAGACAGTCGGACTCCGGGCTCACGAATACTTTTAGGAATATAGCATTGTTTTACAACATCCACAGTGCCGAGTATGATGCCCAAAAAGTAAATGTCTTACCTCGACAAAGGAATCCATTTCACACAATTCGTAACCGCTAAACCCTCAGAAATCTCTAACTCAGGCTACCACACTTGCCCCGAGGAAGACGGAGTATTCCCAGAGGCTTTCCATTTGTGAGCTCAAGAAAGATGATCAATTCTCCGTGTTCTCCTTCTTTTCAAAACTTGTATCCAGTCCAGTGAAATAACTCAAGTCTAAAAACGTTGATTTCATTCAATGATAAAGCTTCTTGCAGGATCAAAACATTGTAAAAGAAGCCCACTCACAGCTTCGACGCCGGGGCGCAGGCGAGCCCGTGCGCTACTCTACTATGATCTGACCGACATAAATGGGACCGGCTTATTATTCGGAGAGGCGGGGCATGAAACAATAACCCCTCCCACGGAACACACCCTAAATATAAGAGTCAATACACTGATTTACTAATGACAACGACGTGAAAGGTGAAGGTGGTGATCATGATCTTGAATTGCCAAATTACGAAAATTCCTCTCAAAGGATTATGCTGAAAAACTAATATATGCTTTTGTTACGTCCCGATTGGACTATTGCAATGTGTTGTTCTCTGGTCTCCCAATTACCTACTTGAAAAATTTACAGCGGGTACAAAATGCTGCTGCTAGACTATTGACAAAAACAAGAAAGTTTGATCATATAACCTCTACTCTTATCTCTTTACACTGGCTCCCTATCCAAGCCAGAGCTGATTTTAAAGTTTTACTACTATCTTACAAATCTCTACATGGATTGGCACCACTGTACCTCTCCGGTCTCCTTGCACCCTATTGCCCCGCAAGGACTCTAAGATCTCAAGATGCCGGCTATCTGGTAATACCCAAAATTAAGAAAAACCCTAACCCTAACCCTAACTGCTGGAGGTAGGGCGTTCTCATATAGAGCACCTCTTCTCTGGAACAAATTACCTGTCTCAATTAAGGAGGCTGATACTGTTTCGACATTTAAAACTAGATTAAAAACGTTATTGATCAGTCAATTCTATGATTGTTAAAGGTAAGTATGTGTGTACTTTCTATGTAAACCTGGGGTGTGCGTTTGCCTGTGCGTTTGCCTATGTGTGTTCACATGTAACTTTTAAATTGTAATTTTAGCTTATGTTCACACTGCCCATTTAGATGTTACAAATAAAGTAAACCTGTTACTGTATATTGTTACTGTAAAAGTTCAGTTGCTGTATGTTGTCATTGTTATAGTTTACTAGTTGGAGACAACGGGGGACTGGTTGTTTTCACCCTTATTCGTATAAATATAACCTATTTTAGAGTTGTTTCCCCCACAATAGATTTAATGTTCCAACCAAGCGGGGCTGTCACTGTCTTGGTGTGTGGGGCTGCATCAAATACCCTCTTAGCTTTGTTAAATTGCTGCACTAGTCCACACTTGACCGGTGGGGATCTCATTCTATTATGACTGTAATTGTTAGCTGCTCCTGGCATTCTCTAATCCCTGTTCTCCTCTCTGTCCCCCCCACTCATCCCTTGTGGTGTGGGGGGTCTGAGCTGTCAGGACCTGCCTGGGTGTCGGGCTACCAACGCTGGACCAGGTCGTCAACCGGAAACCAGTCTCCATGACGGCCAACAGCGAGTTTCCAGGTCCCATCCAACATCTATAAAGCCGAACAATGGATTTTGTGTTTCAAAACCCATTGACATTGTATGACTATGTTTAGCTTGTGTTCTGCTCCTCTCTCTTACAACCGTCTCTGGAAGAGGGGATCCCTCTCTGAATTGCTCCTCCCAAGGTTTCTTCCATTTTTTCTCCCATTGGGAGTTTTTCTGGGAGTTTTTCCTTGTCTTCTTTGAGGGTTTAGGTTGGTTGAGGGGCAGTTCTATGGGCGTATGTGAAGCCCTCTGTGACATGCTTGCGTGTAAAAAGGGCTATACAAATACATTTGATTTGATTTGACTTTGGTGACGATGAGCAAGAAGAAAAGGAAGAAAAAAAAAATTCTACTCTTCACTTTTCATCTGATTAATCAGAACTATAAAAGACTAATAGTTAAATAGGCTACCTGTTTAACCCTGTAAGACTCGATTACAAAATTTCAACATCAACTTTAGCTCTCCAAAAAGCCATTGGATAACTGTGTTCTTTCAAAAAAATACAATAAATTTGCAATTAAAGAGCTAAAGGTGAGTTGTAATTTTACAACAAGGGGTCTTACAAGGTTAATTACAAACCAATATGTTTTAGTAAAAAAGCGGTATAACAAGTACGTTCTTGTTGTGTTCTTCCAGAGGGACTTTTAACACAGTAGAGGGTGCCGACTTGTATTATGCTACCTAGTTTACACCTCACTGGAGTAACAAGGAACATTGTTAGTTTAAATGTGATGAAGACTAGCCAATACTAACTAATAATTACATCACTCTGATAAACACATGCATCATCTTTCAATGATTAGTCAGTATGAATAATAAAAGAAAACAATAGTCAACAAAAGTTACAAAACAAAACTCACTGTCATTAGCTTTAATGCAATGCATGTTTATAACACAGTACCTCTCTCCTCACTAACACAGTACCTCTCTCCTCACTAACACAATACCTCTCTCCTCACTTAGATCCGTCTCTGCCGCCACACACACACATTGTCAGAGCCGGTTTACATGGAAGGCTTAAAGCTAACCCCTAACCCTGACCCTGACCTCCATCCATACAGGGATGGACATGTCAAATGTGTCCCTGGATGAGCTCCAGCCTCCACAGCCTCTGTGACATTAGGAGAGGCCTGTGGAAGTGCATTTGCTCAATTCAATCAACAAAATAATTTGTTGGACAGAAGTGTTTGGCCATAAAATCTCCTGTTAGTGTTGTTTTGATTGCACTGATATGGCATTATGAAACAAGAGTTATGGAATTAGTGCTGCTTCAACCAAGAGCACACATCCACATGCACAATGCAGTACAGGGTAACCCTAACAACCCCTATGGTTGATGTTACGGGGTGGTGGTGGTGGACCCAAGTGCACAACACAGACACGCAAAAAACGGAGGGATGGTCCAGAGGGGTTTAATGTTGGGGTAAGTGCAGAGGGGACTGATGGTGATGAAAAAACAGACAGGACGGCAGGGTGTACGGGGTCTGGCAAGGTTGGTGATCCTGGAGGCACAGGCAAAAAGTTAGTACAGGAATGTCACACATAAAAATACTGGTCTACTGGAACCTGGAGTATACTACCGAGGGTAGACAAAACTGTTATCCGGCGATGAATGATGTGAAAACCAGGGTTGATAAACTGCAGGGCTGATGAGTTGATGGGAGACAGGTGTAAAGACTGAGGCAGAGTGAGTGGGTAATTGGGACTGGAGACCATGGCCACACCCACAACCGGGGAACACAAACAACCCGCCACTAGGGGGCAGAGGGCATGACAGTTGATCTGTTACAGGGTAACACAAAGCCTCTGTGTTTGATCTGTTGATGATTTAACTACCAAGGGACTATAAACAGAATATGAGCTGCTGCTGGTTAGAAGGAGGGTGAATGGATGATAAATTAACATTTATTAACAGTTGCATAGATCAGCATCTACGGACATTAAACCATTCAAAATTGTCACCCAATAGGCTACAGTTAATTGCTTTAAACGCCACCATCAAAACAACACACACAATGCTTCTGAATAATCAGAAGGGATTTGCTGCAGTCAGATTTACTGTATCATTACATTGATCATATTTAATCTTCCTGGTTCTCCTAATCCTGCAACCTTCCTGATCATCTCTCACAGCACGCCAGCAGGAAGCCAGAAACAAGTGTTTTTAATCTGAGTCATCGTGGCTCAGAGCTGGGCTGCCACTCTCTGACCTTTGACCTCGTGAATAGACCGACACAAGTAAACCCTCTGCATGTTCCTCGACTGTAGACTCAAGATATACATATTACCACTACATTTGAACATCAGTGGTAACCAATAACTGTTCACCCTAAAAAATGAATGTATTTGGCAATACTTTAGCAGAATTAAATAGGATAAATCAAAAACACAAGTATTATTTAGAGTCCTGTGAATTTGACACCTTTACTTGCATATCAGATTGTGGTTATGAGCTGACATTTAATGTAGGTATGAATAGCTTCTCTCATTATCCTGTTTGCTCAGGCAGTAACCTAGGGAACGAGGTCAGACCAGGGATTTCATTCTACATGAATATCTTCATTGTTTCTGTTTGTTTGTGTCCAGATATGTCTAAGCTGCTATTGCGACAAGGAAGGAATTTCACTGCACAATACGAAGGGCCCATGCCACTAGTGCCAGTGAGGGAGGAGAGACTTAAGCTGCAACAGAGTACTGCCAGTCTTCCTTCTCGCCGTAACACTCACTAACCCCACCATGTGACCCTACACAGACACGTCAGTCTAATTCTCTCTAAAGAGCCTAGATCATTCAATGTATGTCAGCTGACTTAAATAAGCAAGTGTTGGAACGTCCAAGCATGCTTCATTCATGAACTAGAGACTGTTTACTGAAAATTGTATTGTACCACTTGATCTCTAAAGTCTTTACCCAGGACCGACTCCTCTTCCAAGCATAGCTGAGCTCCACCTCTACAGGACCTGGAAGGGCTGGTATGACCAAGACCCCAGGTTTGGTTATTATGCGTCATCTTATATGTCAGACCAAACACAGAGGTCCAGTTGTGATAATAGCAACCATGACACACACAGCTAGTGGGCACTAGACGAAGAGTCACACCTGAGGACAGCCTTCACACTAGACTTATATTTTCATACTGTGAGGATGGCTCAGTGGCACAGCAGTTTGCTGCAGACCAAGAGGTTACAAGTTGCAATGCCTTCCATATGTTGCTTTGGATAAAAGTCATCTTCTCTCTGCCATAAAATGAATACATCATTTCATATTTTGATTTGGGTACCAAACCCGGTGCTAATATGGCACCAGGACCTATATAACCAGTATGTACGTGACTGAATCAGAATGCATTTTTTGGTGCCTCATTTCGGTGCCACTTAAATGTCTGAGCTATCGATTGAAGTATTTGCCCTGTAGCGCTTTGAAACGGACCGCACATGATTCCTAGTTAAATGATAGCCTACTGCATTCATATGGTGTCAGAAAAATCAGAAAAATGTTTCCAGACTTAAAAAATATTCACGTGAATGCAAGATGGAACACCGAGGTCAAAGAACATAACAGAAAACAATGATTTTTTTGTATAAAAAAGACCTTCAATGTCATCCACCGTTGTTTTGTGGCTCTTCTTTTTTTTATCAGTTCAGGCGCTATTTAGGCACCTGAACCATTTCAAAAGTAGCGATTTGGCACCGGTATCATAAAAAGCCAAACTATACCCAACCCTAATCATATCTGTATATATAAATATGAATCAATCTGAAACACTCCAGTAAAGACCTGACGAGGTGTCACAAACAGAGGGGACCCTAACCCTAACCCTAACCCTGCTCGTGGAGGGAGAAGTGTGTGTGGAGAGTGATGACTGGTCAGCATGTTTGAAAAGACACACAGGCAATTGCCTGGATCCTTGGCTCCTGCAATGTCACATCAAAAGAGAATGAGAAGCCCCTAATGCAGACCTGGGCATTGTACGGCCTGCAGTGGCCCAGGAGACACTGAATTAGCTGTTGTTTAGCCCTTGAAAATGTCTGTGCATGCTAAAAAACAAAAGGTTGATACAGAATGTAGAGTTTTTAACAAGGGATGGACTTCTAAGTATCTGTTTACTGGAGTCAAAGGCAAAGCTGTGTGCTTAGTTTGTTGAGAACAGGTTACAATTTGAATCGGCACTACGGGTCTAAACACACAGACAAATACAAGAACTTGACTGATTCAGTGGGCCTGGGAATTCTCTCACTGAACAAGTCAAATGAACTGAAAAAAGCAATGTATTGCTTTTTGTATAAAGTTGATCAATTGCATATCTGTAACATACTGCAAAACACCTTTTCAGTGTTTCTGAAGATTAACTAGTTAAAAAACAAAATGAAACACTGATGTAATGATTGTTTTTGTTTTTACTGTTTATTACTTATTCTTATTATTCTATAGGAGTATTTTCCTATTTGACCTACACCACAATTTTATATATTTATATACAAATTTACAGAATATCCTTATTCTTCTGATAACCAGTCGCACCTTATCAAAATATATAACTTATTGCTTTTTACAATGGGAGAAAAAGAATAGTGAGCAGAATTTAGTTCAAGTTTTTGTTGGTGCGGCCCTCAAACACATTTCAAGTTTATCATGTGGCCCTAATGAATGAGTCTCTCAAAACCCCCAACTCACAAAGCTAAAACAAACATTAGCAGGAGGGGACAGCACACAGTGTGTGTGTGTCCTTAGCAAGGCCTATTCTTTACCTGAAGGAAAAATAAAACAATAGATCCATTTGGCCAACGAGGGTAATCCCTCAGGGATCAGAGAGTTGGGGGGATGAGTACTGGGGATGAGTACTGTATGACTTTCTGCTCTGACATTTTACATTCTGTTTTGTAATCATGAAATTAATGTCTTCACTGATGAAAGTACATCAAATTACATATCTTTATTCATTTGTATTTCTGAGGATCACGCAATAAATATGTAATCTTTGGTTTCTTCTGTGTGTCAGAGCTGCTTCAAAACCAGGGGTAGTGCTATTCTTAGTTTTGGCGTTATCACGTTAAATGTTGAACTCACATTCCAGGGGGGGGTTTTGTCATTGCAGATGGCATGGTTTATTTTGGTGTGTGTCTTGAAGATCTGCAGGGGAAAATAATTATCTAACCCTACACACCACCAATACCTTCACAATGTATAGTTCAGCTTGCCAGCTGCACATACAGTATCATGAACTGAATGAACAACTCCTGGGCCTGCATGCGCACACACGCACACACCACAGTTATGGTTTATGTTCCAGTGTTTACTGTAATATTTGTTGTGTTGAAAGTTGTTGCAAAGACCAGAATGTGTGCAAGCCCTCCATGTTTTCTGTGTACGAACACTGGTTAGTCAACAGATACAGGGCCCCTCTTCAAACAGACAAGGTGGCTCCTTACTCCTCTCAAACGGCCTCATTCACTAAATGTTCTTAAGGACAAATGTGTTCTGTAACCCCAATTATGCAGTTTTTAAAAGGTTTTTGCATTCACCAATGTTTACTTTTTGGGGATTTGTTTTTAGGTAAGAACAAAATTTATGAACACCCAAGAGCACTCTTACACACAATTGAGAGCTGACATGTTTGCGCAAATTAAGTAGTCATATTGTTTTCCTTAATAATTTTGCAACTAATAATTGTCATTATTATTTGTATGTTTGTTTGTTTTAATAAATACACACTACACTTACACTTGTGCTCATTTATAAAGCACTTGTGTATGAATTGTGCTAGGACTTAAACTAAGTCCGAGGATAATAAACTAGCCTTGCTTTGCCTTCAATTCACATCAATTCTGTTAATGGGAATCCTTGCCATACAATAATTTGTGACTTAGGGTTAGATTAAATTACAGTACTTTTTCTGTAATTTGTATACGTGTTTTTTTCTGTATTTCAGAATGTAAATTTATATATTTATATTAAAATTACAGGAAAATATTGTTGCTTAAAAATACAGTAAAATGTCTGTATTCTTTTACAAATATTAATAATATTTTCACCAAAATATTCTGTTGAAAACAATTAAACAATTAAACTAATAAAATAGCCTTCTGTTTAATCCGCCACCACTTAATAACTTCTGTTTAAACTTGAGGGTATCAAAAGAACGACAAAATCACTCAGGAAATGCATGTCACGCTAAGCCTATAGCTGATGAATGCTGATTATTTATACATGAGGCCACTTGAATTGTGAACTGAGCTTGGGTAGTTGACGTCATGCAATCCCAGCATGTACCAGTGAATATCAAAGAATACAAAAACCTGCAAAAGCCTTTTATGGGGCTATCTCGTTGTTTATGATCATTGACCAATGCACTTTTAGTAAAGCTCTCTCTTGGAAGTCGCTTTGGATAAAAGCGTCTGCTAAATGAATAAATGTAAAGACTCCAGAGTAGGACGAAGGAAAGTTGATTAGATAATTGTGTAGCGGCAACGCACCTGTTACCCAGAATGCCCCGTGGCAAGCTGAAAAGCTACAGAGTTAAAGGTTTAAGCTTAGTTAGATAAGCATTGTTTGGAGTTTTGTTGTTGTGTTTGTTCTGTTTTGAAATGTGTAATGTGATGGTCTGTAGTTTGTATAAATTAAGTGTTCACCCTGAGTGTGAATGTTGTCCTGTTAGATGGTGATCTAACCTGTCTTTTAGGCTAAACATACTCTGAGAATTATTCCTTTCCTATTTATATAGCTGAACAACACCATAGGAGTAAATATCTAGATTCTGATGACAGCATCTGGATGCTGTATGTTGTGCACACGACTTGTTTTGAATAAACATGTTGAATTGTTTAGGCTTTAATTAATATTGTTATCTTTTGAAAATGCTGTATTTTTACATTGAAGTTTAATTAATAAAAGTAGTAATTACCAGTAAAGAAAAGCATGTAATGTAATATGACAGATATATCTTGTAAATTTCGTACTGGAAAGTGTCATAACATGGGTTTATAATGTGAACATACACAACGTACGTATGTTTGTACAATTACAAATCTTTTTCTGCCCCGCAAATCTAGTTTATTCAGGATAATAGTACACATTTAAAATTTGAAATGCTGGGTTAGGGTTGGGTTAAGCTTTTCCACGTAAAAAAACATAAGTCAGAGACAAAGGGCAATGAAAGACCACGGACATTAGAGGAATTTGCAACCGTGTAACCATAATCACAGCCATCAGGGTAATTGGTGACCATTTTGTTGTGAGTCACTGGACCTAATTTTACTCATTACAAATGGATGACCTCCTGTTATCTTCCATCTCACGTGAGGCTGGCTCTGTCATTCCTCTGGACAATACCCTGGGGGGGAGGGAGGGATCGAGAGAAATGGATCAAGGAATGGAGAGAGAAAAATGTGGGTGAGCATAGCAAAGAAGAAACAGTGGTGAGGAGAGAGGGAAAGAAAAAGACAATGGAAGAGATACAGAAAAAAGAGAGATGGGGAAATAGATTAAGATAGAGAAATTTAAAGGCAGATAAGAAAGTGAAACAGATAGGGTGGGAGTGATTTAATCATCTTTGTCTGGAAGAGATAGATGACCGGAAGAGGAGAAACAGGAAAAATTGATTAATTGAACATCTAACAATATCTGCCAGCCCAAGCGATGCTATCTCTTAAAACAGGTGTAACTGGAAGCAACACAAATGTGTAAATATGGCTTACTGCACATACTGGTGCCATAACCATTTGTTTGTGTCTGGTTGTAAAAACAAACTATAGTGCAAATATGGAGGTACACATTCTCTGTTTGTTTAAGGAAAATATTTAGACTGCCAGGTGCCAAAATATGTTTGTCATCTGACAATTAATGGGATAAGCAGCTGACTCAGTAAAACAAACACAAATTATGATGGCTGCTCTGATTCTATTACAGTGGTTGATGTCTTATTAATAACAATTAATTCATAATTTCTGAGTGTTGTATAATAGGATGACAACCTAGGTAAACTCTTCTATCTGTGGCCATGGCAACGTGTGTGTGTGTGTGTACTTTGAGGGGAAGCAGAACGTACCTCTGAAGAGCTGGCTGTGTCTGCTGTCTGCTCCCATCCAGTACAACTATCAAGATTCAATGTATTCATTTATTCATAGATTCATAAATGTATGATCCGCTGTGATTGTCTGAATCTATCAGACACATTCCTGGAAAACAGCTTGTAAACAGTCATCCATCAGAACACAAGGACAGCCAGAGCAGTCTGTCCGTAGGAGTCAACTGCATCACCAAGAAGACACTTTCCAGTTACAATATAATCACCGCAAATATTCTCCCTCAGAATCACAACCGCATCTCATGTACATACCGTACATTCTCTCCTCTTGACCAATCACACTCCTCTTCCCATGCTCCCTCACCACATTGACTTCCTGTTTGTTTAGCTCCTCATGGTCCTTTGCTCCCACACTGAGTACACAACATCACCCTGTCTGACTGCAGAGAGAATAGCTGCTTTCATTCTGGCATATGCTTTGGTATCTCAAGGGGCCAAAATTCACAGAAACCAACTTCTATCTCAAGTAAATAAACATAAGAATTATCTTTCAACCAAACGTTTTCCTTTGTTGTTGGTCATTGTGTTGAATAGTAGAGCCCTATGTTGTGTGTTGTGAGGTGTGTGTTGTGTGGTATGTGTTGTGTGTCTTACTCACTGACAATACTCAGTATCCGAGAGAGATAGACACAAACTTAGAAAAAGAGAGACACAGACACACAAAGAAAGAGACACAGAGAAAGAAGGGTCAATGTACCAGTGCTCAGTCCTGCTACCTTACACAACACAGGGAGCTTGAGCTACATTCTCTGGCTCCAACTCACGCCACATGAATCAGCTGTGTGAATCACCTCAGCATCATAGCGTGGCTGCCCTCTGACACTGGGCTTGGGTTGTCAAGATTACAGTTTTAGAGACCAAGTCCTCCTGTTAATGGTTAAGAAGAAGGTTTAGCTGGTCATTTACATGAAAACCTTTTTTGCCACAGAGAGAGTCTGGTTCCTCTATGACCCAATCCTTTCAGGCTGTACCTATAAACAGGGTAAACAGTTTCTGATGTGAAGTCCTATTCTGGTCGCTTCTCAGCAGGGGGTGTGGTCAATGTGTGTGTTGTTTCCCAGAACACTTCCAGTTAGGAAAAACTAAGGAATGGAGACTAATGAAAATGGGATTAGTGTACCAATGAAGAGTTGGTTTAAAAGTGTCAGCTGGGAAACACATTATAAACACATGTTTACCACATTCTAGTATTAGAACCCTACCAGCCAGTGTAGTCGTCAGTACTGTATTTGATGTGCAGGCCTACCGTGTATGCCCATCTCCTTAAATGAGGAATTATATATTTGTAGGGGACAGTTCATGGAGAGGGGGAGACGGTTTACTACAAGACTACACCACTGCCAGTTAGCATTCACAATAGGAGAGCTGTTATGTCCCATGTCTTCATGCTGTATTTGTCTTAACCCTAACCCTTTTGTGTTTCTCTCCATCTTTTTGTCTCCTACTGTCCTGATTGGTCCATGCCGGTTACCTCAGCCAACCACTCACCTGTCCATCCCATACCGACCAATCACCAACTCCCATTCCTACACATGAAGCCTGCTCGCTTCAACACACCAGGAGAGTTGTCAGTCCAAGTCTTGTGTGTGTATTTGACTTGATGTGTGTTATAGTGATGAATGTTGTGAGGGAGAGCTGCACTCGAAGTGGTGCTTTAAATTTTCCACGGCAAGGAACTAAGGGATAGGCAAGCTACCCATGGGTCTACTCTCCCATCACGTAGTTAAAACCCTGTTGAAGAACACTAGGTAAGGAGCAGGTGCTGCCCATTGTACTTGTTTAGTTGGTATATAGGCAGGGCGTTTTGCTCTGTTCTTTTATTTGGCACTGCTCTCCGTTCCCTTGTAACCTTGTCGAGGCTGTTAGTTTAAAATAAAAATTTCCATATATATCTCTATATAATATACATTATAGTCGCAATCCCCTTTCCTGCCCTAGACACACCATATCTGGGGAACAGTATGTACAAGAGCCAACACACACACCTTCAACACACACACCTTCAACACACACACCTTCAACACACACACCTTCAACACACACACCTTCAACACACACACTTCCAACATATCGTCAACACCCCCCCCCCCCATTGACAGAGACATATGGAACCATGTGATGGTGTCTAGCCGGTAGTGTTGCTTGTCAACGACAATTATGTCAAAATAACGTCGTCAACGAACCTTTATCACGTGACGAAAACGAGACGAGACGCAAGGCAAATGCTGGTGATGTGACGATGACTATAATAAAATGTATGATACAATATTGTTGACAAATACAATTTTTTTTAAATGTGTTTCACAAAATAAAAATGATGCTAAAATGACTCATCATTTTCGTTGACCGAGACAAAATGAAATGTTATAACGTTGTTTAGTCGTCTTGTTAAAAATGTTTTGCAGGCAACACCACTTCATCAAGCCCCACTCATAGTATTATTACATTTTTTAAGATACAGCTGCGGTGAGTTAGCGTTAACGACAACAAACAAAATTAAGTCTGACACAGAGCTTGACACGACCGGCGAGAGTAGCCGCTTGCAGTTGGGGAGGAGTTAAAAACGGCTCTGTGAAGTCGGACATTACAGCTTCTCATGGTTTGCTGCGTTGACGTCAGTCGCAGCCGATTAATCACTGTTTTCCGACTTTAATTTATTTATAATTAAACGTAGTCTTTCCGTTAGTTTTTTATTCAATTAAACAGTTTGGTCCGGATTTGGACATTGGCAAAACTGAAGGTGAGCTCTTGAAAAAATGCGCTCGGCTACACAACTGACAGTTCTCAAATTGATCTCACGGTACTTTGATGGTGACATCACAGTGACCTAGCCTCTGCACCGTCTGAAGTCGGACAAAAAGTCTAACCAGAATTTACTGTTTCAAGTCAGCCGGCTGCAGGCGGCTGACTTGAAAGCAGCGCTGCATGAAGTCAGTCCATGTCGAACGCACCTCTTGATGAGGTTGGAATGACGGGAGATGAATCAAATCGCTGCTCATCTAACATCTCGTCTCATCCACAGCCAGTCTAATGACACCTTTTCGATTCAACGATCGGCGATCCCTCTTGGCGGAAAAATTAGCCAGGCGTCAGAGAAACCGCAGCCGGACCTCTCCGCCTAGCCCACGGTCGAGAGGGGTCGTCGCAGGCCTCGGAATGAGACGGGCGACATTACGTCTGGCGTCAGAGAACCCGCAGACGGACCTCTCTGCCAAACCACGGCCGAGAGGGATCATAGGCCAACATCTCAAAGACGGCCTTTATCATTCGACGATCCACGATCGTTCTTTGGCGGTCGAATTAGGGAGGCGTCCTTAGAATCATTTGTCCATGTAATCACGTAAGCTGTAGGCAAGTGCTACTAACAAACAGACAGGCAAGAGTATGCGGAGCATGTGACAGAAGAGGAAGAACACGGGCTAGAGTACAACGCAGTCAACTACAACGCCGCCGCCGACGACCAAGCCCTTCAAATTGACAGATACTTTAGTGTCAAAAAATGGCTAAATGGAATGGTGTTAGGTTCCCATGCATGTGGTGGTGGTGGTGGTAGCAGCAGCAGCACTGTGCTTGTGACCGACAGCCGTCTTCTGACAACTTTTCAGAATAAAAAAATAAATAAAGAAATCATATTTATCCTGACCAAGAAGCAAACCCAGGCCAGGGAGGTGAAAGCCCCACAGCCTTGCCACTAGGCCACCAAGGAGATGCTTATTCATTGCGCTGTCTCTGCCTTTTTGTTAGACACTGCATCGTCTGTGTTATCAATTACGCGACCCTCGCACTGTCTCCGGTTCCTTGTGACCCACAGCCGTCTTCTGACAACTTTTCATAATACAAAAATAAATAAAGTGAAACCTTTTATTCCCATGCTGTAGGTCAACGACCCCGAGACAGTGCAAAGGTGGCGTAATAAACAACACTGTGGGTCACAATGACCCGGAGACAGCGGGAAGGATAAGTTCAAGATGCATTGACAATGAGGACAGCGTGAGGGTTAATGGCTTGCATGAACTGACATGCAAGAAGCATTCATGTACTGTACAAACACACACACACACAGAGCATTTTGATAAGTTAATAAGCATTTGTTGATTCAGATTTGGTTGTGAAGACTTTATTTTTATTTGTATTCCTGAACAAATATATTCAGGTAGTTCAAGCCAACACAGTGTTAACAGTTGAAAGCTGAAGGTGTAGACTTTTAAGTATAACAGTTAACGTTGGTTTTATGGCAATCAAACAGAGAGTACCAGAGAAAAGAAAATCTGTCAAAAATATAGCCAAAGAATAATCTGTACTAGACTGTTTTTTTTTTTTTTGTGGCAACGCAGTCTTAAAATAACACATCCATGAGGTTACAGTTTATGTAGTTGCTGTTGAGATTGCTGGTTATTTCGTTCAGTAGTTGGCATAATTCTTTTAATAGTTTTTATGATGCAAAATCTGACTTCAGTTTACAAGTAACAGACACACACATTTTATTTGCACTTTTTAGTATGTTATTATAGCTCGAGCATTCAAGCACCTTGTTTTTCTTTGAGAAACTGGAATGTATTAATTTTCTGGCATGTCATGTGATCCTAATTTAGGGTTAGGGTTATTAGGGTATTTTATTTAAATTTGTTTGTGTTCTTCTAACATGTTTGGTTGGTCAAATAAATATGTTGTCAATTCATATCAGAGTGCCTTCTGTATCTGGAATGGATGTATTCTTAAGTCTATAAGATAAAAACAATATAAGAACCTTGTTTGCAATTAGTTTGGCTAAAAGATAATTTTGGTTTTGTCTATACTACTAGGTACTTGTACTATATTGACTCAGTTAAATCGAATTGTATTACTAAAAAGAGAGCATTTTCATTGACTTAAACTAGACTAAATCTCATAATTTTTCATCAACTAAACTAGACTAAAATGTCGTGGATAATTCTGACTAAAATAAGACAAATGCTCAGACTTTTAGTAGACTAAAACTTGACTAGACTAAAAAGGGTATGAACGTAACTAAAACTAACAATAACTAAAATGTCAGCCTGACACAAAGACTAGACTCAAACTAAAATTAAAACCGGCCGCCAAAAACAACACTACTACCCGGTCAACAACGATTAGCCCTCTGTTCCAGGCAAACTCCCTCCCTGACACCAAAAACAGTTTTGTGGTTGTAAAAACAGGAGCTTTCCCTCTGCCATACAGCACTCCCTCATCACATTAATATGAATTATATATCGTGGAAGGGCGTTACAAGCACTTTCACAGACATAATGAGATTACAAATGTGTTATACTTCTGACCGTGTAGAGAACCTGGGATGCTGGGCGCTGTGTCACAGCAGCATAATGAGCCACAGCTGAGATATTTGTTCTATCTGTGACTAGGATCTGTATCCATTAGGACTTAAGGGCCTTTTAGAATGGGCCAGTGAGAGGGGAAGCACAACAGGAAATATGATTATATTGTATAGATTATACTTTATGGATAGTGATAGTTGTTTCAGGAGGGTGGGACCCTGTAGAGGGCAAAAGGATAATGTTAGTAAAGTGTTTGTGTGTAAATGTGTCTGTGTGAGTGTGTGAGTATGTGTGTATAACCATGAAAACAGTCTAGTGGGTCTACTCAGCTGAGTGAGATAATGGAGGCTTTACCAACCTTGACACCAGCAGGTTGGTCAACTCTGCATTTACAAGACAGAGCAGAGTCTCTGCTCCCATGTGGAGCATTTACACACAACAAAGATGACAGCTACTTAGAGCTCTCTGTGTAAACCTTATTGGACAGGCGAAATCCCAAGCACCCCCACTCAAATCCACCCCCCTCTACATACGCACACACACCACCACTAACTACTGTGAAAACCTTTTGAACTGGCAAGGAAAGCACATACAGGTGTTTCGATGGAAATTCACACATTTTTTCACGAGAACAGCATCTGATTGGTGGAGAACAATGTGCAAAAGCAACAGGATAGTTCAACTAACCAACTGTGAACTGTAGTTTTGTGGCGCCACCTAGTACATCTTAGAAAACATTACAGGCATAATTCTGCACTTTAAACAGCTGACAAGAGCAGATGAGGGAACATCTTGCAATAAATCCCATATGGACCTTCATCTCATCTGATCAGGAAAGTGAATCCAAAACACCTAAAACCAAAAACTTACTCATGGATGGACAGACATTTTATATTCAACTCAGTGCTCAGAGTTGGAAAATGTCAGTTTAAGATGTTGTTGCCACAAGGCTGGGGGGTGGCCCAGGGCCTCTCCTCATTTTCGGGGAGTGGCCCTGATAGCAGTTGGTGACTGGCCCCAAAGGTAGGTCTATCAGACAAACAGATTGGCTTGATCTTCACTTAAAATCATGCCAGTACCCCTCTTTGTGGCTACCATTCCTACCTTTGGTTTCTCTCAATCAAGCGGGAGTCCAAAATCCCCCTTTCTTCAACATTGTACAGTCCAGAACCCCACTCTCTTCTCCAAGGTAAAGTCCTAAAGTCTCTTTCTCTAACCCTGACACCCTTAGGTACCTGGTCCTGCCCTACACTGCCATGTCCCCTGGACTGACAGGTCAGGGGATCCTTCACAGGGGCCTCTCCCCATTTCTGGGGGGGGGGGGTGGTGGCCCTGGGCCTCCCCGCATTGTATTGGGGGGGCAGCCCAGGGTCTCTCCTCATTCCTGGGGAGTGGCCCTGACACCTTTAGTGCCATTCACCAATTGCTATGTCTATCAGACAAACAGATTGGCTTGATCTTCATTTAAAATCATTCTGGTACCAGTCTTCGTGGCTACCATATCTACCTTTGGTTTCTCAATCATTTTGAGTTCCCATGATCCTTTGGGGCTGACTGTTTGGTGGACTTAGAAAATGTTCCTGAAAATTGCCAGTTTGAATGGGGTTTTTGATAGCCGACGCCGCCTGCCGCTCTCACCGTTGAAAGGTTTGCTACCTCAGTTGATGGGGTCTCCCTGAAACAATTCAAGGCCTCATCCGGATCCCTCGGCAGACTCCTGACATAGGGGTTCCAGACCGGGTTTTCCACAGTTTTGGTGAGTATACTTATCCAAGGTATAGTCAGCGTCGGTAGAAGATTGGTGGGTCCAGTGGTTTAGCACAATGGGACATATTCCCCGGACTCACCCGCCGACAAACCTAGGCCCTAGCCGCTGGTAGAAGCTTGTAGGGAGTTCCAAGGCTCGATAGGAGCCTTACCTCCCTTCCGCCAGAACTCTCCTTAGCCCCCACTGGACAAGCTGTGACAGGGGCGGCTTGTCTGGGTGGGTGGGAGACTTTGATCCACTTTGGGCAGGCTGTGATCACAAGCAGTCTGTCTGAGCAAGTGGTTCTTCAGGCCCTCTCCGGGCAGGCTGTGGTAACCTTGCGGTGTTAACAAGCAGTCTGTTTGGGTGGGCGGTAAGTATGCGGCCCTCCTGGGTCCCATTTGGGACAGCACGCAGGATGTGGTGGTCCAGGGCTCAGGACCTTGATCGTAGCCCAGTCTTTTACGGGGGGTAGCCCCACTCATGCACCACTGCACCTTTGACTGATCCTGATCATCACCCTTTAGCCTGAGGGGTGTGATCAAACCCATACCCCAGGATACGCTTTTGCCTCCCTGGTTCCTGGCGCTTGTCGGCTTCCTCATGAGAAATTTCTTCTCTTGGACATTCTCTTGCACATTTTGTGCCTCTTACTGGGTATCCATTCTACCCCAACATTTTCCGTGTGGCAGAATCCAAGGTAAGAATTGCACAATTTAGCTTATTAGCTCAACACTGATTGTTAAACAAACGTATTTATTCCACATTACCTTAGACCAGTGGTTCTCAACCCTGGTCCCCTTATCCTGCATGTTTTAGATGTTTCCCTGCTCCAACACACCTGATTCAAATGAATGGTCGTTAACAGGCTTCTGCATGACGACCCATTTATATGAATCAGGTGTGTTGGAGCAGGGAAACATCTAAAACATGCTGGACAGGGGATCCCTGAGGTTCAGGGTTGAGAACCACTGCCTTAGACTCTCCAATTCATCCTAAAAATAGGCTCGCCTCTCCCTCCCCTCATAATGCACAATCAACATTTCTAAAAAAGATTACAATAAAATAAAGCTCAATTTGACACCCCCCGACGCATGCACACACATCTAGTGGCCCTCATCTCCTATTACACCAACACCCCACCCATATCTAGCTTCCATTTCTCACACCTTATTCCCCACTTATCCCTACCCTCTAGTTGAACTCACCAACTCCTTTTTGATTCCCCTCCATTCCCAGTCACCCCAGCTTTGACCCCACCCTTATCTCCTCGGTCACCAATCTCTCAGCCCTGTAAAGATATTATTCCTCCTGATGTCTCACCATTTTCTTATTCAATACCCTCATTCTTGAATCGCACCAATCTCCTCTCACATAATTACACTGATCTTCAACATTGTCTTACCCTCATATCACACACCTGCAGCACCAACCAATCTTATGCCACAACTTTTCTCAATCACCTAGTTACCTACAAGTATGGACAGGATTCCTACCCTACTTGACCTGGTTTCTCTTGTTACGTCAACCCTGGCAGTTCATTACCAACCCTGGCAGTTCACTGCCAATTTGAGCCTCTGGGTTGGGGTCAGCCCCAACACCAAAATGTAACCTTGTTGGAGCTTCGGAACTGTACTACACCCTGTTGTGACCAGAACCCTACCCGACCCTCTGAGTCTAACCCTAACCATTTGGGAACTATGCCTAAACCTAAAACTGGATGTACAGCATCCTCCTCCACTCCATTTTACCACGCTTTCATTGATTGTCTCTGCCCACCCTCCCCGTGCCTGAAATTATAAAGGACCTTTATTTTAAAAGGCTTTCCCCTCCTGCCACTGGTCACCCTCACCCATGGCCTTTCATTTGTTGAACCCTTGTAGGGCCCTCCCACCCCCAGTGGTCATCATCCTACCGTAATTTCACTTCATTGGCACTTTTATTTGGAAAATCATACCATTTATCTCTGGTTACCCACACACTCACATTCTAATAGGACCCTCATTGGAGCTCTCTGCTACCATCATGACTTTCCCTCTCGGGCACAATTTGAAGGGACTCTTATTTTGAAGGACTTTCCTTTCACCCTCCACTGTCATTCATGGTCTTCCTACAGTAAGGCCCTTGTAAGATCTTTCCTTACCCTGATTGTCCTCTTCCTAAAGGGACTTATTTCGGCTTTCCGCCATCGAGTACCTTTGACCTTGTACTCCCATTCAATAAAACCCATGGCGGGCCCTCCTACTCGCTCATCAGCCTTCTCACCCTTTTCAGGACTTATTTTTGAAAACCCCATGCTTTACTCCAACAGCCCCTATCCCCCCTACCACCTGGGATCTCACCAAACAACCCCGCCCATTATCTTTATCTGTGGAGGCGGTCATTAAACTGTCATCTTGTACACCCAACCAATCAAGGTTGTCCTCCCCGATTGCTGGACCCCTGGGGGATAAACACATCAAATTGGGAGACTTGCCGTCTAACCCTAACCCTAGGGGGACCTTCATATGACCCACTTGCATACCCATTGTCACAGAATGGGCATTACCCATCCCTGTGCAAACGACCTGCATTTTGACCCCCCAATCAAGAAGTTTTGGACCGTATCTTGAGTTCCGCATTTCCCAGTATCCCATTTTCGCAACGTGTCCCCTTGACGCCGTCACTGGGACTTGATTCAACCCTGGTGGCCCTGCCTAAGGAGAGGGGTGTCTAGTGAATTACAATAAGGCTGAAAACACCCAATGACCCTGGGTTTACTACTGATGCGTTTCCACAATTCAGGACCCTTTAACCCTCGGTCGCTAGTTTGGACTTTATAATTTCAAGCAAATCTCCCTGACCTCTCAGTCTTAGTCTCCGGACACCAGTTATTGCTCAACCCCTGGAGGGTGGTGATATTCAGACTGACATCTATTATAGATGAAGACCAATGGTCTTAGACCTTTAATCGCTCAATTGGATCGATTCTGGGCAAAACCTTTTATATAACCTCAGTCTCGGAGATTCCAGACGCCGATAATATCAACCCTGGTGGTTATGATACTGTTAGACTGATTACCAGTTCTCTATACTTATTGTTGAAGACGGGCTGAGAGATTTAAAAGTGCTTTTGTGGGGTCTCACCTTAACTGTGGTCCCGCAGGGTGTTTCCTCATTGATGCTACCACACCTAACCTGCCTGGGCTTTGGTGTCCACTCACCCCTACAGCTCATAATTCTAACATTAGATTGACCTTGATTCTCTTATCAGAAAGAAGAACTGAAGATTCTCCGTCTCACAATTCCCTCCTGCTGTCTTCCTTTACCCAAAAAAAACCCTATCCTCGCCTTGGGGACCCTTGATGGCAGCTGCGTCCTTCCGGGAAATGAAGCTTGGCGCGTGTTCGGATAGGCAAGACCGACCCCTGCTTTCGGGCATACTCTAATGTTTCATGAATTACTCCCCCCACTAAGAATGGTCTACTTTTCCTCTTCCCATGTCGGGCTGTCATCTTGGTTTCAGTTTGATCAGCGCTCCCGTCTATCAAAGCTGTCAAGTCAGCCTATCACAATGATCCCATGCCTTTGAATACAATTCTCTCCCGATTTAGTTTGTCCATACTGTTAAGTGCGTCACCCTCCACCTCCCCACCTTAACCCTTGTCTCTGTTCTCTGACTCCTTGGCTGGGTTGTCGGCTAAAGCCACCGCCACCAGTGTCTGGATTCCGTGGGGGATTCTTCTTTGGATGTTGGGCTGGCGCCGTTTGATTACTAATTCCCCATGGGGTCTAAGTTCAACACTGTAGTACATTTATCATTCTGTAATGAACATCACTTTACTCATCCCAGGGCTCTCCTGATTGGGGAACTGGACCGTATCCATTTCAATTTCACCTTGCCAGGATAACACTGCAGCCACCCATCAATCCCCTCCTCTGGGAGGAAGCTTGTGATTCTCAACCTAAAACAATAAATACCCTTAATACCCCTCTCCTCCCATCCTTTTGGACCACCCTTTTGGATGGGAGGTAGACTTACTTAGCCCTGTGGGCAACAGTGTCCTTTGCCCTGTGGGTGTCTGCTCTGTACAGTAATTTCTCTCCCTTCCACTTCTTGACTCCTCCTTGTCATCTCTCCATACATCCTTGAGCTTCGACCTTTACCCTTAACCTAAACTAAAGGACCAACACCTAAATGAAACCTTGTTGGAATTTCGGACCTGTACTAGACCCTGTTGTAACCAGAACCCAACCCTCTGACTCTAACCCTAACCATTTGGGACCTATGCCTAACCCTAAAACACGGCATATCCTAAAGGATCCGGTTCTGACCTTCTTGCTACCTACAGCACCTCCTCCACTCCAATGTGACTTATTTTGGCAAACCCTCGTCTCTGTCCACCTCCTCATGTGCCTGCAATTCTGAAGGACCTATATTTGGAAAGGCATTATGCTCATCTGCCACTGGTCATCCTCACCCTACCATATTTTCACTTCATTGGCACTTTTATTTTGAAAATCCTACCGCCCATCTTTGGTTACCCCCACACTCATTCTAATGGGACCGTCATCGGACCTCTCTGCTACCATCATGACTTTCCCTCTCAGGCACAATTTGAAGGGACTCTTATTTTGAAGGAAATCTTTCACCCACCACTGGTCAATTATGGTCTTCCTACAATAACACCCTTGTAAGATCTTTCCTTACCCTCCGATTGCCCTCTTCCTAAATGGACTTATTTTGACAAGCCTTTTGGCTTTCTGCCACTGAGTACCTTTGACCTTAGACTTCCATCCAATAAACCCATGGCGGGTTCCCTTACTACTCACTCATCATCAGAGGACTTTTTTGAAACCCTGTCTATTACTCCAACAACCCCCACCACCACCTTGGACCTCACCAAACAAGCCTCTCATTCTCTCCCTCCATTTTCTTTGAGGGCCACCTCCACATGTGGAGTCAGCAATCAACGTTGTCCTCCCCGATTGCTGGACCCATTTGGGCTACAGACATCAAATTGGGAGACTTGCTGTCCATGCCTGTTCCCGAGGGGGACCTTCGTATGACCCACTTGCATACCAGCGGTCACAGCACAGGCATTATCCTTATATACAAATTAACTATTTTGAACCACAATCAACACGTTCTTAAATCCACCAACAGGGGCAGCAATTGCGACCTTGGTATGGTAGTTATGGCAGCTGTTTGAAATGTTAGTTTTTGGGCCCCCCCTGTCTTGCATGTGGTAGATGTTTTCCTACTCACACATACCTGATTCAAATGAAGGGTGATTATCAAGCTTCTGCAGAGCTAGAAAACTACCAATTCATAAAAATCAGGTAGAGAAGGGGAAACATGGAAAGTGTACAGTAAAGGTGGTTTGCAAGGACCAAGGTAGAGATTAATCACTACTTCCCAAGATACCCTGTTGCTTGATTTAGATTTCTACCTACTCCAACATACCTGATAGGACTGAAATGTTTGTTACGTAGCTCTAGTAACTAAGGGAGAGAATCACTAGTGCTCAAACCTGGTCCTCAGGGTACCCTTGTCCTGCACATTTTAGACTTTTCCTGCTCCAACATACCTGATACAAATGAACTGGTTGTTATCAAGCTCTGGAGAAGCTTAGTAATGACAGTTTGCTTGTGTCAAGTATTTTGGAGTAGGGAAAAAACTAAAATGTGCAGGGCAAGGGGGCCCTGAGGACCAGGATTTAGAAACCCTTGGGGTCCAGGGGGCACCCCAGAAGAAAAGGTCAGGGTTGGGGCATCTAGGGTTAGGGTTAGGGGAAAAGGTCAGGGTTGGGGCATCTAGGGTTAGGGTTAGGGGAAAAGGTCAGGGTTGGGGCATCTAGGGTTAGGGTTAGGGGAAAAGGTCAGGGTTGGGGCATCTAGGGTTAGGGTTAGGGGAAAAGGTCAGGGTTGGGGCATCTAGGGTTAGGGTTAGGGTTAGGGTTAGGGTTAGGGTTAGGGTTAGGGTTAGGGTTAGGGGTATAAGTCTGAGAATCCCATCGCCCTGACAGTTTCCGAAGAAAAAGCAGGGGTCGAGGTTAAAGGCACGGGCACTGCCAGAGCCGAGGACCGCAAACACGAGGAGACAAGGAGCCAGGCCCCTCCGGGGACCCAAGGGGAACCCGGGCCTAGTATCTAACGGCCACTCACCTCCTGACACGAGGTGCAAGTGGGCACCGAGAGAGAGAGAGAGAGAGAGAGGGAGAGAGGGAGAGAGAGCGCACAAGAGAATGCTAACCAAGGTCAGGCACATGGATGCCCCATCCGTATCCACACAGACACGCCAGTGAGATAGGGATCCCAATGATAATAATAATAATAATAATAATATTAATAGTAGCAATCCTCATGATAATACTACCATTAACCCTAACGATGACCATATTAATGATGACCACAATGAGAGCCACAATAGGAGACGCTGTCATGACGGAAGACCAGGCGGGTCCCCGAGGACAGAAGTCAAACTTCCGAACACTGCCGAAGGCAGTGTGAGGAAGAGGCACGTCTCTCACGTGACGTCCGATGGCACACATCCTATCGAAAATGGCCAAAGGTACCGTCTTACTACTAGTCACTGTACGGAGAACTATCACACGAACAACAGCCACAACAATGGCAACAACAGTAGCAGGAGCCGCAGCAGCCGCAGCAGCAGCCGCAGCAGCAGCAGCCGAAGCGGCAGCAACAACAACAACAGCAGCAGCAGCAGCAGCAGCAGCAGCAGCAGCAGCAGCAGCCCCCACCACCACAACCACAGCAACAACAACAACAACAACAATGACGGTGATTTGATGTGAATAAACATGGGAGGGTATATTACCAGGCTTTGCCACGGAGGCGTAGTCGTCAACCTTCCGAACACTGCCGAAGGCAGGCAGTGTGAGGAAGAGGCACGTCACACCTGGGATGTCCGATGGCCTCTGAACCTTCCATTGAAAACTGCCAGAGGTAGTGTGTGTGTGTGCGTGCGTGCGTGCGTGCGTGCGTGCGTGTGTGAATGTGTATTAGTATGTGCGTGAACCCTTCTCCTATGGAATGAGAGGGCGTGTGAGGATAATCAGAATGTGCGTGCGTGTTAGTGTACCAGTGTGTATTTTGGTGTGTGTGCGTATGTTTTTGTTTGAATGCGTGCGCGCGCGCGCGTGTGTGTGTGCGTGCGTGTGTGTGTGGATGCAGTGTGAAACAGAAGGAAGGCGAGTGTTAAAGGTGCAAGAGAGAAGAGGTTTTTAGTGCAGAGTTGTGAAAAGGGGTGGGTGGGGAACCTATTAGCGGGGGAGTCCTAAACCGAGCTGCCGGCAGTCAGAAGTTGTCGATGGGATAAGCAGCAGCGGGGTTATGGCGTGTTGTTCACAGTGGGGAGGCATGGGCCTAGCGCGTTCGACGATCAACCGGACGGGGCGACGGGAGGTCGAGATGATCGAGCCTGGTCAACATGTCCCATGCCAGCAGTCAAGGAAAAACGTGACGAAGCAAGGAGGCAGTGTGTTGACGGGACCAAAACCATTAGTCTAGGAAATTGGACCAGTGTCGGAGCATGTCCCTGGCCGTGGACGCAGACCAATGGATGTTGTCCGGTCCCGTGGAAAAGAGGCGGGCCGGGAGGAGGGGGATGATGGGAAGGTGGACTGCCAGAAAATTATTCAGGGTCATGATCGTGTCCCTCTCCCCTTGGGGCAGGTGTGGGCTGGCGTTGATCAGGGGAACCGACACAGTCGCAAAGGGGAAGGTCGCGACCGCTTCGGCGAACATGGCGCGGGCCTGTCGAACGGAGAGGTCCACGGGCGTGGACCTATTATTGAGGCCGAAGGAGAGAATCACCCGGGTGACTCGCGCGGCCGGTGTCGCAATGCCACCCAGGATGGTGATGGCGTGGCAAAATTTGGCCCCCGGGTAGCAGTCCACTTGGACCTCCTCCCGGAGTATCAGGGGCAGGCGGTGAAGGTTAGAATCGCCCATGATGACGGTGCTTCTGACCGGGTTAAGGGACCACATATGCTTGTTGTTGTTGTGGTCGTGACGGGTGTAGGCGTAGAGTGGGCGTGGATTCTGCGTGCGGGCCGACGATGTAGAGTGGAAAAAAGGAAAGTGGGTCAAGGGAGATGGAGCCGAAGGGCCACCAGGGGTCTCCCGAGAGGCCAAAGAGCGCAAGGGTGAGAATCGGGCCGTCCGAAGGACGGCCGTGGAGGTGGAAGGTCCCTCGGCCGGGGGGGCAGTGGTCATGCTGGCGCTCCCCCTGCGAAGGACAGCGTGCGATGAGGAGGAAAGAGAAGAGGAAGAGGGTGACGGAGGAGAAGAGAGAGGGGATAAGGGGAGGGAGTCACAACTGGATGCCCTATCGGCCACAGTCTCGTCCTTAAGGGCCGTCGTTAGGGAAGAAGGAGGGGCAGTGCTAAGGTCCTCGGGGACCACTAGTTCTGGCAGGCCGAGGACTCCCGCGGTAACGCAGGCGACCCTGTCCGGGGGTGGGCCCGGAGCAGACACGGTGGGCGTGGCTGCCAACGAGGCAGGGACATGGGCGGTGGCCCGGGTGGCGTCCACAATGGTCCCCGTACTGGGGCCCGGAGCAGCCAACGAGACCGTAGCTGTGGTCAAGGAAGGGCTGCGGGTGCCGGTGGTGGAGACGCTGGAGTGAGTCCCGACCTCAAGGCCCGGAGCAGTCACCGGAGCTGTGGCTGCCAACGGGGCCCGAGTCCCTCTCGGGGCGGTGGACATAGGGATACGGGGTCGGGGGATAGGGGAAACCAAGCGTAGGGCTCGGTGTGGCGATGCGGCTCGTCGTGAGCCGGGCAGAAGGGGTGGTGGATACGGTGCGGTGGGAGGGAGGGCGGAGCCCGGAGTGGGTCGAGGGGTGTCGGGGAGACGTCGGTCGGCCGAGTGCCGTTGTCTGCGTCGTTGTTGGGCCGGAGTACGCCGTTTGCCCCCACGGTGACGAAAATGCGGAGGAGTCCAAGGCGCGGGCATAAAGCCCGTCAAATAAGGCGATGGGTGTTGTCGGGGAGCCCAGGAAGTGGGGTGGGCGACGGGAAACGTCAGGCGGGGAGGGGGGGCCTGGTAGGGTAAAGGGTAGGGAGAGCCATGTGAGTAATAGTTCCCAGGGCTCTGAAAATAGGGAACTACAGGGCGTACGGTAGGCTGTGGTGGATAGGGGGGCAGGTGTGAGTCAGGGGTCATAAGGACCCAGCGAGGAGTCTGGAGGGAATGTTGAGAGAAGAAAACGGAGGGAGGAAGAAGAGGGGGAGGAGAGGGAGAAGGAAGGGGGAGGAACGGATGGGGAGTGTTTGCGCGTTGGTTATGATGGGGGACTAACCCACGGTGCTGTATAGGAGGAGCCATGCTATAGAGGAGACGAGAGAACGAGAGAGGAGAAGGGAGGAGAGGAGGGAGGAAGACGAGACAAAGGGTTAGAGGGAAACACAAAATGGACTACACGGACGTGGGTGGTCGTGGGTGAGTGAGAAAAAAAATTAAAAAAAGGGGGTGTCAGTGAGTGCGTGTCATACCTGGCCGAGTGTCTAACCTGATCTGAAAAGCTAAGAAAGAGGGGCCTACCTGAAAGAGAAAATAACTATACCCAATCTCGGCTGTCCGCAGAGTAGAAGTCATCAGAGGGAGGAAAACTGGAAGAAGGGTTAAAAAGCAGAGGCGCATGAGCGCCATCTAGAGGCTGTGGGATAGAAGCGGTTAACAATGGAGACAAGTTCAAATTGAGCTCAGCCCAGAGAGAGATAGAGAGAGAGAGAGAGAGAGAGAGAGAGAGAGAGAGAGAGAGAGAGAACGAGAGAGGGAGAGGGACAGAGAGAGAGAGAGAGAGAGAAAGAGAGAGAGAGAGAGAGCAGGATGGAGTGAGGGAGAGAGAGAGGCACAGGGTGAGAGGCGTTCACCTCGTGAACAAAGAAAATTTGCAATTCAATAATGTTGGCCATCGCACTCCGGGTAGGGATTACCTGCATATCCCGACCAGAATAAACGGAGCACGCGCGACGGTCCCCGAATCGCTACCGGTTTCGTCCATTACTAGGCTAGGACTCATCAGGCGATAGCCAAATAAAAGGGGGAAACAGGTCAATGTGGCCGTCCTACGACTACAGATCAACAGAAGCGGCCTGGGTGACATGGAGAATGCAAAAAAAATTGTTCAAAGGCGCATCCCTTGCCATCCAGGCGGCCTCCAGTGGTCCACCAAAAGCGGTAATTGAGATTAAACCAAAGCTAGGGAAAAGATGTGAGGTGAGAGAGACACGAGAGAGAGAGAGAGAGAGAGAGAGAGAGAGAGAGAGAGAGAGAGGGGGGGGGGGGGGAAAAAAGGGAGGAAGAGAACGTCAACCCACCACTTAAACCACGTTGCATCCGGATCTGAAACTGAAGAAAAAGGGTCAATGTTAGGGTTAGAGAAGTCCTCCTGGTTGTAGGTAGGAACCGAATGAAGAGAGAAGAAAAGCAGAGAAAGAGAGAGAAAAGGAGAGAGAGAGAGAGAGAGAGAGAGAGAAAGAGAAAAAAAGGAGAGAGAGAGAGAGAGAGAGAGAGAAAAAGAAAGAGAAAGAGAGAGAGGGAAAAAGATGTTGGTGTGTGTACATGTATATATATATACACATACAAACAAACATGCATACATACACATACATATACAAACACACACATATATGTATATATATGTATATACACACATACATATAAATATCTAAAACGAGTTATAAACCAGAGACGCGAAAACACCGGCCGAGTAGAAACGAGTGGTAAAGGGGTAAGCCAAGGCATAATCCAAGGGAGTAAGCTAGATAGGGACCAGAACGGTCGGGTATTAGGAAGAAATAAAGAAATAAAGAACAGAGATCAAAGGTCAAGGCCAACCCAGAGGAGGCCCGGTTGGGTTTAGGCCAAAACCCAAACGGTTGTATTTAGAATGAGATACAGGTTAGAGGTCAAAAGGTCCAAACGTACCCAAAGGGGGCCCGGTTGGGTTTGGGCCAGAACCCGAACGGTTGTGTTTAGGATGAGAAAGAGGTTAGAGGTCAGAAGGTCAAACCGGACCCAGAGGAGGCCCGGTTGAGCTGAGGCCAGAACCCTAACGGTTGTGTTCAGTCAATGAGATAGAGGTTGGACGTCAAAAGGTCAAAACGGACCCAGAGAAGGCCCGGTTGGGTTTAGGCCAGAACCCGAACGGTTGTGTTTAGGATGAGATAGAGGTTAGAGGTCAGAAGGTCAAACCGGACCCAGAGGAGGCCCGGTTGGGCTCCGGCCAGAACCCTAACGGTTGTGTTTAGGATGAGATAGAGGTTAGAGGTCCAGAGGTCAAAACGGACCCGGAGAAAGCCCGGTTGGGCTTAGGCAACAACCCGAACGGTTGTGTTTTAGGATTTCGAAATAGAGGTTAAAGGTCAAAAGGGGCAAACGGCCCCAGGGGAGGCCCGATTGGGCTCAGGCACAAACCCGGACGGTCGTGTTTAGTCCGGTGAATTGGAGGTTAGAAGACAGAGGGTCCGAACAGACCCGGGGGGGGCCCGGTTGGGCTTAGGTGAGAATGTTCAAGTTTTAGGATAGGATAAAGGTCTTTTCTAGAGGTCAAAAGGATCCCAGTCTAGACTCCAGAGGAAGGAAGGTTAAAGGGCGGTGGCGCGCGCGTGTGTGTCTATGTGTGCGTTCTCGCCTACGTGTGCATATGTCAAGAGTAGGAGAGCGACAGTTCAGAACAGAAGGGAGTAGAGAGAGCACGTACATCTGGAGACCACGAGCCGTCATCAAAGACCAACAGCACCTGGTGGGAAAAGAAGCAGAAACAGAGAGACAGCGTCAGAACACAATCGACCAACCCAAAACCCCGACAACCGGTCAGCAGAAAACATGAGAGAAGGGAAACCCATAGCCCGTCAGAGAGAACGTCCAGGAGAGACCCAAACGAAAAGCCTGGGGGCGAGCGCTCGCGCGAAGCGCGTGCGCGAGCCCCCAGTGACAGTTAGACGGAAGAGCAGGAGAAAAGGAGACGGGAGAAGGCCCACCTCACGGAGAAGGACATAAGGTCCTAAACACCCCCCCTCCGAGAGAGAGAGAACGGTAGTGAAGGTCTGACATGAGGAGGAGGACATAAGGTCCTAAACTCCACGTCGAGCGAGAGAAAGGTAGCGAAGGTCCAAAATTGGGAGAGGGACATAAGGTCCCGGACGCCACGTCGAGCGAGAGAACGGCAGTTGGCGAAGGTCCAATATTGGGAGGAGGACATAAGGTCCTAAACACCACAGGGCTGTTGAGAGTCTAACGGTCGGCGAAGGATTCTTTATAGGATCCTAAACATCAAATAGGGGTAGAAAATGACAGAGAATGTTTGAGGAATGGAGAAGGACCGAAGGCCCCAAAACTCCAGGAAAGGCAAGGAATTGATTCCCCAGAACATCCTGAGATCAAAAATGGCGGATGGCCATGCTAGTGGGGGCTATGCTAACAAGGCCAGGCGAGGCAGGCCACTAGCGGGTGCCGCTAACGATTACATTAGCATATCAATGGGGCAAGAAAACGGTGTGGGGGAGGAGAGGAGAGAGGGACAGGTGAGCAGAGAAACAGGTTCACAGGCAATTGGGAACATGTGTTTCCTATGTGTTGAAATAAAAAACCATATTGTGCTTAACCCCTGAAGCGCGCATATATACTTACACTGAGATTATGTGCAAAAACGGAGGCGAGAGGTGTGCCACACGACGGAGGGGAGAGCGTCCGTCCACCAAACTGGACGATTGACCCAATCGGTTTTGGCGTAATACTTTGCAAGGGTTGCAAAGATATGGTTGGAGAGGTCCTGACAATAGAGAGAGTCAAAAGACCGGCGATTTATTCGCGTTCAGGTCAATGGAAATTAATCCAAACAGAGAAGTGTTTTCTCTAGGTGCGCACTAGGCGAGAGCGAAAGCTATACAGGCCACGGGGCCCCGTGCATCGTAAGGGCCAATAGCGGAACTGGGGAGGCGGGTGTAAAAAACTACAACATGGAGGGCGGCGGAGGGATCGAATGATTGACGGGCGGGAGGGCCGGAAGTGACGTAGGGGGCGCTAAAACCCGGAAGTTGCTAACAGTAAAGCGGCTAGTGAGACAAACTAAGAGAAAAAAACGCGGAAAATCAATCATACCGCGCAGAGTTCACCCCCTAAACGAAAGGGGGAAAAAGAACGTGACCCCTACGGGAGACGTGAGACAACGTGGAAGGGTAGAAAAAGAATTTGAAAAAACGAACGTGACAGTGCGGAGGGGAAGCAAAGATTAGTGCGGTGACGTCAGAGAGGACCTGCCGACACCGAGGGAATTCCCAGGAAAGCCGTCTAGACCAGTAAACGTCATGGGAAGGGGCTCACGAAGAAGAGAGAGAGAGAGAGAGAGAGAGAGAGAGAGAGAGAGAGGTTGAAATAAAACCGGGGAAAAAAGAGCAGATTGACAAGGAGAAGTCAAAGGAATAAGGGAAACCTTAATTACAACCATTGTGAAATGTTATCCCATTTTTCTTTTCCATAATGGGAGGGAAACATTAGCCCCACAACTCCCCCCCAGGAAAAGGGAACCCAATTGTCGTCTACCACGGGGAGGACATACATGCAATACCAAAGAGCAAATCCCTTGTAACCGTGAGAATCAGTGGTCAGTATGTGCCTACATAGATACAGAAAAAAAACCTAGATAAGGTGGAATACAGGAATAACGGACTTAACTGCTTAACTGCTAATTGACAAAATTGTAAATGTCAGATGTAAATGTAAAATGTGACTAAGCGCCGCCTAGAGGTAAGGTGCCATCATTCCATCTCACTCACCCAAGTCAAATAGTGAATCCAGAAAGTCCAGACAGGGCCACACAACAAAAACAACCACAGAGAGAAAGAGGGAAGGAGAGAGGGGAAGAAAAAGAGAGAGAGGGGGAGATAGGAAGAAAGAGGAGGGAGAAAAGCCATTCGAAAACAGACCTCTTGTGACCCTTGAGGAGACGATGGGAGCCGAAATTGCTTACCAAAGGTGAACAGTCCGCGTGGATCTATACGTCACCTGGAGCGGGAATGAAATGACCAAATAGGGCCCGTATGTGCGTGCAGTTACACGTAAATTGAATCATTTTTACCCCATAACGGGGAATAGATATGCCTGTAGCGTAATGATAATAATGAAGGCCCACGTGGGGCTATAGGTGAATGTCAACAGGGGTCTAGTGAGGGTGCATGGGAAGTAAGAGGAGGAGACGACCAGAAGTTCAAAGTGAACGAATGTATTACAAAACATGAAGGATTATAACATCACAGGCACGTGACGGTCTACTGTGCGGGGAACACCATATAGCACACCCAGTAGCCTATGGTACAATGCAATAAACAGAGGGGCACCGTCAAAGGTGGGCCCCAAATGTACCTTAACATCAGGTGTGTAAACTGACAAAATAACAAATAAAGGGTCGTCACAGAGACTCATATCAGCCTGTGTAGTTCTCCCGTGTTTGTGTGTGTGTGTGTGTGTGAGAAAAGAAATCCGTCCGAAAACGGAACATATCAGTCAATGGTGGAGGGACGGAGGAGAAGCGTGCGCCCCAGGTGTCGTCAGGGCGCAAACGCCATCAGCCTCGTCCCGTTGATTTTGCAGGGACATCGTGCGTAGGAAGGGGCCACTGCGGAGTCTGACATCGGAAGGGAGGAGCCGGGCAGCGGTGGGGAGTCGTCCGGAGGGAGGTTCAGCAGATCTGCTCACCACATGGCACGTCAGCCTCGCCTCAGGGTCAGCCCAGCATCAGGGACTGCCCAGAGGGGTCAAAGGCGCAAGGGAGAAAGACCAAGAGGGTCAGAGAGAGAGAGAGAGAGAGAGAGAGAGAGAGAAGGGGAGAGAGAGAGAGAGAGAGAGAAAGAGAGAGAGAGAGAGAGAGAGAGAGAGAGGAAGAGAGAGAGAGAGAGAGAGAGAGAGAAAGAGAGAGAGAGAGAGAGAGAGAGAGAAAGAGAGAGAGAGAGAGAGAGAGAAAGAAAAGAGAGAGAGAGAGAGAGCGCGAGGAAGAAAGGGAAAGAGAGAGACACGCAGACATACAAATAGAGAGGCCACCAGAAAGGGGAGGGGGACAAGGGAACAGAACTGCCAGTTAAATAATAGCATTACGAAGTTACAGGCGATAGGGACAGCCCTAATGAGCGTCCCCGGGAGCTAAAATGACCAATGACTATAAGCTATTAAGTTAGACCGCGGAAGGCAGAGGCATGCGAGTTAGCCTAAATCACACACTGCGAGATAAAGAGCGATAGGCTAGCTAAGACCTGAAAAGGGAAACTCACTGTTATAAGGCGTGCCCTCTGGCGAGGCCTACAGCCTGTCAGGGCCGCTCAGACCCCGGACCGGCCCGTAGCTGGTCACGTTGAGGGAGAGCGAGGAACCGCCGTGCAGCACAACTCAGAGCCTGAAATGGTAGGAGGGAGGTAAGGGAGGGAAGGGGAAGGGGGAAAAAAGGAAAGGAACGGACACGAGTCGACCGGGGAACTACCACAAGACAGACCTACTGAGAATCGAGTCAAAACTGTCTCCGAAACCCTACCAACACCGCCCTGAGCGGTTCCCCTCGAAGCGAGGCTGGTTGGCCCATTCGTCGATGCCCCAGACCTCACCGTCGCCATGTCCCCTGAGGGGACGGCGCGACAAGGAGAACATCAGGGACAGCTCCTAGCATGGCCGGGAGACGGAAGGGGAGCCCAGACGCGTGAGACGCGTCGTGGTGGTGTGTTTTGGCCCATGATAGGAAGTACTATCTCTCCCCGAACAGAAGGCTCGACCTCAGACTAAGTGCAAGAGAGTGACCTCGAGACGGGCCGTTACCTCATACAGGTGGTGCAGCAGATAACACTCACGTTCGGGTGCAGCAAAGCGAGCCGGGACCGTGCCGACCAGCAGAGGCCCACGAGGGCAGTGACCGCGTCGGACAGGGCGCTCGGCAACGCCGCGGACACGTGGGGGAGGGATGAAACTCCATGACGAGACAGAGCCCTCCAACAACGATCATGTACTTAGGTGAGAGTGAGAGAGAGGGGCGGGCCGGGGTCAAAGGTCAGGAGCGGCAACCTAACAGGTGAAAGTTCCCCAGGGAGAGAAAACTTTGGAGAGTTCTAGGTATAGAAATACGAGGACACCTTCAATTCCTAGCCAGCGTACAATCTACCGAATGAAGTACGCCCCATCCGTGTCCAAGGGCTCATATAAGCCCACCCGCAGGGTCACCGTTCCAGCCGCGCGGATAGGACCAAAGAGCCGAGGGCGGGAGTTGTCCCTGCACTTACGCTGCTCTATTTGGCTGTTGCCACGCTGAGCAGACCCCCGCGTGTCAACGGGCCCGCAACCCTCGACAACCCTGAAGGGCGACTACTTAGAGAAGGGGGAAGCTGTTAAATGGGAAGGAGGGCAAAGAGCCTCAGACTAAAAGGTCCGGTCGAGGGGCCCTAACAATTAACCGTATTCAAATGCATTATAATCGCTAACCCAAGTACTTTGGTCAGAGTCATATCGACGACACCAATTATTTTTATGAAGCATAACTCCAGTGGTTAAATCCTAAAAGTAGTTGTAAACTAGGTGGCCGTCCAAATGCCGACCACACACCGACCGCAACAGGCACCACGTGTGCATAGACACGTCCGTATAGACGTACATCAGCACAGTGCGTGCCATGGCAGTAGTATAAACCCATTAGAAGAGTGAGCTTAGAAGGTAACTATAAGTTGAAATATAGAGGAAAATTCTACCATAGCTATAATACAATTATACTTACAATTACAACAGCCAGCACAGGAGAGGACAGACAAGAGGAAAGGCCTAGACATCACTATCACCACGTGTCCCCGAACGGAGTAAAACTCTTGCACTGATCAAAGGGGAGACGTGCCCGGTCTCCCGCTGAGTTGCGCTGCACCCTAGACTAAGGGCGACGGTGGAGGGATGGGGCGTGAGCAGACCGCAGACCCGACGTGCCCCAGAGGGGTAAATCGTTGGCATCTCGACATGAAGCGGAACCCCTGCTCTGTAGGCTTGGGCGGGAAGGGGTATAAGTCTGAGAATCCCATCGCCCTGACAGTTTCCGAAGAAAAAGCAGGGGTCGAGGTTAAAGGCACGGGCACTGCCAGAGCCGAGGACCGCAAACACGAGGAGACAAGGAGCCAGGCCCCTCCGGGGACCCAAGGGGAACCCGGGCCTAGTATCTAACGGCCACTCACCTCCTGACACGAGGTGCAAGTGGGCACCGAGAGAGAGAGAGAGAGAGAGAGGGAGAGAGGGAGAGAGAGCGCACAAGAGAATGCTAACCAAGGTCAGGCACATGGATGCCCCATCCGTATCCACACAGACACGCCAGTGAGATAGGGATCCCAATGATAATAATAATAATAATAATAATATTAATAGTAGCAATCCTCATGATAATACTACCATTAACCCTAACGATGACCATATTAATGATGACCACAATGAGAGCCACAATAGGAGACGCTGTCATGACGGAAGACCAGGCGGGTCCCCGAGGACAGAAGTCAAACTTCCGAACACTGCCGAAGGCAGTGTGAGGAAGAGGCACGTCTCTCACGTGACGTCCGATGGCACACATCCTATCGAAAATGGCCAAAGGTACCGTCTTACTACTAGTCACTGTACGGAGAACTATCACACGAACAACAGCCACAACAATGGCAACAACAGTAGCAGGAGCCGCAGCAGCCGCAGCAGCAGCCGCAGCAGCAGCAGCCGAAGCGGCAGCAACAACAACAACAGCAGCAGCAGCAGCAGCAGCAGCAGCAGCAGCAGCAGCAGCCCCCACCACCACAACCACAGCAACAACAACAACAACAACAACAACAACAATGACGATGATTTGATGTGAATAAACATGGGAGGGTATATTACCAGGCTTTGCCACGGAGGCGTAGTCGTCAACCTTCCGAACACCGCCGAAGGCAGGCAGTGTGAGGAAGAGGCACGTCACACCTGGGATGTCCGATGGCCTCTGAACCTTCCATTGAAAACTGCCAGAGGTAGTGTGTGTGTGTGCGTGCGTGCGTGCGTGCGTGCGTGCGTGTGTGAATGTGTATTAGTATGTGCGTGAACCCTTCTCCTATGGAATGAGAGGGCGTGTGAGGATAATCAGAATGTGCGTGCGTGTTAGTGTACCAGTGTGTATTTTGGTGTGTGTGCGTATGTTTTTGTTTGAATGCGTGCGCGCGCGCGCGTGTGTGTGTGCGTGCGTGTGTGTGTGGATGCAGTGTGAAACAGAAGGAAGGCGAGTGTTAGAGGTGCAAGAGAGAAGAGGTTTTTAGTGCAGAGTTGTGAAAAGGGGTGGGTGGGGAACCTATTAGCGGGGGAGTCCTAAACCGAGCTGCCGGCAGTCAGAAGTTGCCGATGGGATAAGCAGCAGCGGGGTTATGGCGTGTTGTTCACAGTGGGGAGGCATGGGCCTAGCGCGTTCGACGATCAACCGGACGGGGCGACGGGAGGTCGAGATGATCGAGCCTGGTCAACATGTCCCATGCCAGCAGTCAAGGAAAAACGTGACGAAGCAAGGAGGCAGTGTGTTGACGGGACCAAAACCATTAGTCTAGGAAATTGGACCAGTGTCGGAGCATGTCCCTGGCCGTGGACGCAGACCAATGGATGTTGTCCGGTCCCGTGGAAAAGAGGCGGGCCGGGAGGAGGGGGATGATGGGAAGGTGGACTGCCAGAAAATTATTCAGGGTCATGATCGTGTCCCTCTCCCCTTGGGGCAGGTGTGGGCTGGCGTTGATCAGGGGAACCGACACAGTCGCAAAGGGGAAGGTCGCGACCGCTTCGGCGAACATGGCGCGGGCCTGTCGAACGGAGAGGTCCACGGGCGTGGACCTATTATTGAGGCCGAAGGAGAGAATCACCCGGGTGACTCGCGCGGCCGGTGTCGCAATGCCACCCAGGATGGTGATGGCGTGGCCAAATTTGGCCCCCGGGTAGCAGTCCACTTGGACCTCCTCCCGGAGTATCAGGGGCAGGCGGTGAAGGTTAGAATCGCCCATGATGACGGTGCTTCTGACCGGGTTAAGGGACCACATATGCTTGTTGTTGTTGTGGTCGTGACGGGTGTAGGCGTGGAGTGGGCGTGGATTCTGCGTGCGGGCCGACGATGTAGAGTGGAAAAAAGGAAAGTGGGTCAAGGGAGATGGAGCCGAAGGGCCACCAGGGGTCTCCCGAGAGGCCAAAGAGCGCAAGGGTGAGAATCGGGCCGTCCGAAGGACGGCCGTGGAGGTGGAAGGTCCCTCGGCCGGGGGGGCAGTGGTCATGCTGGCGCTCCCCCTGCGAAGGACAGCGTGCGATGAGGAGGAAAGAGAAGAGGAAGAGGGTGACGGAGGAGAAGAGAGAGGGGATAAGGGGAGGGAGTCACAACTGGATGCCCTATCGGCCACAGTCTCGTCCTTAAGGGCCGTCGTTAGGGAAGAAGGAGGGGCAGTGCTAAGGTCCTCGGGGACCACTTGTTCTGGCAGGCCGAGGACTCCCGCGGTAACGCAGGCGACCCTGTCCGGGGGTGGGCCCGGAGCAGACACGGTGGGCGTGGCTGCCAACGAGGCAGGGACATGGGCGGTGGCCCGGGTGGCGTCCACAATGGTCCCCGTACTGGGGCCCGGAGCAGCCAACGAGACCGTAGCTGTGGTCAAGGAAGGGCTGCGGGTGCCGGTGGTGGAGACGCTGGAGTGAGTCCCGACCTCAAGGCCCGGAGCAGTCACCGGAGCTGTGGCTGCCAACGGGGCCCGAGTCCCTCTCGGGGCGGTGGACATAGGGATACGGGGTCGGGGGATAGGGGAAACCAAGCGTAGGGCTCGGTGTGGCGATGCGGCTCGTCGTGAGCCGGGCAGAAGGGGTGGTGGATACGGTGCGGTGGGAGGGAGGGCGGAGCCCGGAGTGGGTCGAGGGGTGTCGGGGAGACGTCGGTCGGCCGAGTGCCGTTGTCTGCGTCGTTGTTGGGCCGGAGTACGCCGTTTGCCCCCACGGTGACGAAAATGCGGAGGAGTCCAAGGCGCGGGCATAAAGCCCGTCAAATAAGGCGATGGGTGTTGTCGGGGAGCCCAGGAAGTGGGGTGGGCGACGGGAAACGTCAGGCGGGGAGGGGGGGCCTGGTAGGGTAAAGGGTAGGGAGAGCCATGTGAGTAATAGTTCCCAGGGCTCTGAAAATAGGGAACTACAGGGCGTACGGTAGGCTGTGGTGGATAGGGGGGCAGGTGTGAGTCAGGGGTCATAAGGACCCAGCGAGGAGTCTGGAGGGAATGTTGAGAGAAGAAAACGGAGGGAGGAAGAAGAGGGGGAGGAGAGGGAGAAGGAAGGGGGAGGAACGGATGGGGAGTGTTTGCGCGTTGGTTATGATGGGGGACTAACCCACGGTGCTGTATAGGAGGAGCCATGCTATAGAGGAGACGAGAGAACGAGAGAGGAGAAGGGAGGAGAGGAGGGAGGAAGACGAGACAAAGGGTTAGAGGGAAACACAAAATGGACTACACGGACGTGGGTGGTCGTGGGTGAGTGAGAAAAAAAATAAAAAAAGGGGGTGTCAGTGAGTGCGTGTCATACCTGGCCGAGTGTCTAACCTGATCTGAAAAGCTAAGAAAGAGGGGCCTACCTGAAAGAGAAAATAACTATACCCAATCTCGGCTGTCCGCAGAGTAGAAGTCATCAGAGGGAGGAAAACTGGAAGAAGGGTTAAAAAGCAGAGGCGCATGAGCGCCATCTAGAGGCTGTGGGATAGAAGCGGTTAACAATGGAGACAAGTTCAAATTGAGCTCAGCCCAGAGAGAGATAGAGAGAGAGAGAGAGAGAGAGAGAGAGAACGAGAGAGGGAGAGGGACAGAGAGAGAGAGAGAGAGAGAGAGAGAGAAAGAGAGAGAGAGAGAGAGCAGGATGGAGTGAGGGAGAGAGAGAGGCACAGGGTGAGAGGCGTTCACCTCGTGAACAAAGAAAATTTGCAATTCAATAATGTTGGCCATCGCACTCCGGGTAGGGATTACCTGCATATCCCGACCAGAATAAACGGAGCACGCGCGACGGTCCCCGAATCGCTACCGGTTTCGTCCATTACTAGGCTAGGACTCATCAGGCGATAGCCAAATAAAAGGGGGAAACAGGTCAATGTGGCCGTCCTACGACTACAGATCAACAGAAGCGGCCTGGGTGACATGGAGAATGCAAAAAAAATTGTTCAAAGGCGCATCCCTTGCCATCCAGGCGGCCTCCAGTGGTCCACCAAAAGCGGTAATTGAGATTAAACCAAAGCTAGGGAAAAGATGTGAGGTGAGAGAGACACGAGAGAGAGAGAGAGAGAGAGAGAGAGAGAGAGAGAGAGAGAGGGGGGGGGGGGGGGGGGAAAAGAGGGAGGAAGAGAACGTCAACCCACCACTTAAACCACGTTGCATCCGGATCTGAAACTGAAGAAAAAGGGTCAATGTTAGGGTTAGAGAAGTCCTCCTGGTTGTAGGTAGGAACCGAATGAAGAGAGAAGAAAAGCAGAGAAAGAGAGAGAAAAGGAGAGAGAGAGAGAGAGAGAGAGAGAGAAAGAGAAAAAAAGGAGAGAGAGAGAGAGAGAGAGAGAGAAAGAAAGAGAAAGAGAGAGAGGGAAAAAGATGTTGGTGTGTGTACATGTATATATATATACACATACAAACAAACATGCATACATACACATACATATACAAACACACACATATATGTATATATATGTATATACACACATACATATAAATATCTAAAACGAGTTATAAACCAGAGACGCGAAAACACCGGCCGAGTAGAAACGAGTGGTAAAGGGGTAAGCCAAGGCATAATCCAAGGGAGTAAGCTAGATAGGGACCAGAACGGTCGGGTATTAGGAAGAAATAAAGAAATAAAGAACAGAGATCAAAGGTCAAGGCCAACCCAGAGGAGGCCCGGTTGGGTTTAGGCCAAAACCCAAACGGTTGTATTTAGAATGAGATACAGGTTAGAGGTCAAAAGGTCCAAACGTACCCAAAGGGGGCCCGGTTGGGTTTGGGCCAGAACCCGAACGGTTGTGTTTAGGATGAGAAAGAGGTTAGAGGTCAGAAGGTCAAACCGGACCCAGAGGAGGCCCGGTTGAGCTGAGGCCAGAACCCTAACGGTTGTGTTCAGTCAATGAGATAGAGGTTGGACGTCAAAAGGTCAAAACGGACCCAGAGAAGGCCCGGTTGGGTTTAGGCCAGAACCCGAACGGTTGTGTTTAGGATGAGATAGAGGTTAGAGGTCAGAAGGTCAAACCGGACCCAGAGGAGGCCCGGTTGGGCTCCGGCCAGAACCCTAACGGTTGTGTTTAGGATGAGATAGAGGTTAGAGGTCCAGAGGTCAAAACGGACCCGGAGAAAGCCCGGTTGGGCTTAGGCAACAACCCGAACGGTTGTGTTTTAGGATTTCGAAATAGAGGTTAAAGGTCAAAAGGGGCAAACGGCCCCAGGGGAGGCCCGATTGGGCTCAGGCACAAACCCGGACGGTCGTGTTTAGTCCGGTGAATTGGAGGTTAGAAGACAGAGGGTCCGAACAGACCCGGGGGGGGCCCGGTTGGGCTTAGGTGAGAATGTTCAAGTTTTAGGATAGGATAAAGGTCTTTTCTAGAGGTCAAAAGGATCCCAGTCTAGACTCCAGAGGAAGGAAGGTTAAAGGGCGGTGGCGCGCGCGTGTCTATGTGTGCGTTCTCGCCTACGTGTGCATATGTCAAGAGTAGGAGAGCGACAGTTCAGAACAGAAGGGAGTAGAGAGAGCACGTACATCTGGAGACCACGAGCCGTCATCAAAGACCAACAGCACCTGGTGGAAAAAGAAGCAGAAACAGAGAGACAGCGTCAGAACACAATCGACCAACCCAAAACCCCGACAACCGGTCAGCAGAAAACATGAGAGAAGGGAAACCCATAGCCCGTCAGAGAGAACGTCCAGGAGAGACCCAAACGAAAAGCCTGGGGGCGAGCGCTCGCGCGAAGCGCGTGCGCGAGCCCCCAGTGACAGTTAGACGGAAGAGCAGGAGAAAAGGAGACGGGAGAAGGCCCACCTCACGGAGAAGGACATAAGGTCCTAAACACCCCCCCTCGAGAGAGAGAGAACGGTAGTGAAGGTCTGACATGAGGAGGAGGACATAAGGTCCTAAACTCCACGTCGAGCGAGAGAAAGGTAGCGAAGGTCCAAAATTGGGAGAGGGACATAAGGTCCCGGACGCCACGTCGAGCGAGAGAACGGCAGTTGGCGAAGGTCCAATATTGGGAGGAGGACATAAGGTCCTAAACACCACAGGGCTATTGAGAGTCTAACGGTCGGCGAAGGATTCTTTATAGGATCCTAAACCTCAAATAGGGGTAGAAAATGACAGAGAATGTTTGAGGAATGGAGAAGGACCGAAGGCCCCAAAACTCCAGGAAAGGCAAGGAATTGATTCCCCAGAACCTCCTGAGATCAAAAATGGCGGATGGCCATGCTAGTGGGGGCTATGCTAACAAGGCCAGGCGAGGCAGGCCACTAGCGGGTGCCGCTAACGATCACATTAGCATATCAATGGGGCAAGAAAACGGTGTGGGGGAGGAGAGGAGAGAGGGACAGGTGAGCAGAGAAACAGGTTCACAGGCAATTGGGAACATGTGTTTCCCATGTGTTGAAATAAAAAACCATATTGTGCTTAACCCCTGAAGCGCGCATATATACTTACACTGAGATTATGTGCAAAAACGGAGGCGAGAGGTGTGCCACACGACGGAGGGGAGAGCGTCCGTCCACCAAACTGGACGATTGACCCAATCGGTTTTGGCGTAATACTTTGCAAGGGTTGCAGAGATATGGTTGGAGAGGTCCTGACAATAGAGAGAGTCAAAAGACCGGCGATTTATTCGCGTTCAGGTCAATGGAAATTAATCCAAACAGAGAAGTGTTTTCTCTAGGTGCGCACTAGGCGAGAGCGAAAGCTATACAGGCCACGGGGCCCCGTGCATCGTAAGGGCCAATAGCGGAACTGGGGAGGCGGGTGTAAAAAACTACAACATGGAGGGCGGCGGAGGGATCGAATGATTGACGGGCGGGAGGGCCGGAAGTGACGTAGGGGGCGCTAAAACCCGGAAGTTGCTAACAGTAAAGCGGCTAGTGAGACAAACTAAGAGACAAAAACGCGGAAAATCAATCATACCGCGCAGAGTTCACCCCCTAAACGAAAGGGGGAAAAAGAACGTGACCCCTACGGGAGACGTGAGACAACGTGGAAGGGTAGAAAAAGAATTTGAAAAAACGAACGTGACAGTGCGGAGGGGAAGCAAAGATTAGTGCGGTGACGTCAGAGAGGACCTGCCGACACCGAGGGAATTCCCAGGAAAGCCGTCTAGACCAGTAAACGTCATGGGAAGGGGCTCACGAAGAAGAGAGAGAGAGAGAGAGAGAGAGAGAGAGAGAGAGGTTGAAATAAAACCGGGGAAAAAAGAGCAGATTGACAAGGAGAAGTCAAAGGAATAAGGGAAACCTTAATTACAACCATTGTGAAATGTTATCCCATTTTTCTTTTCCATAATGGGAGGGAAACATTAGCCCCACAACTCCCCCCCAGGAAAAGGGAACCCAATTGTCGTCTACCACGGGGAGGACATACATGCAATACCAAAGAGCAAATCCCTTGTAACCGTGAGAATCAGTGGTCAGTATGTGCCTACATAGATACAGAAAAAAAACCTAGATAAGGTGGAATACAGGAATAACGGACTTAACTGCTTAACTGCTAATTGACAAAATTGTAAATGTCAGATGTAAATGTAAAATGTGACTAAGCGCCGCCTAGAGGTAAGGTGCCATCATTCCATCTCACTCACCCAAGTCAAATAGTGAATCCAGAAAGTCCAGACAGGGCCACACAACAAAAACAACCACAGAGAGAAAGAGGGAAGGAGAGAGGGGAAGAAAAGAGAGAGAGGGGGAGATAGGAAGAAAGAGGAGGGAGAAAAGCCATTCGAAAACAGACCTCTTGTGACCCTTGAGGAGACGATGGGAGCCGAAATTGCTTACCAAAGGTGAACAGTCCGCGTGGATCTATACGTCACCTGGAGCGGGAATGAAATGACCAAATAGGGCCCGTATGTGCGTGCAGTTACACGTAAATTGAATCATTTTTACCCCATAACGGGGAATAGATATGCCTGTAGCGTAATGATAATAATGAAGGCCCACGTGGGGCTATAGGTGAATGTCAACAGGGGTCTAGTGAGGGTGCATGGGAAGTAAGAGGAGGAGACGACCAGAAGTTCAAAGTGAACGAATGTATTACAAAACATGAAGGATTATAACATCACAGGCACGTGACGGTCTACTGTGCGGGGAACACCATATAGCACACCCAGTAGCCTATGGTACAATGCAATAAACAGAGGGGCACCGTCAAAGGTGGGCCCCAAATGTACCTTAACATCAGGTGTGTAAACTGACAAAATAACAAATAAAGGGTCGTCACAGAGACTCATATCAGCCTGTGTAGTTCTCCCGTGTTTGTGTGTGTGTGTGTGTGTGAGAAAAGAAATCCGTCCGAAAACGGAACATATCAGTCAATGGTGGAGGGACGGAGGAGAAGCGTGCGCCCCAGGTGTCGTCAGGGCGCAAACGCCATCAGCCTCGTCCCGTTGATTTTGCAGGGACATCGTGCGTAGGAAGGGGCCACTGCGGAGTCTGACATCGGAAGGGAGGAGCCGGGCAGCGGTGGGGAGTCGTCCGGAGGGAGGTTCAGCAGATCTGCTCACCACATGGCACGTCAGCCTCGCCTCAGGGTCAGCCCAGCATCAGGGACTGCCCAGAGGGGTCAAAGGCGCAAGGGAGAAAGACCAAGAGGGTCAGAGAGAGAGAGAGAGAGAGAGAGAGAGAGAGAAGGGGAGAGAGAGAGAGAGAGAGAGAGAGAGAGAGAGAGAGAGAGAGAGAGAGAGAGAGAGAGAGAGAGAGAGAGAGAGAGAGAGAGAGAGAGAGAGAGAGAGAGAGAGAGAGAGAGAGAGAGAGAGAGAGAGAGAAAGAAAAGAGAGAGAGAGAGAGAGCGCGAGGAAGAAAGGGAAAGAGAGAGACACGCAGACATACAAATAGAGAGGCCACCAGAAAGGGGAGGGGGACAAGGGAACAGAACTGCCAGTTAAATAATAGCATTACGAAGTTACAGGCGATAGGGACAGCCCTAATGAGCGTCCCCGGGAGCTAAAATGACCAATGACTATAAGCTATTAAGTTAGACCGCGGAAGGCAGAGGCATGCGAGTTAGCCTAAATCACACACTGCGAGATAAAGAGCGATAGGCTAGCTAAGACCTGAAAAGGGAAACTCACTGTTATAAGGCGTGCCCTCTGGCGAGGCCTACAGCCTGTCAGGGCCGCTCAGACCCCGGACCGGCCCGTAGCTGGTCACGTTGAGGGAGAGCGAGGAACCGCCGTGCAGCACAACTCAGAGCCTGAAATGGTAGGAGGGAGGTAAGGGAGGGAAGGGGAAGGGGGAAAAAAGGAAAGGAACGGACACGAGTCGACCGGGGAACTACCACAAGACAGACCTACTGAGAATCGAGTCAAAACTGTCTCCGAAACCCTACCAACACCGCCCTGAGCGGTTCCCCTCGAAGCGAGGCTGGTTGGCCCATTCGTCGATGCCCCAGACCTCACCGTCGCCATGTCCCCTGAGGGGACGGCGCGACAAGGAGAACATCAGGGACAGCTCCTAGCATGGCCGGGAGACGGAAGGGGAGCCCAGACGCGTGAGACGCGTCGTGGTGGTGTGTTTTGGCCCATGATAGGAAGTACTATCTCTCCCCGAACAGAAGGCTCGACCTCAGACTAAGTGCAAGAGAGTGACCTCGAGACGGGCCGTTACCTCATACAGGTGGTGCAGCAGATAACACTCACGTTCGGGTGCAGCAAAGCGAGCCGGGACCGTGCCGACCAGCAGAGGCCCACGAGGGCAGTGACCGCGTCGGACAGGGCGCTCGGCAACGCCGCGGACCCGTGGGGGAGGGATGAAACTCCATGACGAGACAGAGCCCTCCAACAACGATCATGTACTTAGGTGAGAGTGAGAGAGAGGGGCGGGCCGGGGTCAAAGGTCAGGAGCGGCAACCAAACAGGTGAAAGTTCCCCAGGGAGAGAAAACTTTGGAGAGTTCTAGGTATAGAAATACGAGGACACCTTCAATTCCTAGCCAGCGTACAATCTACCGAATGAAGTACGCCCCATCCGTGTCCAAGGGCTCATATAAGCCCACCCGCAGGGTCACCGTTCCAGCCGCGCGGATAGGACCAAAGAGCCGAGGGCGGGAGTTGTCCCTGCACTTACGCTGCTCTATTTGGCTGTTGCCACGCTGAGCAGACCCCCGCGTGTCAACGGGCCCGCAACCCTCGACAACCCTGAAGGGCGACTACTTAGAGAAGGGGGAAGCTGTTGAATGGGAAGGAGGGCAAAGAGCCTCAGACTAAAAGGTCCGGTCGAGGGGCCCTAACAATTAACCGTATTCAAATGCATTATAATCGCTAACCCAAGTACTTTGGTCAGAGTCATATCGACGACACCAATTATTTTTATGAAGCATAACTCCAGTGGTTAAATCCTAAAAGTAGTTGTAAACTAGGTGGCCGTCAAAATGCCGACCACACACCGACCGCAACAGGCACCACGTGTGCATAGACACGTCCGTATAGACGTACATCAGCACAGTGCGTGCCATGGCAGTAGTATAAACCCATTAGAAGAGTGAGCTTAGAAGGTAACTATAAGTTGAAATATAGAGGAAAATTCTACCATAGCTATAATACAATTATACTTACAATTACAACAGCCAGCACAGGAGAGGACAGACAAGAGGAAAGGCCTAGACATCACTATCACCACGTGTCCCCGAACGGAGTAAAACTCTTGCACTGATCAAAGGGGAGACGTGCCCGGTCTCCCGCTGAGTTGCGCTGCACCCTAGACTAAGGGCGACGGTGGAGGGATGGGGCGTGAGCAGACCGCAGACCCGACGTGCCCCAGAGGGGTAAATCGTTGGCATCTCGACATGAAGCGGAACCCCTGCTCTGTAGGCTTGGGCGGGAAGGGGTATAAGTCTGAGAATCCCATCGCCCTGACAGTTTCCGAAGAAAAAGCAGGGGTCGAGGTTAAAGGCACGGGCACTGCCAGAGCCGAGGACCGCAAACACGAGGAGACAAGGAGCCAGGCCCCTCCGGGGACCCAAGGGGAACCCGGGCCTAGTATCTAACGGCCACTCACCTCCTGACACGAGGTGCAAGTGGGCACCGAGAGAGAGAGAGAGAGAGAGAGGGAGAGAGGGAGAGAGAGCGCACAAGAGAATGCTAACCAAGGTCAGGCACATGGATGCCCCATCCGTATCCACACAGACACGCCAGTGAGATAGGGAGCCCAATGATAATAATAATAATAATAATAATAATAATATTAATAGTAGCAATCCTCATGATAATACTACCATTAACCCTAACGATGACCATATTAATGATGACCACAATGAGAGCCATAATAGGAGACGCTGTCATGACGGAAGACCAGGCGGGTCCCCGAGGACAAAAGTCAAACTTCCGAACACTGCCGAAGGCAGTGTGAGGAAGAGGCACGTCTCTCACGTGACGTCCGATGGCACACATCCTATCGAAAATGGCCAAAGGTGCCGTCTTACTACTAGTCACTGTACGGAGAACTATCACACGAACAACAGCCACAACAATGGCAACAACAGTAGCAGGAGCCGCAGCAGCCGCAGCAGCAGCCGCAGCAGCAGCAGCCGAAGCGGCAGCAACAACAACAACAGCAGCAGCAGCAGCAGCAGCAGCAGCAGCAGCAGCAGCAGCCCCCACCACCACAACCACAGCAACAACAACAACAACAACAACAACAACAATGACGATGATTTGATGTGAATAAACATGGGAGGGTATATTACCAGGCTTTGCCACGGAGGCGTAGTCGTCAACCTTCCGAACACCGCCGAAGGCAGGCAGTGTGAGGAAGAGGCACGTCACACCTGGGATGTCCGATGGCCTCTGAACCTTCCATTGAAAACTGCCAGAGGTAGTGTGTGTGTGTGCGTGCGTGCGTGCGTGCGTGCGTGCGTGTGTGAATGTGTATTAGTATGTGCGTGAACCCTTCTCCTATGGAATGAGAGGGCGTGTGAGGATAATCAGAATGTGCGTGCGTGTTAGTGTACCAGTGTGTATTTTGGTGTGTGTGCGTATGTTTTTGTTTGAATGCGTGCGCGCGCGCGCGTGTGTGTGTGCGTGCGTGTGTGTGTGGATGCAGTGTGAAACAGAAGGAAGGCGAGTGTTAGAGGTGCAAGAGAGAAGAGGTTTTTAGTGCAGAGTTGTGAAAAGGGGTGGGTGGGGAACCTATTAGCGGGGGAGTCCTAAACCGAGCTGCCGGCAGTCAGAAGTTGCCGATGGGATAAGCAGCAGCGGGGTTATGGCGTGTTGTTCACAGTGGGGAGGCATGGGCCTAGCGCGTTCGACGATCAACCGGACGGGGCGACGGGAGGTCGAGATGATCGAGCCTGGTCAACATGTCCCATGCCAGCAGTCAAGGAAAAACGTGACGAAGCAAGGAGGCAGTGTGTTGACGGGACCAAAACCATTAGTCTAGGAAATTGGACCAGTGTCGGAGCATGTCCCTGGCCGTGGACGCAGACCAATGGATGTTGTCCGGTCCCGTGGAAAAGAGGCGGGCCGGGAGGAGGGGGATGATGGGAAGGTGGACTGCCAGAAAATTATTCAGGGTCATGATCGTGTCCCTCTCCCCTTGGGGCAGGTGTGGGCTGGCGTTGATCAGGGGAACCGACACAGTCGCAAAGGGGAAGGTCGCGACCGCTTCGGCGAACATGGCGCGGGCCTGTCGAACGGAGAGGTCCACGGGCGTGGACCTATTATTGAGGCCGAAGGAGAGAATCACCCGGGTGACTCGCGCGGCCGGTGTCGCAATGCCACCCAGGATGGTGATGGCGTGGCCAAATTTGGCCCCCGGGTAGCAGTCCACTTGGACCTCCTCCCGGAGTATCAGGGGCAGGCGGTGAAGGTTAGAATCGCCCATGATGACGGTGCTTCTGACCGGGTTAAGGGACCACATATGCTTGTTGTTGTTGTGGTCGTGACGGGTGTAGGCGTGGAGTGGGCGTGGATTCTGCGTGCGGGCCGACGATGTAGAGTGGAAAAAAGGAAAGTGGGTCAAGGGAGATGGAGCCGAAGGGCCACCAGGGGTCTCCCGAGAGGCCAAAGAGCGCAAGGGTGAGAATCGGGCCGTCCGAAGGACGGCCGTGGAGGTGGAAGGTCCCTCGGCCGGGGGGGCAGTGGTCATGCTGGCGCTCCCCCTGCGAAGGACAGCGTGCGATGAGGAGGAAAGAGAAGAGGAAGAGGGTGACGGAGGAGAAGAGAGAGGGGATAAGGGGAGGGAGTCACAACTGGATGCCCTATCGGCCACAGTCTCGTCCTTAAGGGCCGTCGTTAGGGAAGAAGGAGGGGCAGTGCTAAGGTCCTCGGGGACCACTTGTTCTGGCAGGCCGAGGACTCCCGCGGTAACGCAGGCGACCCTGTCCGGGGGTGGGCCCGGAGCAGACACGGTGGGCGTGGCTGCCAACGAGGCAGGGACATGGGCGGTGGCCCGGGTGGCGTCCACAATGGTCCCCGTACTGGGGCCCGGAGCAGCCAACGAGACCGTAGCTGTGGTCAAGGAAGGGCTGCGGGTGCCGGTGGTGGAGACGCTGGAGTGAGTCCCGACCTCAAGGCCCGGAGCAGTCACCGGAGCTGTGGCTGCCAACGGGGCCCGAGTCCCTCTCGGGGCGGTGGACATAGGGATACGGGGTCGGGGGATAGGGGAAACCAAGCGTAGGGCTCGGTGTGGCGATGCGGCTCGTCGTGAGCCGGGCAGAAGGGGTGGTGGATACGGTGCGGTGGGAGGGAGGGCGGAGCCCGGAGTGGGTCGAGGGGTGTCGGGGAGACGTCGGTCGGCCGAGTGCCGTTGTCTGCGTCGTTGTTGGGCCGGAGTACGCCGTTTGCCCCCACGGTGACGAAAATGCGGAGGAGTCCAAGGCGCGGGCATAAAGCCCGTCAAGTAAGGCGATGGGTGTTGTCGGGGAGCCCAGGAAGTGGGGTGGGCGACGGGAAACGTCAGGCGGGGAGGGGGGGCCTGGTAGGGTAAAGGGTAGGGAGAGCCATGTGAGTAATAGTTCCCAGGGCTCTGAAAATAGGGAACTACAGGGCGTACGGTAGGCTGTGGTGGATAGGGGGGCAGGTGTGAGTCAGGGGTCATAAGGACCCAGCGAGGAGTCTGGAGGGAATGTTGAGAGAAGAAAACGGAGGGAGGAAGAAGAGGGGGAGGAGAGGGAGAAGGAAGGGGGAGGAACGGATGGGGAGTGTTTGCGCGTTGGTTATGATGGGGGACTAACCCACGGTGCTGTATAGGAGGAGCCATGCTATAGAGGAGACGAGAGAACGAGAGAGGAGAAGGGGGGAGAGGAGGGAGGAAGACGAGACAAAGGGTTAGAGGGAAACACAAAATGGACTACACGGACGTGGGTGGTCGTGGGTGAGTGAGAAAAAAATAAAAAAAGGTGTCAGTGAGTGCGTGTCATACCTGTCCGAGTGTCTAACCTGATCTGAAAAGTTAAGAAAGAGGGGCCTGCCTGAAAGAGAAAATAACTATACCCAATCTCGGCTGTCCGCAGAGTAGAAGTCATCAGAGGGAGGAAAACTGGAAGAAGGGTTAAAAAGCAGAGGCGCATGAGCGCCATCTAGAGGCTGTGGGATAGAAGAGGTTAACAATGGAGACAAGTTCAAATTGAGCTCAGCCCAGAGAAAGATAGAGAGAGAGAGAGAGAGAGAGAGAGAGAGAGAGAGAGAACGAGAGAGGGAGAGGGACAGAGAGAGAGAGAGAGAGAGAGAGAGAGAGAAAGAGAGCAGGATGGAGTGAGGGAGAGAGAGAGGCACAGGGTGAGAGGCGTTCACCTCGTGAACAAAGAAAATTTGCAATTCAATAATGTTGGCCATCGCACTCCGGGTAGGGATTACCTGCATATCCCGACCAGAATAAACGGAGCACGCGCGACGGTCCCCGAATCGCTACCGGTTTCGTCCATTACTAGGCTAGGACTCATCAGGCGATAGCCAAATAAAAGGGGGAAACAGGTCAATGTGGCCGTCCTACGACTACAGATCAACAGAAGCGGCCTGGGTGACATGGAGAATGCAAAAAAAATTGTTCAAAGGCGCATCCCTTGCCATCCAGGCGGCCTCCAGTGGTCCACCAAAAGCGGTAATTGAGATTAAACCAAAGCTAGGGAAAAGATGTGAGGTGAGAGAGACACGAGAGAGAGAGAGAGAGAGAGAGAGAGAGAGAGAGAGAGAGGGGGGGGGGGGGGGGGGGGAAAAGAGGGAGGAAGAGAACGTCAACCCACCACTTAAACCACGTTGCATCCGGATCTGAAACTGAAGAAAAAGGGTCAATGTTAGGGTTAGAGAAGTCCTCCTGGTTGTAGGTAGGAACCGAATGAAGAGAGAAGAAAAGCAGAGAAAGAGAGAGAAAAGGAGAGAGAGAGAGAGAGAGAGAGAGAGAAAGAGAAAAAAAGGAGAGAGAGAGAGAGAGAGAGAGAGAAAGAAAGAGAAAGAGAGAGAGGGAAAAAGATGTTGGTGTGTGTACATGTATATATATATACACATACAAACAAACATGCATACATACACATACATATACAAACACACACATATATGTATATATATGTATATACACACATACATATAAATATCTAAAACGAGTTATAAACCAGAGACGCGAAAACACCGGCCGAGTAGAAACGAGTGGTAAAGGGGTAAGCCAAGGCATAATCCAAGGGAGTAAGCTAGATAGGGACCAGAACGGTCGGGTATTAGGAAGAAATAAAGAAATAAAGAACAGAGATCAAAGGTCAAGGCCAACCCAGAGGAGGCCCGGTTGGGTTTAGGCCAAAACCCAAACGGTTGTATTTAGAATGAGATACAGGTTAGAGGTCAAAAGGTCCAAACGTACCCAAAGGGGGCCCGGTTGGGTTTGGGCCAGAACCCGAACGGTTGTGTTTAGGATGAGAAAGAGGTTAGAGGTCAGAAGGTCAAACCGGACCCAGAGGAGGCCCGGTTGAGCTGAGGCCAGAACCCTAACGGTTGTGTTCAGTCAATGAGATAGAGGTTGGACGTCAAAAGGTCAAAACGGACCCAGAGAAGGCCCGGTTGGGTTTAGGCCAGAACCCGAACGGTTGTGTTTAGGATGAGATAGAGGTTAGAGGTCAGAAGGTCAAACCGGACCCAGAGGAGGCCCGGTTGGGCTCCGGCCAGAACCCTAACGGTTGTGTTTAGGATGAGATAGAGGTTAGAGGTCCAGAGGTCAAAACGGACCCGGAGAAAGCCCGGTTGGGCTTAGGCAACAACCCGAACGGTTGTGTTTTAGGATTTCGAAATAGAGGTTAAAGGTCAAAAGGGGCAAACGGCCCCAGGGGAGGCCCGATTGGGCTCAGGCACAAACCCGGACGGTCGTGTTTAGTCCGGTGAATTGGAGGTTAGAAGACAGAGGGTCCGAACAGACCCGGGGGGGGCCCGGTTGGGCTTAGGTGAGAATGTTCAAGTTTTAGGATAGGATAAAGGTCTTTTCTAGAGGTCAAAAGGATCCCAGTCTAGACTCCAGAGGAAGGAAGGTTAAAGGGCGGTGGCGCGCGCGTGTCTATGTGTGCGTTCTCGCCTACGTGTGCATATGTCAAGAGTAGGAGAGCGACAGTTCAGAACAGAAGGGAGTAGAGAGAGCACGTACATCTGGAGACCACGAGCCGTCATCAAAGACCAACAGCACCTGGTGGAAAAAGAAGCAGAAACAGAGAGACAGCGTCAGAACACAATCGACCAACCCAAAACCCCGACAACCGGTCAGCAGAAAACATGAGAGAAGGGAAACCCATAGCCCGTCAGAGAGAACGTCCAGGAGAGACCCAAACGAAAAGCCTGGGGGCGAGCGCTCGCGCGAAGCGCGTGCGCGAGCCCCCAGTGACAGTTAGACGGAAGAGCAGGAGAAAAGGAGACGGGAGAAGGCCCACCTCACGGAGAAGGACATAAGGTCCTAAACACCCCCCCTCGAGAGAGAGAGAACGGTAGTGAAGGTCTGACATGAGGAGGAGGACATAAGGTCCTAAACTCCACGTCGAGCGAGAGAAAGGTAGCGAAGGTCCAAAATTGGGAGAGGGACATAAGGTCCCGGACGCCACGTCGAGCGAGAGAACGGCAGTTGGCGAAGGTCCAATATTGGGAGGAGGACATAAGGTCCTAAACACCACAGGGCTATTGAGAGTCTAACGGTCGGCGAAGGATTCTTTATAGGATCCTAAACCTCAAATAGGGGTAGAAAATGACAGAGAATGTTTGAGGAATGGAGAAGGACCGAAGGCCCCAAAACTCCAGGAAAGGCAAGGAATTGATTCCCCAGAACCTCCTGAGATCAAAAATGGCGGATGGCCATGCTAGTGGGGGCTATGCTAACAAGGCCAGGCGAGGCAGGCCACTAGCGGGTGCCGCTAACGATCACATTAGCATATCAATGGGGCAAGAAAACGGTGTGGGGGAGGAGAGGAGAGAGGGACAGGTGAGCAGAGAAACAGGTTCACAGGCAATTGGGAACATGTGTTTCCCATGTGTTGAAATAAAAAACCATATTGTGCTTAACCCCTGAAGCGCGCATATATACTTACACTGAGATTATGTGCAAAAACGGAGGCGAGAGGTGTGCCACACGACGGAGGGGAGAGCGTCCGTCCACCAAACTGGACGATTGACCCAATCGGTTTTGGCGTAATACTTTGCAAGGGTTGCAGAGATATGGTTGGAGAGGTCCTGACAATAGAGAGAGTCAAAAGACCGGCGATTTATTCGCGTTCAGGTCAATGGAAATTAATCCAAACAGAGAAGTGTTTTCTCTAGGTGCGCACTAGGCGAGAGCGAAAGCTATACAGGCCACGGGGCCCCGTGCATCGTAAGGGCCAATAGCGGAACTGGGGAGGCGGGTGTAAAAAACTACAACATGGAGGGCGGCGGAGGGATCGAATGATTGACGGGCGGGAGGGCCGGAAGTGACGTAGGGGGCGCTAAAACCCGGAAGTTGCTAACAGTAAAGCGGCTAGTGAGACAAACTAAGAGACAAAAACGCGGAAAATCAATCATACCGCGCAGAGTTCACCCCCTAAACGAAAGGGGGAAAAAGAACGTGACCCCTACGGGAGACGTGAGACAACGTGGAAGGGTAGAAAAAGAATTTGAAAAAACGAACGTGACAGTGCGGAGGGGAAGCAAAGATTAGTGCGGTGACGTCAGAGAGGACCTGCCGACACCGAGGGAATTCCCAGGAAAGCCGTCTAGACCAGTAAACGTCATGGGAAGGGGCTCACGAAGAAGAGAGAGAGAGAGAGAGAGAGAGAGAGAGAGAGAGAGGTTGAAATAAAACCGGGGAAAAAAGAGCAGATTGACAAGGAGAAGTCAAAGGAATAAGGGAAACCTTAATTACAACCATTGTGAAATGTTATCCCATTTTTCTTTTCCATAATGGGAGGGAAACATTAGCCCCACAACTCCCCCCCAGGAAAAGGGAACCCAATTGTCGTCTACCACGGGGAGGACATACATGCAATACCAAAGAGCAAATCCCTTGTAACCGTGAGAATCAGTGGTCAGTATGTGCCTACATAGATACAGAAAAAAAACCTAGATAAGGTGGAATACAGGAATAACGGACTTAACTGCTTAACTGCTAATTGACAAAATTGTAAATGTCAGATGTAAATGTAAAATGTGACTAAGCGCCGCCTAGAGGTAAGGTGCCATCATTCCATCTCACTCACCCAAGTCAAATAGTGAATCCAGAAAGTCCAGACAGGGCCACACAACAAAAACAACCACAGAGAGAAAGAGGGAAGGAGAGAGGGGAAGAAAAAGAGAGAGGGGGAGATAGGAAGAAAGAGGAGGGAGAAAAGCCATTCGAAAACAGACCTCTTGTGACCCTTGAGGAGACGATGGGAGCCGAAATTGCTTACCAAAGGTGAACAGTCCGCGTGGATCTATACGTCACCTGGAGCGGGAATGAAATGACCAAATAGGGCCCGTATGTGCGTGCAGTTACACGTAAATTGAATCATTTTTACCCCATAACGGGGAATAGATATGCCTGTAGCGTAATGATAATAATGAAGGCCCACGTGGGGCTATAGGTGAATGTCAACAGGGGTCTAGTGAGGGTGCATGGGAAGTAAGAGGAGGAGACGACCAGAAGTTCAAAGTGAACGAATGTATTACAAAACATGAAGGATTATAACATCACAGGCACGTGACGGTCTACTGTGCGGGGAACACCATATAGCACACCCAGTAGCCTATGGTACAATGCAATAAACAGAGGGGCACCGTCAAAGGTGGGCCCCAAATGTACCTTAACATCAGGTGTGTAAACTGACAAAATAACAAATAAAGGGTCGTCACAGAGACTCATATCAGCCTGTGTAGTTCTCCCGTGTTTGTGTGTGTGTGTGTGTGTGAGAAAAGAAATCCGTCCGAAAACGGAACATATCAGTCAATGGTGGAGGGACGGAGGAGAAGCGTGCGCCCCAGGTGTCGTCAGGGCGCAAACGCCATCAGCCTCGTCCCGTTGATTTTGCAGGGACATCGTGCGTAGGAAGGGGCCACTGCGGAGTCTGACATCGGAAGGGAGGAGCCGGGCAGCGGTGGGGAGTCGTCCGGAGGGAGGTTCAGCAGATCTGCTCACCACATGGCACGTCAGCCTCGCCTCAGGGTCAGCCCAGCATCAGGGACTGCCCAGAGGGGTCAAAGGCGCAAGGGAGAAAGACCAAGAGGGTCAGAGAGAGAGAGAGAGAGAGAGAGAGAGAGAGGGGAGAGAGAGAGAGAGAGAGAGAAAGAGAGAGAGAGAGAGAGAGAGAGAGAGAGAGAGAGGAAGAGAGAGAGAGAGAGAGAGAGAGAGAAAGAGAGAGAGAGAGAGAGAGAGAGAGAAAGAGAGAGAGAGAGAGAGAGAGAAAGAAAAAGAGAGAGAGAGAGAGAGCGCGAGGAAGAAAGGGAAAGAGAGAGACACGCAGACATACAAATAGAGAGGCCACCAGAAAGGGGAGGGGGACAAGGGAACAGAACTGCCAGTTAAATAATAGCATTACGAAGTTACAGGCGATAGGGACAGCCCTAATGAGCGTCCCCGGGAGCTAAAATGACCAATGACTATAAGCTATTAAGTTAGACCGCGGAAGGCAGAGGCATGCGAGTTAGCCTAAATCACACACTGCGAGATAAAGAGCGATAGGCTAGCTAAGACCTGAAAAGGGAAACTCACTGTTATAAGGCGTGCCCTCTGGCGAGGCCTACAGCCTGTCAGGGCCGCTCAGACCCCGGACCGGCCCGTAGCTGGTCACGTTGAGGGAGAGCGAGGAACCGCCGTGCAGCACAACTCAGAGCCTGAAATGGTAGGAGGGAGGTAAGGGAGGGAAGGGGAAGGGGGAAAAAAGGAAAGGAACGGACACGAGTCGACCGGGGAACTACCACAAGACAGACCTACTGAGAATCGAGTCAAAACTGTCTCCGAAACCCTACCAACACCGCCCTGAGCGGTTCCCCTCGAAGCGAGGCTGGTTGGCCCATTCGTCGATGCCCCAGACCTCACCGTCGCCATGTCCCCTGAGGGGACGGCGCGACAAGGAGAACATCAGGGACAGCTCCTAGCATGGCCGGGAGACGGAAGGGGAGCCCAGACGCGTGAGACGCGTCGTGGTGGTGTGTTTTGGCCCATGATAGGAAGTACTATCTCTCCCCGAACAGAAGGCTCGACCTCAGACTAAGTGCAAGAGAGTGACCTCGAGACGGGCCGTTACCTCATACAGGTGGTGCAGCAGATAACACTCACGTTCGGGTGCAGCAAAGCGAGCCGGGACCGTGCCGACCAGCAGAGGCCCACGAGGGCAGTGACCGCGTCGGACAGGGCGCTCGGCAACGCCGCGGACCCGTGGGGGAGGGATGAAACTCCATGACGAGACAGAGCCCTCCAACAACGATCATGTACTTAGGTGAGAGTGAGAGAGAGGGGCGGGCCGGGGTCAAAGGTCAGGAGCGGCAACCAAACAGGTGAAAGTTCCCCAGGGAGAGAAAACTTTGGAGAGTTCTAGGTATAGAAATACGAGGACACCTTCAATTCCTAGCCAGCGTACAATCTACCGAATGAAGTACGCCCCATCCGTGTCCAAGGGCTCATATAAGCCCACCCGCAGGGTCACCGTTCCAGCCGCGCGGATAGGACCAAAGAGCCGAGGGCGGGAGTTGTCCCTGCACTTACGCTGCTCTATTTGGCTGTTGCCACGCTGAGCAGACCCCCGCGTGTCAACGGGCCCGCAACCCTCGACAACCCTGAAGGGCGACTACTTAGAGAAGGGGGAAGCTGTTGAATGGGAAGGAGGGCAAAGAGCCTCAGACTAAAAGGTCCGGTCGAGGGGCCCTAACAATTAACCGTATTCAAATGCATTATAATCGCTAACCCAAGTACTTTGGTCAGAGTCATATCGACGACACCAATTATTTTTATGAAGCATAACTCCAGTGGTTAAATCCTAAAAGTAGTTGTAAACTAGGTGGCCGTCAAAATGCCGACCACACACCGACCGCAACAGGCACCACGTGTGCATAGACACGTCCGTATAGACGTACATCAGCACAGTGCGTGCCATGGCAGTAGTATAAACCCATTAGAAGAGTGAGCTTAGAAGGTAACTATAAGTTGAAATATAGAGGAAAATTCTACCATAGCTATAATACAATTATACTTACAATTACAACAGCCAGCACAGGAGAGGACAGACAAGAGGAAAGGCCTAGACATCACTATCACCACGTGTCCCCGAACGGAGTAAAACTCTTGCACTGATCAAAGGGGAGACGTGCCCGGTCTCCCGCTGAGTTGCGCTGCACCCTAGACTAAGGGCGACGGTGGAGGGATGGGGCGTGAGCAGACCGCAGACCCGACGTGCCCCAGAGGGGTAAATCGTTGGCATCTCGACATGAAGCGGAACCCCTGCTCTGTAGGCTTGGGCGGGAAGGGGTATAAGTCTGAGAATCCCATCGCCCTGACAGTTTCCGAAGAAAAAGCAGGGGTCGAGGTTAAAGGCACGGGCACTGCCAGAGCCGAGGACCGCAAACACGAGGAGACAAGGAGCCAGGCCCCTCCGGGGACCCAAGGGGAACCCGGGCCTAGTATCTAACGGCCACTCACCTCCTGACACGAGGTGCAAGTGGGCACCGAGAGAGAGAGAGAGAGAGAGAGGGAGAGAGGGAGAGAGAGCGCACAAGAGAATGCTAACCAAGGTCAGGCACATGGATGCCCCATCCGTATCCACACAGACACGCCAGTGAGATAGGGAGCCCAATGATAATAATAATAATAATAATAATAATAATATTAATAGTAGCAATCCTCATGATAATACTACCATTAACCCTAACGATGACCATATTAATGATGACCACAATGAGAGCCATAATAGGAGACGCTGTCATGACGGAAGACCAGGCGGGTCCCCGAGGACAAAAGTCAAACTTCCGAACACTGCCGAAGGCAGTGTGAGGAAGAGGCACGTCTCTCACGTGACGTCCGATGGCACACATCCTATCGAAAATGGCCAAAGGTACCGTCTTACTACTAGTCACTGTACGGAGAACTATCACACGAACAACAGCCACAACAATGGCAACAACAGTAGCAGGAGCCGCAGCAGCCGCAGCAGCAGCCGCAGCAGCAGCAGCCGAAGCGGCAGCAACAACAACAACAGCAGCAGCAGCAGCAGCAGCAGCAGCAGCAGCAGCAGCAGCCCCCACCACCACAACCACAGCAACAACAACAACAACAACAACAACAACAATGACGATGATTTGATGTGAATAAACATGGGAGGGTATATTACCAGGCTTTGCCACGGAGGCGTAGTCGTCAACCTTCCGAACACCGCCGAAGGCAGGCAGTGTGAGGAAGAGGCACGTCACACCTGGGATGTCCGATGGCCTCTGAACCTTCCATTGAAAACTGCCAGAGGTAGTGTGTGTGTGTGCGTGCGTGCGTGCGTGCGTGCGTGCGTGTGTGAATGTGTATTAGTATGTGCGTGAACCCTTCTCCTATGGAATGAGAGGGCGTGTGAGGATAATCAGAATGTGCGTGCGTGTTAGTGTACCAGTGTGTATTTTGGTGTGTGTGCGTATGTTTTTGTTTGAATGCGTGCGCGCGCGCGCGTGTGTGTGTGCGTGCGTGTGTGTGTGGATGCAGTGTGAAACAGAAGGAAGGCGAGTGTTAGAGGTGCAAGAGAGAAGAGGTTTTTAGTGCAGAGTTGTGAAAAGGGGTGGGTGGGGAACCTATTAGCGGGGGAGTCCTAAACCGAGCTGCCGGCAGTCAGAAGTTGCCGATGGGATAAGCAGCAGCGGGGTTATGGCGTGTTGTTCACAGTGGGGAGGCATGGGCCTAGCGCGTTCGACGATCAACCGGACGGGGCGACGGGAGGTCGAGATGATCGAGCCTGGTCAACATGTCCCATGCCAGCAGTCAAGGAAAAACGTGACGAAGCAAGGAGGCAGTGTGTTGACGGGACCAAAACCATTAGTCTAGGAAATTGGACCAGTGTCGGAGCATGTCCCTGGCCGTGGACGCAGACCAATGGATGTTGTCCGGTCCCGTGGAAAAGAGGCGGGCCGGGAGGAGGGGGATGATGGGAAGGTGGACTGCCAGAAAATTATTCAGGGTCATGATCGTGTCCCTCTCCCCTTGGGGCAGGTGTGGGCTGGCGTTGATCAGGGGAACCGACACAGTCGCAAAGGGGAAGGTCGCGACCGCTTCGGCGAACATGGCGCGGGCCTGTCGAACGGAGAGGTCCACGGGCGTGGACCTATTATTGAGGCCGAAGGAGAGAATCACCCGGGTGACTCGCGCGGCCGGTGTCGCAATGCCACCCAGGATGGTGATGGCGTGGCCAAATTTGGCCCCCGGGTAGCAGTCCACTTGGACCTCCTCCCGGAGTATCAGGGGCAGGCGGTGAAGGTTAGAATCGCCCATGATGACGGTGCTTCTGACCGGGTTAAGGGACCACATATGCTTGTTGTTGTTGTGGTCGTGACGGGTGTAGGCGTGGAGTGGGCGTGGATTCTGCGTGCGGGCCGACGATGTAGAGTGGAAAAAAGGAAAGTGGGTCAAGGGAGATGGAGCCGAAGGGCCACCAGGGGTCTCCCGAGAGGCCAAAGAGCGCAAGGGTGAGAATCGGGCCGTCCGAAGGACGGCCGTGGAGGTGGAAGGTCCCTCGGCCGGGGGGGCAGTGGTCATGCTGGCGCTCCCCCTGCGAAGGACAGCGTGCGATGAGGAGGAAAGAGAAGAGGAAGAGGGTGACGGAGGAGAAGAGAGAGGGGATAAGGGGAGGGAGTCACAACTGGATGCCCTATCGGCCACAGTCTCGTCCTTAAGGGCCGTCGTTAGGGAAGAAGGAGGGGCAGTGCTAAGGTCCTCGGGGACCACTTGTTCTGGCAGGCCGAGGACTCCCGCGGTAACGCAGGCGACCCTGTCCGGGGGTGGGCCCGGAGCAGACACGGTGGGCGTGGCTGCCAACGAGGCAGGGACATGGGCGGTGGCCCGGGTGGCGTCCACAATGGTCCCCGTACTGGGGCCCGGAGCAGCCAACGAGACCGTAGCTGTGGTCAAGGAAGGGCTGCGGGTGCCGGTGGTGGAGACGCTGGAGTGAGTCCCGACCTCAAGGCCCGGAGCAGTCACCGGAGCTGTGGCTGCCAACGGGGCCCGAGTCCCTCTCGGGGCGGTGGACATAGGGATACGGGGTCGGGGGATAGGGGAAACCAAGCGTAGGGCTCGGTGTGGCGATGCGGCTCGTCGTGAGCCGGGCAGAAGGGGTGGTGGATACGGTGCGGTGGGAGGGAGGGCGGAGCCCGGAGTGGGTCGAGGGGTGTCGGGGAGACGTCGGTCGGCCGAGTGCCGTTGTCTGCGTCGTTGTTGGGCCGGAGTACGCCGTTTGCCCCCACGGTGACGAAAATGCGGAGGAGTCCAAGGCGCGGGCATAAAGCCCGTCAAGTAAGGCGATGGGTGTTGTCGGGGAGCCCAGGAAGTGGGGTGGGCGACGGGAAACGTCAGGCGGGGAGGGGGGGCCTGGTAGGGTAAAGGGTAGGGAGAGCCATGTGAGTAATAGTTCCCAGGGCTCTGAAAATAGGGAACTACAGGGCGTACGGTAGGCTGTGGTGGATAGGGGGGCAGGTGTGAGTCAGGGGTCATAAGGACCCAGCGAGGAGTCTGGAGGGAATGTTGAGAGAAGAAAACGGAGGGAGGAAGAAGAGGGGGAGGAGAGGGAGAAGGAAGGGGGAGGAACGGATGGGGAGTGTTTGCGCGTTGGTTATGATGGGGGACTAACCCACGGTGCTGTATAGGAGGAGCCATGCTATAGAGGAGACGAGAGAACGAGAGAGGAGAAGGGGGGAGAGGAGGGAGGAAGACGAGACAAAGGGTTAGAGGGAAACACAAAATGGACTACACGGACGTGGGTGGTCGTGGGTGAGTGAGAAAAAAATAAAAAAAGGTGTCAGTGAGTGCGTGTCATACCTGTCCGAGTGTCTAACCTGATCTGAAAAGTTAAGAAAGAGGGGCCTGCCTGAAAGAGAAAATAACTATACCCAATCTCGGCTGTCCGCAGAGTAGAAGTCATCAGAGGGAGGAAAACTGGAAGAAGGGTTAAAAAGCAGAGGCGCATGAGCGCCATCTAGAGGCTGTGGGATAGAAGAGGTTAACAATGGAGACAAGTTCAAATTGAGCTCAGCCCAGAGAAAGATAGAGAGAGAGAGAGAGAGAGAGAGAGAGAGAGAGAGAGAACGAGAGAGGGAGAGGGACAGAGAGAGAGAGAGAGAGAGAGAGAGAGAGAAAGAGAGCAGGATGGAGTGAGGGAGAGAGAGAGGCACAGGGTGAGAGGCGTTCACCTCGTGAACAAAGAAAATTTGCAATTCAATAATGTTGGCCATCGCACTCCGGGTAGGGATTACCTGCATATCCCGACCAGAATAAACGGAGCACGCGCGACGGTCCCCGAATCGCTACCGGTTTCGTCCATTACTAGGCTAGGACTCATCAGGCGATAGCCAAATAAAAGGGGGAAACAGGTCAATGTGGCCGTCCTACGACTACAGATCAACAGAAGCGGCCTGGGTGACATGGAGAATGCAAAAAAAATTGTTCAAAGGCGCATCCCTTGCCATCCAGGCGGCCTCCAGTGGTCCACCAAAAGCGGTAATTGAGATTAAACCAAAGCTAGGGAAAAGATGTGAGGTGAGAGAGACACGAGAGAGAGAGAGAGAGAGAGAGAGAGAGAGAGAGAGAGAGAGGGGGGGGGGGGGGGGGGGGGGGGGAAAAGAGGGAGGAAGAGAACGTCAACCCACCACTTAAACCACGTTGCATCCGGATCTGAAACTGAAGAAAAAGGGTCAATGTTAGGGTTAGAGAAGTCCTCCTGGTTGTAGGTAGGAACCGAATGAAGAGAGAAGAAAAGCAGAGAAAGAGAGAGAAAAGGAGAGAGAGAGAGAGAGAGAGAGAGAGAAAGAGAAAAAAAGGAGAGAGAGAGAGAGAGAGAGAGAGAAAGAAAGAGAAAGAGAGAGAGGGAAAAAGATGTTGGTGTGTGTACATGTATATATATATACACATACAAACAAACATGCATACATACACATACATATACAAACACACACATATATGTATATATATGTATATACACACATACATATAAATATCTAAAACGAGTTATAAACCAGAGACGCGAAAACACCGGCCGAGTAGAAACGAGTGGTAAAGGGGTAAGCCAAGGCATAATCCAAGGGAGTAAGCTAGATAGGGACCAGAACGGTCGGGTATTAGGAAGAAATAAAGAAATAAAGAACAGAGATCAAAGGTCAAGGCCAACCCAGAGGAGGCCCGGTTGGGTTTAGGCCAAAACCCAAACGGTTGTATTTAGAATGAGATACAGGTTAGAGGTCAAAAGGTCCAAACGTACCCAAAGGGGGCCCGGTTGGGTTTGGGCCAGAACCCGAACGGTTGTGTTTAGGATGAGAAAGAGGTTAGAGGTCAGAAGGTCAAACCGGACCCAGAGGAGGCCCGGTTGAGCTGAGGCCAGAACCCTAACGGTTGTGTTCAGTCAATGAGATAGAGGTTGGACGTCAAAAGGTCAAAACGGACCCAGAGAAGGCCCGGTTGGGTTTAGGCCAGAACCCGAACGGTTGTGTTTAGGATGAGATAGAGGTTAGAGGTCAGAAGGTCAAACCGGACCCAGAGGAGGCCCGGTTGGGCTCCGGCCAGAACCCTAACGGTTGTGTTTAGGATGAGATAGAGGTTAGAGGTCCAGAGGTCAAAACGGACCCGGAGAAAGCCCGGTTGGGCTTAGGCAACAACCCGAACGGTTGTGTTTTAGGATTTCGAAATAGAGGTTAAAGGTCAAAAGGGGCAAACGGCCCCAGGGGAGGCCCGATTGGGCTCAGGCACAAACCCGGACGGTCGTGTTTAGTCCGGTGAATTGGAGGTTAGAAGACAGAGGGTCCGAACAGACCCGGGGGGGGCCCGGTTGGGCTTAGGTGAGAATGTTCAAGTTTTAGGATAGGATAAAGGTCTTTTCTAGAGGTCAAAAGGATCCCAGTCTAGACTCCAGAGGAAGGAAGGTTAAAGGGCGGTGGCGCGCGCGTGTCTATGTGTGCGTTCTCGCCTACGTGTGCATATGTCAAGAGTAGGAGAGCGACAGTTCAGAACAGAAGGGAGTAGAGAGAGCACGTACATCTGGAGACCACGAGCCGTCATCAAAGACCAACAGCACCTGGTGGAAAAAGAAGCAGAAACAGAGAGACAGCGTCAGAACACAATCGACCAACCCAAAACCCCGACAACCGGTCAGCAGAAAACATGAGAGAAGGGAAACCCATAGCCCGTCAGAGAGAACGTCCAGGAGAGACCCAAACGAAAAGCCTGGGGGCGAGCGCTCGCGCGAAGCGCGTGCGCGAGCCCCCAGTGACAGTTAGACGGAAGAGCAGGAGAAAAGGAGACGGGAGAAGGCCCACCTCACGGAGAAGGACATAAGGTCCTAAACACCCCCCCTCGAGAGAGAGAGAACGGTAGTGAAGGTCTGACATGAGGAGGAGGACATAAGGTCCTAAACTCCACGTCGAGCGAGAGAAAGGTAGCGAAGGTCCAAAATTGGGAGAGGGACATAAGGTCCCGGACGCCACGTCGAGCGAGAGAACGGCAGTTGGCGAAGGTCCAATATTGGGAGGAGGACATAAGGTCCTAAACACCACAGGGCTATTGAGAGTCTAACGGTCGGCGAAGGATTCTTTATAGGATCCTAAACCTCAAATAGGGGTAGAAAATGACAGAGAATGTTTGAGGAATGGAGAAGGACCGAAGGCCCCAAAACTCCAGGAAAGGCAAGGAATTGATTCCCCAGAACCTCCTGAGATCAAAAATGGCGGATGGCCATGCTAGTGGGGGCTATGCTAACAAGGCCAGGCGAGGCAGGCCACTAGCGGGTGCCGCTAACGATCACATTAGCATATCAATGGGGCAAGAAAACGGTGTGGGGGAGGAGAGGAGAGAGGGACAGGTGAGCAGAGAAACAGGTTCACAGGCAATTGGGAACATGTGTTTCCCATGTGTTGAAATAAAAAACCATATTGTGCTTAACCCCTGAAGCGCGCATATATACTTACACTGAGATTATGTGCAAAAACGGAGGCGAGAGGTGTGCCACACGACGGAGGGGAGAGCGTCCGTCCACCAAACTGGACGATTGACCCAATCGGTTTTGGCGTAATACTTTGCAAGGGTTGCAGAGATATGGTTGGAGAGGTCCTGACAATAGAGAGAGTCAAAAGACCGGCGATTTATTCGCGTTCAGGTCAATGGAAATTAATCCAAACAGAGAAGTGTTTTCTCTAGGTGCGCACTAGGCGAGAGCGAAAGCTATACAGGCCACGGGGCCCCGTGCATCGTAAGGGCCAATAGCGGAACTGGGGAGGCGGGTGTAAAAAACTACAACATGGAGGGCGGCGGAGGGATCGAATGATTGACGGGCGGGAGGGCCGGAAGTGACGTAGGGGGCGCTAAAACCCGGAAGTTGCTAACAGTAAAGCGGCTAGTGAGACAAACTAAGAGACAAAAACGCGGAAAATCAATCATACCGCGCAGAGTTCACCCCCTAAACGAAAGGGGGAAAAAGAACGTGACCCCTACGGGAGACGTGAGACAACGTGGAAGGGTAGAAAAAGAATTTGAAAAAACCAACGTGACAGTGCGGAGGGGAAGCAAAGATTAGTGCGGTGACGTCAGAGAGGACCTGCCGACACCGAGGGAATTCCCAGGAAAGCCGTCTAGACCAGTAAACGTCATGGGAAGGGGCTCACGAAGAAGAGAGAGAGAGAGAGAGAGAGAGAGAGAGAGAGAGGTTGAAATAAAACCGGGGAAAAAAGAGCAGATTGACAAGGAGAAGTCAAAGGAATAAGGGAAACCTTAATTACAACCATTGTGAAATGTTATCCCATTTTTCTTTTCCATAATGGGAGGGAAACATTAGCCCCACAACTCCCCCCCAGGAAAAGGGAACCCAATTGTCGTCTACCACGGGGAGGACATACATGCAATACCAAAGAGCAAATCCCTTGTAACCGTGAGAATCAGTGGTCAGTATGTGCCTACATAGATACAGAAAAAAAACCTAGATAAGGTGGAATACAGGAATAACGGACTTAACTGCTTAACTGCTAATTGACAAAATTGTAAATGTCAGATGTAAATGTAAAATGTGACTAAGCGCCGCCTAGAGGTAAGGTGCCATCATTCCATCTCACTCACCCAAGTCAAATAGTGAATCCAGAAAGTCCAGACAGGGCCACACAACAAAAACAACCACAGAGAGAAAGAGGGAAGGAGAGAGGGGAAGAAAGAGAGAGAGGGGGAGATAGGAAGAAAGAGGAGGGAGAAAAGCCATTCGAAAACAGACCTCTTGTGACCCTTGAGGAGACGATGGGAGCCGAAATTGCTTACCAAAGGTGAACAGTCCGCGTGGATCTATACGTCACCTGGAGCGGGAATGAAATGACCAAATAGGGCCCGTATGTGCGTGCAGTTACACGTAAATTGAATCATTTTTACCCCATAACGGGGAATAGATATGCCTGTAGCGTAATGATAATAATGAAGGCCCACGTGGGGCTATAGGTGAATGTCAACAGGGGTCTAGTGAGGGTGCATGGGAAGTAAGAGGAGGAGACGACCAGAAGTTCAAAGTGAACGAATGTATTACAAAACATGAAGGATTATAACATCACAGGCACGTGACGGTCTACTGTGCGGGGAACACCATATAGCACACCCAGTAGCCTATGGTACAATGCAATAAACAGAGGGGCACCGTCAAAGGTGGGCCCCAAATGTACCTTAACATCAGGTGTGTAAACTGACAAAATAACAAATAAAGGGTCGTCACAGAGACTCATATCAGCCTGTGTAGTTCTCCCGTGTTTGTGTGTGTGTGTGTGTGTGAGAAAAGAAATCCGTCCGAAAACGGAACATATCAGTCAATGGTGGAGGGACGGAGGAGAAGCGTGCGCCCCAGGTGTCGTCAGGGCGCAAACGCCATCAGCCTCGTCCCGTTGATTTTGCAGGGACATCGTGCGTAGGAAGGGGCCACTGCGGAGTCTGACATCGGAAGGGAGGAGCCGGGCAGCGGTGGGGAGTCGTCCGGAGGGAGGTTCAGCAGATCTGCTCACCACATGGCACGTCAGCCTCGCCTCAGGGTCAGCCCAGCATCAGGGACTGCCCAGAGGGGTCAAAGGCGCAAGGGAGAAAGACCAAGAGGGTCAGAGAGAGAGAGAGAGAGAGAGAGAGAGAGAGAGAGAGAGAGAGAGAGAGAGAGAGAGAGAGAGAGAGAGAGAGAGAGAGAGAGAGAGAGAGAGAGAGAGAGAGAGAGAGAGAGAGAGAGAGAGAGAGAGAGAGAGAGAGAGAGAAGAGAGAGAGAGAGAGAGAGAGAGAAAGAAAAGAGAGAGAGAGAGAGAGCGCGAGGAAGAAAGGGAAAGAGAGAGACACGCAGACATACAAATAGAGAGGCCACCAGAAAGGGGAGGGGGACAAGGGAACAGAACTGCCAGTTAAATAATAGCATTACGAAGTTACAGGCGATAGGGACAGCCCTAATGAGCGTCCCCGGGAGCTAAAATGACCAATGACTATAAGCTATTAAGTTAGACCGCGGAAGGCAGAGGCATGCGAGTTAGCCTAAATCACACACTGCGAGATAAAGAGCGATAGGCTAGCTAAGACCTGAAAAGGGAAACTCACTGTTATAAGGCGTGCCCTCTGGCGAGGCCTACAGCCTGTCAGGGCCGCTCAGACCCCGGACCGGCCCGTAGCTGGTCACGTTGAGGGAGAGCGAGGAACCGCCGTGCAGCACAACTCAGAGCCTGAAATGGTAGGAGGGAGGTAAGGGAGGGAAGGGGAAGGGGGAAAAAAGGAAAGGAACGGACACGAGTCGACCGGGGAACTACCACAAGACAGACCTACTGAGAATCGAGTCAAAACTGTCTCCGAAACCCTACCAACACCGCCCTGAGCGGTTCCCCTCGAAGCGAGGCTGGTTGGCCCATTCGTCGATGCCCCAGACCTCACCGTCGCCATGTCCCCTGAGGGGACGGCGCGACAAGGAGAACATCAGGGACAGCTCCTAGCATGGCCGGGAGACGGAAGGGGAGCCCAGACGCGTGAGACGCGTCGTGGTGGTGTGTTTTGGCCCATGATAGGAAGTACTATCTCTCCCCGAACAGAAGGCTCGACCTCAGACTAAGTGCAAGAGAGTGACCTCGAGACGGGCCGTTACCTCATACAGGTGGTGCAGCAGATAACACTCACGTTCGGGTGCAGCAAAGCGAGCCGGGACCGTGCCGACCAGCAGAGGCCCACGAGGGCAGTGACCGCGTCGGACAGGGCGCTCGGCAACGCCGCGGACCCGTGGGGGAGGGATGAAACTCCATGACGAGACAGAGCCCTCCAACAACGATCATGTACTTAGGTGAGAGTGAGAGAGAGGGGCGGGCCGGGGTCAAAGGTCAGGAGCGGCAACCAAACAGGTGAAAGTTCCCCAGGGAGAGAAAACTTTGGAGAGTTCTAGGTATAGAAATACGAGGACACCTTCAATTCCTAGCCAGCGTACAATCTACCGAATGAAGTACGCCCCATCCGTGTCCAAGGGCTCATATAAGCCCACCCGCAGGGTCACCGTTCCAGCCGCGCGGATAGGACCAAAGAGCCGAGGGCGGGAGTTGTCCCTGCACTTACGCTGCTCTATTTGGCTGTTGCCACGCTGAGCAGACCCCCGCGTGTCAACGGGCCCGCAACCCTCGACAACCCTGAAGGGCGACTACTTAGAGAAGGGGGAAGCTGTTGAATGGGAAGGAGGGCAAAGAGCCTCAGACTAAAAGGTCCGGTCGAGGGGCCCTAACAATTAACCGTATTCAAATGCATTATAATCGCTAACCCAAGTACTTTGGTCAGAGTCATATCGACGACACCAATTATTTTTATGAAGCATAACTCCAGTGGTTAAATCCTAAAAGTAGTTGTAAACTAGGTGGCCGTCAAAATGCCGACCACACACCGACCGCAACAGGCACCACGTGTGCATAGACACGTCCGTATAGACGTACATCAGCACAGTGCGTGCCATGGCAGTAGTATAAACCCATTAGAAGAGTGAGCTTAGAAGGTAACTATAAGTTGAAATATAGAGGAAAATTCTACCATAGCTATAATACAATTATACTTACAATTACAACAGCCAGCACAGGAGAGGACAGACAAGAGGAAAGGCCTAGACATCACTATCACCACGTGTCCCCGAACGGAGTAAAACTCTTGCACTGATCAAAGGGGAGACGTGCCCGGTCTCCCGCTGAGTTGCGCTGCACCCTAGACTAAGGGCGACGGTGGAGGGATGGGGCGTGAGCAGACCGCAGACCCGACGTGCCCCAGAGGGGTAAATCGTTGGCATCTCGACATGAAGCGGAACCCCTGCTCTGTAGGCTTGGGCGGGAAGGGGTATAAGTCTGAGAATCCCATCGCCCTGACAGTTTCCGAAGAAAAAGCAGGGGTCGAGGTTAAAGGCACGGGCACTGCCAGAGCCGAGGACCGCAAACACGAGGAGACAAGGAGCCAGGCCCCTCCGGGGACCCAAGGGGAACCCGGGCCTAGTATCTAACGGCCACTCACCTCCTGACACGAGGTGCAAGTGGGCACCGAGAGAGAGAGAGAGAGAGAGAGGGAGAGAGGGAGAGAGAGCGCACAAGAGAATGCTAACCAAGGTCAGGCACATGGATGCCCCATCCGTATCCACACAGACACGCCAGTGAGATAGGGAGCCCAATGATAATAATAATAATAATAATAATAATAATATTAATAGTAGCAATCCTCATGATAATACTACCATTAACCCTAACGATGACCATATTAATGATGACCACAATGAGAGCCATAATAGGAGACGCTGTCATGACGGAAGACCAGGCGGGTCCCCGAGGACAAAAGTCAAACTTCCGAACACTGCCGAAGGCAGTGTGAGGAAGAGGCACGTCTCTCACGTGACGTCCGATGGCACACATCCTATCGAAAATGGCCAAAGGTACCGTCTTACTACTAGTCACTGTACGGAGAACTATCACACGAACAACAGCCACAACAATGGCAACAACAGTAGCAGGAGCCGCAGCAGCCGCAGCAGCAGCCGCAGCAGCAGCAGCCGAAGCGGCAGCAACAACAACAACAGCAGCAGCAGCAGCAGCAGCAGCAGCAGCAGCAGCAGCAGCCCCCACCACCACAACCACAGCAACAACAACAACAACAACAACAACAACAATGACGATGATTTGATGTGAATAAACATGGGAGGGTATATTACCAGGCTTTGCCACGGAGGCGTAGTCGTCAACCTTCCGAACACCGCCGAAGGCAGGCAGTGTGAGGAAGAGGCACGTCACACCTGGGATGTCCGATGGCCTCTGAACCTTCCATTGAAAACTGCCAGAGGTAGTGTGTGTGTGTGCGTGCGTGCGTGCGTGCGTGCGTGCGTGTGTGAATGTGTATTAGTATGTGCGTGAACCCTTCTCCTATGGAATGAGAGGGCGTGTGAGGATAATCAGAATGTGCGTGCGTGTTAGTGTACCAGTGTGTATTTTGGTGTGTGTGCGTATGTTTTTGTTTGAATGCGTGCGCGCGCGCGCGTGTGTGTGTGCGTGCGTGTGTGTGTGGATGCAGTGTGAAACAGAAGGAAGGCGAGTGTTAGAGGTGCAAGAGAGAAGAGGTTTTTAGTGCAGAGTTGTGAAAAGGGGTGGGTGGGGAACCTATTAGCGGGGGAGTCCTAAACCGAGCTGCCGGCAGTCAGAAGTTGCCGATGGGATAAGCAGCAGCGGGGTTATGGCGTGTTGTTCACAGTGGGGAGGCATGGGCCTAGCGCGTTCGACGATCAACCGGACGGGGCGACGGGAGGTCGAGATGATCGAGCCTGGTCAACATGTCCCATGCCAGCAGTCAAGGAAAAACGTGACGAAGCAAGGAGGCAGTGTGTTGACGGGACCAAAACCATTAGTCTAGGAAATTGGACCAGTGTCGGAGCATGTCCCTGGCCGTGGACGCAGACCAATGGATGTTGTCCGGTCCCGTGGAAAAGAGGCGGGCCGGGAGGAGGGGGATGATGGGAAGGTGGACTGCCAGAAAATTATTCAGGGTCATGATCGTGTCCCTCTCCCCTTGGGGCAGGTGTGGGCTGGCGTTGATCAGGGGAACCGACACAGTCGCAAAGGGGAAGGTCGCGACCGCTTCGGCGAACATGGCGCGGGCCTGTCGAACGGAGAGGTCCACGGGCGTGGACCTATTATTGAGGCCGAAGGAGAGAATCACCCGGGTGACTCGCGCGGCCGGTGTCGCAATGCCACCCAGGATGGTGATGGCGTGGCAAAATTTGGCCCCCGGGTAGCAGTCCACTTGGACCTCCTCCCGGAGTATCAGGGGCAGGCGGTGAAGGTTAGAATCGCCCATGATGACGGTGCTTCTGACCGGGTTAAGGGACCACATATGCTTGTTGTTGTTGTGGTCGTGACGGGTGTAGGCGTAGAGTGGGCGTGGATTCTGCGTGCGGGCCGACGATGTAGAGTGGAAAAAAGGAAAGTGGGTCAAGGGAGATGGAGCCGAAGGGCCACCAGGGGTCTCCCGAGAGGCCAAAGAGCGCAAGGGTGAGAATCGGGCCGTCCGAAGGACGGCCGTGGAGGTGGAAGGTCCCTCGGCCGGGGGGGCAGTGGTCATGCTGGCGCTCCCCCTGCGAAGGACAGCGTGCGATGAGGAGGAAAGAGAAGAGGAAGAGGGTGACGGAGGAGAAGAGAGAGGGGATAAGGGGAGGGAGTCACAACTGGATGCCCTATCGGCCACAGTCTCGTCCTTAAGGGCCGTCGTTAGGGAAGAAGGAGGGGCAGTGCTAAGGTCCTCGGGGACCACTAGTTCTGGCAGGCCGAGGACTCCCGCGGTAACGCAGGCGACCCTGTCCGGGGGTGGGCCCGGAGCAGACACGGTGGGCGTGGCTGCCAACGAGGCAGGGACATGGGCGGTGGCCCGGGTGGCGTCCACAATGGTCCCCGTACTGGGGCCCGGAGCAGCCAACGAGACCGTAGCTGTGGTCAAGGAAGGGCTGCGGGTGCCGGTGGTGGAGACGCTGGAGTGAGTCCCGACCTCAAGGCCCGGAGCAGTCACCGGAGCTGTGGCTGCCAACGGGGCCCGAGTCCCTCTCGGGGCGGTGGACATAGGGATACGGGGTCGGGGGATAGGGGAAACCAAGCGTAGGGCTCGGTGTGGCGATGCGGCTCGTCGTGAGCCGGGCAGAAGGGGTGGTGGATACGGTGCGGTGGGAGGGAGGGCGGAGCCCGGAGTGGGTCGAGGGGTGTCGGGGAGACGTCGGTCGGCCGAGTGCCGTTGTCTGCGTCGTTGTTGGGCCGGAGTACGCCGTTTGCCCCCACGGTGACGAAAATGCGGAGGAGTCCAAGGCGCGGGCATAAAGCCCGTCAAGTAAGGCGATGGGTGTTGTCGGGGAGCCCAGGAAGTGGGGTGGGCGACGGGAAACGTCAGGCGGGGAGGGGGGGCCTGGTAGGGTAAAGGGTAGGGAGAGCCATGTGAGTAATAGTTCCCAGGGCTCTGAAAATAGGGAACTACAGGGCGTACGGTAGGCTGTGGTGGATAGGGGGGCAGGTGTGAGTCAGGGGTCATAAGGACCCAGCGAGGAGTCTGGAGGGAATGTTGAGAGAAGAAAACGGAGGGAGGAAGAAGAGGGGGAGGAGAGGGAGAAGGAAGGGGGAGGAACGGATGGGGAGTGTTTGCGCGTTGGTTATGATGGGGGACTAACCCACGGTGCTGTATAGGAGGAGCCATGCTATAGAGGAGACGAGAGAACGAGAGAGGAGAAGGGAGGAGAGGAGGGAGGAAGACGAGACAAAGGGTTAGAGGGAAACACAAAATGGACTACACGGACGTGGGTGGTCGTGGGTGAGTGAGAAAAAAAATTAAAAAAAGGGGGTGTCAGTGAGTGCGTGTCATACCTGGCCGAGTGTCTAACCTGATCTGAAAAGCTAAGAAAGAGGGGCCTACCTGAAAGAGAAAATAACTATACCCAATCTCGGCTGTCCGCAGAGTAGAAGTCATCAGAGGGAGGAAAACTGGAAGAAGGGTTAAAAAGCAGAGGCGCATGAGCGCCATCTAGAGGCTGTGGGATAGAAGCGGTTAACAATGGAGACAAGTTCAAATTGAGCTCAGCCCAGAGAGAGATAGAGAGAGAGAGAGAGAGAGAGAGAGAGAGAGAGAGAGAGAGAGAGAGAACGAGAGAGGGAGAGGGACAGAGAGAGAGAGAGAGAGAGAAAGAGAGAGAGAGAGAGAGCAGGATGGAGTGAGGGAGAGAGAGAGGCACAGGGTGAGAGGCGTTCACCTCGTGAACAAAGAAAATTTGCAATTCAATAATGTTGGCCATCGCACTCCGGGTAGGGATTACCTGCATATCCCGACCAGAATAAACGGAGCACGCGCGACGGTCCCCGAATCGCTACCGGTTTCGTCCATTACTAGGCTAGGACTCATCAGGCGATAGCCAAATAAAAGGGGGAAACAGGTCAATGTGGCCGTCCTACGACTACAGATCAACAGAAGCGGCCTGGGTGACATGGAGAATGCAAAAAAAATTGTTCAAAGGCGCATCCCTTGCCATCCAGGCGGCCTCCAGTGGTCCACCAAAAGCGGTAATTGAGATTAAACCAAAGCTAGGGAAAAGATGTGAGGTGAGAGAGACACGAGAGAGAGAGAGAGAGAGAGAGAGAGAGAGAGAGAGGAGGGGGGGGGGGGGGGGAAAGAGGGAGGAAGAGAACGTCAACCCACCACTTAAACCACGTTGCATCCGGATCTGAAACTGAAGAAAAAGGGTCAATGTTAGGGTTAGAGAAGTCCTCCTGGTTGTAGGTAGGAACCGAATGAAGAGAGAAGAAAAGCAGAGAAAGAGAGAGAAAAGGAGAGAGAGAGAGAGAGAGAGAGAGAGAAAGAGAAAAAAAGGAGAGAGAGAGAGAGAGAGAGAGAGAAAGAAAGAGAAAGAGAGAGAGGGAAAAAGATGTTGGTGTGTGTACATGTATATATATATACACATACAAACAAACATGCATACATACACATACATATACAAACACACACATATATGTATATATATGTATATACACACATACATATAAATATCTAAAACGAGTTATAAACCAGAGACGCGAAAACACCGGCCGAGTAGAAACGAGTGGTAAAGGGGTAAGCCAAGGCATAATCCAAGGGAGTAAGCTAGATAGGGACCAGAACGGTCGGGTATTAGGAAGAAATAAAGAAATAAAGAACAGAGATCAAAGGTCAAGGCCAACCCAGAGGAGGCCCGGTTGGGTTTAGGCCAAAACCCAAACGGTTGTATTTAGAATGAGATACAGGTTAGAGGTCAAAAGGTCCAAACGTACCCAAAGGGGGCCCGGTTGGGTTTGGGCCAGAACCCGAACGGTTGTGTTTAGGATGAGAAAGAGGTTAGAGGTCAGAAGGTCAAACCGGACCCAGAGGAGGCCCGGTTGAGCTGAGGCCAGAACCCTAACGGTTGTGTTCAGTCAATGAGATAGAGGTTGGACGTCAAAAGGTCAAAACGGACCCAGAGAAGGCCCGGTTGGGTTTAGGCCAGAACCCGAACGGTTGTGTTTAGGATGAGATAGAGGTTAGAGGTCAGAAGGTCAAACCGGACCCAGAGGAGGCCCGGTTGGGCTCCGGCCAGAACCCTAACGGTTGTGTTTAGGATGAGATAGAGGTTAGAGGTCCAGAGGTCAAAACGGACCCGGAGAAAGCCCGGTTGGGCTTAGGCAACAACCCGAACGGTTGTGTTTTAGGATTTCGAAATAGAGGTTAAAGGTCAAAAGGGGCAAACGGCCCCAGGGGAGGCCCGATTGGGCTCAGGCACAAACCCGGACGGTCGTGTTTAGTCCGGTGAATTGGAGGTTAGAAGACAGAGGGTCCGAACAGACCCGGGGGGGGCCCGGTTGGGCTTAGGTGAGAATGTTCAAGTTTTAGGATAGGATAAAGGTCTTTTCTAGAGGTCAAAAGGATCCCAGTCTAGACTCCAGAGGAAGGAAGGTTAAAGGGCGGTGGCGCGCGCGTGTCTATGTGTGCGTTCTCGCCTACGTGTGCATATGTCAAGAGTAGGAGAGCGACAGTTCAGAACAGAAGGGAGTAGAGAGAGCACGTACATCTGGAGACCACGAGCCGTCATCAAAGACCAACAGCACCTGGTGGAAAAAGAAGCAGAAACAGAGAGACAGCGTCAGAACACAATCGACCAACCCAAAACCCCGACAACCGGTCAGCAGAAAACATGAGAGAAGGGAAACCCATAGCCCGTCAGAGAGAACGTCCAGGAGAGACCCAAACGAAAAGCCTGGGGGCGAGCGCTCGCGCGAAGCGCGTGCGCGAGCCCCCAGTGACAGTTAGACGGAAGAGCAGGAGAAAAGGAGACGGGAGAAGGCCCACCTCACGGAGAAGGACATAAGGTCCTAAACACCCCCCCTCGAGAGAGAGAGAACGGTAGTGAAGGTCTGACATGAGGAGGAGGACATAAGGTCCTAAACTCCACGTCGAGCGAGAGAAAGGTAGCGAAGGTCCAAAATTGGGAGAGGGACATAAGGTCCCGGACGCCACGTCGAGCGAGAGAACGGCAGTTGGCGAAGGTCCAATATTGGGAGGAGGACATAAGGTCCTAAACACCACAGGGCTATTGAGAGTCTAACGGTCGGCGAAGGATTCTTTATAGGATCCTAAACCTCAAATAGGGGTAGAAAATGACAGAGAATGTTTGAGGAATGGAGAAGGACCGAAGGCCCCAAAACTCCAGGAAAGGCAAGGAATTGATTCCCCAGAACCTCCTGAGATCAAAAATGGCGGATGGCCATGCTAGTGGGGGCTATGCTAACAAGGCCAGGCGAGGCAGGCCACTAGCGGGTGCCGCTAACGATCACATTAGCATATCAATGGGGCAAGAAAACGGTGTGGGGGAGGAGAGGAGAGAGGGACAGGTGAGCAGAGAAACAGGTTCACAGGCAATTGGGAACATGTGTTTCCCATGTGTTGAAATAAAAAACCATATTGTGCTTAACCCCTGAAGCGCGCATATATACTTACACTGAGATTATGTGCAAAAACGGAGGCGAGAGGTGTGCCACACGACGGAGGGGAGAGCGTCCGTCCACCAAACTGGACGATTGACCCAATCGGTTTTGGCGTAATACTTTGCAAGGGTTGCAGAGATATGGTTGGAGAGGTCCTGACAATAGAGAGAGTCAAAAGACCGGCGATTTATTCGCGTTCAGGTCAATGGAAATTAATCCAAACAGAGAAGTGTTTTCTCTAGGTGCGCACTAGGCGAGAGCGAAAGCTATACAGGCCACGGGGCCCCGTGCATCGTAAGGGCCAATAGCGGAACTGGGGAGGCGGGTGTAAAAAACTACAACATGGAGGGCGGCGGAGGGATCGAATGATTGACGGGCGGGAGGGCCGGAAGTGACGTAGGGGGCGCTAAAACCCGGAAGTTGCTAACAGTAAAGCGGCTAGTGAGACAAACTAAGAGAAAAAAACGCGGAAAATCAATCATACCGCGCAGAGTTCACCCCCTAAACGAAAGGGGGAAAAAGAACGTGACCCCTACGGGAGACGTGAGACAACGTGGAAGGGTAGAAAAAGAATTTGAAAAAACGAACGTGACAGTGCGGAGGGGAAGCAAAGATTAGTGCGGTGACGTCAGAGAGGACCTGCCGACACCGAGGGAATTCCCAGGAAAGCCGTCTAGACCAGTAAACGTCATGGGAAGGGGCTCACGAAGAAGAGAGAGAGAGAGAGAGAGAGAGAGAGAGAGAGAGAGGTTGAAATAAAACCGGGGAAAAAAGAGCAGATTGACAAGGAGAAGTCAAAGGAATAAGGGAAACCTTAATTACAACCATTGTGAAATGTTATCCCATTTTTCTTTTCCATAATGGGAGGGAAACATTAGCCCCACAACTCCCCCCCAGGAAAAGGGAACCCAATTGTCGTCTACCACGGGGAGGACATACATGCAATACCAAAGAGCAAATCCCTTGTAACCGTGAGAATCAGTGGTCAGTATGTGCCTACATAGATACAGAAAAAAAACCTAGATAAGGTGGAATACAGGAATAACGGACTTAACTGCTTAACTGCTAATTGACAAAATTGTAAATGTCAGATGTAAATGTAAAATGTGACTAAGCGCCGCCTAGAGGTAAGGTGCCATCATCATCTCACTCACCCAAGTCAAATAGTGAATCCAGAAAGTCCAGACAGGGCCACACAACAAAAACAACCACAGAGAGAAAGAGGGAAGGAGAGAGGGGAAGAAAAAGAGAGAGAGGGGGAGATAGGAAGAAAGAGGAGGGAGAAAAGCCATTCGAAAACAGACCTCTTGTGACCCTTGAGGAGACGATGGGAGCCGAAATTGCTTACCAAAGGTGAACAGTCCGCGTGGATCTATACGTCACCTGGAGCGGGAATGAAATGACCAAATAGGGCCCGTATGTGCGTGCAGTTACACGTAAATTGAATCATTTTTACCCCATAACGGGGAATAGATATGCCTGTAGCGTAATGATAATAATGAAGGCCCACGTGGGGCTATAGGTGAATGTCAACAGGGGTCTAGTGAGGGTGCATGGGAAGTAAGAGGAGGAGACGACCAGAAGTTCAAAGTGAACGAATGTATTACAAAACATGAAGGATTATAACATCACAGGCACGTGACGGTCTACTGTGCGGGGAACACCTTATAGCACACCCAGTAGCCTATGGTACAATGCAATAAACAGAGGGGCACCGTCAAAGGTGGGCCCCAAATGTACCTTAACATCAGGTGTGTAAACTGACAAAATAACAAATAAAGGGTCGTCACAGAGACTCATATCAGCCTGTGTAGTTCTCCCGTGTTTGTGTGTGTGTGTGTGTGTGAGAAAAGAAATCCGTCCGAAAACGGAACATATCAGTCAATGGTGGAGGGACGGAGGAGAAGCGTGCGCCCCAGGTGTCGTCAGGGCGCAAACGCCATCAGCCTCGTCCCGTTGATTTTGCAGGGACATCGTGCGTAGGAAGGGGCCACTGCGGAGTCTGACATCGGAAGGGAGGAGCCGGGCAGCGGTGGGGAGTCGTCCGGAGGGAGGTTCAGCAGATCTGCTCACCACATGGCACGTCAGCCTCGCCTCAGGGTCAGCCCAGCATCAGGGACTGCCCAGAGGGGTCAAAGGCGCAAGGGAGAAAGACCAAGAGGGTCAGAGAGAGAGAGAGAGAGAGAGAGAGAGAGAGAAGGGGAGAGAGAGAGAGAGAGAGAGAAAGAGAGAGAGAGAGAGAGAGAGAGAGAGAGAGAGAGGAAGAGAGAGAGAGAGAGAGAGAGAGAGAAAGAGAGAGAGAGAGAGAGAGAGAGAGAAAGAGAGAGAGAGAGAGAGAGAGAAAGAAAAGAGAGAGAGAGAGAGAGCGCGAGGAAGAAAGGGAAAGAGAGAGACACGCAGACATACAAATAGAGAGGCCACCAGAAAGGGGAGGGGGACAAGGGAACAGAACTGCCAGTTAAATAATAGCATTACGAAGTTACAGGCGATAGGGACAGCCCTAATGAGCGTCCCCGGGAGCTAAAATGACCAATGACTATAAGCTATTAAGTTAGACCGCGGAAGGCAGAGGCATGCGAGTTAGCCTAAATCACACACTGCGAGATAAAGAGCGATAGGCTAGCTAAGACCTGAAAAGGGAAACTCACTGTTATAAGGCGTGCCCTCTGGCGAGGCCTACAGCCTGTCAGGGCCGCTCAGACCCCGGACCGGCCCGTAGCTGGTCACGTTGAGGGAGAGCGAGGAACCGCCGTGCAGCACAACTCAGAGCCTGAAATGGTAGGAGGGAGGTAAGGGAGGGAAGGGGAAGGGGGAAAAAAGGAAAGGAACGGACACGAGTCGACCGGGGAACTACCACAAGACAGACCTACTGAGAATCGAGTCAAAACTGTCTCCGAAACCCTACCAACACCGCCCTGAGCGGTTCCCCTCGAAGCGAGGCTGGTTGGCCCATTCGTCGATGCCCCAGACCTCACCGTCGCCATGTCCCCTGAGGGGACGGCGCGACAAGGAGAACATCAGGGACAGCTCCTAGCATGGCCGGGAGACGGAAGGGGAGCCCAGACGCGTGAGACGCGTCGTGGTGGTGTGTTTTGGCCCATGATAGGAAGTACTATCTCTCCCCGAACAGAAGGCTCGACCTCAGACTAAGTGCAAGAGAGTGACCTCGAGACGGGCCGTTACCTCATACAGGTGGTGCAGCAGATAACACTCACGTTCGGGTGCAGCAAAGCGAGCCGGGACCGTGCCGACCAGCAGAGGCCCACGAGGGCAGTGACCGCGTCGGACAGGGCGCTCGGCAACGCCGCGGACACGTGGGGGAGGGATGAAACTCCATGACGAGACAGAGCCCTCCAACAACGATCATGTACTTAGGTGAGAGTGAGAGAGAGGGGCGGGCCGGGGTCAAAGGTCAGGAGCGGCAACCTAACAGGTGAAAGTTCCCCAGGGAGAGAAAACTTTGGAGAGTTCTAGGTATAGAAATACGAGGACACCTTCAATTCCTAGCCAGCGTACAATCTACCGAATGAAGTACGCCCCATCCGTGTCCAAGGGCTCATATAAGCCCACCCGCAGGGTCACCGTTCCAGCCGCGCGGATAGGACCAAAGAGCCGAGGGCGGGAGTTGTCCCTGCACTTACGCTGCTCTATTTGGCTGTTGCCACGCTGAGCAGACCCCCGCGTGTCAACGGGCCCGCAACCCTCGACAACCCTGAAGGGCGACTACTTAGAGAAGGGGAAGCTGTTAAATGGGAAGGAGGGCAAAGAGCCTCAGACTAAAAGGTCCGGTCGAGGGGCCCTAACAATTAACCGTATTCAAATGCATTATAATCGCTAACCCAAGTACTTTGGTCAGAGTCATATCGACGACACCAATTATTTTTATGAAGCATAACTCCAGTGGTTAAATCCTAAAAGTAGTTGTAAACTAGGTGGCCGTCCAAATGCCGACCACACACCGACCGCAACAGGCACCACGTGTGCATAGACACGTCCGTATAGACGTACATCAGCACAGTGCGTGCCATGGCAGTAGTATAAACCCATTAGAAGAGTGAGCTTAGAAGGTAACTATAAGTTGAAATATAGAGGAAAATTCTACCATAGCTATAATACAATTATACTTACAATTACAACAGCCAGCACAGGAGAGGACAGACAAGAGGAAAGGCCTAGACATCACTATCACCACGTGTCCCCGAACGGAGTAAAACTCTTGCACTGATCAAAGGGGAGACGTGCCCGGTCTCCCGCTGAGTTGCGCTGCACCCTAGACTAAGGGCGACGGTGGAGGGATGGGGCGTGAGCAGACCGCAGACCCGACGTGCCCCAGAGGGGTAAATCGTTGGCATCTCGACATGAAGCGGAACCCCTGCTCTGTAGGCTTGGGCGGGAAGGGGTATAAGTCTGAGAATCCCATCGCCCTGACAGTTTCCGAAGAAAAAGCAGGGGTCGAGGTTAAAGGCACGGGCACTGCCAGAGCCGAGGACCGCAAACACGAGGAGACAAGGAGCCAGGCCCCTCCGGGGACCCAAGGGGAACCCGGGCCTAGTATCTAACGGCCACTCACCTCCTGACACGAGGTGCAAGTGGGCACCGAGAGAGAGAGAGAGAGAGAGAGGGAGAGAGGGAGAGAGAGCGCACAAGAGAATGCTAACCAAGGTCAGGCACATGGATGCCCCATCCGTATCCACACAGACACGCCAGTGAGATAGGGATCCCAATGATAATAATAATAATAATAATAATATTAATAGTAGCAATCCTCATGATAATACTACCATTAACCCTAACGATGACCATATTAATGATGACCACAATGAGAGCCACAATAGGAGACGCTGTCATGACGGAAGACCAGGCGGGTCCCCGAGGACAGAAGTCAAACTTCCGAACACTGCCGAAGGCAGTGTGAGGAAGAGGCACGTCTCTCACGTGACGTCCGATGGCACACATCCTATCGAAAATGGCCAAAGGTACCGTCTTACTACTAGTCACTGTACGGAGAACTATCACACGAACAACAGCCACAACAATGGCAACAACAGTAGCAGGAGCCGCAGCAGCCGCAGCAGCAGCCGCAGCAGCAGCAGCCGAAGCGGCAGCAACAACAACAACAGCAGCAGCAGCAGCAGCAGCAGCAGCAGCAGCAGCAGCAGCCCCCACCACCACAACCACAGCAACAACAACAACAACAACAACAACAACAATGACGATGATTTGATGTGAATAAACATGGGAGGGTATATTACCAGGCTTTGCCACGGAGGCGTAGTCGTCAACCTTCCGAACACCGCCGAAGGCAGGCAGTGTGAGGAAGAGGCACGTCACACCTGGGATGTCCGATGGCCTCTGAACCTTCCATTGAAAACTGCCAGAGGTAGTGTGTGTGTGTGCGTGCGTGCGTGCGTGCGTGCGTGCGTGTGTGAATGTGTATTAGTATGTGCGTGAACCCTTCTCCTATGGAATGAGAGGGCGTGTGAGGATAATCAGAATGTGCGTGCGTGTTAGTGTACCAGTGTGTATTTTGGTGTGTGTGCGTATGTTTTTGTTTGAATGCGTGCGCGCGCGCGCGTGTGTGTGTGCGTGCGTGTGTGTGTGGATGCAGTGTGAAACAGAAGGAAGGCGAGTGTTAGAGGTGCAAGAGAGAAGAGGTTTTTAGTGCAGAGTTGTGAAAAGGGGTGGGTGGGGAACCTATTAGCGGGGGAGTCCTAAACCGAGCTGCCGGCAGTCAGAAGTTGCCGATGGGATAAGCAGCAGCGGGGTTATGGCGTGTTGTTCACAGTGGGGAGGCATGGGCCTAGCGCGTTCGACGATCAACCGGACGGGGCGACGGGAGGTCGAGATGATCGAGCCTGGTCAACATGTCCCATGCCAGCAGTCAAGGAAAAACGTGACGAAGCAAGGAGGCAGTGTGTTGACGGGACCAAAACCATTAGTCTAGGAAATTGGACCAGTGTCGGAGCATGTCCCTGGCCGTGGACGCAGACCAATGGATGTTGTCCGGTCCCGTGGAAAAGAGGCGGGCCGGGAGGAGGGGGATGATGGGAAGGTGGACTGCCAGAAAATTATTCAGGGTCATGATCGTGTCCCTCTCCCCTTGGGGCAGGTGTGGGCTGGCGTTGATCAGGGGAACCGACACAGTCGCAAAGGGGAAGGTCGCGACCGCTTCGGCGAACATGGCGCGGGCCTGTCGAACGGAGAGGTCCACGGGCGTGGACCTATTATTGAGGCCGAAGGAGAGAATCACCCGGGTGACTCGCGCGGCCGGTGTCGCAATGCCACCCAGGATGGTGATGGCGTGGCCAAATTTGGCCCCCGGGTAGCAGTCCACTTGGACCTCCTCCCGGAGTATCAGGGGCAGGCGGTGAAGGTTAGAATCGCCCATGATGACGGTGCTTCTGACCGGGTTAAGGGACCACATATGCTTGTTGTTGTTGTGGTCGTGACGGGTGTAGGCGTGGAGTGGGCGTGGATTCTGCGTGCGGGCCGACGATGTAGAGTGGAAAAAAGGAAAGTGGGTCAAGGGAGATGGAGCCGAAGGGCCACCAGGGGTCTCCCGAGAGGCCAAAGAGCGCAAGGGTGAGAATCGGGCCGTCCGAAGGACGGCCGTGGAGGTGGAAGGTCCCTCGGCCGGGGGGGCAGTGGTCATGCTGGCGCTCCCCCTGCGAAGGACAGCGTGCGATGAGGAGGAAAGAGAAGAGGAAGAGGGTGACGGAGGAGAAGAGAGAGGGGATAAGGGGAGGGAGTCACAACTGGATGCCCTATCGGCCACAGTCTCGTCCTTAAGGGCCGTCGTTAGGGAAGAAGGAGGGGCAGTGCTAAGGTCCTCGGGGACCACTTGTTCTGGCAGGCCGAGGACTCCCGCGGTAACGCAGGCGACCCTGTCCGGGGGTGGGCCCGGAGCAGACACGGTGGGCGTGGCTGCCAACGAGGCAGGGACATGGGCGGTGGCCCGGGTGGCGTCCACAATGGTCCCCGTACTGGGGCCCGGAGCAGCCAACGAGACCGTAGCTGTGGTCAAGGAAGGGCTGCGGGTGCCGGTGGTGGAGACGCTGGAGTGAGTCCCGACCTCAAGGCCCGGAGCAGTCACCGGAGCTGTGGCTGCCAACGGGGCCCGAGTCCCTCTCGGGGCGGTGGACATAGGGATACGGGGTCGGGGGATAGGGGAAACCAAGCGTAGGGCTCGGTGTGGCGATGCGGCTCGTCGTGAGCCGGGCAGAAGGGGTGGTGGATACGGTGCGGTGGGAGGGAGGGCGGAGCCCGGAGTGGGTCGAGGGGTGTCGGGGAGACGTCGGTCGGCCGAGTGCCGTTGTCTGCGTCGTTGTTGGGCCGGAGTACGCCGTTTGCCCCCACGGTGACGAAAATGCGGAGGAGTCCAAGGCGCGGGCATAAAGCCCGTCAAATAAGGCGATGGGTGTTGTCGGGGAGCCCAGGAAGTGGGGTGGGCGACGGGAAACGTCAGGCGGGGAGGGGGGGCCTGGTAGGGTAAAGGGTAGGGAGAGCCATGTGAGTAATAGTTCCCAGGGCTCTGAAAATAGGGAACTACAGGGCGTACGGTAGGCTGTGGTGGATAGGGGGGCAGGTGTGAGTCAGGGGTCATAAGGACCCAGCGAGGAGTCTGGAGGGAATGTTGAGAGAAGAAAACGGAGGGAGGAAGAAGAGGGGGAGGAGAGGGAGAAGGAAGGGGGAGGAACGGATGGGGAGTGTTTGCGCGTTGGTTATGATGGGGGACTAACCCACGGTGCTGTATAGGAGGAGCCATGCTATAGAGGAGACGAGAGAACGAGAGAGGAGAAGGGAGGAGAGGAGGGAGGAAGACGAGACAAAGGGTTAGAGGGAAACACAAAATGGACTACACGGACGTGGGTGGTCGTGGGTGAGTGAGAAAAAAAATAAAAAAAGGGGGTGTCAGTGAGTGCGTGTCATACCTGGCCGAGTGTCTAACCTGATCTGAAAAGCTAAGAAAGAGGGGCCTACCTGAAAGAGAAAATAACTATACCCAATCTCGGCTGTCCGCAGAGTAGAAGTCATCAGAGGGAGGAAAACTGGAAGAAGGGTTAAAAAGCAGAGGCGCATGAGCGCCATCTAGAGGCTGTGGGATAGAAGCGGTTAACAATGGAGACAAGTTCAAATTGAGCTCAGCCCAGAGAGAGATAGAGAGAGAGAGAGAGAGAGAGAGAGAGAACGAGAGAGGGAGAGGGACAGAGAGAGAGAGAGAGAGAGAGAGAGAGAAAGAGAGAGAGAGAGAGAGCAGGATGGAGTGAGGGAGAGAGAGAGGCACAGGGTGAGAGGCGTTCACCTCGTGAACAAAGAAAATTTGCAATTCAATAATGTTGGCCATCGCACTCCGGGTAGGGATTACCTGCATATCCCGACCAGAATAAACGGAGCACGCGCGACGGTCCCCGAATCGCTACCGGTTTCGTCCATTACTAGGCTAGGACTCATCAGGCGATAGCCAAATAAAAGGGGGAAACAGGTCAATGTGGCCGTCCTACGACTACAGATCAACAGAAGCGGCCTGGGTGACATGGAGAATGCAAAAAAAATTGTTCAAAGGCGCATCCCTTGCCATCCAGGCGGCCTCCAGTGGTCCACCAAAAGCGGTAATTGAGATTAAACCAAAGCTAGGGAAAAGATGTGAGGTGAGAGAGACACGAGAGAGAGAGAGAGAGAGAGAGAGAGAGAGAGAGAGAGAGAGGGGGGGGGGGGGGGGGGAAAAGAGGGAGGAAGAGAACGTCAACCCACCACTTAAACCACGTTGCATCCGGATCTGAAACTGAAGAAAAAGGGTCAATGTTAGGGTTAGAGAAGTCCTCCTGGTTGTAGGTAGGAACCGAATGAAGAGAGAAGAAAAGCAGAGAAAGAGAGAGAAAAGGAGAGAGAGAGAGAGAGAGAGAGAGAGAAAGAGAAAAAAAGGAGAGAGAGAGAGAGAGAGAGAGAGAAAGAAAGAGAAAGAGAGAGAGGGAAAAAGATGTTGGTGTGTGTACATGTATATATATATACACATACAAACAAACATGCATACATACACATACATATACAAACACACACATATATGTATATATATGTATATACACACATACATATAAATATCTAAAACGAGTTATAAACCAGAGACGCGAAAACACCGGCCGAGTAGAAACGAGTGGTAAAGGGGTAAGCCAAGGCATAATCCAAGGGAGTAAGCTAGATAGGGACCAGAACGGTCGGGTATTAGGAAGAAATAAAGAAATAAAGAACAGAGATCAAAGGTCAAGGCCAACCCAGAGGAGGCCCGGTTGGGTTTAGGCCAAAACCCAAACGGTTGTATTTAGAATGAGATACAGGTTAGAGGTCAAAAGGTCCAAACGTACCCAAAGGGGGCCCGGTTGGGTTTGGGCCAGAACCCGAACGGTTGTGTTTAGGATGAGAAAGAGGTTAGAGGTCAGAAGGTCAAACCGGACCCAGAGGAGGCCCGGTTGAGCTGAGGCCAGAACCCTAACGGTTGTGTTCAGTCAATGAGATAGAGGTTGGACGTCAAAAGGTCAAAACGGACCCAGAGAAGGCCCGGTTGGGTTTAGGCCAGAACCCGAACGGTTGTGTTTAGGATGAGATAGAGGTTAGAGGTCAGAAGGTCAAACCGGACCCAGAGGAGGCCCGGTTGGGCTCCGGCCAGAACCCTAACGGTTGTGTTTAGGATGAGATAGAGGTTAGAGGTCCAGAGGTCAAAACGGACCCGGAGAAAGCCCGGTTGGGCTTAGGCAACAACCCGAACGGTTGTGTTTTAGGATTTCGAAATAGAGGTTAAAGGTCAAAAGGGGCAAACGGCCCCAGGGGAGGCCCGATTGGGCTCAGGCACAAACCCGGACGGTCGTGTTTAGTCCGGTGAATTGGAGGTTAGAAGACAGAGGGTCCGAACAGACCCGGGGGGGGCCCGGTTGGGCTTAGGTGAGAATGTTCAAGTTTTAGGATAGGATAAAGGTCTTTTCTAGAGGTCAAAAGGATCCCAGTCTAGACTCCAGAGGAAGGAAGGTTAAAGGGCGGTGGCGCGCGCGTGTCTATGTGTGCGTTCTCGCCTACGTGTGCATATGTCAAGAGTAGGAGAGCGACAGTTCAGAACAGAAGGGAGTAGAGAGAGCACGTACATCTGGAGACCACGAGCCGTCATCAAAGACCAACAGCACCTGGTGGAAAAAGAAGCAGAAACAGAGAGACAGCGTCAGAACACAATCGACCAACCCAAAACCCCGACAACCGGTCAGCAGAAAACATGAGAGAAGGGAAACCCATAGCCCGTCAGAGAGAACGTCCAGGAGAGACCCAAACGAAAAGCCTGGGGGCGAGCGCTCGCGCGAAGCGCGTGCGCGAGCCCCCAGTGACAGTTAGACGGAAGAGCAGGAGAAAAGGAGACGGGAGAAGGCCCACCTCACGGAGAAGGACATAAGGTCCTAAACACCCCCCCTCGAGAGAGAGAGAACGGTAGTGAAGGTCTGACATGAGGAGGAGGACATAAGGTCCTAAACTCCACGTCGAGCGAGAGAAAGGTAGCGAAGGTCCAAAATTGGGAGAGGGACATAAGGTCCCGGACGCCACGTCGAGCGAGAGAACGGCAGTTGGCGAAGGTCCAATATTGGGAGGAGGACATAAGGTCCTAAACACCACAGGGCTATTGAGAGTCTAACGGTCGGCGAAGGATTCTTTATAGGATCCTAAACCTCAAATAGGGGTAGAAAATGACAGAGAATGTTTGAGGAATGGAGAAGGACCGAAGGCCCCAAAACTCCAGGAAAGGCAAGGAATTGATTCCCCAGAACCTCCTGAGATCAAAAATGGCGGATGGCCATGCTAGTGGGGGCTATGCTAACAAGGCCAGGCGAGGCAGGCCACTAGCGGGTGCCGCTAACGATCACATTAGCATATCAATGGGGCAAGAAAACGGTGTGGGGGAGGAGAGGAGAGAGGGACAGGTGAGCAGAGAAACAGGTTCACAGGCAATTGGGAACATGTGTTTCCCATGTGTTGAAATAAAAAACCATATTGTGCTTAACCCCTGAAGCGCGCATATATACTTACACTGAGATTATGTGCAAAAACGGAGGCGAGAGGTGTGCCACACGACGGAGGGGAGAGCGTCCGTCCACCAAACTGGACGATTGACCCAATCGGTTTTGGCGTAATACTTTGCAAGGGTTGCAGAGATATGGTTGGAGAGGTCCTGACAATAGAGAGAGTCAAAAGACCGGCGATTTATTCGCGTTCAGGTCAATGGAAATTAATCCAAACAGAGAAGTGTTTTCTCTAGGTGCGCACTAGGCGAGAGCGAAAGCTATACAGGCCACGGGGCCCCGTGCATCGTAAGGGCCAATAGCGGAACTGGGGAGGCGGGTGTAAAAAACTACAACATGGAGGGCGGCGGAGGGATCGAATGATTGACGGGCGGGAGGGCCGGAAGTGACGTAGGGGGCGCTAAAACCCGGAAGTTGCTAACAGTAAAGCGGCTAGTGAGACAAACTAAGAGACAAAAACGCGGAAAATCAATCATACCGCGCAGAGTTCACCCCCTAAACGAAAGGGGGAAAAAGAACGTGACCCCTACGGGAGACGTGAGACAACGTGGAAGGGTAGAAAAAGAATTTGAAAAAACGAACGTGACAGTGCGGAGGGGAAGCAAAGATTAGTGCGGTGACGTCAGAGAGGACCTGCCGACACCGAGGGAATTCCCAGGAAAGCCGTCTAGACCAGTAAACGTCATGGGAAGGGGCTCACGAAGAAGAGAGAGAGAGAGAGAGAGAGAGAGAGAGAGAGAGAGGTTGAAATAAAACCGGGGAAAAAAGAGCAGATTGACAAGGAGAAGTCAAAGGAATAAGGGAAACCTTAATTACAACCATTGTGAAATGTTATCCCATTTTTCTTTTCCATAATGGGAGGGAAACATTAGCCCCACAACTCCCCCCCAGGAAAAGGGAACCCAATTGTCGTCTACCACGGGGAGGACATACATGCAATACCAAAGAGCAAATCCCTTGTAACCGTGAGAATCAGTGGTCAGTATGTGCCTACATAGATACAGAAAAAAAACCTAGATAAGGTGGAATACAGGAATAACGGACTTAACTGCTTAACTGCTAATTGACAAAATTGTAAATGTCAGATGTAAATGTAAAATGTGACTAAGCGCCGCCTAGAGGTAAGGTGCCATCATTCCATCTCACTCACCCAAGTCAAATAGTGAATCCAGAAAGTCCAGACAGGGCCACACAACAAAAACAACCACAGAGAGAAAGAGGGAAGGAGAGAGGGGAAGAAAAAGAGAGAGAGGGGGAGATAGGAAGAAAGAGGAGGGAGAAAAGCCATTCGAAAACAGACCTCTTGTGACCCTTGAGGAGACGATGGGAGCCGAAATTGCTTACCAAAGGTGAACAGTCCGCGTGGATCTATACGTCACCTGGAGCGGGAATGAAATGACCAAATAGGGCCCGTATGTGCGTGCAGTTACACGTAAATTGAATCATTTTTACCCCATAACGGGGAATAGATATGCCTGTAGCGTAATGATAATAATGAAGGCCCACGTGGGGCTATAGGTGAATGTCAACAGGGGTCTAGTGAGGGTGCATGGGAAGTAAGAGGAGGAGACGACCAGAAGTTCAAAGTGAACGAATGTATTACAAAACATGAAGGATTATAACATCACAGGCACGTGACGGTCTACTGTGCGGGGAACACCATATAGCACACCCAGTAGCCTATGGTACAATGCAATAAACAGAGGGGCACCGTCAAAGGTGGGCCCCAAATGTACCTTAACATCAGGTGTGTAAACTGACAAAATAACAAATAAAGGGTCGTCACAGAGACTCATATCAGCCTGTGTAGTTCTCCCGTGTTTGTGTGTGTGTGTGTGTGTGAGAAAAGAAATCCGTCCGAAAACGGAACATATCAGTCAATGGTGGAGGGACGGAGGAGAAGCGTGCGCCCCAGGTGTCGTCAGGGCGCAAACGCCATCAGCCTCGTCCCGTTGATTTTGCAGGGACATCGTGCGTAGGAAGGGGCCACTGCGGAGTCTGACATCGGAAGGGAGGAGCCGGGCAGCGGTGGGGAGTCGTCCGGAGGGAGGTTCAGCAGATCTGCTCACCACATGGCACGTCAGCCTCGCCTCAGGGTCAGCCCAGCATCAGGGACTGCCCAGAGGGGTCAAAGGCGCAAGGGAGAAAGACCAAGAGGGTCAGAGAGAGAGAGAGAGAGAGAGAGAGAGAGAGAAGGGGAGAGAGAGAGAGAGAGAGAGAAAGAGAGAGAGAGAGAGAGAGAGAGAGAGAGAGAGAGGAGAGAGAGAGAGAGAGAGAGAGAGAGAGAGAGAGAGAGAGAGAGAGAGAGAAAGAGAGAGAGAGAGAGAGAGAGAGAAAGAAAAGAGAGAGAGAGAGAGAGCGCGAGGAAGAAAGGGAAAGAGAGAGACACGCAGACATACAAATAGAGAGGCCACCAGAAAGGGGAGGGGGACAAGGGAACAGAACTGCCAGTTAAATAATAGCATTACGAAGTTACAGGCGATAGGGACAGCCCTAATGAGCGTCCCCGGGAGCTAAAATGACCAATGACTATAAGCTATTAAGTTAGACCGCGGAAGGCAGAGGCATGCGAGTTAGCCTAAATCACACACTGCGAGATAAAGAGCGATAGGCTAGCTAAGACCTGAAAAGGGAAACTCACTGTTATAAGGCGTGCCCTCTGGCGAGGCCTACAGCCTGTCAGGGCCGCTCAGACCCCGGACCGGCCCGTAGCTGGTCACGTTGAGGGAGAGCGAGGAACCGCCGTGCAGCACAACTCAGAGCCTGAAATGGTAGGAGGGAGGTAAGGGAGGGAAGGGGAAGGGGGAAAAAAGGAAAGGAACGGACACGAGTCGACCGGGGAACTACCACAAGACAGACCTACTGAGAATCGAGTCAAAACTGTCTCCGAAACCCTACCAACACCGCCCTGAGCGGTTCCCCTCGAAGCGAGGCTGGTTGGCCCATTCGTCGATGCCCCAGACCTCACCGTCGCCATGTCCCCTGAGGGGACGGCGCGACAAGGAGAACATCAGGGACAGCTCCTAGCATGGCCGGGAGACGGAAGGGGAGCCCAGACGCGTGAGACGCGTCGTGGTGGTGTGTTTTGGCCCATGATAGGAAGTACTATCTCTCCCCGAACAGAAGGCTCGACCTCAGACTAAGTGCAAGAGAGTGACCTCGAGACGGGCCGTTACCTCATACAGGTGGTGCAGCAGATAACACTCACGTTCGGGTGCAGCAAAGCGAGCCGGGACCGTGCCGACCAGCAGAGGCCCACGAGGGCAGTGACCGCGTCGGACAGGGCGCTCGGCAACGCCGCGGACCCGTGGGGGAGGGATGAAACTCCATGACGAGACAGAGCCCTCCAACAACGATCATGTACTTAGGTGAGAGTGAGAGAGAGGGGCGGGCCGGGGTCAAAGGTCAGGAGCGGCAACCAAACAGGTGAAAGTTCCCCAGGGAGAGAAAACTTTGGAGAGTTCTAGGTATAGAAATACGAGGACACCTTCAATTCCTAGCCAGCGTACAATCTACCGAATGAAGTACGCCCCATCCGTGTCCAAGGGCTCATATAAGCCCACCCGCAGGGTCACCGTTCCAGCCGCGCGGATAGGACCAAAGAGCCGAGGGCGGGAGTTGTCCCTGCACTTACGCTGCTCTATTTGGCTGTTGCCACGCTGAGCAGACCCCCGCGTGTCAACGGGCCCGCAACCCTCGACAACCCTGAAGGGCGACTACTTAGAGAAGGGGGAAGCTGTTGAATGGGAAGGAGGGCAAAGAGCCTCAGACTAAAAGGTCCGGTCGAGGGGCCCTAACAATTAACCGTATTCAAATGCATTATAATCGCTAACCCAAGTACTTTGGTCAGAGTCATATCGACGACACCAATTATTTTTATGAAGCATAACTCCAGTGGTTAAATCCTAAAAGTAGTTGTAAACTAGGTGGCCGTCAAAATGCCGACCACACACCGACCGCAACAGGCACCACGTGTGCATAGACACGTCCGTATAGACGTACATCAGCACAGTGCGTGCCATGGCAGTAGTATAAACCCATTAGAAGAGTGAGCTTAGAAGGTAACTATAAGTTGAAATATAGAGGAAAATTCTACCATAGCTATAATACAATTATACTTACAATTACAACAGCCAGCACAGGAGAGGACAGACAAGAGGAAAGGCCTAGACATCACTATCACCACGTGTCCCCGAACGGAGTAAAACTCTTGCACTGATCAAAGGGGAGACGTGCCCGGTCTCCCGCTGAGTTGCGCTGCACCCTAGACTAAGGGCGACGGTGGAGGGATGGGGCGTGAGCAGACCGCAGACCCGACGTGCCCCAGAGGGGTAAATCGTTGGCATCTCGACATGAAGCGGAACCCCTGCTCTGTAGGCTTGGGCGGGAAGGGGTATAAGTCTGAGAATCCCATCGCCCTGACAGTTTCCGAAGAAAAAGCAGGGGTCGAGGTTAAAGGCACGGGCACTGCCAGAGCCGAGGACCGCAAACACGAGGAGACAAGGAGCCAGGCCCCTCCGGGGACCCAAGGGGAACCCGGGCCTAGTATCTAACGGCCACTCACCTCCTGACACGAGGTGCAAGTGGGCACCGAGAGAGAGAGAGAGAGAGAGAGGGAGAGAGGGAGAGAGAGCGCACAAGAGAATGCTAACCAAGGTCAGGCACATGGATGCCCCATCCGTATCCACACAGACACGCCAGTGAGATAGGGAGCCCAATGATAATAATAATAATAATAATAATAATAATATTAATAGTAGCAATCCTCATGATAATACTACCATTAACCCTAACGATGACCATATTAATGATGACCACAATGAGAGCCATAATAGGAGACGCTGTCATGACGGAAGACCAGGCGGGTCCCCGAGGACAAAAGTCAAACTTCCGAACACTGCCGAAGGCAGTGTGAGGAAGAGGCACGTCTCTCACGTGACGTCCGATGGCACACATCCTATCGAAAATGGCCAAAGGTGCCGTCTTACTACTAGTCACTGTACGGAGAACTATCACACGAACAACAGCCACAACAATGGCAACAACAGTAGCAGGAGCCGCAGCAGCCGCAGCAGCAGCCGCAGCAGCAGCAGCCGAAGCGGCAGCAACAACAACAACAGCAGCAGCAGCAGCAGCAGCAGCAGCAGCAGCAGCAGCAGCCCCCACCACCACAACCACAGCAACAACAACAACAACAACAACAACAACAATGACGATGATTTGATGTGAATAAACATGGGAGGGTATATTACCAGGCTTTGCCACGGAGGCGTAGTCGTCAACCTTCCGAACACCGCCGAAGGCAGGCAGTGTGAGGAAGAGGCACGTCACACCTGGGATGTCCGATGGCCTCTGAACCTTCCATTGAAAACTGCCAGAGGTAGTGTGTGTGTGTGCGTGCGTGCGTGCGTGCGTGCGTGCGTGTGTGAATGTGTATTAGTATGTGCGTGAACCCTTCTCCTATGGAATGAGAGGGCGTGTGAGGATAATCAGAATGTGCGTGCGTGTTAGTGTACCAGTGTGTATTTTGGTGTGTGTGCGTATGTTTTTGTTTGAATGCGTGCGCGCGCGCGCGTGTGTGTGTGCGTGCGTGTGTGTGTGGATGCAGTGTGAAACAGAAGGAAGGCGAGTGTTAGAGGTGCAAGAGAGAAGAGGTTTTTAGTGCAGAGTTGTGAAAAGGGGTGGGTGGGGAACCTATTAGCGGGGGAGTCCTAAACCGAGCTGCCGGCAGTCAGAAGTTGCCGATGGGATAAGCAGCAGCGGGGTTATGGCGTGTTGTTCACAGTGGGGAGGCATGGGCCTAGCGCGTTCGACGATCAACCGGACGGGGCGACGGGAGGTCGAGATGATCGAGCCTGGTCAACATGTCCCATGCCAGCAGTCAAGGAAAAACGTGACGAAGCAAGGAGGCAGTGTGTTGACGGGACCAAAACCATTAGTCTAGGAAATTGGACCAGTGTCGGAGCATGTCCCTGGCCGTGGACGCAGACCAATGGATGTTGTCCGGTCCCGTGGAAAAGAGGCGGGCCGGGAGGAGGGGGATGATGGGAAGGTGGACTGCCAGAAAATTATTCAGGGTCATGATCGTGTCCCTCTCCCCTTGGGGCAGGTGTGGGCTGGCGTTGATCAGGGGAACCGACACAGTCGCAAAGGGGAAGGTCGCGACCGCTTCGGCGAACATGGCGCGGGCCTGTCGAACGGAGAGGTCCACGGGCGTGGACCTATTATTGAGGCCGAAGGAGAGAATCACCCGGGTGACTCGCGCGGCCGGTGTCGCAATGCCACCCAGGATGGTGATGGCGTGGCCAAATTTGGCCCCCGGGTAGCAGTCCACTTGGACCTCCTCCCGGAGTATCAGGGGCAGGCGGTGAAGGTTAGAATCGCCCATGATGACGGTGCTTCTGACCGGGTTAAGGGACCACATATGCTTGTTGTTGTTGTGGTCGTGACGGGTGTAGGCGTGGAGTGGGCGTGGATTCTGCGTGCGGGCCGACGATGTAGAGTGGAAAAAAGGAAAGTGGGTCAAGGGAGATGGAGCCGAAGGGCCACCAGGGGTCTCCCGAGAGGCCAAAGAGCGCAAGGGTGAGAATCGGGCCGTCCGAAGGACGGCCGTGGAGGTGGAAGGTCCCTCGGCCGGGGGGGCAGTGGTCATGCTGGCGCTCCCCCTGCGAAGGACAGCGTGCGATGAGGAGGAAAGAGAAGAGGAAGAGGGTGACGGAGGAGAAGAGAGAGGGGATAAGGGGAGGGAGTCACAACTGGATGCCCTATCGGCCACAGTCTCGTCCTTAAGGGCCGTCGTTAGGGAAGAAGGAGGGGCAGTGCTAAGGTCCTCGGGGACCACTTGTTCTGGCAGGCCGAGGACTCCCGCGGTAACGCAGGCGACCCTGTCCGGGGGTGGGCCCGGAGCAGACACGGTGGGCGTGGCTGCCAACGAGGCAGGGACATGGGCGGTGGCCCGGGTGGCGTCCACAATGGTCCCCGTACTGGGGCCCGGAGCAGCCAACGAGACCGTAGCTGTGGTCAAGGAAGGGCTGCGGGTGCCGGTGGTGGAGACGCTGGAGTGAGTCCCGACCTCAAGGCCCGGAGCAGTCACCGGAGCTGTGGCTGCCAACGGGGCCCGAGTCCCTCTCGGGGCGGTGGACATAGGGATACGGGGTCGGGGGATAGGGGAAACCAAGCGTAGGGCTCGGTGTGGCGATGCGGCTCGTCGTGAGCCGGGCAGAAGGGGTGGTGGATACGGTGCGGTGGGAGGGAGGGCGGAGCCCGGAGTGGGTCGAGGGGTGTCGGGGAGACGTCGGTCGGCCGAGTGCCGTTGTCTGCGTCGTTGTTGGGCCGGAGTACGCCGTTTGCCCCCACGGTGACGAAAATGCGGAGGAGTCCAAGGCGCGGGCATAAAGCCCGTCAAGTAAGGCGATGGGTGTTGTCGGGGAGCCCAGGAAGTGGGGTGGGCGACGGGAAACGTCAGGCGGGGAGGGGGGGCCTGGTAGGGTAAAGGGTAGGGAGAGCCATGTGAGTAATAGTTCCCAGGGCTCTGAAAATAGGGAACTACAGGGCGTACGGTAGGCTGTGGTGGATAGGGGGGCAGGTGTGAGTCAGGGGTCATAAGGACCCAGCGAGGAGTCTGGAGGGAATGTTGAGAGAAGAAAACGGAGGGAGGAAGAAGAGGGGGAGGAGAGGGAGAAGGAAGGGGGAGGAACGGATGGGGAGTGTTTGCGCGTTGGTTATGATGGGGGACTAACCCACGGTGCTGTATAGGAGGAGCCATGCTATAGAGGAGACGAGAGAACGAGAGAGGAGAAGGGGGGAGAGGAGGGAGGAAGACGAGACAAAGGGTTAGAGGGAAACACAAAATGGACTACACGGACGTGGGTGGTCGTGGGTGAGTGAGAAAAAAATAAAAAAAGGTGTCAGTGAGTGCGTGTCATACCTGTCCGAGTGTCTAACCTGATCTGAAAAGTTAAGAAAGAGGGGCCTGCCTGAAAGAGAAAATAACTATACCCAATCTCGGCTGTCCGCAGAGTAGAAGTCATCAGAGGGAGGAAAACTGGAAGAAGGGTTAAAAAGCAGAGGCGCATGAGCGCCATCTAGAGGCTGTGGGATAGAAGAGGTTAACAATGGAGACAAGTTCAAATTGAGCTCAGCCCAGAGAAAGATAGAGAGAGAGAGAGAGAGAGAGAGAGAGAGAGAGAGAGAACGAGAGAGGGAGAGGGACAGAGAGAGAGAGAGAGAGAGAGAGAGAGAGAAAGAGAGCAGGATGGAGTGAGGGAGAGAGAGAGGCACAGGGTGAGAGGCGTTCACCTCGTGAACAAAGAAAATTTGCAATTCAATAATGTTGGCCATCGCACTCCGGGTAGGGATTACCTGCATATCCCGACCAGAATAAACGGAGCACGCGCGACGGTCCCCGAATCGCTACCGGTTTCGTCCATTACTAGGCTAGGACTCATCAGGCGATAGCCAAATAAAAGGGGGAAACAGGTCAATGTGGCCGTCCTACGACTACAGATCAACAGAAGCGGCCTGGGTGACATGGAGAATGCAAAAAAAATTGTTCAAAGGCGCATCCCTTGCCATCCAGGCGGCCTCCAGTGGTCCACCAAAAGCGGTAATTGAGATTAAACCAAAGCTAGGGAAAAGATGTGAGGTGAGAGAGACACGAGAGAGAGAGAGAGAGAGAGAGAGAGAGAGAGAGAGAGAGAGGGGGGGGGGGGGGGGGAAAGAGGGAGGAAGAGAACGTCAACCCACCACTTAAACCACGTTGCATCCGGATCTGAAACTGAAGAAAAAGGGTCAATGTTAGGGTTAGAGAAGTCCTCCTGGTTGTAGGTAGGAACCGAATGAAGAGAGAAGAAAAGCAGAGAAAGAGAGAGAAAAGGAGAGAGAGAGAGAGAGAGAGAGAGAGAAAGAGAAAAAAAGGAGAGAGAGAGAGAGAGAGAGAGAGAAAGAAAGAGAAAGAGAGAGAGGGAAAAAGATGTTGGTGTGTGTACATGTATATATATATACACATACAAACAAACATGCATACATACACATACATATACAAACACACACATATATGTATATATATGTATATACACACATACATATAAATATCTAAAACGAGTTATAAACCAGAGACGCGAAAACACCGGCCGAGTAGAAACGAGTGGTAAAGGGGTAAGCCAAGGCATAATCCAAGGGAGTAAGCTAGATAGGGACCAGAACGGTCGGGTATTAGGAAGAAATAAAGAAATAAAGAACAGAGATCAAAGGTCAAGGCCAACCCAGAGGAGGCCCGGTTGGGTTTAGGCCAAAACCCAAACGGTTGTATTTAGAATGAGATACAGGTTAGAGGTCAAAAGGTCCAAACGTACCCAAAGGGGGCCCGGTTGGGTTTGGGCCAGAACCCGAACGGTTGTGTTTAGGATGAGAAAGAGGTTAGAGGTCAGAAGGTCAAACCGGACCCAGAGGAGGCCCGGTTGAGCTGAGGCCAGAACCCTAACGGTTGTGTTCAGTCAATGAGATAGAGGTTGGACGTCAAAAGGTCAAAACGGACCCAGAGAAGGCCCGGTTGGGTTTAGGCCAGAACCCGAACGGTTGTGTTTAGGATGAGATAGAGGTTAGAGGTCAGAAGGTCAAACCGGACCCAGAGGAGGCCCGGTTGGGCTCCGGCCAGAACCCTAACGGTTGTGTTTAGGATGAGATAGAGGTTAGAGGTCCAGAGGTCAAAACGGACCCGGAGAAAGCCCGGTTGGGCTTAGGCAACAACCCGAACGGTTGTGTTTTAGGATTTCGAAATAGAGGTTAAAGGTCAAAAGGGGCAAACGGCCCCAGGGGAGGCCCGATTGGGCTCAGGCACAAACCCGGACGGTCGTGTTTAGTCCGGTGAATTGGAGGTTAGAAGACAGAGGGTCCGAACAGACCCGGGGGGGGCCCGGTTGGGCTTAGGTGAGAATGTTCAAGTTTTAGGATAGGATAAAGGTCTTTTCTAGAGGTCAAAAGGATCCCAGTCTAGACTCCAGAGGAAGGAAGGTTAAAGGGCGGTGGCGCGCGCGTGTCTATGTGTGCGTTCTCGCCTACGTGTGCATATGTCAAGAGTAGGAGAGCGACAGTTCAGAACAGAAGGGAGTAGAGAGAGCACGTACATCTGGAGACCACGAGCCGTCATCAAAGACCAACAGCACCTGGTGGAAAAAGAAGCAGAAACAGAGAGACAGCGTCAGAACACAATCGACCAACCCAAAACCCCGACAACCGGTCAGCAGAAAACATGAGAGAAGGGAAACCCATAGCCCGTCAGAGAGAACGTCCAGGAGAGACCCAAACGAAAAGCCTGGGGGCGAGCGCTCGCGCGAAGCGCGTGCGCGAGCCCCCAGTGACAGTTAGACGGAAGAGCAGGAGAAAAGGAGACGGGAGAAGGCCCACCTCACGGAGAAGGACATAAGGTCCTAAACACCCCCCCTCGAGAGAGAGAGAACGGTAGTGAAGGTCTGACATGAGGAGGAGGACATAAGGTCCTAAACTCCACGTCGAGCGAGAGAAAGGTAGCGAAGGTCCAAAATTGGGAGAGGGACATAAGGTCCCGGACGCCACGTCGAGCGAGAGAACGGCAGTTGGCGAAGGTCCAATATTGGGAGGAGGACATAAGGTCCTAAACACCACAGGGCTATTGAGAGTCTAACGGTCGGCGAAGGATTCTTTATAGGATCCTAAACCTCAAATAGGGGTAGAAAATGACAGAGAATGTTTGAGGAATGGAGAAGGACCGAAGGCCCCAAAACTCCAGGAAAGGCAAGGAATTGATTCCCCAGAACCTCCTGAGATCAAAAATGGCGGATGGCCATGCTAGTGGGGGCTATGCTAACAAGGCCAGGCGAGGCAGGCCACTAGCGGGTGCCGCTAACGATCACATTAGCATATCAATGGGGCAAGAAAACGGTGTGGGGGAGGAGAGGAGAGAGGGACAGGTGAGCAGAGAAACAGGTTCACAGGCAATTGGGAACATGTGTTTCCCATGTGTTGAAATAAAAAACCATATTGTGCTTAACCCCTGAAGCGCGCATATATACTTACACTGAGATTATGTGCAAAAACGGAGGCGAGAGGTGTGCCACACGACGGAGGGGAGAGCGTCCGTCCACCAAACTGGACGATTGACCCAATCGGTTTTGGCGTAATACTTTGCAAGGGTTGCAGAGATATGGTTGGAGAGGTCCTGACAATAGAGAGAGTCAAAAGACCGGCGATTTATTCGCGTTCAGGTCAATGGAAATTAATCCAAACAGAGAAGTGTTTTCTCTAGGTGCGCACTAGGCGAGAGCGAAAGCTATACAGGCCACGGGGCCCCGTGCATCGTAAGGGCCAATAGCGGAACTGGGGAGGCGGGTGTAAAAAACTACAACATGGAGGGCGGCGGAGGGATCGAATGATTGACGGGCGGGAGGGCCGGAAGTGACGTAGGGGGCGCTAAAACCCGGAAGTTGCTAACAGTAAAGCGGCTAGTGAGACAAACTAAGAGACAAAAACGCGGAAAATCAATCATACCGCGCAGAGTTCACCCCCTAAACGAAAGGGGGAAAAAGAACGTGACCCCTACGGGAGACGTGAGACAACGTGGAAGGGTAGAAAAAGAATTTGAAAAAACGAACGTGACAGTGCGGAGGGGAAGCAAAGATTAGTGCGGTGACGTCAGAGAGGACCTGCCGACACCGAGGGAATTCCCAGGAAAGCCGTCTAGACCAGTAAACGTCATGGGAAGGGGCTCACGAAGAGAGAGAGAGAGAGAGAGAGAGAGAGAGAGAGAGAGAGAGGTTGAAATAAAACCGGGGAAAAAAGAGCAGATTGACAAGGAGAAGTCAAAGGAATAAGGGAAACCTTAATTACAACCATTGTGAAATGTTATCCCATTTTTCTTTTCCATAATGGGAGGGAAACATTAGCCCCACAACTCCCCCCCAGGAAAAGGGAACCCAATTGTCGTCTACCACGGGGAGGACATACATGCAATACCAAAGAGCAAATCCCTTGTAACCGTGAGAATCAGTGGTCAGTATGTGCCTACATAGATACAGAAAAAAAACCTAGATAAGGTGGAATACAGGAATAACGGACTTAACTGCTTAACTGCTAATTGACAAAATTGTAAATGTCAGATGTAAATGTAAAATGTGACTAAGCGCCGCCTAGAGGTAAGGTGCCATCATTCCATCTCACTCACCCAAGTCAAATAGTGAATCCAGAAAGTCCAGACAGGGCCACACAACAAAAACAACCACAGAGAGAAAGAGGGAAGGAGAGAGGGAAAGAAAAGAGAGAGAGGGGGAGATAGGAAGAAAGAGGAGGGAGAAAAGCCATTCGAAAACAGACCTCTTGTGACCCTTGAGGAGACGATGGGAGCCGAAATTGCTTACCAAAGGTGAACAGTCCGCGTGGATCTATACGTCACCTGGAGCGGGAATGAAATGACCAAATAGGGCCCGTATGTGCGTGCAGTTACACGTAAATTGAATCATTTTTACCCCATAACGGGGAATAGATATGCCTGTAGCGTAATGATAATAATGAAGGCCCACGTGGGGCTATAGGTGAATGTCAACAGGGGTCTAGTGAGGGTGCATGGGAAGTAAGAGGAGGAGACGACCAGAAGTTCAAAGTGAACGAATGTATTACAAAACATGAAGGATTATAACATCACAGGCACGTGACGGTCTACTGTGCGGGGAACACCATATAGCACACCCAGTAGCCTATGGTACAATGCAATAAACAGAGGGGCACCGTCAAAGGTGGGCCCCAAATGTACCTTAACATCAGGTGTGTAAACTGACAAAATAACAAATAAAGGGTCGTCACAGAGACTCATATCAGCCTGTGTAGTTCTCCCGTGTTTGTGTGTGTGTGTGTGTGTGAGAAAAGAAATCCGTCCGAAAACGGAACATATCAGTCAATGGTGGAGGGACGGAGGAGAAGCGTGCGCCCCAGGTGTCGTCAGGGCGCAAACGCCATCAGCCTCGTCCCGTTGATTTTGCAGGGACATCGTGCGTAGGAAGGGGCCACTGCGGAGTCTGACATCGGAAGGGAGGAGCCGGGCAGCGGTGGGGAGTCGTCCGGAGGGAGGTTCAGCAGATCTGCTCACCACATGGCACGTCAGCCTCGCCTCAGGGTCAGCCCAGCATCAGGGACTGCCCAGAGGGGTCAAAGGCGCAAGGGAGAAAGACCAAGAGGGTCAGAGAGAGAGAGAGAGAGAGAGAGAGAGAGAGAAGGGGAGAGAGAGAGAGAGAGAGAGAAAGAGAGAGAGAGAGAGAGAGAGAGAGAGAGAGAGAGGAAGAGAGAGAGAGAGAGAGAGAGAGAGAAAGAGAGAGAGAGAGAGAGAGAGAGAGAAAGAGAGAGAGAGAGAGAGAGAGAAAGAAAAAGAGAGAGAGAGAGAGAGCGCGAGGAAGAAAGGGAAAGAGAGAGACACGCAGACATACAAATAGAGAGGCCACCAGAAAGGGGAGGGGGACAAGGGAACAGAACTGCCAGTTAAATAATAGCATTACGAAGTTACAGGCGATAGGGACAGCCCTAATGAGCGTCCCCGGGAGCTAAAATGACCAATGACTATAAGCTATTAAGTTAGACCGCGGAAGGCAGAGGCATGCGAGTTAGCCTAAATCACACACTGCGAGATAAAGAGCGATAGGCTAGCTAAGACCTGAAAAGGGAAACTCACTGTTATAAGGCGTGCCCTCTGGCGAGGCCTACAGCCTGTCAGGGCCGCTCAGACCCCGGACCGGCCCGTAGCTGGTCACGTTGAGGGAGAGCGAGGAACCGCCGTGCAGCACAACTCAGAGCCTGAAATGGTAGGAGGGAGGTAAGGGAGGGAAGGGGAAGGGGGAAAAAAGGAAAGGAACGGACACGAGTCGACCGGGGAACTACCACAAGACAGACCTACTGAGAATCGAGTCAAAACTGTCTCCGAAACCCTACCAACACCGCCCTGAGCGGTTCCCCTCGAAGCGAGGCTGGTTGGCCCATTCGTCGATGCCCCAGACCTCACCGTCGCCATGTCCCCTGAGGGGACGGCGCGACAAGGAGAACATCAGGGACAGCTCCTAGCATGGCCGGGAGACGGAAGGGGAGCCCAGACGCGTGAGACGCGTCGTGGTGGTGTGTTTTGGCCCATGATAGGAAGTACTATCTCTCCCCGAACAGAAGGCTCGACCTCAGACTAAGTGCAAGAGAGTGACCTCGAGACGGGCCGTTACCTCATACAGGTGGTGCAGCAGATAACACTCACGTTCGGGTGCAGCAAAGCGAGCCGGGACCGTGCCGACCAGCAGAGGCCCACGAGGGCAGTGACCGCGTCGGACAGGGCGCTCGGCAACGCCGCGGACCCGTGGGGGAGGGATGAAACTCCATGACGAGACAGAGCCCTCCAACAACGATCATGTACTTAGGTGAGAGTGAGAGAGAGGGGCGGGCCGGGGTCAAAGGTCAGGAGCGGCAACCAAACAGGTGAAAGTTCCCCAGGGAGAGAAAACTTTGGAGAGTTCTAGGTATAGAAATACGAGGACACCTTCAATTCCTAGCCAGCGTACAATCTACCGAATGAAGTACGCCCCATCCGTGTCCAAGGGCTCATATAAGCCCACCCGCAGGGTCACCGTTCCAGCCGCGCGGATAGGACCAAAGAGCCGAGGGCGGGAGTTGTCCCTGCACTTACGCTGCTCTATTTGGCTGTTGCCACGCTGAGCAGACCCCCGCGTGTCAACGGGCCCGCAACCCTCGACAACCCTGAAGGGCGACTACTTAGAGAAGGGGGAAGCTGTTGAATGGGAAGGAGGGCAAAGAGCCTCAGACTAAAAGGTCCGGTCGAGGGGCCCTAACAATTAACCGTATTCAAATGCATTATAATCGCTAACCCAAGTACTTTGGTCAGAGTCATATCGACGACACCAATTATTTTTATGAAGCATAACTCCAGTGGTTAAATCCTAAAAGTAGTTGTAAACTAGGTGGCCGTCAAAATGCCGACCACACACCGACCGCAACAGGCACCACGTGTGCATAGACACGTCCGTATAGACGTACATCAGCACAGTGCGTGCCATGGCAGTAGTATAAACCCATTAGAAGAGTGAGCTTAGAAGGTAACTATAAGTTGAAATATAGAGGAAAATTCTACCATAGCTATAATACAATTATACTTACAATTACAACAGCCAGCACAGGAGAGGACAGACAAGAGGAAAGGCCTAGACATCACTATCACCACGTGTCCCCGAACGGAGTAAAACTCTTGCACTGATCAAAGGGGAGACGTGCCCGGTCTCCCGCTGAGTTGCGCTGCACCCTAGACTAAGGGCGACGGTGGAGGGATGGGGCGTGAGCAGACCGCAGACCCGACGTGCCCCAGAGGGGTAAATCGTTGGCATCTCGACATGAAGCGGAACCCCTGCTCTGTAGGCTTGGGCGGGAAGGGGTATAAGTCTGAGAATCCCATCGCCCTGACAGTTTCCGAAGAAAAAGCAGGGGTCGAGGTTAAAGGCACGGGCACTGCCAGAGCCGAGGACCGCAAACACGAGGAGACAAGGAGCCAGGCCCCTCCGGGGACCCAAGGGGAACCCGGGCCTAGTATCTAACGGCCACTCACCTCCTGACACGAGGTGCAAGTGGGCACCGAGAGAGAGAGAGAGAGAGAGAGGGAGAGAGGGAGAGAGAGCGCACAAGAGAATGCTAACCAAGGTCAGGCACATGGATGCCCCATCCGTATCCACACAGACACGCCAGTGAGATAGGGAGCCCAATGATAATAATAATAATAATAATAATAATAATATTAATAGTAGCAATCCTCATGATAATACTACCATTAACCCTAACGATGACCATATTAATGATGACCACAATGAGAGCCATAATAGGAGACGCTGTCATGACGGAAGACCAGGCGGGTCCCCGAGGACAAAAGTCAAACTTCCGAACACTGCCGAAGGCAGTGTGAGGAAGAGGCACGTCTCTCACGTGACGTCCGATGGCACACATCCTATCGAAAATGGCCAAAGGTACCGTCTTACTACTAGTCACTGTACGGAGAACTATCACACGAACAACAGCCACAACAATGGCAACAACAGTAGCAGGAGCCGCAGCAGCCGCAGCAGCAGCCGCAGCAGCAGCAGCCGAAGCGGCAGCAACAACAACAACAGCAGCAGCAGCAGCAGCAGCAGCAGCAGCAGCAGCAGCAGCAGCCCCCACCACCACAACCACAGCAACAACAACAACAACAACAACAACAACAATGACGATGATTTGATGTGAATAAACATGGGAGGGTATATTACCAGGCTTTGCCACGGAGGCGTAGTCGTCAACCTTCCGAACACCGCCGAAGGCAGGCAGTGTGAGGAAGAGGCACGTCACACCTGGGATGTCCGATGGCCTCTGAACCTTCCATTGAAAACTGCCAGAGGTAGTGTGTGTGTGTGCGTGCGTGCGTGCGTGCGTGCGTGCGTGTGTGAATGTGTATTAGTATGTGCGTGAACCCTTCTCCTATGGAATGAGAGGGCGTGTGAGGATAATCAGAATGTGCGTGCGTGTTAGTGTACCAGTGTGTATTTTGGTGTGTGTGCGTATGTTTTTGTTTGAATGCGTGCGCGCGCGCGCGTGTGTGTGTGCGTGCGTGTGTGTGTGGATGCAGTGTGAAACAGAAGGAAGGCGAGTGTTAGAGGTGCAAGAGAGAAGAGGTTTTTAGTGCAGAGTTGTGAAAAGGGGTGGGTGGGGAACCTATTAGCGGGGGAGTCCTAAACCGAGCTGCCGGCAGTCAGAAGTTGCCGATGGGATAAGCAGCAGCGGGGTTATGGCGTGTTGTTCACAGTGGGGAGGCATGGGCCTAGCGCGTTCGACGATCAACCGGACGGGGCGACGGGAGGTCGAGATGATCGAGCCTGGTCAACATGTCCCATGCCAGCAGTCAAGGAAAAACGTGACGAAGCAAGGAGGCAGTGTGTTGACGGGACCAAAACCATTAGTCTAGGAAATTGGACCAGTGTCGGAGCATGTCCCTGGCCGTGGACGCAGACCAATGGATGTTGTCCGGTCCCGTGGAAAAGAGGCGGGCCGGGAGGAGGGGGATGATGGGAAGGTGGACTGCCAGAAAATTATTCAGGGTCATGATCGTGTCCCTCTCCCCTTGGGGCAGGTGTGGGCTGGCGTTGATCAGGGGAACCGACACAGTCGCAAAGGGGAAGGTCGCGACCGCTTCGGCGAACATGGCGCGGGCCTGTCGAACGGAGAGGTCCACGGGCGTGGACCTATTATTGAGGCCGAAGGAGAGAATCACCCGGGTGACTCGCGCGGCCGGTGTCGCAATGCCACCCAGGATGGTGATGGCGTGGCCAAATTTGGCCCCCGGGTAGCAGTCCACTTGGACCTCCTCCCGGAGTATCAGGGGCAGGCGGTGAAGGTTAGAATCGCCCATGATGACGGTGCTTCTGACCGGGTTAAGGGACCACATATGCTTGTTGTTGTTGTGGTCGTGACGGGTGTAGGCGTGGAGTGGGCGTGGATTCTGCGTGCGGGCCGACGATGTAGAGTGGAAAAAAGGAAAGTGGGTCAAGGGAGATGGAGCCGAAGGGCCACCAGGGGTCTCCCGAGAGGCCAAAGAGCGCAAGGGTGAGAATCGGGCCGTCCGAAGGACGGCCGTGGAGGTGGAAGGTCCCTCGGCCGGGGGGGCAGTGGTCATGCTGGCGCTCCCCCTGCGAAGGACAGCGTGCGATGAGGAGGAAAGAGAAGAGGAAGAGGGTGACGGAGGAGAAGAGAGAGGGGATAAGGGGAGGGAGTCACAACTGGATGCCCTATCGGCCACAGTCTCGTCCTTAAGGGCCGTCGTTAGGGAAGAAGGAGGGGCAGTGCTAAGGTCCTCGGGGACCACTTGTTCTGGCAGGCCGAGGACTCCCGCGGTAACGCAGGCGACCCTGTCCGGGGGTGGGCCCGGAGCAGACACGGTGGGCGTGGCTGCCAACGAGGCAGGGACATGGGCGGTGGCCCGGGTGGCGTCCACAATGGTCCCCGTACTGGGGCCCGGAGCAGCCAACGAGACCGTAGCTGTGGTCAAGGAAGGGCTGCGGGTGCCGGTGGTGGAGACGCTGGAGTGAGTCCCGACCTCAAGGCCCGGAGCAGTCACCGGAGCTGTGGCTGCCAACGGGGCCCGAGTCCCTCTCGGGGCGGTGGACATAGGGATACGGGGTCGGGGGATAGGGGAAACCAAGCGTAGGGCTCGGTGTGGCGATGCGGCTCGTCGTGAGCCGGGCAGAAGGGGTGGTGGATACGGTGCGGTGGGAGGGAGGGCGGAGCCCGGAGTGGGTCGAGGGGTGTCGGGGAGACGTCGGTCGGCCGAGTGCCGTTGTCTGCGTCGTTGTTGGGCCGGAGTACGCCGTTTGCCCCCACGGTGACGAAAATGCGGAGGAGTCCAAGGCGCGGGCATAAAGCCCGTCAAGTAAGGCGATGGGTGTTGTCGGGGAGCCCAGGAAGTGGGGTGGGCGACGGGAAACGTCAGGCGGGGAGGGGGGGCCTGGTAGGGTAAAGGGTAGGGAGAGCCATGTGAGTAATAGTTCCCAGGGCTCTGAAAATAGGGAACTACAGGGCGTACGGTAGGCTGTGGTGGATAGGGGGGCAGGTGTGAGTCAGGGGTCATAAGGACCCAGCGAGGAGTCTGGAGGGAATGTTGAGAGAAGAAAACGGAGGGAGGAAGAAGAGGGGGAGGAGAGGGAGAAGGAAGGGGGAGGAACGGATGGGGAGTGTTTGCGCGTTGGTTATGATGGGGGACTAACCCACGGTGCTGTATAGGAGGAGCCATGCTATAGAGGAGACGAGAGAACGAGAGAGGAGAAGGGGGGAGAGGAGGGAGGAAGACGAGACAAAGGGTTAGAGGGAAACACAAAATGGACTACACAGACGTGGGTGGTCGTGGGTGAGTGAGAAAAAAATAAAAAAAGGTGTCAGTGAGTGCGTGTCATACCTGTCCGAGTGTCTAACCTGATCTGAAAAGTTAAGAAAGAGGGGCCTGCCTGAAAGAGAAAATAACTATACCCAATCTCGGCTGTCCGCAGAGTAGAAGTCATCAGAGGGAGGAAAACTGGAAGAAGGGTTAAAAAGCAGAGGCGCATGAGCGCCATCTAGAGGCTGTGGGATAGAAGAGGTTAACAATGGAGACAAGTTCAAATTGAGCTCAGCCCAGAGAAAGATAGAGAGAGAGAGAGAGAGAGAGAGAGAGAGAGAGAGAGAACGAGAGAGGGAGAGGGACAGAGAGAGAGAGAGAGAGAGAGAGAGAGAGAAAGAGAGCAGGATGGAGTGAGGGAGAGAGAGAGGCACAGGGTGAGAGGCGTTCACCTCGTGAACAAAGAAAATTTGCAATTCAATAATGTTGGCCATCGCACTCCGGGTAGGGATTACCTGCATATCCCGACCAGAATAAACGGAGCACGCGCGACGGTCCCCGAATCGCTACCGGTTTCGTCCATTACTAGGCTAGGACTCATCAGGCGATAGCCAAATAAAAGGGGGAAACAGGTCAATGTGGCCGTCCTACGACTACAGATCAACAGAAGCGGCCTGGGTGACATGGAGAATGCAAAAAAAATTGTTCAAAGGCGCATCCCTTGCCATCCAGGCGGCCTCCAGTGGTCCACCAAAAGCGGTAATTGAGATTAAACCAAAGCTAGGGAAAAGATGTGAGGTGAGAGAGACACGAGAGAGAGAGAGAGAGAGAGAGAGAGAGAGAGAGAGAGGGGGGGGGGGGGGGGGAAAAGAGGGAGGAAGAGAACGTCAACCCACCACTTAAACCACGTTGCATCCGGATCTGAAACTGAAGAAAAAGGGTCAATGTTAGGGTTAGAGAAGTCCTCCTGGTTGTAGGTAGGAACCGAATGAAGAGAGAAGAAAAGCAGAGAAAGAGAGAGAAAAGGAGAGAGAGAGAGAGAGAGAGAGAGAGAAAGAGAAAAAAAGGAGAGAGAGAGAGAGAGAGAGAGAGAAAGAAAGAGAAAGAGAGAGAGGGAAAAAGATGTTGGTGTGTGTACATGTATATATATATACACATACAAACAAACATGCATACATACACATACATATACAAACACACACATATATGTATATATATGTATATACACACATACATATAAATATCTAAAACGAGTTATAAACCAGAGACGCGAAAACACCGGCCGAGTAGAAACGAGTGGTAAAGGGGTAAGCCAAGGCATAATCCAAGGGAGTAAGCTAGATAGGGACCAGAACGGTCGGGTATTAGGAAGAAATAAAGAAATAAAGAACAGAGATCAAAGGTCAAGGCCAACCCAGAGGAGGCCCGGTTGGGTTTAGGCCAAAACCCAAACGGTTGTATTTAGAATGAGATACAGGTTAGAGGTCAAAAGGTCCAAACGTACCCAAAGGGGGCCCGGTTGGGTTTGGGCCAGAACCCGAACGGTTGTGTTTAGGATGAGAAAGAGGTTAGAGGTCAGAAGGTCAAACCGGACCCAGAGGAGGCCCGGTTGAGCTGAGGCCAGAACCCTAACGGTTGTGTTCAGTCAATGAGATAGAGGTTGGACGTCAAAAGGTCAAAACGGACCCAGAGAAGGCCCGGTTGGGTTTAGGCCAGAACCCGAACGGTTGTGTTTAGGATGAGATAGAGGTTAGAGGTCAGAAGGTCAAACCGGACCCAGAGGAGGCCCGGTTGGGCTCCGGCCAGAACCCTAACGGTTGTGTTTAGGATGAGATAGAGGTTAGAGGTCCAGAGGTCAAAACGGACCCGGAGAAAGCCCGGTTGGGCTTAGGCAACAACCCGAACGGTTGTGTTTTAGGATTTCGAAATAGAGGTTAAAGGTCAAAAGGGGCAAACGGCCCCAGGGGAGGCCCGATTGGGCTCAGGCACAAACCCGGACGGTCGTGTTTAGTCCGGTGAATTGGAGGTTAGAAGACAGAGGGTCCGAACAGACCCGGGGGGGGCCCGGTTGGGCTTAGGTGAGAATGTTCAAGTTTTAGGATAGGATAAAGGTCTTTTCTAGAGGTCAAAAGGATCCCAGTCTAGACTCCAGAGGAAGGAAGGTTAAAGGGCGGTGGCGCGCGCGTGTCTATGTGTGCGTTCTCGCCTACGTGTGCATATGTCAAGAGTAGGAGAGCGACAGTTCAGAACAGAAGGGAGTAGAGAGAGCACGTACATCTGGAGACCACGAGCCGTCATCAAAGACCAACAGCACCTGGTGGAAAAAGAAGCAGAAACAGAGAGACAGCGTCAGAACACAATCGACCAACCCAAAACCCCGACAACCGGTCAGCAGAAAACATGAGAGAAGGGAAACCCATAGCCCGTCAGAGAGAACGTCCAGGAGAGACCCAAACGAAAAGCCTGGGGGCGAGCGCTCGCGCGAAGCGCGTGCGCGAGCCCCCAGTGACAGTTAGACGGAAGAGCAGGAGAAAAGGAGACGGGAGAAGGCCCACCTCACGGAGAAGGACATAAGGTCCTAAACACCCCCCCTCGAGAGAGAGAGAACGGTAGTGAAGGTCTGACATGAGGAGGAGGACATAAGGTCCTAAACTCCACGTCGAGCGAGAGAAAGGTAGCGAAGGTCCAAAATTGGGAGAGGGACATAAGGTCCCGGACGCCACGTCGAGCGAGAGAACGGCAGTTGGCGAAGGTCCAATATTGGGAGGAGGACATAAGGTCCTAAACACCACAGGGCTATTGAGAGTCTAACGGTCGGCGAAGGATTCTTTATAGGATCCTAAACCTCAAATAGGGGTAGAAAATGACAGAGAATGTTTGAGGAATGGAGAAGGACCGAAGGCCCCAAAACTCCAGGAAAGGCAAGGAATTGATTCCCCAGAACCTCCTGAGATCAAAAATGGCGGATGGCCATGCTAGTGGGGGCTATGCTAACAAGGCCAGGCGAGGCAGGCCACTAGCGGGTGCCGCTAACGATCACATTAGCATATCAATGGGGCAAGAAAACGGTGTGGGGGAGGAGAGGAGAGAGGGACAGGTGAGCAGAGAAACAGGTTCACAGGCAATTGGGAACATGTGTTTCCCATGTGTTGAAATAAAAAACCATATTGTGCTTAACCCCTGAAGCGCGCATATATACTTACACTGAGATTATGTGCAAAAACGGAGGCGAGAGGTGTGCCACACGACGGAGGGGAGAGCGTCCGTCCACCAAACTGGACGATTGACCCAATCGGTTTTGGCGTAATACTTTGCAAGGGTTGCAGAGATATGGTTGGAGAGGTCCTGACAATAGAGAGAGTCAAAAGACCGGCGATTTATTCGCGTTCAGGTCAATGGAAATTAATCCAAACAGAGAAGTGTTTTCTCTAGGTGCGCACTAGGCGAGAGCGAAAGCTATACAGGCCACGGGGCCCCGTGCATCGTAAGGGCCAATAGCGGAACTGGGGAGGCGGGTGTAAAAAACTACAACATGGAGGGCGGCGGAGGGATCGAATGATTGACGGGCGGGAGGGCCGGAAGTGACGTAGGGGGCGCTAAAACCCGGAAGTTGCTAACAGTAAAGCGGCTAGTGAGACAAACTAAGAGACAAAAACGCGGAAAATCAATCATACCGCGCAGAGTTCACCCCCTAAACGAAAGGGGGAAAAAGAACGTGACCCCTACGGGAGACGTGAGACAACGTGGAAGGGTAGAAAAAGAATTTGAAAAAACGAACGTGACAGTGCGGAGGGGAAGCAAAGATTAGTGCGGTGACGTCAGAGAGGACCTGCCGACACCGAGGGAATTCCCAGGAAAGCCGTCTAGACCAGTAAACGTCATGGGAAGGGGCTCACGAAGAAGAGAGAGAGAGAGAGAGAGAGAGAGAGAGAGAGAGAGGTTGAAATAAAACCGGGGAAAAAAGAGCAGATTGACAAGGAGAAGTCAAAGGAATAAGGGAAACCTTAATTACAACCATTGTGAAATGTTATCCCATTTTTCTTTTCCATAATGGGAGGGAAACATTAGCCCCACAACTCCCCCCCAGGAAAAGGGAACCCAATTGTCGTCTACCACGGGGAGGACATACATGCAATACCAAAGAGCAAATCCCTTGTAACCGTGAGAATCAGTGGTCAGTATGTGCCTACATAGATACAGAAAAAAAACCTAGATAAGGTGGAATACAGGAATAACGGACTTAACTGCTTAACTGCTAATTGACAAAATTGTAAATGTCAGATGTAAATGTAAAATGTGACTAAGCGCCGCCTAGAGGTAAGGTGCCATCATTCCATCTCACTCACCCAAGTCAAATAGTGAATCCAGAAAGTCCAGACAGGGCCACACAACAAAAACAACCACAGAGAGAAAGAGGGAAGGAGAGAGGGGAAGAAAAAGAGAGAGAGGGGGAGATAGGAAGAAAGAGGAGGGAGAAAAGCCATTCGAAAACAGACCTCTTGTGACCCTTGAGGAGACGATGGGAGCCGAAATTGCTTACCAAAGGTGAACAGTCCGCGTGGATCTATACGTCACCTGGAGCGGGAATGAAATGACCAAATAGGGCCCGTATGTGCGTGCAGTTACACGTAAATTGAATCATTTTTACCCCATAACGGGGAATAGATATGCCTGTAGCGTAATGATAATAATGAAGGCCCACGTGGGGCTATAGGTGAATGTCAACAGGGGTCTAGTGAGGGTGCATGGGAAGTAAGAGGAGGAGACGACCAGAAGTTCAAAGTGAACGAATGTATTACAAAACATGAAGGATTATAACATCACAGGCACGTGACGGTCTACTGTGCGGGGAACACCATATAGCACACCCAGTAGCCTATGGTACAATGCAATAAACAGAGGGGCACCGTCAAAGGTGGGCCCCAAATGTACCTTAACATCAGGTGTGTAAACTGACAAAATAACAAATAAAGGGTCGTCACAGAGACTCATATCAGCCTGTGTAGTTCTCCCGTGTTTGTGTGTGTGTGTGTGTGTGAGAAAAGAAATCCGTCCGAAAACGGAACATATCAGTCAATGGTGGAGGGACGGAGGAGAAGCGTGCGCCCCAGGTGTCGTCAGGGCGCAAACGCCATCAGCCTCGTCCCGTTGATTTTGCAGGGACATCGTGCGTAGGAAGGGGCCACTGCGGAGTCTGACATCGGAAGGGAGGAGCCGGGCAGCGGTGGGGAGTCGTCCGGAGGGAGGTTCAGCAGATCTGCTCACCACATGGCACGTCAGCCTCGCCTCAGGGTCAGCCCAGCATCAGGGACTGCCCAGAGGGGTCAAAGGCGCAAGGGAGAAAGACCAAGAGGGTCAGAGAGAGAGAGAGAGAGAGAGAGAGAGAGAGAAGGGAGAGAGAGAGAGAGAGAGAGAAAGAGAGAGAGAGAGAGAGAGAGAGAGAGAGAGAGAGAGAGAGAAGAGAGAGAGAGAGAGAGAGAGAGAAAGAGAGAGAGAGAGAGAGAGAGAGAGAAGAGAGAGAGAGAGAGAGAGAGAAAGAAAAGAGAGAGAGAGAGAGAGCGCGAGGAAGAAAGGGAAAGAGAGAGACACGCAGACATACAAATAGAGAGGCCACCAGAAAGGGGAGGGGGACAAGGGAACAGAACTGCCAGTTAAATAATAGCATTACGAAGTTACAGGCGATAGGGACAGCCCTAATGAGCGTCCCCGGGAGCTAAAATGACCAATGACTATAAGCTATTAAGTTAGACCGCGGAAGGCAGAGGCATGCGAGTTAGCCTAAATCACACACTGCGAGATAAAGAGCGATAGGCTAGCTAAGACCTGAAAAGGGAAACTCACTGTTATAAGGCGTGCCCTCTGGCGAGGCCTACAGCCTGTCAGGGCCGCTCAGACCCCGGACCGGCCCGTAGCTGGTCACGTTGAGGGAGAGCGAGGAACCGCCGTGCAGCACAACTCAGAGCCTGAAATGGTAGGAGGGAGGTAAGGGAGGGAAGGGGAAGGGGGAAAAAAGGAAAGGAACGGACACGAGTCGACCGGGGAACTACCACAAGACAGACCTACTGAGAATCGAGTCAAAACTGTCTCCGAAACCCTACCAACACCGCCCTGAGCGGTTCCCCTCGAAGCGAGGCTGGTTGGCCCATTCGTCGATGCCCCAGACCTCACCGTCGCCATGTCCCCTGAGGGGACGGCGCGACAAGGAGAACATCAGGGACAGCTCCTAGCATGGCCGGGAGACGGAAGGGGAGCCCAGACGCGTGAGACGCGTCGTGGTGGTGTGTTTTGGCCCATGATAGGAAGTACTATCTCTCCCCGAACAGAAGGCTCGACCTCAGACTAAGTGCAAGAGAGTGACCTCGAGACGGGCCGTTACCTCATACAGGTGGTGCAGCAGATAACACTCACGTTCGGGTGCAGCAAAGCGAGCCGGGACCGTGCCGACCAGCAGAGGCCCACGAGGGCAGTGACCGCGTCGGACAGGGCGCTCGGCAACGCCGCGGACCCGTGGGGGAGGGATGAAACTCCATGACGAGACAGAGCCCTCCAACAACGATCATGTACTTAGGTGAGAGTGAGAGAGAGGGGCGGGCCGGGGTCAAAGGTCAGGAGCGGCAACCAAACAGGTGAAAGTTCCCCAGGGAGAGAAAACTTTGGAGAGTTCTAGGTATAGAAATACGAGGACACCTTCAATTCCTAGCCAGCGTACAATCTACCGAATGAAGTACGCCCCATCCGTGTCCAAGGGCTCATATAAGCCCACCCGCAGGGTCACCGTTCCAGCCGCGCGGATAGGACCAAAGAGCCGAGGGCGGGAGTTGTCCCTGCACTTACGCTGCTCTATTTGGCTGTTGCCACGCTGAGCAGACCCCCGCGTGTCAACGGGCCCGCAACCCTCGACAACCCTGAAGGGCGACTACTTAGAGAAGGGGGAAGCTGTTGAATGGGAAGGAGGGCAAAGAGCCTCAGACTAAAAGGTCCGGTCGAGGGGCCCTAACAATTAACCGTATTCAAATGCATTATAATCGCTAACCCAAGTACTTTGGTCAGAGTCATATCGACGACACCAATTATTTTTATGAAGCATAACTCCAGTGGTTAAATCCTAAAAGTAGTTGTAAACTAGGTGGCCGTCAAAATGCCGACCACACACCGACCGCAACAGGCACCACGTGTGCATAGACACGTCCGTATAGACGTACATCAGCACAGTGCGTGCCATGGCAGTAGTATAAACCCATTAGAAGAGTGAGCTTAGAAGGTAACTATAAGTTGAAATATAGAGGAAAATTCTACCATAGCTATAATACAATTATACTTACAATTACAACAGCCAGCACAGGAGAGGACAGACAAGAGGAAAGGCCTAGACATCACTATCACCACGTGTCCCCGAACGGAGTAAAACTCTTGCACTGATCAAAGGGGAGACGTGCCCGGTCTCCCGCTGAGTTGCGCTGCACCCTAGACTAAGGGCGACGGTGGAGGGATGGGGCGTGAGCAGACCGCAGACCCGACGTGCCCCAGAGGGGTAAATCGTTGGCATCTCGACATGAAGCGGAACCCCTGCTCTGTAGGCTTGGGCGGGAAGGGGTATAAGTCTGAGAATCCCATCGCCCTGACAGTTTCCGAAGAAAAAGCAGGGGTCGAGGTTAAAGGCACGGGCACTGCCAGAGCCGAGGACCGCAAACACGAGGAGACAAGGAGCCAGGCCCCTCCGGGGACCCAAGGGGAACCCGGGCCTAGTATCTAACGGCCACTCACCTCCTGACACGAGGTGCAAGTGGGCACCGAGAGAGAGAGAGAGAGAGAGAGGGAGAGAGGGAGAGAGAGCGCACAAGAGAATGCTAACCAAGGTCAGGCACATGGATGCCCCATCCGTATCCACACAGACACGCCAGTGAGATAGGGAGCCCAATGATAATAATAATAATAATAATAATAATAATATTAATAGTAGCAATCCTCATGATAATACTACCATTAACCCTAACGATGACCATATTAATGATGACCACAATGAGAGCCATAATAGGAGACGCTGTCATGACGGAAGACCAGGCGGGTCCCCGAGGACAAAAGTCAAACTTCCGAACACTGCCGAAGGCAGTGTGAGGAAGAGGCACGTCTCTCACGTGACGTCCGATGGCACACATCCTATCGAAAATGGCCAAAGGTACCGTCTTACTACTAGTCACTGTACGGAGAACTATCACACGAACAACAGCCACAACAATGGCAACAACAGTAGCAGGAGCCGCAGCAGCCGCAGCAGCAGCCGCAGCAGCAGCAGCCGAAGCGGCAGCAACAACAACAACAGCAGCAGCAGCAGCAGCAGCAGCAGCAGCAGCAGCAGCAGCCCCCACCACCACAACCACAGCAACAACAACAACAACAACAACAACAACAATGACGATGATTTGATGTGAATAAACATGGGAGGGTATATTACCAGGCTTTGCCACGGAGGCGTAGTCGTCAACCTTCCGAACACCGCCGAAGGCAGGCAGTGTGAGGAAGAGGCACGTCACACCTGGGATGTCCGATGGCCTCTGAACCTTCCATTGAAAACTGCCAGAGGTAGTGTGTGTGTGTGCGTGCGTGCGTGCGTGCGTGCGTGCGTGTGTGAATGTGTATTAGTATGTGCGTGAACCCTTCTCCTATGGAATGAGAGGGCGTGTGAGGATAATCAGAATGTGCGTGCGTGTTAGTGTACCAGTGTGTATTTTGGTGTGTGTGCGTATGTTTTTGTTTGAATGCGTGCGCGCGCGCGCGTGTGTGTGTGCGTGCGTGTGTGTGTGGATGCAGTGTGAAACAGAAGGAAGGCGAGTGTTAGAGGTGCAAGAGAGAAGAGGTTTTTAGTGCAGAGTTGTGAAAAGGGGTGGGTGGGGAACCTATTAGCGGGGGAGTCCTAAACCGAGCTGCCGGCAGTCAGAAGTTGCCGATGGGATAAGCAGCAGCGGGGTTATGGCGTGTTGTTCACAGTGGGGAGGCATGGGCCTAGCGCGTTCGACGATCAACCGGACGGGGCGACGGGAGGTCGAGATGATCGAGCCTGGTCAACATGTCCCATGCCAGCAGTCAAGGAAAAACGTGACGAAGCAAGGAGGCAGTGTGTTGACGGGACCAAAACCATTAGTCTAGGAAATTGGACCAGTGTCGGAGCATGTCCCTGGCCGTGGACGCAGACCAATGGATGTTGTCCGGTCCCGTGGAAAAGAGGCGGGCCGGGAGGAGGGGGATGATGGGAAGGTGGACTGCCAGAAAATTATTCAGGGTCATGATCGTGTCCCTCTCCCCTTGGGGCAGGTGTGGGCTGGCGTTGATCAGGGGAACCGACACAGTCGCAAAGGGGAAGGTCGCGACCGCTTCGGCGAACATGGCGCGGGCCTGTCGAACGGAGAGGTCCACGGGCGTGGACCTATTATTGAGGCCGAAGGAGAGAATCACCCGGGTGACTCGCGCGGCCGGTGTCGCAATGCCACCCAGGATGGTGATGGCGTGGCAAAATTTGGCCCCCGGGTAGCAGTCCACTTGGACCTCCTCCCGGAGTATCAGGGGCAGGCGGTGAAGGTTAGAATCGCCCATGATGACGGTGCTTCTGACCGGGTTAAGGGACCACATATGCTTGTTGTTGTTGTGGTCGTGACGGGTGTAGGCGTAGAGTGGGCGTGGATTCTGCGTGCGGGCCGACGATGTAGAGTGGAAAAAAGGAAAGTGGGTCAAGGGAGATGGAGCCGAAGGGCCACCAGGGGTCTCCCGAGAGGCCAAAGAGCGCAAGGGTGAGAATCGGGCCGTCCGAAGGACGGCCGTGGAGGTGGAAGGTCCCTCGGCCGGGGGGGCAGTGGTCATGCTGGCGCTCCCCCTGCGAAGGACAGCGTGCGATGAGGAGGAAAGAGAAGAGGAAGAGGGTGACGGAGGAGAAGAGAGAGGGGATAAGGGGAGGGAGTCACAACTGGATGCCCTATCGGCCACAGTCTCGTCCTTAAGGGCCGTCGTTAGGGAAGAAGGAGGGGCAGTGCTAAGGTCCTCGGGGACCACTAGTTCTGGCAGGCCGAGGACTCCCGCGGTAACGCAGGCGACCCTGTCCGGGGGTGGGCCCGGAGCAGACACGGTGGGCGTGGCTGCCAACGAGGCAGGGACATGGGCGGTGGCCCGGGTGGCGTCCACAATGGTCCCCGTACTGGGGCCCGGAGCAGCCAACGAGACCGTAGCTGTGGTCAAGGAAGGGCTGCGGGTGCCGGTGGTGGAGACGCTGGAGTGAGTCCCGACCTCAAGGCCCGGAGCAGTCACCGGAGCTGTGGCTGCCAACGGGGCCCGAGTCCCTCTCGGGGCGGTGGACATAGGGATACGGGGTCGGGGGATAGGGGAAACCAAGCGTAGGGCTCGGTGTGGCGATGCGGCTCGTCGTGAGCCGGGCAGAAGGGGTGGTGGATACGGTGCGGTGGGAGGGAGGGCGGAGCCCGGAGTGGGTCGAGGGGTGTCGGGGAGACGTCGGTCGGCCGAGTGCCGTTGTCTGCGTCGTTGTTGGGCCGGAGTACGCCGTTTGCCCCCACGGTGACGAAAATGCGGAGGAGTCCAAGGCGCGGGCATAAAGCCCGTCAAATAAGGCGATGGGTGTTGTCGGGGAGCCCAGGAAGTGGGGTGGGCGACGGGAAACGTCAGGCGGGGAGGGGGGGCCTGGTAGGGTAAAGGGTAGGGAGAGCCATGTGAGTAATAGTTCCCAGGGCTCTGAAAATAGGGAACTACAGGGCGTACGGTAGGCTGTGGTGGATAGGGGGGCAGGTGTGAGTCAGGGGTCATAAGGACCCAGCGAGGAGTCTGGAGGGAATGTTGAGAGAAGAAAACGGAGGGAGGAAGAAGAGGGGGAGGAGAGGGAGAAGGAAGGGGGAGGAACGGATGGGGAGTGTTTGCGCGTTGGTTATGATGGGGGACTAACCCACGGTGCTGTATAGGAGGAGCCATGCTATAGAGGAGACGAGAGAACGAGAGAGGAGAAGGGAGGAGAGGAGGGAGGAAGACGAGACAAAGGGTTAGAGGGAAACACAAAATGGACTACACGGACGTGGGTGGTCGTGGGTGAGTGAGAAAAAAAATTAAAAAAAGGGGGTGTCAGTGAGTGCGTGTCATACCTGGCCGAGTGTCTAACCTGATCTGAAAAGCTAAGAAAGAGGGGCCTACCTGAAAGAGAAAATAACTATACCCAATCTCGGCTGTCCGCAGAGTAGAAGTCATCAGAGGGAGGAAAACTGGAAGAAGGGTTAAAAAGCAGAGGCGCATGAGCGCCATCTAGAGGCTGTGGGATAGAAGCGGTTAACAATGGAGACAAGTTCAAATTGAGCTCAGCCCAGAGAGAGATAGAGAGAGAGAGAGAGAGAGAGAGAGAGAGAGAGAGAGAGAGAGAACGAGAGAGGGAGAGGGACAGAGAGAGAGAGAGAGAGAGAAAGAGAGAGAGAGAGAGAGCAGGATGGAGTGAGGGAGAGAGAGAGGCACAGGGTGAGAGGCGTTCACCTCGTGAACAAAGAAAATTTGCAATTCAATAATGTTGGCCATCGCACTCCGGGTAGGGATTACCTGCATATCCCGACCAGAATAAACGGAGCACGCGCGACGGTCCCCGAATCGCTACCGGTTTCGTCCATTACTAGGCTAGGACTCATCAGGCGATAGCCAAATAAAAGGGGGAAACAGGTCAATGTGGCCGTCCTACGACTACAGATCAACAGAAGCGGCCTGGGTGACATGGAGAATGCAAAAAAAATTGTTCAAAGGCGCATCCCTTGCCATCCAGGCGGCCTCCAGTGGTCCACCAAAAGCGGTAATTGAGATTAAACCAAAGCTAGGGAAAAGATGTGAGGTGAGAGAGACACGAGAGAGAGAGAGAGAGAGAGAGAGAGAGAGAGAGAGAGAGAGAGGGGGGGGGGGGGGGGAAAGAGGGAGGAAGAGAACGTCAACCCACCACTTAAACCACGTTGCATCCGGATCTGAAACTGAAGAAAAAGGGTCAATGTTAGGGTTAGAGAAGTCCTCCTGGTTGTAGGTAGGAACCGAATGAAGAGAGAAGAAAAGCAGAGAAAGAGAGAGAAAAGGAGAGAGAGAGAGAGAGAGAGAGAGAGAAAGAGAAAAAAAGGAGAGAGAGAGAGAGAGAGAGAGAGAAAGAAAGAGAAAGAGAGAGAGGGAAAAAGATGTTGGTGTGTGTACATGTATATATATATACACATACAAACAAACATGCATACATACACATACATATACAAACACACACATATATGTATATATATGTATATACACACATACATATAAATATCTAAAACGAGTTATAAACCAGAGACGCGAAAACACCGGCCGAGTAGAAACGAGTGGTAAAGGGGTAAGCCAAGGCATAATCCAAGGGAGTAAGCTAGATAGGGACCAGAACGGTCGGGTATTAGGAAGAAATAAAGAAATAAAGAACAGAGATCAAAGGTCAAGGCCAACCCAGAGGAGGCCCGGTTGGGTTTAGGCCAAAACCCAAACGGTTGTATTTAGAATGAGATACAGGTTAGAGGTCAAAAGGTCCAAACGTACCCAAAGGGGGCCCGGTTGGGTTTGGGCCAGAACCCGAACGGTTGTGTTTAGGATGAGAAAGAGGTTAGAGGTCAGAAGGTCAAACCGGACCCAGAGGAGGCCCGGTTGAGCTGAGGCCAGAACCCTAACGGTTGTGTTCAGTCAATGAGATAGAGGTTGGACGTCAAAAGGTCAAAACGGACCCAGAGAAGGCCCGGTTGGGTTTAGGCCAGAACCCGAACGGTTGTGTTTAGGATGAGATAGAGGTTAGAGGTCAGAAGGTCAAACCGGACCCAGAGGAGGCCCGGTTGGGCTCCGGCCAGAACCCTAACGGTTGTGTTTAGGATGAGATAGAGGTTAGAGGTCCAGAGGTCAAAACGGACCCGGAGAAAGCCCGGTTGGGCTTAGGCAACAACCCGAACGGTTGTGTTTTAGGATTTCGAAATAGAGGTTAAAGGTCAAAAGGGGCAAACGGCCCCAGGGGAGGCCCGATTGGGCTCAGGCACAAACCCGGACGGTCGTGTTTAGTCCGGTGAATTGGAGGTTAGAAGACAGAGGGTCCGAACAGACCCGGGGGGGGCCCGGTTGGGCTTAGGTGAGAATGTTCAAGTTTTAGGATAGGATAAAGGTCTTTTCTAGAGGTCAAAAGGATCCCAGTCTAGACTCCAGAGGAAGGAAGGTTAAAGGGCGGTGGCGCGCGCGTGTCTATGTGTGCGTTCTCGCCTACGTGTGCATATGTCAAGAGTAGGAGAGCGACAGTTCAGAACAGAAGGGAGTAGAGAGAGCACGTACATCTGGAGACCACGAGCCGTCATCAAAGACCAACAGCACCTGGTGGAAAAAGAAGCAGAAACAGAGAGACAGCGTCAGAACACAATCGACCAACCCAAAACCCCGACAACCGGTCAGCAGAAAACATGAGAGAAGGGAAACCCATAGCCCGTCAGAGAGAACGTCCAGGAGAGACCCAAACGAAAAGCCTGGGGGCGAGCGCTCGCGCGAAGCGCGTGCGCGAGCCCCCAGTGACAGTTAGACGGAAGAGCAGGAGAAAAGGAGACGGGAGAAGGCCCACCTCACGGAGAAGGACATAAGGTCCTAAACACCCCCCCTCGAGAGAGAGAGAACGGTAGTGAAGGTCTGACATGAGGAGGAGGACATAAGGTCCTAAACTCCACGTCGAGCGAGAGAAAGGTAGCGAAGGTCCAAAATTGGGAGAGGGACATAAGGTCCCGGACGCCACGTCGAGCGAGAGAACGGCAGTTGGCGAAGGTCCAATATTGGGAGGAGGACATAAGGTCCTAAACACCACAGGGCTATTGAGAGTCTAACGGTCGGCGAAGGATTCTTTATAGGATCCTAAACCTCAAATAGGGGTAGAAAATGACAGAGAATGTTTGAGGAATGGAGAAGGACCGAAGGCCCCAAAACTCCAGGAAAGGCAAGGAATTGATTCCCCAGAACCTCCTGAGATCAAAAATGGCGGATGGCCATGCTAGTGGGGGCTATGCTAACAAGGCCAGGCGAGGCAGGCCACTAGCGGGTGCCGCTAACGATCACATTAGCATATCAATGGGGCAAGAAAACGGTGTGGGGGAGGAGAGGAGAGAGGGACAGGTGAGCAGAGAAACAGGTTCACAGGCAATTGGGAACATGTGTTTCCCATGTGTTGAAATAAAAAACCATATTGTGCTTAACCCCTGAAGCGCGCATATATACTTACACTGAGATTATGTGCAAAAACGGAGGCGAGAGGTGTGCCACACGACGGAGGGGAGAGCGTCCGTCCACCAAACTGGACGATTGACCCAATCGGTTTTGGCGTAATACTTTGCAAGGGTTGCAGAGATATGGTTGGAGAGGTCCTGACAATAGAGAGAGTCAAAAGACCGGCGATTTATTCGCGTTCAGGTCAATGGAAATTAATCCAAACAGAGAAGTGTTTTCTCTAGGTGCGCACTAGGCGAGAGCGAAAGCTATACAGGCCACGGGGCCCCGTGCATCGTAAGGGCCAATAGCGGAACTGGGGAGGCGGGTGTAAAAAACTACAACATGGAGGGCGGCGGAGGGATCGAATGATTGACGGGCGGGAGGGCCGGAAGTGACGTAGGGGGCGCTAAAACCCGGAAGTTGCTAACAGTAAAGCGGCTAGTGAGACAAACTAAGAGACAAAAACGCGGAAAATCAATCATACCGCGCAGAGTTCACCCCCTAAACGAAAGGGGGAAAAAGAACGTGACCCCTACGGGAGACGTGAGACAACGTGGAAGGGTAGAAAAAGAATTTGAAAAAACGAACGTGACAGTGCGGAGGGGAAGCAAAGATTAGTGCGGTGACGTCAGAGAGGACCTGCCGACACCGAGGGAATTCCCAGGAAAGCCGTCTAGACCAGTAAACGTCATGGGAAGGGGCTCACGAAGAAGAGAGAGAGAGAGAGAGAGAGAGAGAGAGAGAGAGAGGTTGAAATAAAACCGGGGAAAAAAGAGCAGATTGACAAGGAGAAGTCAAAGGAATAAGGGAAACCTTAATTACAACCATTGTGAAATGTTATCCCATTTTTCTTTTCCATAATGGGAGGGAAACATTAGCCCCACAACTCCCCCCCAGGAAAAGGGAACCCAATTGTCGTCTACCACGGGGAGGACATACATGCAATACCAAAGAGCAAATCCCTTGTAACCGTGAGAATCAGTGGTCAGTATGTGCCTACATAGATACAGAAAAAAAACCTAGATAAGGTGGAATACAGGAATAACGGACTTAACTGCTTAACTGCTAATTGACAAAATTGTAAATGTCAGATGTAAATGTAAAATGTGACTAAGCGCCGCCTAGAGGTAAGGTGCCATCATTCCATCTCACTCACCCAAGTCAAATAGTGAATCCAGAAAGTCCAGACAGGGCCACACAACAAAAACAACCACAGAGAGAAAGAGGGAAGGAGAGAGGGGAAGAAAGAGAGAGAGGGGGAGATAGGAAGAAAGAGGAGGGAGAAAAGCCATTCGAAAACAGACCTCTTGTGACCCTTGAGGAGACGATGGGAGCCGAAATTGCTTACCAAAGGTGAACAGTCCGCGTGGATCTATACGTCACCTGGAGCGGGAATGAAATGACCAAATAGGGCCCGTATGTGCGTGCAGTTACACGTAAATTGAATCATTTTTACCCCATAACGGGGAATAGATATGCCTGTAGCGTAATGATAATAATGAAGGCCCACGTGGGGCTATAGGTGAATGTCAACAGGGGTCTAGTGAGGGTGCATGGGAAGTAAGAGGAGGAGACGACCAGAAGTTCAAAGTGAACGAATGTATTACAAAACATGAAGGATTATAACATCACAGGCACGTGACGGTCTACTGTGCGGGGAACACCATATAGCACACCCAGTAGCCTATGGTACAATGCAATAAACAGAGGGGCACCGTCAAAGGTGGGCCCCAAATGTACCTTAACATCAGGTGTGTAAACTGACAAAATAACAAATAAAGGGTCGTCACAGAGACTCATATCAGCCTGTGTAGTTCTCCCGTGTTTGTGTGTGTGTGTGTGTGTGAGAAAAGAAATCCGTCCGAAAACGGAACATATCAGTCAATGGTGGAGGGACGGAGGAGAAGCGTGCGCCCCAGGTGTCGTCAGGGCGCAAACGCCATCAGCCTCGTCCCGTTGATTTTGCAGGGACATCGTGCGTAGGAAGGGGCCACTGCGGAGTCTGACATCGGAAGGGAGGAGCCGGGCAGCGGTGGGGAGTCGTCCGGAGGGAGGTTCAGCAGATCTGCTCACCACATGGCACGTCAGCCTCGCCTCAGGGTCAGCCCAGCATCAGGGACTGCCCAGAGGGGTCAAAGGCGCAAGGGAGAAAGACCAAGAGGGTCAGAGAGAGAGAGAGAGAGAGAGAGAGAGAGAGAGAGAGGGGAGAGAGAGAGAGAGAGAGAGAAAGAGAGAGAGAGAGAGAGAGAGAGAGAGAGAGAGAGAGAGAGGAAGAGAGAGAGAGAGAGAGAGAGAGAGAAAGAGAGAGAGAGAGAGAGAGAGAGAGAAAGAGAGAGAGAGAGAGAGAGAGAAAGAAAGAGAGAGAGAGAGAGAGCGCGAGGAAGAAAGGGAAAGAGAGAGACACGCAGACATACAAATAGAGAGGCCACCAGAAAGGGGAGGGGGACAAGGGAACAGAACTGCCAGTTAAATAATAGCATTACGAAGTTACAGGCGATAGGGACAGCCCTAATGAGCGTCCCCGGGAGCTAAAATGACCAATGACTATAAGCTATTAAGTTAGACCGCGGAAGGCAGAGGCATGCGAGTTAGCCTAAATCACACACTGCGAGATAAAGAGCGATGGGCTAGCTAAGACCTGAAAAGGGAAACTCACTGTTATAAGGCGTGCCCTCTGGCGAGGCCTACAGCCTGTCAGGGCCGCTCAGACCCCGGACCGGCCCGTAGCTGGTCACGTTGAGGGAGAGCGAGGAACCGCCGTGCAGCACAACTCAGAGCCTGAAATGGTAGGAGGGAGGTAAGGGAGGGAAGGGGAAGGGGGAAAAAAGGAAAGGAACGGACACGAGTCGACCGGGGAACTACCACAAGACAGACCTACTGAGAATCGAGTCAAAACTGTCTCCGAAACCCTACCAACACCGCCCTGAGCGGTTCCCCTCGAAGCGAGGCTGGTTGGCCCATTCGTCGATGCCCCAGACCTCACCGTCGCCATGTCCCCTGAGGGGACGGCGCGACAAGGAGAACATCAGGGACAGCTCCTAGCATGGCCGGGAGACGGAAGGGGAGCCCAGACGCGTGAGACGCGTCGTGGTGGTGTGTTTTGGCCCATGATAGGAAGTACTATCTCTCCCCGAACAGAAGGCTCGACCTCAGACTAAGTGCAAGAGAGTGACCTCGAGACGGGCCGTTACCTCATACAGGTGGTGCAGCAGATAACACTCACGTTCGGGTGCAGCAAAGCGAGCCGGGACCGTGCCGACCAGCAGAGGCCCACGAGGGCAGTGACCGCGTCGGACAGGGCGCTCGGCAACGCCGCGGACCCGTGGGGGAGGGATGAAACTCCATGACGAGACAGAGCCCTCCAACAACGATCATGTACTTAGGTGAGAGTGAGAGAGAGGGGCGGGCCGGGGTCAAAGGTCAGGAGCGGCAACCAAACAGGTGAAAGTTCCCCAGGGAGAGAAAACTTTGGAGAGTTCTAGGTATAGAAATACGAGGACACCTTCAATTCCTAGCCAGCGTACAATCTACCGAATGAAGTACGCCCCATCCGTGTCCAAGGGCTCATATAAGCCCACCCGCAGGGTCACCGTTCCAGCCGCGCGGATAGGACCAAAGAGCCGAGGGCGGGAGTTGTCCCTGCACTTACGCTGCTCTATTTGGCTGTTGCCACGCTGAGCAGACCCCCGCGTGTCAACGGGCCCGCAACCCTCGACAACCCTGAAGGGCGACTACTTAGAGAAGGGGGAAGCTGTTGAATGGGAAGGAGGGCAAAGAGCCTCAGACTAAAAGGTCCGGTCGAGGGGCCCTAACAATTAACCGTATTCAAATGCATTATAATCGCTAACCCAAGTACTTTGGTCAGAGTCATATCGACGACACCAATTATTTTTATGAAGCATAACTCCAGTGGTTAAATCCTAAAAGTAGTTGTAAACTAGGTGGCCGTCAAAATGCCGACCACACACCGACCGCAACAGGCACCACGTGTGCATAGACACGTCCGTATAGACGTACATCAGCACAGTGCGTGCCATGGCAGTAGTATAAACCCATTAGAAGAGTGAGCTTAGAAGGTAACTATAAGTTGAAATATAGAGGAAAATTCTACCATAGCTATAATACAATTATACTTACAATTACAACAGCCAGCACAGGAGAGGACAGACAAGAGGAAAGGCCTAGACATCACTATCACCACGTGTCCCCGAACGGAGTAAAACTCTTGCACTGATCAAAGGGGAGACGTGCCCGGTCTCCCGCTGAGTTGCGCTGCACCCTAGACTAAGGGCGACGGTGGAGGGATGGGGCGTGAGCAGACCGCAGACCCGACGTGCCCCAGAGGGGTAAATCGTTGGCATCTCGACATGAAGCGGAACCCCTGCTCTGTAGGCTTGGGCGGGAAGGGGTATAAGTCTGAGAATCCCATCGCCCTGACAGTTTCCGAAGAAAAAGCAGGGGTCGAGGTTAAAGGCACGGGCACTGCCAGAGCCGAGGACCGCAAACACGAGGAGACAAGGAGCCAGGCCCCTCCGGGGACCCAAGGGGAACCCGGGCCTAGTATCTAACGGCCACTCACCTCCTGACACGAGGTGCAAGTGGGCACCGAGAGAGAGAGAGAGAGAGAGAGGGAGAGAGGGAGAGAGAGCGCACAAGAGAATGCTAACCAAGGTCAGGCACATGGATGCCCCATCCGTATCCACACAGACACGCCAGTGAGATAGGGATCCCAATGATAATAATAATAATAATAATAATATTAATAGTAGCAATCCTCATGATAATACTACCATTAACCCTAACGATGACCATATTAATGATGACCACAATGAGAGCCATAATAGGAGACGCTGTCATGACGGAAGACCAGGCGGGTCCCCGAGGACAAAAGTCAAACTTCCGAACACTGCCGAAGGCAGTGTGAGGAAGAGGCACGTCTCTCACGTGACGTCCGATGGCACACATCCTATCGAAAATGGCCAAAGGTACCGTCTTACTACTAGTCACTGTACGGAGAACTATCCCACGAACAACAGCCACAACAATGGCAACAACAGTAGCAGGAGCCGCAGCAGCCGCAGCAGCAGCCGCAGCAGCAGCAGCCGAAGCGGCAGCAACAACAACAACAGCAGCAGCAGCAGCAGCAGCAGCAGCAGCAGCAGCAGCAGCCCCCACCACAACAACCACAGCAACAACAACAACAACAACAATGACGGTGATTTGATGTGAATAAACATGGGAGGGTATATTACCAGGCTTTGCCACGGAGGCGTAGTCGTCAACCTTCCGAACACTGCCGAAGGCAGGCAGTGTGAGGAAGAGGCACGTCACACCTGGGATGTCCGATGGCCTCTGAACCTTCCATTGAAAACTGCCAGAGGTAGTGTGTGTGTGTGCGTGCGTGCGTGCGTGCGTGCGTGCGTGCGTGTGTGAATGTGTATTAGTATGTGCGTGAACCCTTCTCCTATGGAATGAGAGGGCGTGTGAGGATAATCAGAATGTGCGTGCGTGTTAGTGTACCAGTGTGTATTTTGGTGTGTGTGCGTATGTTTTTGTTTGAATGCGTGCGCGCGCGCGCGTGTGTGTGTGCGTGCGTGTGTGTGTGGATGCAGTGTGAAACAGAAGGAAGGCGAGTGTTAAAGGTGCAAGAGAGAAGAGGTTTTTAGTGCAGAGTTGTGAAAAGGGGTGGGTGGGGAACCTATTAGCGGGGGAGTCCTAAACCGAGCTGCCGGCAGTCAGAAGTTGTCGATGGGATAAGCAGCAGCGGGGTTATGGCGTGTTGTTCACAGTGGGGAGGCATGGGCCTAGCGCGTTCGACGATCAACCGGACGGGGCGACGGGAGGTCGAGATGATCGAGCCTGGTCAACATGTCCCATGCCAGCAGTCAAGGAAAAACGTGACGAAGCAAGGAGGCAGTGTGTTGACGGGACCAAAACCATTAGTCTAGGAAATTGGACCAGTGTCGGAGCATGTCCCTGGCCGTGGACGCAGACCAATGGATGTTGTCCGGTCCCGTGGAAAAGAGGCGGGCCGGGAGGAGGGGGATGATGGGAAGGTGGACTGCCAGAAAATTATTCAGGGTCATGATCGTGTCCCTCTCCCCTTGGGGCAGGTGTGGGCTGGCGTTGATCAGGGGAACCGACACAGTCGCAAAGGGGAAGGTCGCGACCGCTTCGGCGAACATGGCGCGGGCCTGTCGAACGGAGAGGTCCACGGGCGTGGACCTATTATTGAGGCCGAAGGAGAGAATCACCCGGGTGACTCGCGCGGCCGGTGTCGCAATGCCACCCAGGATGGTGATGGCGTGGCAAAATTTGGCCCCCGGGTAGCAGTCCACTTGGACCTCCTCCCGGAGTATCAGGGGCAGGCGGTGAAGGTTAGAATCGCCCATGATGACGGTGCTTCTGACCGGGTTAAGGGACCACATATGCTTGTTGTTGTTGTGGTCGTGACGGGTGTAGGCGTAGAGTGGGCGTGGATTCTGCGTGCGGGCCGACGATGTAGAGTGGAAAAAAGGAAAGTGGGTCAAGGGAGATGGAGCCGAAGGGCCACCAGGGGTCTCCCGAGAGGCCAAAGAGCGCAAGGGTGAGAATCGGGCCGTCCGAAGGACGGCCGTGGAGGTGGAAGGTCCCTCGGCCGGGGGGGCAGTGGTCATGCTGGCGCTCCCCCTGCGAAGGACAGCGTGCGATGAGGAGGAAAGAGAAGAGGAAGAGGGTGACGGAGGAGAAGAGAGAGGGGATAAGGGGAGGGAGTCACAACTGGATGCCCTATCGGCCACAGTCTCGTCCTTAAGGGCCGTCGTTAGGGAAGAAGGAGGGGCAGTGCTAAGGTCCTCGGGGACCACTAGTTCTGGCAGGCCGAGGACTCCCGCGGTAACGCAGGCGACCCTGTCCGGGGGTGGGCCCGGAGCAGACACGGTGGGCGTGGCTGCCAACGAGGCAGGGACATGGGCGGTGGCCCGGGTGGCGTCCACAATGGTCCCCGTACTGGGGCCCGGAGCAGCCAACGAGACCGTAGCTGTGGTCAAGGAAGGGCTGCGGGTGCCGGTGGTGGAGACGCTGGAGTGAGTCCCGACCTCAAGGCCCGGAGCAGTCACCGGAGCTGTGGCTGCCAACGGGGCCCGAGTCCCTCTCGGGGCGGTGGACATAGGGATACGGGGTCGGGGGATAGGGGAAACCAAGCGTAGGGCTCGGTGTGGCGATGCGGCTCGTCGTGAGCCGGGCAGAAGGGGTGGTGGATACGGTGCGGTGGGAGGGAGGGCGGAGCCCGGAGTGGGTCGAGGGGTGTCGGGGAGACGTCGGTCGGACGAGTGCCGTTGTCTGCGTCGTTGTTGGGCCGGAGTACGCCGTTTGCCCCCACGGTGACGAAAATGCGGAGGAGTCCAAGGCGCGGGCATAAAGCCCGTCAAATAAGGCGATGGGTGTTGTCGGGGAGCCCAGGAAGTGGGGTGGGCGACGGGAAACGTCAGGCGGGGAGGGGGGGCCTGGTAGGGTAAAGGGTAGGGAGAGCCATGTGAGTAATAGTTCCCAGGGCTCTGAAAATAGGGAACTACAGGGCGTACGGTAGGCTGTGGTGGATAGGGGGGCAGGTGTGAGTCAGGGGTCATAAGGACCCAGCGAGGAGTCTGGAGGGAATGTTGAGAGAAGAAAACGGAGGGAGGAAGAAGAGGGGGAGGAGAGGGAGAAGGAAGGGGGAGGAACGGATGGGGAGTGTTTGCGCGTTGGTTATGATGGGGGACTAACCCACGGTGCTGTATAGGAGGAGCCATGCTATAGAGGAGACGAGAGAACGAGAGAGGAGAAGGGAGGAGAGGAGGGAGGAAGACGAGACAAAGGGTTAGAGGGAAACACAAAATGGACTACACGGACGTGGGTGGTCGTGGGTGAGTGAGAAAAAAAATTAAAAAAAGGGGGTGTCAGTGAGTGCGTGTCATACCTGGCCGAGTGTCTAACCTGATCTGAAAAGCTAAGAAAGAGGGGCCTACCTGAAAGAGAAAATAACTATACCCAATCTCGGCTGTCCGCAGAGTAGAAGTCATCAGAGGGAGGAAAACTGGAAGAAGGGTTAAAAAGCAGAGGCGCATGAGCGCCATCTAGAGGCTGTGGGATAGAAGCGGTTAACAATGGAGACAAGTTCAAATTGAGCTCAGCCCAGAGAGAGATAGAGAGAGAGAGAGAGAGAGAGAGAGAGAGAGAGAGAGAGAGAGAGAACGAGAGAGGGAGAGGGACAGAGAGAGAGAGAGAGAGAGAAAGAGAGAGAGAGAGAGAGCAGGATGGAGTGAGGGAGAGAGAGAGGCACAGGGTGAGAGGCGTTCACCTCGTGAACAAAGAAAATTTGCAATTCAATAATGTTGGCCATCGCACTCCGGGTAGGGATTACCTGCATATCCCGACCAGAATAAACGGAGCACGCGCGACGGTCCCCGAATCGCTACCGGTTTCGTCCATTACTAGGCTAGGACTCATCAGGCGATAGCCAAATAAAAGGGGGAAACAGGTCAATGTGGCCGTCCTACGACTACAGATCAACAGAAGCGGCCTGGGTGACATGGAGAATGCAAAAAAAATTGTTCAAAGGCGCATCCCTTGCCATCCAGGCGGCCTCCAGTGGTCCACCAAAAGCGGTAATTGAGATTAAACCAAAGCTAGGGAAAAGATGTGAGGTGAGAGAGACACGAGAGAGAGAGAGAGAGAGAGAGAGAGAGAGAGAGAGAGAGAGAGGGGGGGGGGGGGGGAAAGAGGGAGGAAGAGAACGTCAACCCACCACTTAAACCACGTTGCATCCGGATCTGAAACTGAAGAAAAAGGGTCAATGTTAGGGTTAGAGAAGTCCTCCTGGTTGTAGGTAGGAACCGAATGAAGAGAGAAGAAAAGCAGAGAAAGAGAGAGAAAAGGAGAGAGAGAGAGAGAGAGAGAGAGAGAAAGAGAAAAAAAGGAGAGAGAGAGAGAGAGAGAGAGAGAAAGAAAGAGAAAGAGAGAGAGGGAAAAAGATGTTGGTGTGTGTACATGTATATATATATACACATACAAACAAACATGCATACATACACATACATATACAAACACACACATATATGTATATATATGTATATACACACATACATATAAATATCTAAAACGAGTTATAAACCAGAGACGCGAAAACACCGGCCGAGTAGAAACGAGTGGTAAAGGGGTAAGCCAAGGCATAATCCAAGGGAGTAAGCTAGATAGGGACCAGAACGGTCGGGTATTAGGAAGAAATAAAGAAATAAAGAACAGAGATCAAAGGTCAAGGCCAACCCAGAGGAGGCCCGGTTGGGTTTAGGCCAAAACCCAAACGGTTGTATTTAGAATGAGATACAGGTTAGAGGTCAAAAGGTCCAAACGTACCCAAAGGGGGCCCGGTTGGGTTTGGGCCAGAACCCGAACGGTTGTGTTTAGGATGAGAAAGAGGTTAGAGGTCAGAAGGTCTAAACCGGACCCAGAGGAGGCCCGGTTGAGCTGAGGCCAGAACCCTAACGGTTGTGTTCAGTCAATGAGATAGAGGTTGGACGTCAAAAGGTCAAAACGGACCCAGAGAAGGCCCGGTTGGGTTTAGGCCAGAACCCGAACGGTTGTGTTTAGGATGAGATAGAGGTTAGAGGTCAGAAGGTCAAACCGGACCCAGAGGAGGCCCGGTTGGGCTCCGGCCAGAACCCTAACGGTTGTGTTTAGGATGAGATAGAGGTTAGAGGTCCAGAGGTCAAAACGGACCCGGAGAAAGCCCGGTTGGGCTTAGGCAACAACCCGAACGGTTGTGTTTTAGGATTTCGAAATAGAGGTTAAAGGTCAAAAAGGGGCAAACGGCCCCAGGGGAGGCCCGATTGGGCTCAGGCACAAACCCGGACGGTCGTGTTTAGTCCGGTGAATTGGAGGTTAGAAGACAGAGGGTCCGAACAGACCCGGGGGGGGCCCGGTTGGGCTTAGGTGAGAATGTTCAAGTTTTAGGATAGGATAAAGGTCTTTTCTAGAGGTCAAAAGGATCCCAGTCTAGACTCCAGAGGAAGGAAGGTTAAAGGGCGGTGGCGCGCGCGTGTCTATGTGTGCGTTCTCGCCTACGTGTGCATATGTCAAGAGTAGGAGAGCGACAGTTCAGAACAGAAGGGAGTAGAGAGAGCACGTACATCTGGAGACCACGAGCCGTCATCAAAGACCAACAGCACCTGGTGGAAAAAGAAGCAGAAACAGAGAGACAGCGTCAGAACACAATCGACCAACCCAAAACCCCGACAACCGGTCAGCAGAAAACATGAGAGAAGGGAAACCCATAGCCCGTCAGAGAGAACGTCCAGGAGAGACCCAAACGAAAAGCCTGGGGGCGAGCGCTCGCGCGAAGCGCGTGCGCGAGCCCCCAGTGACAGTTAGACGGAAGAGCAGGAGAAAAGGAGACGGGAGAAGGCCCACCTCACGGAGAAGGACATAAGGTCCTAAACACCCCCCCTCGAGAGAGAGAGAACGGTAGTGAAGGTCTGACATGAGGAGGAGGACATAAGGTCCTAAACTCCACGTCGAGCGAGAGAAAGGTAGCGAAGGTCCAAAATTGGGAGAGGGACATAAGGTCCCGGACGCCACGTCGAGCGAGAGAACGGCAGTTGGCGAAGGTCCAATATTGGGAGGAGGACATAAGGTCCTAAACACCACAGGGCTATTGAGAGTCTAACGGTCGGCGAAGGATTCTTTATAGGATCCTAAACCTCAAATAGGGGTAGAAAATGACAGAGAATGTTTGAGGAATGGAGAAGGACCGAAGGCCCCAAAACTCCAGGAAAGGCAAGGAATTGATTCCCCAGAACCTCCTGAGATCAAAAATGGCGGATGGCCATGCTAGTGGGGGCTATGCTAACAAGGCCAGGCGAGGCAGGCCACTAGCGGGTGCCGCTAACGATCACATTAGCATATCAATGGGGCAAGAAAACGGTGTGGGGGAGGAGAGGAGAGAGGGACAGGTGAGCAGAGAAACAGGTTCACAGGCAATTGGGAACATGTGTTTCCCATGTGTTGAAATAAAAAACCATATTGTGCTTAACCCCTGAAGCGCGCATATATACTTACACTGAGATTATGTGCAAAAACGGAGGCGAGAGGTGTGCCACACGACGGAGGGGAGAGCGTCCGTCCACCAAACTGGACGATTGACCCAATCGGTTTTGGCGTAATACTTTGCAAGGGTTGCAGAGATATGGTTGGAGAGGTCCTGACAATAGAGAGAGTCAAAAGACCGGCGATTTATTCGCGTTCAGGTCAATGGAAATTAATCCAAACAGAGAAGTGTTTTCTCTAGGTGCGCACTAGGCGAGAGCGAAAGCTATACAGGCCACGGGGCCCCGTGCATCGTAAGGGCCAATAGCGGAACTGGGGAGGCGGGTGTAAAAAACTACAACATGGAGGGCGGCGGAGGGATCGAATGATTGACGGGCGGGAGGGCCGGAAGTGACGTAGGGGGCGCTAAAACCCGGAAGTTGCTAACAGTAAAGCGGCTAGTGAGACAAACTAAGAGAAAAAAACGCGGAAAATCAATCATACCGCGCAGAGTTCACCCCCTAAACGAAAGGGGGAAAAAGAACGTGACCCCTACGGGAGACGTGAGACAACGTGGAAGGGTAGAAAAAGAATTTGAAAAAACGAACGTGACAGTGCGGAGGGGAAGCAAAGATTAGTGCGGTGACGTCAGAGAGGACCTGCCGACACCGAGGGAATTCCCAGGAAAGCCGTCTAGACCAGTAAACGTCATGGGAAGGGGCTCACGAAGAAGAGAGAGAGAGAGAGAGAGAGAGAGAGAGAGAGAGAGAGGTTGAAATAAAACCGGGGAAAAAAGAGCAGATTGACAAGGAGAAGTCAAAGGAATAAGGGAAACCTTAATTACAACCATTGTGAAATGTTATCCCATTTTTCTTTTCCATAATGGGAGGGAAACATTAGCCCCACAACTCCCCCCCAGGAAAAGGGAACCCAATTGTCGTCTACCACGGGGAGGACATACATGCAATACCAAAGAGCAAATCCCTTGTAACCGTGAGAATCAGTGGTCAGTATGTGCCTACATAGATACAGAAAAAAAACCTAGATAAGGTGGAATACAGGAATAACGGACTTAACTGCTTAACTGCTAATTGACAAAATTGTAAATGTCAGATGTAAATGTAAAATGTGACTAAGCGCCGCCTAGAGGTAAGGTGCCATCATTCCATCTCACTCACCCAAGTCAAATAGTGAATCCAGAAAGTCCAGACAGGGCCACACAACAAAAACAACCACAGAGAGAAAGAGGGAAGGAGAGAGGGGAAGAAAAGAGAGAGAGGGGGAGATAGGAAGAAAGAGGAGGGAGAAAAGCCATTCGAAAACAGACCTCTTGTGACCCTTGAGGAGACGATGGGAGCCGAAATTGCTTACCAAAGGTGAACAGTCCGCGTGGATCTATACGTCACCTGGAGCGGGAATGAAATGACCAAATAGGGCCCGTATGTGCGTGCAGTTACACGTAAATTGAATCATTTTTACCCCATAACGGGGAATAGATATGCCTGTAGCGTAATGATAATAATGAAGGCCCACGTGGGGCTATAGGTGAATGTCAACAGGGGTCTAGTGAGGGTGCATGGGAAGTAAGAGGAGGAGACGACCAGAAGTTCAAAGTGAACGAATGTATTACAAAACATGAAGGATTATAACATCACAGGCACGTGACGGTCTACTGTGCGGGGAACACCATATAGCACACCCAGTAGCCTATGGTACAATGCAATAAACAGAGGGGCACCGTCAAAGGTGGGCCCCAAATGTACCTTAACATCAGGTGTGTAAACTGACAAAATAACAAATAAAGGGTCGTCACAGAGACTCATATCAGCCTGTGTAGTTCTCCCGTGTTTGTGTGTGTGTGTGTGTGTGAGAAAAGAAATCCGTCCGAAAACGGAACATATCAGTCAATGGTGGAGGGACGGAGGAGAAGCGTGCGCCCCAGGTGTCGTCAGGGCGCAAACGCCATCAGCCTCGTCCCGTTGATTTTGCAGGGACATCGTGCGTAGGAAGGGGCCACTGCGGAGTCTGACATCGGAAGGGAGGAGCCGGGCAGCGGTGGGGAGTCGTCCGGAGGGAGGTTCAGCAGATCTGCTCACCACATGGCACGTCAGCCTCGCCTCAGGGTCAGCCCAGCATCAGGGACTGCCCAGAGGGGTCAAAGGCGCAAGGGAGAAAGACCAAGAGGGTCAGAGAGAGAGAGAGAGAGAGAGAGAGAGAGAGAGAGAAGGGGAGAGAGAGAGAGAGAGAGAGAAAGAGAGAGAGAGAGAGAGAGAGAGAGAGAGAGAGAGAGAGGAAGAGAGAGAGAGAGAGAGAGAGAGAGAAAGAGAGAGAGAGAGAGAGAGAGAGAGAAAGAGAGAGAGAGAGAGAGAGAGAAAGAAAAAGAGAGAGAGAGAGAGAGCGCGAGGAAGAAAGGGAAAGAGAGAGACACGCAGACATACAAATAGAGAGGCCACCAGAAAGGGGAGGGGGACAAGGGAACAGAACTGCCAGTTAAATAATAGCATTACGAAGTTACAGGCGATAGGGACAGCCCTAATGAGCGTCCCCGGGAGCTAAAATGACCAATGACTATAAGCTATTAAGTTAGACCGCGGAAGGCAGAGGCATGCGAGTTAGCCTAAATCACACACTGCGAGATAAAGAGCGATGGGCTAGCTAAGACCTGAAAAGGGAAACTCACTGTTATAAGGCGTGCCCTCTGGCGAGGCCTACAGCCTGTCAGGGCCGCTCAGACCCCGGACCGGCCCGTAGCTGGTCACGTTGAGGGAGAGCGAGGAACCGCCGTGCAGCACAACTCAGAGCCTGAAATGGTAGGAGGGAGGTAAGGGAGGGAAGGGGAAGGGGGAAAAAAGGAAAGGAACGGACACGAGTCGACCGGGGAACTACCACAAGACAGACCTACTGAGAATCGAGTCAAAACTGTCTCCGAAACCCTACCAACACCGCCCTGAGCGGTTCCCCTCGAAGCGAGGCTGGTTGGCCCATTCGTCGATGCCCCAGACCTCACCGTCGCCATGTCCCCTGAGGGGACGGCGCGACAAGGAGAACATCAGGGACAGCTCCTAGCATGGCCGGGAGACGGAAGGGGAGCCCAGACGCGTGAGACGCGTCGTGGTGGTGTGTTTTGGCCCATGATAGGAAGTACTATCTCTCCCCGAACAGAAGGCTCGACCTCAGACTAAGTGCAAGAGAGTGACCTCGAGACGGGCCGTTACCTCATACAGGTGGTGCAGCAGATAACACTCACGTTCGGGTGCAGCAAAGCGAGCCGGGACCGTGCCGACCAGCAGAGGCCCACGAGGGCAGTGACCGCGTCGGACAGGGCGCTCGGCAACGCCGCGGACCCGTGGGGGAGGGATGAAACTCCATGACGAGACAGAGCCCTCCAACAACGATCATGTACTTAGGTGAGAGTGAGAGAGAGGGGCGGGCCGGGGTCAAAGGTCAGGAGCGGCAACCAAACAGGTGAAAGTTCCCCAGGGAGAGAAAACTTTGGAGAGTTCTAGGTATAGAAATACGAGGACACCTTCAATTCCTAGCCAGCGTACAATCTACCGAATGAAGTACGCCCCATCCGTGTCCAAGGGCTCATATAAGCCCACCCGCAGGGTCACCGTTCCAGCCGCGCGGATAGGACCAAAGAGCCGAGGGCGGGAGTTGTCCCTGCACTTACGCTGCTCTATTTGGCTGTTGCCACGCTGAGCAGACCCCCGCGTGTCAACGGGCCCGCAACCCTCGACAACCCTGAAGGGCGACTACTTAGAGAAGGGGGAAGCTGTTGAATGGGAAGGAGGGCAAAGAGCCTCAGACTAAAAGGTCCGGTCGAGGGGCCCTAACAATTAACCGTATTCAAATGCATTATAATCGCTAACCCAAGTACTTTGGTCAGAGTCATATCGACGACACCAATTATTTTTATGAAGCATAACTCCAGTGGTTAAATCCTAAAAGTAGTTGTAAACTAGGTGGCCGTCAAAATGCCGACCACACACCGACCGCAACAGGCACCACGTGTGCATAGACACGTCCGTATAGACGTACATCAGCACAGTGCGTGCCATGGCAGTAGTATAAACCCATTAGAAGAGTGAGCTTAGAAGGTAACTATAAGTTGAAATATAGAGGAAAATTCTACCATAGCTATAATACAATTATACTTACAATTACAACAGCCAGCACAGGAGAGGACAGACAAGAGGAAAGGCCTAGACATCACTATCACCACGTGTCCCCGAACGGAGTAAAACTCTTGCACTGATCAAAGGGGAGACGTGCCCGGTCTCCCGCTGAGTTGCGCTGCACCCTAGACTAAGGGCGACGGTGGAGGGATGGGGCGTGAGCAGACCGCAGACCCGACGTGCCCCAGAGGGGTAAATCGTTGGCATCTCGACATGAAGCGGAACCCCTGCTCTGTAGGCTTGGGCGGGAAGGGGTATAAGTCTGAGAATCCCATCGCCCTGACAGTTTCCGAAGAAAAAGCAGGGGTCGAGGTTAAAGGCACGGGCACTGCCAGAGCCGAGGACCGCAAACACGAGGAGACAAGGAGCCAGGCCCCTCCGGGGACCCAAGGGGAACCCGGGCCTAGTATCTAACGGCCACTCACCTCCTGACACGAGGTGCAAGTGGGCACCGAGAGAGAGAGAGAGAGAGAGAGGGAGAGAGGGAGAGAGAGCGCACAAGAGAATGCTAACCAAGGTCAGGCACATGGATGCCCCATCCGTATCCACACAGACACGCCAGTGAGATAGGGATCCCAATGATAATAATAATAATAATAATAATATTAATAGTAGCAATCCTCATGATAATACTACCATTAACCCTAACGATGACCATATTAATGATGACCACAATGAGAGCCACAATAGGAGACGCTGTCATGACGGAAGACCAGGCGGGTCCCCGAGGACAGAAGTCAAACTTCCGAACACTGCCGAAGGCAGTGTGAGGAAGAGGCACGTCTCTCACGTGACGTCCGATGGCACACATCCTATCGAAAATGGCCAAAGGTACCGTCTTACTACTAGTCACTGTACGGAGAACTATCACACGAACAACAGCCACAACAATGGCAACAACAGTAGCAGGAGCCGCAGCAGCCGCAGCAGCAGCCGCAGCAGCAGCAGCCGAAGCGGCAGCAACAACAACAACAGCAGCAGCAGCAGCAGCAGCAGCAGCAGCAGCAGCAGCAGCCCCCACCACCACAACCACAGCAACAACAACAACAACAACAATGACGGTGATTTGATGTGAATAAACATGGGAGGGTATATTACCAGGCTTTGCCACGGAGGCGTAGTCGTCAACCTTCCGAACACTGCCGAAGGCAGGCAGTGTGAGGAAGAGGCACGTCACACCTGGGATGTCCGATGGCCTCTGAACCTTCCATTGAAAACTGCCAGAGGTAGTGTGTGTGTGTGCGTGCGTGCGTGCGTGTACCCTATAGAGGGTGTATCTTGATGGAATGAGTGTGTAAATAGTGAATGGAACGGGAGGTTAAGGTAATATTATAATTAATAACAAGGAATGGGGCATGTTATTATAATAAGGGGGCCCTAAGTCAAGATGCCAACAGTTACGGGCTATGTACAGGGTAAGAAGTAGCGTTGGAAATGATCCAATCAGCCAATTGTGTGAATATTCAATCGCAAACAGTAGTGGATGGTTTGGATGGACAATCTAGGGCAGGCTGCCAACAGTCAGACGTTGGGGTAGGTAGCAGCGGAATAGAGTTATGTTGACCACAGAGGGACATGAGCAAGGTCATGGAAAGGCTAAAGGGGGAGGGCGTTGAGACCAGTGGGGAAGAGTGAAGAAAGTCTCCATATCCATTTCTGCGCGCAAGCGTGTCGTTGGCGGGGTGTCCAAGTAGGACTGTGGTCTAGACCGCATATGCGTAGAGAGTCAACCCCATGGCTGAGGAAATGGGGGACCAGGTGAGTGTCCAGGTGATGGCGGTTGTTAATGTAGTAGAGGTGTTGGGCCAAGCATGTGTTAAGGGAAGTAACAGATTCCCCTACGTATTGCAGGCCGCACACTGCACAGGTGATAAGATACACTACGTTGTGCGTGGTCGGAGGCAGAGCCGTGATGTCGAGTGAAATGTTGAGGACAGGGCATAGGATAGCAGTTAGGGGTTTAAAGTAGGCGGGAGACTGCCTGAGCGTCGGGGTGAGTGGTGGTAGACGGCTGCGCACTAAGAATTCACCCAGGCTACGATTTTTGCGGTACGCCGAGATGAGAGAAACGTTGTTGAGCGTGTTTGAACCCCTAAGATGCGTTGTGAGATTACGTTTGAGTCTCCGATTGAGAAGGCAACTGCGGCGGCTAAAGGTTGTGACCAGGGGGATGTTAACGGTGTCCCTGCGCGGGCGCATCTCGAGGAAGGTGCTAAGGGATTGTTTGAGGAGGCGGCGTGAGTAGCCCCTCTCGATGAGGACCTTAAATAGGGTGTGTGTGGCGGTCAAAAAGTCACTCCGTTGGGTGCAGATTCTATGGAACCGCAGTAGCTGCGACTTGACAACTCCAGGGAAGGTATGCCTGGGGTGGAAGCTGCCAGTGTGCAATAGAGCGTGTGTGTCAGTGTCCTTAAAGAACACTTTCACATCTAGGCGGAGGGATGTGGGGAAGTTAGGGCCTTTAAAGGTGGTGGTGTCTAGGAAGTCCATGCTGGATTCGTGGAGCACCGACTTGACCTTGATGGACGGGTGATGGGAGTTAAGGACATCCACAAAGGCGGTGAAGTCCTGTCTAGAGTGGGGCCACACCCCCCAGATGTCATCCAGGTAACGGAAGTAATGGGAGGGTCGAAGGGGGCATTTAGGGAGGACGGTGGTTTCCCACATGGCCATATAGATGTCCGCGTAGGCAGGAGCAAATTTCTTTCCCATGGCCACCCCTTTGAGCTGCAAATAGTGTTTACCGTTGAACTCAAAGTCGTTCTTAGTCAGGGCAATCTCCAATAGTTGCATAATATAGCGGTCCGGACGGCCGGCCTCGGGGTGCATGGAGAGTATCTGACGGACGGCCCGAAGGCCCTCAGGGGCCTCGATATTCGTGTAGAGGCTGTCGACGTCCATAGAGAAGAGGAGGTCGGCCTCGTTGAGCGTGGCAGCCTTGACTTTGGAAATGAAGTCATAGGTGTCCTTAACGTAGCTGGGGTGTAGGTGGGACAAGGGGTTGAGAAACGAGTCGACGTATTCGGCAATACCATAAGTTTCACTGCCGCAGTCGGAGACAATAGGTCTGCCTGCAGGGATAAGGAAGGAACCGGCCAAGTGGCCGGGTCCTTGTGGATCTTGGGTAGGAGGTAGAACCTTCTAGGTTTGGGTTCATCCATGCCCATTAGGTACATGCGTTGCCTGGGTGTGAGGTAGCCCAGTCGCCATAATCGCGCGAGGATTTGATTGATCTCGTCCGCTGTTGTAGTGTACATGGGCTCGTCAAGTAACCGATAGTATTCCGGCATGTTGAGTTGTCTCTCAGCCTCCAGGATATAATGGTCCCGGTCCATAATGACAACGGCAGAACCCTTATCGGCCGGCTTGATGACCAGATGGGCATCACGGCGTAGTTGTCTCAGGGCCACCACTTCCGCGCGGGTGAGATTGGGAGAGTCGGGAAAGCCTCTGGGGAGGGAACGAGCAGATAGCAGGTCCGCTGCAATCAGAGTAGGGATAACCGGGGGCAATTGGCTGTCCTGGGGCGTCCAGGAGGATTTAGGGAGAAAACGAGGGCGATCAGAAGGATCCGACTGTTCCCTGTCCTCAAAAAAGGCAGCCAGCTTAAGCCTACGGTGATAGGCTGCGACGTCCAAGGCTATGGGCTGTCGGCCCGTGTGAGTGATGTTAAGGATGGGGACGAAGGCCAGACCTTTAACCAAGAGAGAGGCCTGGGCGTGGGACGGTCTGAAATGAAGGGAGAGATTAATCAGGCCCTTCCTTGGTTCCAGGACCCGGTCCGAGGGATTAATCAGGTTAAGGAATTTAGACCAGTGAGTGAACATGGACTGTGCCGTGTGCGTAGTCCAGTGCACCAGGTCAGCTTCCGTACGGAAGAGATCTACGGGGAGAGGAGGGATGACGGAACTATGCGTAGAAAAGAAGTTATTAAGGCCCATAATGACGCTCAGTTCTTCCTGAGGAAGGCGAAGGTTGGTATTAATTAAGGGAACCGTCACGGAGGCATGTGGAAATTTAGCAGCAGCTAGGTCAAGCAGATCATGCGCTTGTCGAATAGAGGCCTCGAGGGGCAACGACCGGTTCTTAAGGCCAAACGCCAAAACTACCTGTTTGACAAGGAGGGCAGGGGCCGGAAGGTTGGTAAGAATGTTGGTAGCGCGACCGAGTGTAGCCCCCGGGTAACAGTCCACTTGCACGTGGTGAATAGAAATGGGTGGCAGACGGTGGAGATTAGAGTCCCCCATTATAATCGTTCTCCTGACCGGTGTCAGGGACCAATTATGTTTGCTGCCTTTATGAGGGTGGCAAGTGTATAAGGGGAGCGGGCTAACATCTGCAGTAAGCTCCGCCGTCACCGAAGTGAGGGGCACATTGGACCGGGCAATGATAGAGGGCTGGGGATTAGGGGGACGAGGGGAAATGTGAGAGGTGCGGTTCGGTGAGTGGGACATACTAAAATCAAGGTTAAGAAAAGACAAGAGGAGACAAGACAAAAGGTTAGAGGGAAACACAAAATGGACTACACGGACGTGGGTGGTCGTGGGTGAGTGAGAAAAAAAATACAAAAAGGTGTCAGTGAGTGCGTGTCATACCTGGCCGAGTGTCTAACCTGATCTGAAAAGCTAAGAAAGAGGGGCCTACCTGAAAGAGAAAATAACTATACCCAATCTCGGCTGTCCGCAGAGTAGAAGTCATCAGAGGGAGGAAAACTGGAAGAAGGGTTAAAAAGCAGAGGCGCATGAGCGCCATCTAGAGGCTGTGGGATAGAAGCGGTTAACAATGGAGACAAGTTCAAATTGAGCTCAGCCCAGAGAGAGATAGAGAGAGAGAGAGAGAGAGAGAGAGAGAGAGAGAGAGAGAGAGAGAGAGAGAACGAGAGAGGGAGAGGGACAGAGAGAGAGAGAGAGAGAGAGAGAAAGAGAGAGAGAGAGAGAGCAGGATGGAGTGAGGGAGAGAGAGAGGCACAGGGTGAGAGGCGTTCACCTCGTGAACAAAGAAAATTTGCAATTCAATAATGTTGGCCATCGCACTCCGGGTAGGGATTACCTGCATATCCCGACCAGAATAAACGGAGCACGCGCGACGGTCCCCGAATCGCTACCGGTTTCGTCCATTACTAGGCTAGGACTCATCAGGCGATAGCCAAATAAAAGGGGGAAACAGGTCAATGTGGCCGTCCTACGACTACAGATCAACAGAAGCGGCCTGGGTGACATGGAGAATGCAAAAAAAATTGTTCAAAGGCGCATCCCTTGCCATCCAGGCGGCCTCCAGTGGTCCACCAAAAGCGGTAATTGAGATTAAACCAAAGCTAGGGAAAAGATGTGAGGTGAGAGAGACACGAGAGAGAGAGAGAGAGAGAGAGAGAGAGAGAGAGAGAGAGAGGGGGGGGGGGGGGGGGAAAAGAGGGAGGAAGAGAACGTCAACCCACCACTTAAACCACGTTGCATCCGGATCTGAAACTGAAGAAAAAGGGTCAATGTTAGGGTTAGAGAAGTCCTCCTGGTTGTAGGTAGGAACCGAATGAAGAGAGAAGAAAAGCAGAGAAAGAGAGAGAAAAGGAGAGAGAGAGAGAGAGAGAGAGAGAGAAAGAGAAAAAAAGGAGAGAGAGAGAGAGAGAGAGAGAGAAAGAAAGAGAAAGAGAGAGAGGGAAAAAGATGTTGGTGTGTGTACATGTATATATATATACACATACAAACAAACATGCATACATACACATACATATACAAACACACACATATATGTATATATATGTATATACACACATACATATAAATATCTAAAACGAGTTATAAACCAGAGACGCGAAAACACCGGCCGAGTAGAAACGAGTGGTAAAGGGGTAAGCCAAGGCATAATCCAAGGGAGTAAGCTAGATAGGGACCAGAACGGTCGGGTATTAGGAAGAAATAAAGAAATAAAGAACAGAGATCAAAGGTCAAGGCCAACCCAGAGGAGGCCCGGTTGGGTTTAGGCCAAAACCCAAACGGTTGTATTTAGAATGAGATACAGGTTAGAGGTCAAAAGGTCCAAACGTACCCAAAGGGGGCCCGGTTGGGTTTGGGCCAGAACCCGAACGGTTGTGTTTAGGATGAGAAAGAGGTTAGAGGTCAGAAGGTCAAACCGGACCCAGAGGAGGCCCGGTTGAGCTGAGGCCAGAACCCTAACGGTTGTGTTCAGTCAATGAGATAGAGGTTGGACGTCAAAAGGTCAAAACGGACCCAGAGAAGGCCCGGTTGGGTTTAGGCCAGAACCCGAACGGTTGTGTTTAGGATGAGATAGAGGTTAGAGGTCAGAAGGTCAAACCGGACCCAGAGGAGGCCCGGTTGGGCTCCGGCCAGAACCCTAACGGTTGTGTTTAGGATGAGATAGAGGTTAGAGGTCCAGAGGTCAAAACGGACCCGGAGAAAGCCCGGTTGGGCTTAGGCAACAACCCGAACGGTTGTGTTTTAGGATTTCGAAATAGAGGTTAAAGGTCAAAAGGGGCAAACGGCCCCAGGGGAGGCCCGATTGGGCTCAGGCACAAACCCGGACGGTCGTGTTTAGTCCGGTGAATTGGAGGTTAGAAGACAGAGGGTCCGAACAGACCCGGGGGGGGCCCGGTTGGGCTTAGGTGAGAATGTTCAAGTTTTAGGATAGGATAAAGGTCTTTTCTAGAGGTCAAAAGGATCCCAGTATAGACTCCAGAGGAAGGAAGGTTAAAGGGCGGTGGCGCGCGCGTGTCTATGTGTGCGTTCTCGCCTACGTGTGCATATGTCAAGAGTAGGAGAGCGACAGTTCAGAACAGAAGGGAGTAGAGAGAGCACGTACATCTGGAGACCACGAGCCGTCATCAAAGACCAACAGCACCTGGTGGGAAAAGAAGCAGAAACAGAGAGACAGCGTCAGAACACAATCGACCAACCCAAAACCCCGACAACCGGTCAGCAGAAAACATGAGAGAAGGGAAACCCATAGCCCGTCAGAGAGAACGTCCAGGAGAGACCCAAACGAAAAGCCTGGGGGCGAGCGCTCGCGCGAAGCGCGTGCGCGAGCCCCCAGTGACAGTTAGACGGAAGAGCAGGAGAAAAGGAGACGGGAGAAGGCCCACCTCACGGAGAAGGACATAAGGTCCTAAACACCCCCCCTCCGAGAGAGAGAGAACGGTAGTGAAGGTCTGACATGAGGAGGAGGACATAAGGTCCTAAACTCCACGTCGAGCGAGAGAAAGGTAGCGAAGGTCCAAAATTGGGAGAGGGACATAAGGTCCCGGACGCCACGTCGAGCGAGAGAACGGCAGTTGGCGAAGGTCCAATATCGGGAAGAGGACATAAGGTCCTAAACACCACAGGGCTATTGAGAGTCTAACGGTCGGCGAAGGATTCTTTATAGGATCCTAAACCTCAAATAGGGGTAGAAAATGACAGAGAATGTTTGAGGAATGGAGAAGGACCGAAGGCCCCAAAACTCCAGGAAAGGCAAGGAATTGATTCCCCAGAACCTCCTGAGATCAAAAATGGCGGATGGCCATGCTAGTGGGGGCTATGCTAACAAGGCCAGGCGAGGCAGGCCACTAGCGGGTGCCGCTAACGATCACATTAGCATATCAATGGGGCAAGAAAACGGTGTGGGGGAGGAGAGGAGAGAGGGACAGGTGAGCAGAGAAACAGGTTCACAGGCAATTGGGAACATGTGTTTCCCATGTGTTGAAATAAAAAACCATATTGTGCTTAACCCCTGAAGCGCGCATATATACTTACACTGAGATTATGTGCAAAAACGGAGGCGAGAGGTGTGCCACACGACGGAGGGGAGAGCGTCCGTCCACCAAACTGGACGATTGACCCAATCGGTTTTGGCGTAATACTTTGCAAGGGTTGCAGAGATATGGTTGGAGAGGTCCTGACAATAGAGAGAGTCAAAAGACCGGCGATTTATTCGCGTTCAGGTCAATGGAAATTAATCCAAACAGAGAAGTGTTTTCTCTAGGTGCGCACTAGGCGAGAGCGAAAGCTATACAGGCCACGGGGCCCCGTGCATCGTAAGGGCCAATAGCGGAACTGGGGAGGCGGGTGTAAAAAACTACAACATGGAGGGCGGCGGAGGGATCGAATGATTGACGGGCGGGAGGGCCGGAAGTGACGTAGGGGGCGCTAAAACCCGGAAGTTGCTAACAGTAAAGCGGCTAGTGAGACAAACTAAGAGAAAAAAACGCGGAAAATCAATCATACCGCGCAGAGTTCACCCCCTAAACGAAAGGGGGAAAAAGAACGTGACCCCTACGGGAGACGTGAGACAACGTGGAAGGGTAGAAAAAGAATTTGAAAAAACGAACGTGACAGTGCGGAGGGGAAGCAAAGATTAGTGCGGTGACGTCAGAGAGGACCTGCCGACACCGAGGGAATTCCCAGGAAAGCCGTCTAGACCAGTAAACGTCATGGGAAGGGGCTCACGAAGAAGAGAGAGAGAGAGAGAGAGAGAGAGAGAGAGAGAGAGAGGTTGAAATAAAACCGGGGAAAAAAGAGCAGATTGACAAGGAGAAGTCAAAGGAATAAGGGAAACCTTAATTACAACCATTGTGAAATGTTATCCCATTTTTCTTTTCCATAATGGGAGGGAAACATTAGCCCCACAACTCCCCCCCAGGAAAAGGGAACCCAATTGTCGTCTACCACGGGGAGGACATACATGCAATACCAAAGAGCAAATCCCTTGTAACCGTGAGAATCAGTGGTCAGTATGTGCCTACATAGATACAGAAAAAAAACCTAGATAAGGTGGAATACAGGAATAACGGACTTAACTGCTTAACTGCTAATTGACAAAATTGTAAATGTCAGATGTAAATGTAAAATGTGACTAAGCGCCGCCTAGAGGTAAGGTGCCATCATTCCATCTCACTCACCCAAGTCAAATAGTGAATCCAGAAAGTCCAGACAGGGCCACACAACAAAAACAACCACAGAGAGAAAGAGGGAAGGAGAGAGGGGAAGAAAAAGAGAGAGAGGGGGAGATAGGAAGAAAGAGGAGGGAGAAAAGCCATTCGAAAACAGACCTCTTGTGACCCTTGAGGAGACGATGGGAGCCGAAATTGCTTACCAAAGGTGAACAGTCCGCGTGGATCTATACGTCACCTGGAGCGGGAATGAAATGACCAAATAGGGCCCGTATGTGCGTGCAGTTACACGTAAATTGAATCATTTTTACCCCATAACGGGGAATAGATATGCCTGTAGCGTAATGATAATAATGAAGGCCCACGTGGGGCTATAGGTGAATGTCAACAGGGGTCTAGTGAGGGTGCATGGGAAGTAAGAGGAGGAGACGACCAGAAGTTCAAAGTGAACGAATGTATTACAAAACATGAAGGATTATAACATCACAGGCACGTGACGGTCTACTGTGCGGGGAACACCATATAGCACACCCAGTAGCCTATGGTACAATGCAATAAACAGAGGGGCACCGTCAAAGGTGGGCCCCAAATGTACCTTAACATCAGGTGTGTAAACTGACAAAATAACAAATAAAGGGTCGTCACAGAGACTCATATCAGCCTGTGTAGTTCTCCCGTGTTTGTGTGTGTGTGTGTGTGTGAGAAAAGAAATCCGTCCGAAAACGGAACATATCAGTCAATGGTGGAGGGACGGAGGAGAAGCGTGCGCCCCAGGTGTCGTCAGGGCGCAAACGCCATCAGCCTCGTCCCGTTGATTTTGCAGGGACATCGTGCGTAGGAAGGGGCCACTGCGGAGTCTGACATCGGAAGGGAGGAGCCGGGCAGCGGTGGGGAGTCGTCCGGAGGGAGGTTCAGCAGATCTGCTCACCACATGGCACGTCAGCCTCGCCTCAGGGTCAGCCCAGCATCAGGGACTGCCCAGAGGGGTCAAAGGCGCAAGGGAGAAAGACCAAGAGGGTCAGAGAGAGAGAGAGAGAGAGAGAGAGAGAGAGAAGGGGGAGAGAGAGAGAGAGAGAGAGAAGAGAGAGAGAGAGAGAGAGAGAGAGAGAGAGAGAGAGGAAGAGAGAGAGAGAGAGAGAGAGAGAGAAAGAGAGAGAGAGAGAGAGAGAGAGAGAAAGAGAGAGAGAGAGAGAGAGAGAAAGAAAGAGAGAGAGAGAGAGAGCGCGAGGAAGAAAGGGAAAGAGAGAGACACGCAGACATACAAATAGAGAGGCCACCAGAAAGGGGAGGGGGACAAGGGAACAGAACTGCCAGTTAAATAATAGCATTACGAAGTTACAGGCGATAGGGACAGCCCTAATGAGCGTCCCCGGGAGCTAAAATGACCAATGACTATAAGCTATTAAGTTAGACCGCGGAAGGCAGAGGCATGCGAGTTAGCCTAAATCACACACTGCGAGATAAAGAGCGATAGGCTAGCTAAGACCTGAAAAGGGAAACTCACTGTTATAAGGCGTGCCCTCTGGCGAGGCCTACAGCCTGTCAGGGCCGCTCAGACCCCGGACCGGCCCGTAGCTGGTCACGTTGAGGGAGAGCGAGGAACCGCCGTGCAGCACAACTCAGAGCCTGAAATGGTAGGAGGGAGGTAAGGGAGGGAAGGGGAAGGGGAAAAAAGGAAAGGAACGGACACGAGTCGACCGGGGAACTACCACAAGACAGACCTACTGAGAATCGAGTCAAAACTGTCTCCGAAACCCTACCAACACCGCCCTGAGCGGTTCCCCTCGAAGCGAGGCTGGTTGGCCCATTCGTCGATGCCCCAGACCTCACCGTCGCCATGTCCCCTGAGGGGACGGCGCGACAAGGAGAACATCAGGGACAGCTCCTAGCATGGCCGGGAGACGGAAGGGGAGCCCAGACGCGTGAGACGCGTCGTGGTGGTGTGTTTTGGCCCATGATAGGAAGTACTATCTCTCCCCGAACAGAAGGCTCGACCTCAGACTAAGTGCAAGAGAGTGACCTCGAGACGGGCCGTTACCTCATACAGGTGGTGCAGCAGATAACACTCACGTTCGGGTGCAGCAAAGCGAGCCGGGACCGTGCCGACCAGCAGAGGCCCACGAGGGCAGTGACCGCGTCGGACAGGGCGCTCGGCAACGCCGCGGACCCGTGGGGGAGGGATGAAACTCCATGACGAGACAGAGCCCTCCAACAACGATCATGTACTTAGGTGAGAGTGAGAGAGAGGGGCGGGCCGGGGTCAAAGGTCAGGAGCGGCAACCAAACAGGTGAAAGTTCCCCAGGGAGAGAAAACTTTGGAGAGTTCTAGGTATAGAAATACGAGGACACCTTCAATTCCTAGCCAGCGTACAATCTACCGAATGAAGTACGCCCCATCCGTGTCCAAGGGCTCATATAAGCCCACCCGCAGGGTCACCGTTCCAGCCGCGCGGATAGGACCAAAGAGCCGAGGGCGGGAGTTGTCCCTGCACTTACGCTGCTCTATTTGGCTGTTGCCACGCTGAGCAGACCCCCGCGTGTCAACGGGCCCGCAACCCTCGACAACCCTGAAGGGCGACTACTTAGAGAAGGGGGAAGCTGTTGAATGGGAAGGAGGGCAAAGAGCCTCAGACTAAAAGGTCCGGTCGAGGGGCCCTAACAATTAACCGTATTCAAATGCATTATAATCGCTAACCCAAGTACTTTGGTCAGAGTCATATCGACGACACCAATTATTTTTATGAAGCATAACTCCAGTGGTTAAATCCTAAAAGTAGTTGTAAACTAGGTGGCCGTCAAAATGCCGACCACACACCGACCGCAACAGGCACCACGTGTGCATAGACACGTCCGTATAGACGTACATCAGCACAGTGCGTGCCATGGCAGTAGTATAAACCCATTAGAAGAGTGAGCTTAGAAGGTAACTATAAGTTGAAATATAGAGGAAAATTCTACCATAGCTATAATACAATTATACTTACAATTACAACAGCCAGCACAGGAGAGGACAGACAAGAGGAAAGGCCTAGACATCACTATCACCACGTGTCCCCGAACGGAGTAAAACTCTTGCACTGATCAAAGGGGAGACGTGCCCGGTCTCCCGCTGAGTTGCGCTGCACCCTAGACTAAGGGCGACGGTGGAGGGATGGGGCGTGAGCAGACCGCAGACCCGACGTGCCCCAGAGGGGTAAATCGTTGGCATCTCGACATGAAGCGGAACCCCTGCTCTGTAGGCTTGGGCGGGAAGGGGTATAAGTCTGAGAATCCCATCGCCCTGACAGTTTCCGAAGAAAAAGCAGGGGTCGAGGTTAAAGGCACGGGCACTGCCAGAGCCGAGGACCGCAAACACGAGGAGACAAGGAGCCAGGCCCCTCCGGGGACCCAAGGGGAACCCGGGCCTAGTATCTAACGGCCACTCACCTCCTGACACGAGGTGCAAGTGGGCACCGAGAGAGAGAGAGAGAGAGAGAGGGAGAGAGGGAGAGAGAGCGCACAAGAGAATGCTAACCAAGGTCAGGCACATGGATGCCCCATCCGTATCCACACAGACACGCCAGTGAGATAGGGAGCCCAATGATAATAATAATAATAATAATAATAATAATATTAATAGTAGCAATCCTCATGATAATACTACCATTAACCCTAACGATGACCATATTAATGATGACCACAATGAGAGCCATAATAGGAGACGCTGTCATGACGGAAGACCAGGCGGGTCCCCGAGGACAAAAGTCAAACTTCCCGAACACTGCCGAAGGCAGTGTGAGGAAGAGGCACGTCTCTCACGTGACGTCCGATGGCACACATCCTATCGAAAATGGCCAAAGGTACCGTCTTACTACTAGTCACTGTACGGAGAACTATCACACGAACAACAGCCACAACAATGGCAACAACAGTAGCAGGAGCCGCAGCAGCCGCAGCAGCAGCCGCAGCAGCAGCAGCCGAAGCGGCAGCAACAACAACAACAGCAGCAGCAGCAGCAGCAGCAGCAGCAGCAGCAGCAGCAGCCCCCACCACCACAACCACAGCAACAACAACAACAACAACAACAACAACAATGACGATGATTTGATGTGAATAAACATGGGAGGGTATATTACCAGGCTTTGCCACGGAGGCGTAGTCGTCAACCTTCCGAACACCGCCGAAGGCAGGCAGTGTGAGGAAGAGGCACGTCACACCTGGGATGTCCGATGGCCTCTGAACCTTCCATTGAAAACTGCCAGAGGTAGTGTGTGTGTGTGCGTGCGTGCGTGCGTGCGTGCGTGCGTGTGTGAATGTGTATTAGTATGTGCGTGAACCCTTCTCCTATGGAATGAGAGGGCGTGTGAGGATAATCAGAATGTGCGTGCGTGTTAGTGTACCAGTGTGTATTTTGGTGTGTGTGCGTATGTTTTTGTTTGAATGCGTGCGCGCGCGCGCGTGTGTGTGTGCGTGCGTGTGTGTGTGGATGCAGTGTGAAACAGAAGGAAGGCGAGTGTTAGAGGTGCAAGAGAGAAGAGGTTTTTAGTGCAGAGTTGTGAAAAGGGGTGGGTGGGGAACCTATTAGCGGGGGAGTCCTAAACCGAGCTGCCGGCAGTCAGAAGTTGCCGATGGGATAAGCAGCAGCGGGGTTATGGCGTGTTGTTCACAGTGGGGAGGCATGGGCCTAGCGCGTTCGACGATCAACCGGACGGGGCGACGGGAGGTCGAGATGATCGAGCCTGGTCAACATGTCCCATGCCAGCAGTCAAGGAAAAACGTGACGAAGCAAGGAGGCAGTGTGTTGACGGGACCAAAACCATTAGTCTAGGAAATTGGACCAGTGTCGGAGCATGTCCCTGGCCGTGGACGCAGACCAATGGATGTTGTCCGGTCCCGTGGAAAAGAGGCGGGCCGGGAGGAGGGGGATGATGGGAAGGTGGACTGCCAGAAAATTATTCAGGGTCATGATCGTGTCCCTCTCCCCTTGGGGCAGGTGTGGGCTGGCGTTGATCAGGGGAACCGACACAGTCGCAAAGGGGAAGGTCGCGACCGCTTCGGCGAACATGGCGCGGGCCTGTCGAACGGAGAGGTCCACGGGCGTGGACCTATTATTGAGGCCGAAGGAGAGAATCACCCGGGTGACTCGCGCGGCCGGTGTCGCAATGCCACCCAGGATGGTGATGGCGTGGCAAAATTTGGCCCCCGGGTAGCAGTCCACTTGGACCTCCTCCCGGAGTATCAGGGGCAGGCGGTGAAGGTTAGAATCGCCCATGATGACGGTGCTTCTGACCGGGTTAAGGGACCACATATGCTTGTTGTTGTTGTGGTCGTGACGGGTGTAGGCGTAGAGTGGGCGTGGATTCTGCGTGCGGGCCGACGATGTAGAGTGGAAAAAAGGAAAGTGGGTCAAGGGAGATGGAGCCGAAGGGCCACCAGGGGTCTCCCGAGAGGCCAAAGAGCGCAAGGGTGAGAATCGGGCCGTCCGAAGGACGGCCGTGGAGGTGGAAGGTCCCTCGGCCGGGGGGGCAGTGGTCATGCTGGCGCTCCCCCTGCGAAGGACAGCGTGCGATGAGGAGGAAAGAGAAGAGGAAGAGGGTGACGGAGGAGAAGAGAGAGGGGATAAGGGGAGGGAGTCACAACTGGATGCCCTATCGGCCACAGTCTCGTCCTTAAGGGCCGTCGTTAGGGAAGAAGGAGGGGCAGTGCTAAGGTCCTCGGGGACCACTAGTTCTGGCAGGCCGAGGACTCCCGCGGTAACGCAGGCGACCCTGTCCGGGGGTGGGCCCGGAGCAGACACGGTGGGCGTGGCTGCCAACGAGGCAGGGACATGGGCGGTGGCCCGGGTGGCGTCCACACATGGGTCCCCGTACTGGGGCCCGGAGCAGCCAACGAGACCGTAGCTGTGGTCAAGGAAGGGCTGCGGGTGCCGGTGGTGGAGACGCTGGAGTGAGTCCCGACCTCAAGGCCCGGAGCAGTCACCGGAGCTGTGGCTGCCAACGGGGCCCGAGTCCCTCTCGGGGCGGTGGACATAGGGATACGGGGTCGGGGGATAGGGGAAACCAAGCGTAGGGCTCGGTGTGGCGATGCGGCTCGTCGTGAGCCGGGCAGAAGGGGTGGTGGATACGGTGCGGTGGGAGGGAGGGCGGAGCCCGGAGTGGGTCGAGGGGTGTCGGGGAGACGTCGGTCGGCCGAGTGCCGTTGTCTGCGTCGTTGTTGGGCCGGAGTACGCCGTTTGCCCCCACGGTGACGAAAATGCGGAGGAGTCCAAGGCGCGGGCATAAAGCCCGTCAAATAAGGCGATGGGTGTTGTCGGGGAGCCCAGGAAGTGGGGTGGGCGACGGGAAACGTCAGGCGGGGAGGGGGGGCCTGGTAGGGTAAAGGGTAGGGAGAGCCATGTGAGTAATAGTTCCCAGGGCTCTGAAAATAGGGAACTACAGGGCGTACGGTAGGCTGTGGTGGATAGGGGGGCAGGTGTGAGTCAGGGGTCATAAGGACCCAGCGAGGAGTCTGGAGGGAATGTTGAGAGAAGAAAACGGAGGGAGGAAGAAGAGGGGGAGGAGAGGGAGAAGGAAGGGGGAGGAACGGATGGGGAGTGTTTGCGCGTTGGTTATGATGGGGGACTAACCCACGGTGCTGTATAGGAGGAGCCATGCTATAGAGGAGACGAGAGAACGAGAGAGGAGAAGGGAGGAGAGGAGGGAGGAAGACGAGACAAAGGGTTAGAGGGAAACACAAAATGGACTACACGGACGTGGGTGGTCGTGGGTGAGTGAGAAAAAAAATTAAAAAAAGGGGGTGTCAGTGAGTGCGTGTCATACCTGGCCGAGTGTCTAACCTGATCTGAAAAGCTAAGAAAGAGGGGCCTACCTGAAAGAGAAAATAACTATACCCAATCTCGGCTGTCCGCAGAGTAGAAGTCATCAGAGGGAGGAAAACTGGAAGAAGGGTTAAAAAGCAGAGGCGCATGAGCGCCATCTAGAGGCTGTGGGATAGAAGCGGTTAACAATGGAGACAAGTTCAAATTGAGCTCAGCCCAGAGAGAGATAGAGAGAGAGAGAGAGAGAGAGAGAGAGAGAGAGAGAGAGAGAACGAGAGAGGGAGAGGGACAGAGAGAGAGAGAGAGAGAGAAAGAGAGAGAGAGAGAGAGCAGGATGGAGTGAGGGAGAGAGAGAGGCACAGGGTGAGAGGCGTTCACCTCGTGAACAAAGAAAATTTGCAATTCAATAATGTTGGCCATCGCACTCCGGGTAGGGATTACCTGCATATCCCGACCAGAATAAACGGAGCACGCGCGACGGTCCCCGAATCGCTGACCGGTTTCGTCCATTACTAGGCTAGGACTCATCAGGCGATAGCCAAATAAAAGGGGGAAACAGGTCAATGTGGCCGTCCTACGACTACAGATCAACAGAAGCGGCCTGGGTGACATGGAGAATGCAAAAAAAAATTGTTCAAAGGCGCATCCCTTGCCATCCAGGCGGCCTCCAGTGGTCCACCAAAAGCGGTAATTGAGATTAAACCAAAGCTAGGGGAAAAGATGTGAGGTGAGAGAGACACGAGAGAGAGAGAGAGAGAGAGAGAGAGAGAGAGAGAGAGAGAGAGGGGGGGGGGGGGGAAAGAGGGAGGAAGAGAACTATCAACCCACCACTTAAACCACGTTGCATCCGGATCTGAAACTGAAGAAAAAGGGTCAATGTTAGGGTTAGAGAAGTCCTCCTGGTTGTAGGTAGGAACCGAATGAAGAGAGAAGAAAAGCAGAGAAAGAGAGAGAAAAGGAGAGAGAGAGAGAGAGAGAGAGAGAGAGAAAGAGAAAAAAAGGAGAGAGAGAGAGAGAGAGAGAGAGAAAGAAAGAGAAAGAGAGAGAGGGAAAAAGATGTTGGTGTGTGTACATGTATATATATATACACATACAAACAAACATGCATACATACACATACATATACAAACACACACATATATGTATATATATGTATATACACACATACATATAAATATCTAAAACGAGTTATAAACCAGAGACGCGAAAACACCGGCCGAGTAGAAACGAGTGGTAAAGGGGTAAGCCAAGGCATAATCCAAGGGAGTAAGCTAGATAGGGACCAGAACGGTCGGGTATTAGGAAGAAATAAAGAAATAAAGAACAGAGATCAAAAGGTCAAGGCCAACCCAGAGGAGGCCCGGTTGGGTTTAGGCCAAAACCCAAACGGTTGTATTTAGAATGAGATACAGGTTAGAGGTCAAAAGGTCCAAACGTACCCAAAGGGGGCCCGGTTGGGTTTGGGCCAGAACCCGAACGGTTGTGTTTAGGATGAGAAAGAGGTTAGAGGTCAGAAGGCTCAAACCGGACCCAGAGGAGGCCCGGTTGAGCTGAGGCCAGAACCCTAACGGTTGTGTTCAGTCAATGAGATAGAGGTTGGACGTCAAAAGGTCAAAACGGACCCAGAGAAGGCCCGGTTGGGTTTAGGCCAGGGTCCTTGAACGGTTGTGTTTAGGATGAGATAGAGGTTAGAGGTCAGAAGGTCAAACCGGACCCAGAGGAGGCCCGGTTGGGCTCCGGCCAGAACCCTAACGGTTGTGTTTAGGATGAGATAGAGGTTAGAGGTCCAGAGGTCAAAACGGACCCCGGAGAAAGCCCGGTTGGGCTTAGGCAACAACCCGAACGGTTGTGTTTTAGGATTTCGAAATAGAGGTTAAAGGTCAAAAGGGGCAAACGGCCCCTAGGGGAGGCCCGATTGGGCTCAGGCACAAACCCGGACGGTCGTGTTTAGTCCGGTGAATTGGAGGTTAGAAGACAAGAGGGTCCGAACAGACCCGGGGGGGGCCCGGTTGGGCTTAGGTGAGAATGTTCAAGTTTTAGGATAGGATAAAGGTCTTTTCTAGAGGTCAAAAGGATCCCAGTCTAGACTCCAGAGGAAGGAAGGTTAAAGGGCGGTGGCGCGCGCGTGTCTATGTGTGCGTTCTCGCCTACGTGTGCATATGTCAAGAGTAGGAGAGCGACAGTTCAGAACAGAAGGGAGTAGAGAGAGCACGTACATCTGGAGACCACGAGCCGTCATCAAAGACCAACAGCACCTGGTGGAAAAAGAAGCAGAAACAGAGAGACAGCGTCAGAACACAATCGACCAACCCAAAACCCCGACAACCGGTCAGCAGAAAACATGAGAGAAGGGAAACCCATAGCCCGTCAGAGAGAACGTCCAGGAGAGACCCAAAATCGAAAAGCCTGGGGGCGAGCGCTCGCGCGAAGCGCGTGCGCGAGCCCCCAGTGACAGTTAGACGGAAGAGCAGGAGAAAAGGAGACGGGAGAAGGCCCACCTCACGGAGAAGGACATAAGGTCCTAAACACCCCCCCTCGAGAGAGAGAGAACGGTAGTGAAGGTCTGACATGAGGAGGAGGACATAAGGTCCTAAACTCCACGTCGAGCGAGAGAAAGGTAGCGAAGGTCCAAAATTGGGAGAGGGACATAAGGTCCCGGACGCCACGTCGAGCGAGAGAACGGCAGTTGGCGAAGGTCCAATATTGGGAGGAGGACATAAGGTCCTAAACACCACAGGGCTATTGAGAGTCTAACGGTCGGCGAAGGATTCTTTATAGGATCCTAAACCTCAAATAGGGGTAGAAAATGACAGAGAATGTTTGAGGAATGGAGAAGGACCGAAGGCCCCTAAAACTCCAGGAAAGGCAAGGAATTGATTCCCCAGAACCTCCTGAGATCAAAAATGGCGGATGGCCATGCTAGTGGGGGCTATGCTAACAAGGCCAGGCGAGGCAGGCCACTAGCGGGTGCCGCTAACGATCACATTAGCATATCAATGGGGCAAGAAAACGGTGTGGGGGAGGAGAGGAGAGAGGGACAGGTGAGCAGAGAAACAGGTTCACAGGCAATTGGGAACATGTGTTTCCCATGTGTTGAAATAAAAAACCATATTGTGCTTAACCCCTGAAGCGCGCATATATACTTACACTGAGATTATGTGCAAAAACGGAGGCGAGAGGTGTGCCACACGACGGAGGGGAGAGCGTCCGTCCACCAAACTGGACGATTGACCCAATCGGTTTTGGCGTAATACTTTGCAAGGGTTGCAGAGATATGGTTGGAGAGGTCCTGACAATAGAGAGAGTCAAAAGACCGGCTGATTTATTCGCGTTCAGGTCAATGGAAATTAATCCAAACAAGAGAAGTGTTTTCTCTAGGTGCGCACTAGGCGAGAGCGAAAGCTATACAGGCCACGGGGCCCCGTGCATCGTAAGGGCCAATAGCGGAACTGGGGGAGGCGGGGTGTAAAAAACTACAACATGGAGGGCGGCGGAGGGATCGAATGATTGACGGGCGGGAGGGCCGGAAGTGACGTAGGGGGCGCTAAAACCCGGAAGTTGCTAACAGTAAAGCGGCTAGTGAGACAAACTAAGAGAGACAAAAACGCGGAAAATCAATCATACCGCGCAGAGTTCACCCCCTAAACGAAAGGGGGAAAAAGAATGTGACCCCTACGGGAGACGTGAGACAACGTGGAAGGGTAGAAAAAGAATTTGAAAAAACGAACGTGACAGTGCGGAGGGGAAGCAAAGATTAGTGCGGTGACGTCAGAGAGGACCTGCCGACACCGAGGGAATTCCCAGGAAAGCCGTCTAGACCAGTAAACGTCATGGGAAGGGGCTCACGAAGAAGAGAGAGAGAGAGAGAGAGAGAGAGAGAGAGAGAGAGAGGTTGAAATAAAACCGGGGAAAAAAGAGCAGATTGACAAGGAGAAGTCAAAGGAATAAGGGAAACCTTAATTACAACCATTGTGAAATGTTATCCCATTTTTCTTTTCCATAATGGGAGGGAAACATTAGCCCCACAACTCCTCCCCCAGGAAAAGGGAACCCAATTGTCGTCTACCACGGGGAGGACATACATGCAATACCAAAGAGCAAATCCCTTGTAACCGTGAGAATCAGTGGTCAGTATGTGCCTACATAGATACAGAAAAAAAACCTAGATAAGGTGGAATACAGGAATAACGGACTTAACTGCTTAACTGCTAATTGACAAAATTGTAAATGTCAGATGTAAATGTAAAATGTGACTAAGCGCCGCCTAGAGGTAAGGTGCCATCATTCCATCTCACTCACCCAAGTCAAATAGTGAATCCAGAAAGTCCAGACAGGGCCACACAACAAAAACAACCACAGAGAGAAAGAGGGAAGGAGAGAGGGGAAGAAAAAGAGAGAGAGGGGGAGATAGGAAGAAAGAGGAGGGAGAAAAGCCATTCGAAAACAGACCTCTTGTGACCCTTGAGGAGACGATGGGAGCCGAAATTGCTTACCAAAGGTGAACAGTCCGCGTGGATCTATACGTCACCTGGAGCGGGAATGAAATGACCAAATAGGGCCCGTATGTGCGTGCAGTTACACGTAAATTGAATCATTTTTACCCCATAACGGGGAATAGATATGCCTGTAGCGTAATGATAATAATGAAGGCCCACGTGGGGCTATAGGTGAATGTCAACAGGGGTCTAGTGAGGGTGCATGGGAAGTAAGAGGAGGAGACGACCAGAAGTTCAAAGTGAACGAATGTATTACAAAACATGAAGGATTATAACATCACAGGCACGTGACGGTCTACTGTGCGGGGAACACCATATAGCACACCCAGTAGCCTATGGTACAATGCAATAAACAGAGGGGCACCGTCAAAGGTGGGCCCCAAATGTACCTTAACATCAGGTGTGTAAACTGACAAAATAACAAATAAAGGGTCGTCACAGAGACTCATATCAGCCTGTGTAGTTCTCCCGTGTTTGTGTGTGTGTGTGTGTGTGAGAAAAGAAATCCGTCCGAAAACGGAACATATCAGTCAATGGTGGAGGGACGGAGGAGAAGCGTGCGCCCCAGGTGTCGTCAGGGCGCAAACGCCATCAGCCTCGTCCCGTTGATTTTGCAGGGACATCGTGCGTAGGAAGGGGCCACTGCGGAGTCTGACATCGGAAGGGAGGAGCCGGGCAGCGGTGGGGAGTCGTCCGGAGGGAGGTTCAGCAGATCTGCTCACCACATGGCACGTCAGCCTCGCCTCAGGGTCAGCCCAGCATCAGGGACTGCCCAGAGGGGTCAAAGGCGCAAGGGGGAGAAAGACCAAGAGGGTCAGAGAGAGAGAGAGAGAGAGAGAGAGAGAGAGAGAGAAGGGAGAGAGAGAGAGAGAGAGAGAAAGAGAGAGAGAGAGAGAGAGAGAGAGAGAGAGAGAGAGAGGAAGAGAGAGAGAGAGAGAGAGAGAGAGAAAGAGAGAGAGAGAGAGAGAGAGAGAGAAAGAGAGAGAGAGAGAGAGAGAGAAAGAAAGAGAGAGAGAGAGAGAGCGCGAGGAAGAAAGGGAAAGAGAGAGACACGCAGACATACAAATAGAGAGGCCACCAGAAAGGGGAGGGGGACAAGGGAACAGAACTGCCAGTTAAATAATAGCATTACGAAGTTACAGGCGATAGGGACAGCCCTAATGAGCGTCCCCGGGAGCTAAAATGACCAATGACTATAAGCTATTAAGTTAGACCGCGGAAGGCAGAGGCATGCGAGTTAGCCTAAATCACACACTGCGAGATAAAGAGCGATGGGCTAGCTAAGACCTGAAAAGGGAAACTCACTGTTATAAGGCGTGCCCTCTGGCGAGGCCTACAGCCTGTCAGGGCCGCTCAGACCCCGGACCGGCCCGTAGCTGGTCACGTTGAGGGAGAGCGAGGAACCGCCGTGCAGCACAACTCAGAGCCTGAAATGGTAGGAGGGAGGTAAGGGAGGGAAGGGGAAGGGGGAAAAAAGGAAAGGAACGGACACGAGTCGACCGGGGAACTACCACAAGACAGACCTACTGAGAATCGAGTCAAAACTGTCTCCGAAACCCTACCAACACCGCCCTGAGCGGTTCCCCTCGAAGCGAGGCTGGTTGGCCCATTCGTCGATGCCCCAGACCTCACCGTCGCCATGTCCCCTGAGGGGACGGCGCGACAAGGAGAACATCAGGGACAGCTCCTAGCATGGCCGGGAGACGGAAGGGGAGCCCAGACGCGTGAGACGCGTCGTGGTGGTGTGTTTTGGCCCATGATAGGAAGTACTATCTCTCCCCGAACAGAAGGCTCGACCTCAGACTAAGTGCAAGAGAGTGACCTCGAGACGGGCCGTTACCTCATACAGGTGGTGCAGCAGATAACACTCACGTTCGGGTGCAGCAAAGCGAGCCGGGACCGTGCCGACCAGCAGAGGCCCACGAGGGCAGTGACCGCGTCGGACAGGGCGCTCGGCAACGCCGCGGACCCGTGGGGGAGGGATGAAACTCCATGACGAGACAGAGCCCTCCAACAACGATCATGTACTTAGGTGAGAGTGAGAGAGAGGGGCGGGCCGGGGTCAAAGGTCAGGAGCGGCAACCAAACAGGTGAAAGTTCCCCAGGGAGAGAAAACTTTGGAGAGTTCTAGGTATAGAAATACGAGGACACCTTCAATTCCTAGCCAGCGTACAATCTACCGAATGAAGTACGCCCCATCCGTGTCCAAGGGCTCATATAAGCCCACCCGCAGGGTCACCGTTCCAGCCGCGCGGATAGGACCAAAGAGCCGAGGGCGGGAGTTGTCCCTGCACTTACGCTGCTCTATTTGGCTGTTGCCACGCTGAGCAGACCCCCGCGTGTCAACGGGCCCGCAACCCTCGACAACCCTGAAGGGCGACTACTTAGAGAAGGGGGAAGCTGTTGAATGGGAAGGAGGGCAAAGAGCCTCAGACTAAAAGGTCCGGTCGAGGGGCCCTAACAATTAACCGTATTCAAATGCATTATAATCGCTAACCCAAGTACTTTGGTCAGAGTCATATCGACGACACCAATTATTTTTATGAAGCATAACTCCAGTGGTTAAATCCTAAAAGTAGTTGTAAACTAGGTGGCCGTCAAAATGCCGACCACACACCGACCGCAACAGGCACCACGTGTGCATAGACACGTCCGTATAGACGTACATCAGCACAGTGCGTGCCATGGCAGTAGTATAAACCCATTAGAAGAGTGAGCTTAGAAGGTAACTATAAGTTGAAATATAGAGGAAAATTCTACCATAGCTATAATACAATTATACTTACAATTACAACAGCCAGCACAGGAGAGGACAGACAAGAGGAAAGGCCTAGACATCACTATCACCACGTGTCCCCGAACGGAGTAAAACTCTTGCACTGATCAAAGGGGAGACGTGCCCGGTCTCCCGCTGAGTTGCGCTGCACCCTAGACTAAGGGCGACGGTGGAGGGATGGGGCGTGAGCAGACCGCAGACCCGACGTGCCCCAGAGGGGTAAATCGTTGGCATCTCGACATGAAGCGGAACCCCTGCTCTGTAGGCTTGGGCGGGAAGGGGTATAAGTCTGAGAATCCCATCGCCCTGACAGTTTCCGAAGAAAAAGCAGGGGTCGAGGTTAAAGGCACGGGCACTGCCAGAGCCGAGGACCGCAAACACGAGGAGACAAGGAGCCAGGCCCCTCCGGGGACCCAAGGGGAACCCGGGCCTAGTATCTAACGGCCACTCACCTCCTGACACGAGGTGCAAGTGGGCACCGAGAGAGAGAGAGAGAGAGAGAGGGAGAGAGGGAGAGAGAGCGCACAAGAGAATGCTAACCAAGGTCAGGCACATGGATGCCCCATCCGTATCCACACAGACACGCCAGTGAGATAGGGATCCCAATGATAATAATAATAATAATAATAATATTAATAGTAGCAATCCTCATGATAATACTACCATTAACCCTAACGATGACCATATTAATGATGACCACAATGAGAGCCATAATAGGAGACGCTGTCATGACGGAAGACCAGGCGGGTCCCCGAGGACAAAAGTCAAACTTCCGAACACTGCCGAAGGCAGTGTGAGGAAGAGGCACGTCTCTCACGTGACGTCCGATGGCACACATCCTATCGAAAATGGCCAAAGGTACCGTCTTACTACTAGTCACTGTACGGAGAACTATCCCACGAACAACAGCCACAACAATGGCAACAACAGTAGCAGGAGCCGCAGCAGCCGCAGCAGCAGCCGCAGCAGCAGCAGCCGAAGCGGCAGCAACAACAACAACAGCAGCAGCAGCAGCAGCAGCAGCAGCAGCAGCAGCAGCAGCCCCCACCACAACAACCACAGCAACAACAACAACAACAACAATGACGGTGATTTGATGTGAATAAACATGGGAGGGTATATTACCAGGCTTTGCCACGGAGGCGTAGTCGTCAACCTTCCGAACACTGCCGAAGGCAGGCAGTGTGAGGAAGAGGCACGTCACACCTGGGATGTCCGATGGCCTCTGAACCTTCCATTGAAAACTGCCAGAGGTAGTGTGTGTGTGTGCGTGCGTGCGTGCGTGCGTGCGTGCGTGCGTGTGTGAATGTGTATTAGTATGTGCGTGAACCCTTCTCCTATGGAATGAGAGGGCGTGTGAGGATAATCAGAATGTGCGTGCGTGTTAGTGTACCAGTGTGTATTTTGGTGTGTGTGCGTATGTTTTTGTTTGAATGCGTGCGCGCGCGCGCGTGTGTGTGTGCGTGCGTGTGTGTGTGGATGCAGTGTGAAACAGAAGGAAGGCGAGTGTTAAAGGTGCAAGAGAGAAGAGGTTTTTAGTGCAGAGTTGTGAAAAGGGGTGGGTGGGGAACCTATTAGCGGGGGAGTCCTAAACCGAGCTGCCGGCAGTCAGAAGTTGTCGATGGGATAAGCAGCAGCGGGGTTATGGCGTGTTGTTCACAGTGGGGAGGCATGGGCCTAGCGCGTTCGACGATCAACCGGACGGGGCGACGGGAGGTCGAGATGATCGAGCCTGGTCAACATGTCCCATGCCAGCAGTCAAGGAAAAACGTGACGAAGCAAGGAGGCAGTGTGTTGACGGGACCAAAACCATTAGTCTAGGAAATTGGACCAGTGTCGGAGCATGTCCCTGGCCGTGGACGCAGACCAATGGATGTTGTCCGGTCCCGTGGAAAAGAGGCGGGCCGGGAGGAGGGGGATGATGGGAAGGTGGACTGCCAGAAAATTATTCAGGGTCATGATCGTGTCCCTCTCCCCTTGGGGCAGGTGTGGGCTGGCGTTGATCAGGGGAACCGACACAGTCGCAAAGGGGAAGGTCGCGACCGCTTCGGCGAACATGGCGCGGGCCTGTCGAACGGAGAGGTCCACGGGCGTGGACCTATTATTGAGGCCGAAGGAGAGAATCACCCGGGTGACTCGCGCGGCCGGTGTCGCAATGCCACCCAGGATGGTGATGGCGTGGCAAAATTTGGCCCCCGGGTAGCAGTCCACTTGGACCTCCTCCCGGAGTATCAGGGGCAGGCGGTGAAGGTTAGAATCGCCCATGATGACGGTGCTTCTGACCGGGTTAAGGGACCACATATGCTTGTTGTTGTTGTGGTCGTGACGGGTGTAGGCGTAGAGTGGGCGTGGATTCTGCGTGCGGGCCGACGATGTAGAGTGGAAAAAAGGAAAGTGGGTCAAGGGAGATGGAGCCGAAGGGCCACCAGGGGTCTCCCGAGAGGCCAAAGAGCGCAAGGGTGAGAATCGGGCCGTCCGAAGGACGGCCGTGGAGGTGGAAGGTCCCTCGGCCGGGGGGGCAGTGGTCATGCTGGCGCTCCCCCTGCGAAGGACAGCGTGCGATGAGGAGGAAAGAGAAGAGGAAGAGGGTGACGGAGGAGAAGAGAGAGGGGATAAGGGGAGGGAGTCACAACTGGATGCCCTATCGGCCACAGTCTCGTCCTTAAGGGCCGTCGTTAGGGAAGAAGGAGGGGCAGTGCTAAGGTCCTCGGGGACCACTAGTTCTGGCAGGCCGAGGACTCCCGCGGTAACGCAGGCGACCCTGTCCGGGGGTGGGCCCGGAGCAGACACGGTGGGCGTGGCTGCCAACGAGGCAGGGACATGGGCGGTGGCCCGGGTGGCGTCCACAATGGTCCCCGTACTGGGGCCCGGAGCAGCCAACGAGACCGTAGCTGTGGTCAAGGAAGGGCTGCGGGTGCCGGTGGTGGAGACGCTGGAGTGAGTCCCGACCTCAAGGCCCGGAGCAGTCACCGGAGCTGTGGCTGCCAACGGGGCCCGAGTCCCTCTCGGGGCGGTGGACATAGGGATACGGGGTCGGGGGATAGGGGAAACCAAGCGTAGGGCTCGGTGTGGCGATGCGGCTCGTCGTGAGCCGGGCAGAAGGGGTGGTGGATACGGTGCGGTGGGAGGGAGGGCGGAGCCCGGAGTGGGTCGAGGGGTGTCGGGGAGACGTCGGTCGGACGAGTGCCGTTGTCTGCGTCGTTGTTGGGCCGGAGTACGCCGTTTGCCCCCACGGTGACGAAAATGCGGAGGAGTCCAAGGCGCGGGCATAAAGCCCGTCAAATAAGGCGATGGGTGTTGTCGGGGAGCCCAGGAAGTGGGGTGGGCGACGGGAAACGTCAGGCGGGGAGGGGGGGCCTGGTAGGGTAAAGGGTAGGGAGAGCCATGTGAGTAATAGTTCCCAGGGCTCTGAAAATAGGGAACTACAGGGCGTACGGTAGGCTGTGGTGGATAGGGGGGCAGGTGTGAGTCAGGGGTCATAAGGACCCAGCGAGGAGTCTGGAGGGAATGTTGAGAGAAGAAAACGGAGGGAGGAAGAAGAGGGGGAGGAGAGGGAGAAGGAAGGGGGAGGAACGGATGGGGAGTGTTTGCGCGTTGGTTATGATGGGGGACTAACCCACGGTGCTGTATAGGAGGAGCCATGCTATAGAGGAGACGAGAGAACGAGAGAGGAGAAGGGAGGAGAGGAGGGAGGAAGACGAGACAAAGGGTTAGAGGGAAACACAAAATGGACTACACGGACGTGGGTGGTCGTGGGTGAGTGAGAAAAAAAATTAAAAAAAGGGGGTGTCAGTGAGTGCGTGTCATACCTGGCCGAGTGTCTAACCTGATCTGAAAAGCTAAGAAAGAGGGGCCTACCTGAAAGAGAAAATAACTATACCCAATCTCGGCTGTCCGCAGAGTAGAAGTCATCAGAGGGAGGAAAACTGGAAGAAGGGTTAAAAAGCAGAGGCGCATGAGCGCCATCTAGAGGCTGTGGGATAGAAGCGGTTAACAATGGAGACAAGTTCAAATTGAGCTCAGCCCAGAGAGAGATAGAGAGAGAGAGAGAGAGAGAGAGAGAGAGAGAGAGAGAGAGAGAGAACGAGAGAGGGAGAGGGACAGAGAGAGAGAGAGAGAGAGAAAGAGAGAGAGAGAGAGAGCAGGATGGAGTGAGGGAGAGAGAGAGGCACAGGGTGAGAGGCGTTCACCTCGTGAACAAAGAAAATTTGCAATTCAATAATGTTGGCCATCGCACTCCGGGTAGGGATTACCTGCATATCCCGACCAGAATAAACGGAGCACGCGCGACGGTCCCCGAATCGCTACCGGTTTCGTCCATTACTAGGCTAGGACTCATCAGGCGATAGCCAAATAAAAGGGGGAAACAGGTCAATGTGGCCGTCCTACGACTACAGATCAACAGAAGCGGCCTGGGTGACATGGAGAATGCAAAAAAAATTGTTCAAAGGCGCATCCCTTGCCATCCAGGCGGCCTCCAGTGGTCCACCAAAAGCGGTAATTGAGATTAAACCAAAGCTAGGGAAAAGATGTGAGGTGAGAGAGACACGAGAGAGAGAGAGAGAGAGAGAGAGAGAGAGAGAGAGAGAGAGAGGAGGGGGGGGGGGGGGGGGGAAAGAGGGAGGAAGAGAACGTCAACCCACCACTTAAACCACGTTGCATCCGGATCTGAAACTGAAGAAAAAGGGTCAATGTTAGGGTTAGAGAAGTCCTCCTGGTTGTAGGTAGGAACCGAATGAAGAGAGAAGAAAAGCAGAGAAAGAGAGAGAAAAGGAGAGAGAGAGAGAGAGAGAGAGAGAGAAAGAGAAAAAAAGGAGAGAGAGAGAGAGAGAGAGAGAGAAAGAAAGAGAAAGAGAGAGAGGGAAAAAGATGTTGGTGTGTGTACATGTATATATATATACACATACAAACAAACATGCATACATACACATACATATACAAACACACACATATATGTATATATATGTATATACACACATACATATAAATATCTAAAACGAGTTATAAACCAGAGACGCGAAAACACCGGCCGAGTAGAAACGAGTGGTAAAGGGGTAAGCCAAGGCATAATCCAAGGGAGTAAGCTAGATAGGGACCAGAACGGTCGGGTATTAGGAAGAAATAAAGAAATAAAGAACAGAGATCAAAGGTCAAGGCCAACCCAGAGGAGGCCCGGTTGGGTTTAGGCCAAAACCCAAACGGTTGTATTTAGAATGAGATACAGGTTAGAGGTCAAAAGGTCCAAACGTACCCAAAGGGGGCCCGGTTGGGTTTGGGCCAGAACCCGAACGGTTGTGTTTAGGATGAGAAAGAGGTTAGAGGTCAGAAGGTCAAACCGGACCCAGAGGAGGCCCGGTTGAGCTGAGGCCAGAACCCTAACGGTTGTGTTCAGTCAATGAGATAGAGGTTGGACGTCAAAAGGTCAAAACGGACCCAGAGAAGGCCCGGTTGGGTTTAGGCCAGAACCCGAACGGTTGTGTTTAGGATGAGATAGAGGTTAGAGGTCAGAAGGTCAAACCGGACCCAGAGGAGGCCCGGTTGGGCTCCGGCCAGAACCCTAACGGTTGTGTTTAGGATGAGATAGAGGTTAGAGGTCCAGAGGTCAAAACGGACCCGGAGAAAGCCCGGTTGGGCTTAGGCAACAACCCGAACGGTTGTGTTTTAGGATTTCGAAATAGAGGTTAAAGGTCAAAAGGGGCAAACGGCCCCAGGGGAGGCCCGATTGGGCTCAGGCACAAACCCGGACGGTCGTGTTTAGTCCGGTGAATTGGAGGTTAGAAGACAGAGGGTCCGAACAGACCCGGGGGGGGCCCGGTTGGGCTTAGGTGAGAATGTTCAAGTTTTAGGATAGGATAAAGGTCTTTTCTAGAGGTCAAAAGGATCCCAGTCTAGACTCCAGAGGAAGGAAGGTTAAAGGGCGGTGGCGCGCGCGTGTCTATGTGTGCGTTCTCGCCTACGTGTGCATATGTCAAGAGTAGGAGAGCGACAGTTCAGAACAGAAGGGAGTAGAGAGAGCACGTACATCTGGAGACCACGAGCCGTCATCAAAGACCAACAGCACCTGGTGGAAAAAGAAGCAGAAACAGAGAGACAGCGTCAGAACACAATCGACCAACCCAAAACCCCGACAACCGGTCAGCAGAAAACATGAGAGAAGGGAAACCCATAGCCCGTCAGAGAGAACGTCCAGGAGAGACCCAAACGAAAAGCCTGGGGGCGAGCGCTCGCGCGAAGCGCGTGCGCGAGCCCCCAGTGACAGTTAGACGGAAGAGCAGGAGAAAAGGAGACGGGAGAAGGCCCACCTCACGGAGAAGGACATAAGGTCCTAAACACCCCCCCTCGAGAGAGAGAGAACGGTAGTGAAGGTCTGACATGAGGAGGAGGACATAAGGTCCTAAACTCCACGTCGAGCGAGAGAAAGGTAGCGAAGGTCCAAAATTGGGAGAGGGACATAAGGTCCCGGACGCCACGTCGAGCGAGAGAACGGCAGTTGGCGAAGGTCCAATATTGGGAGGAGGACATAAGGTCCTAAACACCACAGGGCTATTGAGAGTCTAACGGTCGGCGAAGGATTCTTTATAGGATCCTAAACCTCAAATAGGGGTAGAAAATGACAGAGAATGTTTGAGGAATGGAGAAGGACCGAAGGCCCCAAAACTCCAGGAAAGGCAAGGAATTGATTCCCCAGAACCTCCTGAGATCAAAAATGGCGGATGGCCATGCTAGTGGGGGCTATGCTAACAAGGCCAGGCGAGGCAGGCCACTAGCGGGTGCCGCTAACGATCACATTAGCATATCAATGGGGCAAGAAAACGGTGTGGGGGAGGAGAGGAGAGAGGGACAGGTGAGCAGAGAAACAGGTTCACAGGCAATTGGGAACATGTGTTTCCCATGTGTTGAAATAAAAAACCATATTGTGCTTAACCCCTGAAGCGCGCATATATACTTACACTGAGATTATGTGCAAAAACGGAGGCGAGAGGTGTGCCACACGACGGAGGGGAGAGCGTCCGTCCACCAAACTGGACGATTGACCCAATCGGTTTTGGCGTAATACTTTGCAAGGGTTGCAGAGATATGGTTGGAGAGGTCCTGACAATAGAGAGAGTCAAAAGACCGGCGATTTATTCGCGTTCAGGTCAATGGAAATTAATCCAAACAGAGAAGTGTTTTCTCTAGGTGCGCACTAGGCGAGAGCGAAAGCTATACAGGCCACGGGGCCCCGTGCATCGTAAGGGCCAATAGCGGAACTGGGGAGGCGGGTGTAAAAAACTACAACATGGAGGGCGGCGGAGGGATCGAATGATTGACGGGCGGGAGGGCCGGAAGTGACGTAGGGGGCGCTAAAACCCGGAAGTTGCTAACAGTAAAGCGGCTAGTGAGACAAACTAAGAGAAAAAAACGCGGAAAATCAATCATACCGCGCAGAGTTCACCCCCTAAACGAAAGGGGGAAAAAGAACGTGACCCCTACGGGAGACGTGAGACAACGTGGAAGGGTAGAAAAAGAATTTGAAAAAACGAACGTGACAGTGCGGAGGGGAAGCAAAGATTAGTGCGGTGACGTCAGAGAGGACCTGCCGACACCGAGGGAATTCCCAGGAAAGCCGTCTAGACCAGTAAACGTCATGGGAAGGGGCTCACGAAGAAGAGAGAGAGAGAGAGAGAGAGAGAGAGAGAGAGAGAGGTTGAAATAAAACCGGGGAAAAAAGAGCAGATTGACAAGGAGAAGTCAAAGGAATAAGGGAAACCTTAATTACAACCATTGTGAAATGTTATCCCATTTTTCTTTTCCATAATGGGAGGGAAACATTAGCCCCACAACTCCCCCCCAGGAAAAGGGAACCCAATTGTCGTCTACCACGGGGAGGACATACATGCAATACCAAAGAGCAAATCCCTTGTAACCGTGAGAATCAGTGGTCAGTATGTGCCTACATAGATACAGAAAAAAAACCTAGATAAGGTGGAATACAGGAATAACGGACTTAACTGCTTAACTGCTAATTGACAAAATTGTAAATGTCAGATGTAAATGTAAAATGTGACTAAGCGCCGCCTAGAGGTAAGGTGCCATCATTCCATCTCACTCACCCAAGTCAAATAGTGAATCCAGAAAGTCCAGACAGGGCCACACAACAAAAACAACCACAGAGAGAAAGAGGGAAGGAGAGAGGGGAAGAAAAAGAGAGAGAGGGGGAGATAGGAAGAAAGAGGAGGGAGAAAAGCCATTCGAAAACAGACCTCTTGTGACCCTTGAGGAGACGATGGGAGCCGAAATTGCTTACCAAAGGTGAACAGTCCGCGTGGATCTATACGTCACCTGGAGCGGGAATGAAATGACCAAATAGGGCCCGTATGTGCGTGCAGTTACACGTAAATTGAATCATTTTTACCCCATAACGGGGAATAGATATGCCTGTAGCGTAATGATAATAATGAAGGCCCACGTGGGGCTATAGGTGAATGTCAACAGGGGTCTAGTGAGGGTGCATGGGAAGTAAGAGGAGGAGACGACCAGAAGTTCAAAGTGAACGAATGTATTACAAAACATGAAGGATTATAACATCACAGGCACGTGACGGTCTACTGTGCGGGGAACACCATATAGCACACCCAGTAGCCTATGGTACAATGCAATAAACAGAGGGGCACCGTCAAAGGTGGGCCCCAAATGTACCTTAACATCAGGTGTGTAAACTGACAAAATAACAAATAAAGGGTCGTCACAGAGACTCATATCAGCCTGTGTAGTTCTCCCGTGTTTGTGTGTGTGTGTGTGTGTGAGAAAAGAAATCCGTCCGAAAACGGAACATATCAGTCAATGGTGGAGGGACGGAGGAGAAGCGTGCGCCCCAGGTGTCGTCAGGGCGCAAACGCCATCAGCCTCGTCCCGTTGATTTTGCAGGGACATCGTGCGTAGGAAGGGGCCACTGCGGAGTCTGACATCGGAAGGGAGGAGCCGGGCAGCGGTGGGGAGTCGTCCGGAGGGAGGTTCAGCAGATCTGCTCACCACATGGCACGTCAGCCTCGCCTCAGGGTCAGCCCAGCATCAGGGACTGCCCAGAGGGGTCAAAGGCGCAAGGGAGAAAGACCAAGAGGGTCAGAGAGAGAGAGAGAGAGAGAGAGAGAGAGAGAGAGAAGGGGAGAGAGAGAGAGAGAGAGAGAAAGAGAGAGAGAGAGAGAGAGAGAGAGAGAGAGAGAGAGAGAGGAAGAGAGAGAGAGAGAGAGAGAGAGAGAAAGAGAGAGAGAGAGAGAGAGAGAGAGAAAGAGAGAGAGAGAGAGAGAGAGAAAGAAAGAGAGAGAGAGAGAGAGCGCGAGGAAGAAAGGGAAAGAGAGAGACACGCAGACATACAAATAGAGAGGCCACCAGAAAGGGGAGGGGGACAAGGGAACAGAACTGCCAGTTAAATAATAGCATTACGAAGTTACAGGCGATAGGGACAGCCCTAATGAGCGTCCCCGGGAGCTAAAATGACCAATGACTATAAGCTATTAAGTTAGACCGCGGAAGGCAGAGGCATGCGAGTTAGCCTAAATCACACACTGCGAGATAAAGAGCGATGGGCTAGCTAAGACCTGAAAAGGGAAACTCACTGTTATAAGGCGTGCCCTCTGGCGAGGCCTACAGCCTGTCAGGGCCGCTCAGACCCCGGACCGGCCCGTAGCTGGTCACGTTGAGGGAGAGCGAGGAACCGCCGTGCAGCACAACTCAGAGCCTGAAATGGTAGGAGGGAGGTAAGGGAGGGAAGGGGAAGGGGGAAAAAAGGAAAGGAACGGACACGAGTCGACCGGGGAACTACCACAAGACAGACCTACTGAGAATCGAGTCAAAACTGTCTCCGAAACCCTACCAACACCGCCCTGAGCGGTTCCCCTCGAAGCGAGGCTGGTTGGCCCATTCGTCGATGCCCCAGACCTCACCGTCGCCATGTCCCCTGAGGGGACGGCGCGACAAGGAGAACATCAGGGACAGCTCCTAGCATGGCCGGGAGACGGAAGGGGAGCCCAGACGCGTGAGACGCGTCGTGGTGGTGTGTTTTGGCCCATGATAGGAAGTACTATCTCTCCCCGAACAGAAGGCTCGACCTCAGACTAAGTGCAAGAGAGTGACCTCGAGACGGGCCGTTACCTCATACAGGTGGTGCAGCAGATAACACTCACGTTCGGGTGCAGCAAAGCGAGCCGGGACCGTGCCGACCAGCAGAGGCCCACGAGGGCAGTGACCGCGTCGGACAGGGCGCTCGGCAACGCCGCGGACCCGTGGGGGAGGGATGAAACTCCATGACGAGACAGAGCCCTCCAACAACGATCATGTACTTAGGTGAGAGTGAGAGAGAGGGGCGGGCCGGGGTCAAAGGTCAGGAGCGGCAACCAAACAGGTGAAAGTTCCCCAGGGAGAGAAAACTTTGGAGAGTTCTAGGTATAGAAATACGAGGACACCTTCAATTCCTAGCCAGCGTACAATCTACCGAATGAAGTACGCCCCATCCGTGTCCAAGGGCTCATATAAGCCCACCCGCAGGGTCACCGTTCCAGCCGCGCGGATAGGACCAAAGAGCCGAGGGCGGGAGTTGTCCCTGCACTTACGCTGCTCTATTTGGCTGTTGCCACGCTGAGCAGACCCCCGCGTGTCAACGGGCCCGCAACCCTCGACAACCCTGAAGGGCGACTACTTAGAGAAGGGGGAAGCTGTTGAATGGGAAGGAGGGCAAAGAGCCTCAGACTAAAAGGTCCGGTCGAGGGGCCCTAACAATTAACCGTATTCAAATGCATTATAATCGCTAACCCAAGTACTTTGGTCAGAGTCATATCGACGACACCAATTATTTTTATGAAGCATAACTCCAGTGGTTAAATCCTAAAAGTAGTTGTAAACTAGGTGGCCGTCAAAATGCCGACCACACACCGACCGCAACAGGCACCACGTGTGCATAGACACGTCCGTATAGACGTACATCAGCACAGTGCGTGCCATGGCAGTAGTATAAACCCATTAGAAGAGTGAGCTTAGAAGGTAACTATAAGTTGAAATATAGAGGAAAATTCTACCATAGCTATAATACAATTATACTTACAATTACAACAGCCAGCACAGGAGAGGACAGACAAGAGGAAAGGCCTAGACATCACTATCACCACGTGTCCCCGAACGGAGTAAAACTCTTGCACTGATCAAAGGGGAGACGTGCCCGGTCTCCCGCTGAGTTGCGCTGCACCCTAGACTAAGGGCGACGGTGGAGGGATGGGGCGTGAGCAGACCGCAGACCCGACGTGCCCCAGAGGGGTAAATCGTTGGCATCTCGACATGAAGCGGAACCCCTGCTCTGTAGGCTTGGGCGGGAAGGGGTATAAGTCTGAGAATCCCATCGCCCTGACAGTTTCCGAAGAAAAAGCAGGGGTCGAGGTTAAAGGCACGGGCACTGCCAGAGCCGAGGACCGCAAACACGAGGAGACAAGGAGCCAGGCCCCTCCGGGGACCCAAGGGGAACCCGGGCCTAGTATCTAACGGCCACTCACCTCCTGACACGAGGTGCAAGTGGGCACCGAGAGAGAGAGAGAGAGAGAGAGGGAGAGAGGGAGAGAGAGCGCACAAGAGAATGCTAACCAAGGTCAGGCACATGGATGCCCCATCCGTATCCACACAGACACGCCAGTGAGATAGGGATCCCAATGATAATAATAATAATAATAATAATATTAATAGTAGCAATCCTCATGATAATACTACCATTAACCCTAACGATGACCATATTAATGATGACCACAATGAGAGCCACAATAGGAGACGCTGTCATGACGGAAGACCAGGCGGGTCCCCGAGGACAGAAGTCAAACTTCCGAACACTGCCGAAGGCAGTGTGAGGAAGAGGCACGTCTCTCACGTGACGTCCGATGGCACACATCCTATCGAAAATGGCCAAAGGTACCGTCTTACTACTAGTCACTGTACGGAGAACTATCACACGAACAACAGCCACAACAATGGCAACAACAGTAGCAGGAGCCGCAGCAGCCGCAGCAGCAGCCGCAGCAGCAGCAGCCGAAGCGGCAGCAACAACAACAACAGCAGCAGCAGCAGCAGCAGCAGCAGCAGCAGCAGCAGCAGCCCCCACCACCACAACCACAGCAACAACAACAACAACAACAATGACGGTGATTTGATGTGAATAAACATGGGAGGGTATATTACCAGGCTTTGCCACGGAGGCGTAGTCGTCAACCTTCCGAACACTGCCGAAGGCAGGCAGTGTGAGGAAGAGGCACGTCACACCTGGGATGTCCGATGGCCTCTGAACCTTCCATTGAAAACTGCCAGAGGTAGTGTGTGTGTGTGCGTGCGTGCGTGCGTGTACCCTATAGAGGGTGTATCTTGATGGAATGAGTGTGTAAATAGTGAATGGAACGGGAGGTTAAGGTAATATTATAATTAATAACAAGGAATGGGGCATGTTATTATAATAAGGGGGCCCTAAGTCAAGATGCCAACAGTTACGGGCTATGTACAGGGTAAGAAGTAGCGTTGGAAATGATCCAATCAGCCAATTGTGTGAATATTCAATCGCAAACAGTAGTGGATGGTTTGGATGGACAATCTAGGGCAGGCTGCCAACAGTCAGACGTTGGGGTAGGTAGCAGCGGAATAGAGTTATGTTGACCACAGAGGGACATGAGCAAGGTCATGGAAAGGCTAAAGGGGGAGGGCGTTGAGACCAGTGGGGAAGAGTGAAGAAAGTCTCCATATCCATTTCTGCGCGCAAGCGTGTCGTTGGCGGGGTGTCCAAGTAGGACTGTGGTCTAGACCGCATATGCGTAGAGAGTCAACCCCATGGCTGAGGAAATGGGGGACCAGGTGAGTGTCCAGGTGATGGCGGTTGTTAATGTAGTAGAGGTGTTGGGCCAAGCATGTGTTAAGGGAAGTAACAGATTCCCCTACGTATTGCAGGCCGCACACTGCACAGGTGATAAGATACACTACGTTGTGCGTGGTCGGAGGCAGAGCCGTGATGTCGAGTGAAATGTTGAGGACAGGGCATAGGATAGCAGTTAGGGGTTTAAAGTAGGCGGGAGACTGCCTGAGCGTCGGGGTGAGTGGTGGTAGACGGCTGCGCACTAAGAATTCACCCAGGCTACGATTTTTGCGGTACGCCGAGATGAGAGAAACGTTGTTGAGCGTGTTTGAACCCCTAAGATGCGTTGTGAGATTACGTTTGAGTCTCCGATTGAGAAGGCAACTGCGGCGGCTAAAGGTTGTGACCAGGGGGATGTTAACGGTGTCCCTGCGCGGGCGCATCTCGAGGAAGGTGCTAAGGGATTGTTTGAGGAGGCGGCGTGAGTAGCCCCTCTCGATGAGGACCTTAAATAGGGTGTGTGTGGCGGTCAAAAAGTCACTCCGTTGGGTGCAGATTCTATGGAACCGCAGTAGCTGCGACTTGACAACTCCAGGGAAGGTATGCCTGGGGTGGAAGCTGCCAGTGTGCAATAGAGCGTGTGTGTCAGTGTCCTTAAAGAACACTTTCACATCTAGGCGGAGGGATGTGGGGAAGTTAGGGCCTTTAAAGGTGGTGGTGTCTAGGAAGTCCATGCTGGATTCGTGGAGCACCGACTTGACCTTGATGGACGGGTGATGGGAGTTAAGGACATCCACAAAGGCGGTGAAGTCCTGTCTAGAGTGGGGCCACACCCCCCAGATGTCATCCAGGTAACGGAAGTAATGGGAGGGTCGAAGGGGGCATTTAGGGAGGACGGTGGTTTCCCACATGGCCATATAGATGTCCGCGTAGGCAGGAGCAAATTTCTTTCCCATGGCCACCCCTTTGAGCTGCAAATAGTGTTTACCGTTGAACTCAAAGTCGTTCTTAGTCAGGGCAATCTCCAATAGTTGCATAATATAGCGGTCCGGACGGCCGGCCTCGGGGTGCATGGAGAGTATCTGACGGACGGCCCGAAGGCCCTCAGGGGCCTCGATATTCGTGTAGAGGCTGTCGACGTCCATAGAGAAGAGGAGGTCGGCCTCGTTGAGCGTGGCAGCCTTGACTTTGGAAATGAAGTCATAGGTGTCCTTAACGTAGCTGGGGTGTAGGTGGGACAAGGGGTTGAGAAACGAGTCGACGTATTCGGCAATACCATAAGTTTCACTGCCGCAGTCGGAGACAATAGGTCTGCCTGCAGGGATAAGGAAAGGAACCGGCCAAGTGGCCGGGTCCTTGTGGATCTTGGGTAGGAGGTAGAACCTTCTAGGTTTGGGTTCATCCATGCCCATTAGGTACATGCGTTGCCTGGGTGTGAGGTAGCCCAGTCGCCATAATCGCGCGAGGATTTGATTGATCTCGTCCGCTGTTGTAGTGTACATGGGCTCGTCAAGTAACCGATAGTATTCCGGCATGTTGAGTTGTCTCTCAGCCTCCAGGATATAATGGTCCCGGTCCATAATGACAACGGCAGAACCCTTATCGGCCGGCTTGATGACCAGATGGGCATCACGGCGTAGTTGTCTCAGGGCCACCACTTCCGCGCGGGTGAGATTGGGAGAGTCGGGAAAGCCTCTGGGGAGGGAACGAGCAGATAGCAGGTCCGCTGCAATCAGAGTAGGGATAACCGGGGGCAATTGGCTGTCCTGGGGCGTCCAGGAGGATTTAGGGAGAAAACGAGGGCGATCAGAAGGATCCGACTGTTCCCTGTCCTCAAAAAAGGCAGCCAGCTTAAGCCTACGGTGATAGGCTGCGACGTCCAAGGCTATGGGCTGTCGGCCCGTGTGAGTGATGTTAAGGATGGGGACGAAGGCCAGACCTTTAACCAAGAGAGAGGCCTGGGCGTGGGACGGTCTGAAATGAAGGGAGAGATTAATCAGGCCCTTCCTTGGTTCCAGGACCCGGTCCGAGGGATTAATCAGGTTAAGGAATTTAGACCAGTGAGTGAACATGGACTGTGCCGTGTGCGTAGTCCAGTGCACCAGGTCAGCTTCCGTACGGAAGAGATCTACGGGGAGAGGAGGGATGACGGAACTATGCGTAGAAAAGAAGTTATTAAGGCCCATAATGACGCTCAGTTCTTCCTGAGGAAGGCGAAGGTTGGTATTAATTAAGGGAACCGTCACGGAGGCATGTGGAAATTTAGCAGCAGCTAGGTCAAGCAGATCATGCGCTTGTCGAATAGAGGCCTCGAGGGGCAACGACCGGTTCTTAAGGCCAAACGCCAAAACTACCTGTTTGACAAGGAGGGCAGGGGCCGGAAGGTTGGTAAGAATGTTGGTAGCGCGACCGAGTGTAGCCCCCGGGTAACAGTCCACTTGCACGTGGTGAATAGAAATGGGTGGCAGACGGTGGAGATTAGAGTCCCCCATTATAATCGTTCTCCTGACCGGTGTCAGGGACCAATTATGTTTGCTGCCTTTATGAGGGTGGCAAGTGTATAAGGGGAGCGGGCTAACATCTGCAGTAAGCTCCGCCGTCACCGAAGTGAGGGGCACATTGGACCGGGCAATGATAGAGGGCTGGGGATTAGGGGGACGAGGGGAAATGTGAGAGGTGCGGTTCGGTGAGTGGGACATACTAAAATCAAGGTTAAGAAAAGACAAGAGGAGACAAGACAAAAGGTTAGAGGGAAACACAAAATGGACTACACGGACGTGGGTGGTCGTGGGTGAGTGAGAAAAAAAATACAAAAAGGTGTCAGTGAGTGCGTGTCATACCTGGCCGAGTGTCTAACCTGATCTGAAAAGCTAAGAAAGAGGGGCCTACCTGAAAGAGAAAATAACTATACCCAATCTCGGCTGTCCGCAGAGTAGAAGTCATCAGAGGGAGGAAAACTGGAAGAAGGGTTAAAAAGCAGAGGCGCATGAGCGCCATCTAGAGGCTGTGGGATAGAAGCGGTTAACAATGGAGACAAGTTCAAATTGAGCTCAGCCCAGAGAGAGATAGAGAGAGAGAGAGAGAGAGAGAGAGAGAGAGAGAGAGAGAGAGAGAGAGAGAACGAGAGAGGGAGAGGGACAGAGAGAGAGAGAGAGAGAGAGAGAAAGAGAGAGAGAGAGAGAGCAGGATGGAGTGAGGGAGAGAGAGAGGCACAGGGTGAGAGGCGTTCACCTCGTGAACAAAGAAAATTTGCAATTCAATAATGTTGGCCATCGCACTCCGGGTAGGGATTACCTGCATATCCCGACCAGAATAAACGGAGCACGCGCGACGGTCCCCGAATCGCTACCGGTTTCGTCCATTACTAGGCTAGGACTCATCAGGCGATAGCCAAATAAAAGGGGGAAACAGGTCAATGTGGCCGTCCTACGACTACAGATCAACAGAAGCGGCCTGGGTGACATGGAGAATGCAAAAAAAATTGTTCAAAGGCGCATCCCTTGCCATCCAGGCGGCCTCCAGTGGTCCACCAAAAGCGGTAATTGAGATTAAACCAAAGCTAGGGAAAAGATGTGAGGTGAGAGAGACACGAGAGAGAGAGAGAGAGAGAGAGAGAGAGAGAGAGAGAGAGAGGGGGGGGGGGGGGGGAAAAGAGGGAGGAAGAGAACGTCAACCCACCACTTAAACCACGTTGCATCCGGATCTGAAACTGAAGAAAAAGGGTCAATGTTAGGGTTAGAGAAGTCCTCCTGGTTGTAGGTAGGAACCGAATGAAGAGAGAAGAAAAGCAGAGAAAGAGAGAGAAAAGGAGAGAGAGAGAGAGAGAGAGAGAGAGAAAGAGAAAAAAAGGAGAGAGAGAGAGAGAGAGAGAGAGAGAAAGAAAGAGAAAGAGAGAGAGGGAAAAAGATGTTGGTGTGTGTACATGTATATATATATACACATACAAACAAACATGCATACATACACATACATATACAAACACACACATATATGTATATATATGTATATACACACATACATATAAATATCTAAAACGAGTTATAAACCAGAGACGCGAAAACACCGGCCGAGTAGAAACGAGTGGTAAAGGGGTAAGCCAAGGCATAATCCAAGGGAGTAAGCTAGATAGGGACCAGAACGGTCGGGTATTAGGAAGAAATAAAGAAATAAAGAACAGAGATCAAAGGTCAAGGCCAACCCAGAGGAGGCCCGGTTGGGTTTAGGCCAAAACCCAAACGGTTGTATTTAGAATGAGATACAGGTTAGAGGTCAAAAGGTCCAAACGTACCCAAAGGGGGCCCGGTTGGGTTTGGGCCAGAACCCGAACGGTTGTGTTTAGGATGAGAAAGAGGTTAGAGGTCAGAAGGTCAAACCGGACCCAGAGGAGGCCCGGTTGAGCTGAGGCCAGAACCCTAACGGTTGTGTTCAGTCAATGAGATAGAGGTTGGACGTCAAAAGGTCAAAACGGACCCAGAGAAGGCCCGGTTGGGTTTAGGCCAGAACCCGAACGGTTGTGTTTAGGATGAGATAGAGGTTAGAGGTCAGAAGGTCAAACCGGACCCAGAGGAGGCCCGGTTGGGCTCCGGCCAGAACCCTAACGGTTGTGTTTAGGATGAGATAGAGGTTAGAGGTCCAGAGGTCAAAACGGACCCGGAGAAAGCCCGGTTGGGCTTAGGCAACAACCCGAACGGTTGTGTTTTAGGATTTCGAAATAGAGGTTAAAGGTCAAAAGGGGCAAACGGCCCCAGGGGAGGCCCGATTGGGCTCAGGCACAAACCCGGACGGTCGTGTTTAGTCCGGTGAATTGGAGGTTAGAAGACAGAGGGTCCGAACAGACCCGGGGGGGGCCCGGTTGGGCTTAGGTGAGAATGTTCAAGTTTTAGGATAGGATAAAGGTCTTTTCTAGAGGTCAAAAGGATCCCAGTATAGACTCCAGAGGAAGGAAGGTTAAAGGGCGGTGGCGCGCGCGTGTCTATGTGTGCGTTCTCGCCTACGTGTGCATATGTCAAGAGTAGGAGAGCGACAGTTCAGAACAGAAGGGAGTAGAGAGAGCACGTACATCTGGAGACCACGAGCCGTCATCAAAGACCAACAGCACCTGGTGGGAAAAGAAGCAGAAACAGAGAGACAGCGTCAGAACACAATCGACCAACCCAAAACCCCGACAACCGGTCAGCAGAAAACATGAGAGAAGGGAAACCCATAGCCCGTCAGAGAGAACGTCCAGGAGAGACCCAAACGAAAGCCTGGGGGCGAGCGCTCGCGCGAAGCGCGTGCGCGAGCCCCCAGTGACAGTTAGACGGAAGAGCAGGAGAAAAGGAGACGGGAGAAGGCCCACCTCACGGAGAAGGACATAAGGTCCTAAACACCCCCCCTCCGAGAGAGAGAGAACGGTAGTGAAGGTCTGACATGAGGAGGAGGACATAAGGTCCTAAACTCCACGTCGAGCGAGAGAAAGGTAGCGAAGGTCCAAAATTGGGAGAGGGACATAAGGTCCCGGACGCCACGTCGAGCGAGAGAACGGCAGTTGGCGAAGGTCCAATATCGGGAAGAGGACATAAGGTCCTAAACACCACAGGGCTATTGAGAGTCTAACGGTCGGCGAAGGATTCTTTATAGGATCCTAAACCTCAAATAGGGGTAGAAAATGACAGAGAATGTTTGAGGAATGGAGAAGGACCGAAGGCCCCAAAACTCCAGGAAAGGCAAGGAATTGATTCCCCAGAACCTCCTGAGATCAAAAATGGCGGATGGCCATGCTAGTGGGGGCTATGCTAACAAGGCCAGGCGAGGCAGGCCACTAGCGGGTGCCGCTAACGATCACATTAGCATATCAATGGGGCAAGAAAACGGTGTGGGGGAGGAGAGGAGAGAGGGACAGGTGAGCAGAGAAACAGGTTCACAGGCAATTGGGAACATGTGTTTCCCATGTGTTGAAATAAAAAACCATATTGTGCTTAACCCCTGAAGCGCGCATATATACTTACACTGAGATTATGTGCAAAAACGGAGGCGAGAGGTGTGCCACACGACGGAGGGGAGAGCGTCCGTCCACCAAACTGGACGATTGACCCAATCGGTTTTGGCGTAATACTTTGCAAGGGTTGCAGAGATATGGTTGGAGAGGTCCTGACAATAGAGAGAGTCAAAAGACCGGCGATTTATTCGCGTTCAGGTCAATGGAAATTAATCCAAACAGAGAAGTGTTTTCTCTAGGTGCGCACTAGGCGAGAGCGAAAGCTATACAGGCCACGGGGCCCCGTGCATCGTAAGGGCCAATAGCGGAACTGGGGAGGCGGGTGTAAAAAACTACAACATGGAGGGCGGCGGAGGGATCGAATGATTGACGGGCGGGAGGGCCGGAAGTGACGTAGGGGGCGCTAAAACCCGGAAGTTGCTAACAGTAAAGCGGCTAGTGAGACAAACTAAGAGAAAAAAACGCGGAAAATCAATCATACCGCGCAGAGTTCACCCCCTAAACGAAAGGGGGAAAAAGAACGTGACCCCTACGGGAGACGTGAGACAACGTGGAAGGGTAGAAAAAGAATTTGAAAAAACGAACGTGACAGTGCGGAGGGGAAGCAAAGATTAGTGCGGTGACGTCAGAGAGGACCTGCCGACACCGAGGGAATTCCCAGGAAAGCCGTCTAGACCAGTAAACGTCATGGGAAGGGGCTCACGAAGAAGAGAGAGAGAGAGAGAGAGAGAGAGAGAGAGAGAGAGAGGTTGAAATAAAACCGGGGAAAAAAGAGCAGATTGACAAGGAGAAGTCAAAGGAATAAGGGAAACCTTAATTACAACCATTGTGAAATGTTATCCCATTTTTCTTTTCCATAATGGGAGGGAAACATTAGCCCCACAACTCCCCCCCAGGAAAAGGGAACCCAATTGTCGTCTACCACGGGGAGGACATACATGCAATACCAAAGAGCAAATCCCTTGTAACCGTGAGAATCAGTGGTCAGTATGTGCCTACATAGATACAGAAAAAAAACCTAGATAAGGTGGAATACAGGAATAACGGACTTAACTGCTTAACTGCTAATTGACAAAATTGTAAATGTCAGATGTAAATGTAAAATGTGACTAAGCGCCGCCTAGAGGTAAGGTGCCATCATTCCATCTCACTCACCCAAGTCAAATAGTGAATCCAGAAAGTCCAGACAGGGCCACACAACAAAAACAACCACAGAGAGAAAGAGGGAAGGAGAGAGGGGAAGAAAAAGAGAGAGAGGGGGAGATAGGAAGAAAGAGGAGGGAGAAAAGCCATTCGAAAACAGACCTCTTGTGACCCTTGAGGAGACGATGGGAGCCGAAATTGCTTACCAAAGGTGAACAGTCCGCGTGGATCTATACGTCACCTGGAGCGGGAATGAAATGACCAAATAGGGCCCGTATGTGCGTGCAGTTACACGTAAATTGAATCATTTTTACCCCATAACGGGGAATAGATATGCCTGTAGCGTAATGATAATAATGAAGGCCCACGTGGGGCTATAGGTGAATGTCAACAGGGGTCTAGTGAGGGTGCATGGGAAGTAAGAGGAGGAGACGACCAGAAGTTCAAAGTGAACGAATGTATTACAAAACATGAAGGATTATAACATCACAGGCACGTGACGGTCTACTGTGCGGGGAACACCATATAGCACACCCAGTAGCCTATGGTACAATGCAATAAACAGAGGGGCACCGTCAAAGGTGGGCCCCAAATGTACCTTAACATCAGGTGTGTAAACTGACAAAATAACAAATAAAGGGTCGTCACAGAGACTCATATCAGCCTGTGTAGTTCTCCCGTGTTTGTGTGTGTGTGTGTGTGTGAGAAAAGAAATCCGTCCGAAAACGGAACATATCAGTCAATGGTGGAGGGACGGAGGAGAAGCGTGCGCCCCAGGTGTCGTCAGGGCGCAAACGCCATCAGCCTCGTCCCGTTGATTTTGCAGGGACATCGTGCGTAGGAAGGGGCCACTGCGGAGTCTGACATCGGAAGGGAGGAGCCGGGCAGCGGTGGGGAGTCGTCCGGAGGGAGGTTCAGCAGATCTGCTCACCACATGGCACGTCAGCCTCGCCTCAGGGTCAGCCCAGCATCAGGGACTGCCCAGAGGGGTCAAAGGCGCAAGGGAGAAAGACCAAGAGGGTCAGAGAGAGAGAGAGAGAGAGAGAGAGAGAGAGAGAGAAGGGGAGAGAGAGAGAGAGAGAGAGAAAGAGAGAGAGAGAGAGAGAGAGAGAGAGAGAGAGAGAGAGAGGAAGAGAGAGAGAGAGAGAGAGAGAGAGAAAGAGAGAGAGAGAGAGAGAGAGAGAGAAAGAGAGAGAGAGAGAGAGAGAGAAAGAAAAGAGAGAGAGAGAGAGAGCGCGAGGAAGAAAGGGAAAGAGAGAGACACGCAGACATACAAATAGAGAGGCCACCAGAAAGGGGAGGGGGACAAGGGAACAGAACTGCCAGTTAAATAATAGCATTACGAAGTTACAGGCGATAGGGACAGCCCTAATGAGCGTCCCCGGGAGCTAAAATGACCAATGACTATAAGCTATTAAGTTAGACCGCGGAAGGCAGAGGCATGCGAGTTAGCCTAAATCACACACTGCGAGATAAAGAGCGATGGGCTAGCTAAGACCTGAAAAGGGAAACTCACTGTTATAAGGCGTGCCCTCTGGCGAGGCCTACAGCCTGTCAGGGCCGCTCAGACCCCGGACCGGCCCGTAGCTGGTCACGTTGAGGGAGAGCGAGGAACCGCCGTGCAGCACAACTCAGAGCCTGAAATGGTAGGAGGGAGGTAAGGGAGGGAAGGGGAAGGGGGAAAAAAGGAAAGGAACGGACACGAGTCGACCGGGGAACTACCACAAGACAGACCTACTGAGAATCGAGTCAAAACTGTCTCCGAAACCCTACCAACACCGCCCTGAGCGGTTCCCCTCGAAGCGAGGCTGGTTGGCCCATTCGTCGATGCCCCAGACCTCACCGTCGCCATGTCCCCTGAGGGGACGGCGCGACAAGGAGAACATCAGGGACAGCTCCTAGCATGGCCGGGAGACGGAAGGGGAGCCCAGACGCGTGAGACGCGTCGTGGTGGTGTGTTTTGGCCCATGATAGGAAGTACTATCTCTCCCCGAACAGAAGGCTCGACCTCAGACTAAGTGCAAGAGAGTGACCTCGAGACGGGCCGTTACCTCATACAGGTGGTGCAGCAGATAACACTCACGTTCGGGTGCAGCAAAGCGAGCCGGGACCGTGCCGACCAGCAGAGGCCCACGAGGGCAGTGACCGCGTCGGACAGGGCGCTCGGCAACGCCGCGGACCCGTGGGGGAGGGATGAAACTCCATGACGAGACAGAGCCCTCCAACAACGATCATGTACTTAGGTGAGAGTGAGAGAGAGGGGCGGGCCGGGGTCAAAGGTCAGGAGCGGCAACCAAACAGGTGAAAGTTCCCCAGGGAGAGAAAACTTTGGAGAGTTCTAGGTATAGAAATACGAGGACACCTTCAATTCCTAGCCAGCGTACAATCTACCGAATGAAGTACGCCCCATCCGTGTCCAAGGGCTCATATAAGCCCACCCGCAGGGTCACCGTTCCAGCCGCGCGGATAGGACCAAAGAGCCGAGGGCGGGAGTTGTCCCTGCACTTACGCTGCTCTATTTGGCTGTTGCCACGCTGAGCAGACCCCCGCGTGTCAACGGGCCCGCAACCCTCGACAACCCTGAAGGGCGACTACTTAGAGAAGGGGGAAGCTGTTGAATGGGAAGGAGGGCAAAGAGCCTCAGACTAAAAGGTCCGGTCGAGGGGCCCTAACAATTAACCGTATTCAAATGCATTATAATCGCTAACCCAAGTACTTTGGTCAGAGTCATATCGACGACACCAATTATTTTTATGAAGCATAACTCCAGTGGTTAAATCCTAAAAGTAGTTGTAAACTAGGTGGCCGTCAAAATGCCGACCACACACCGACCGCAACAGGCACCACGTGTGCATAGACACGTCCGTATAGACGTACATCAGCACAGTGCGTGCCATGGCAGTAGTATAAACCCATTAGAAGAGTGAGCTTAGAAGGTAACTATAAGTTGAAATATAGAGGAAAATTCTACCATAGCTATAATACAATTATACTTACAATTACAACAGCCAGCACAGGAGAGGACAGACAAGAGGAAAGGCCTAGACATCACTATCACCACGTGTCCCCGAACGGAGTAAAACTCTTGCACTGATCAAAGGGGAGACGTGCCCGGTCTCCCGCTGAGTTGCGCTGCACCCTAGACTAAGGGCGACGGTGGAGGGATGGGGCGTGAGCAGACCGCAGACCCGACGTGCCCCAGAGGGGTAAATCGTTGGCATCTCGACATGAAGCGGAACCCCTGCTCTGTAGGCTTGGGCGGGAAGGGGTATAAGTCTGAGAATCCCATCGCCCTGACAGTTTCCGAAGAAAAAGCAGGGGTCGAGGTTAAAGGCACGGGCACTGCCAGAGCCGAGGACCGCAAACACGAGGAGACAAGGAGCCAGGCCCCTCCGGGGACCCAAGGGGAACCCGGGCCTAGTATCTAACGGCCACTCACCTCCTGACACGAGGTGCAAGTGGGCACCGAGAGAGAGAGAGAGAGAGAGAGGGAGAGAGGGAGAGAGAGCGCACAAGAGAATGCTAACCAAGGTCAGGCACATGGATGCCCCATCCGTATCCACACAGACACGCCAGTGAGATAGGGAGCCCAATGATAATAATAATAATAATAATAATAATAATATTAATAGTAGCAATCCTCATGATAATACTACCATTAACCCTAACGATGACCATATTAATGATGACCACAATGAGAGCCATAATAGGAGACGCTGTCATGACGGAAGACCAGGCGGGTCCCCGAGGACAAAAGTCAAACTTCCGAACACTGCCGAAGGCAGTGTGAGGAAGAGGCACGTCTCTCACGTGACGTCCGATGGCACACATCCTATCGAAAATGGCCAAAGGTACCGTCTTACTACTAGTCACTGTACGGAGAACTATCACACGAACAACAGCCACAACAATGGCAACAACAGTAGCAGGAGCCGCAGCAGCCGCAGCAGCAGCCGCAGCAGCAGCAGCCGAAGCGGCAGCAACAACAACAACAGCAGCAGCAGCAGCAGCAGCAGCAGCAGCAGCAGCAGCAGCCCCCACCACCACAACCACAGCAACAACAACAACAACAACAATGACGGTGATTTGATGTGAATAAACATGGGAGGGTATATTACCAGGCTTTGCCACGGAGGCGTAGTCGTCAACCTTCCGAACACTGCCGAAGGCAGGCAGTGTGAGGAAGAGGCACGTCACACCTGGGATGTCCGATGGCCTCTGAACCTTCCATTGAAAACTGCCAGAGGTAGTGTGTGTGTGTGCGTGCGTGCGTGCGTGCGTGCGTGCGTGTGTGAATGTGTATTAGTATGTGCGTGAACCCTTCTCCTATGGAATGAGAGGGCGTGTGAGGATAATCAGAATGTGCGTGCGTGTTAGTGTACCAGTGTGTATTTTGGTGTGTGTGCGTATGTTTTTGTTTGAATGCGTGCGCGCGCGCGCGTGTGTGTGTGCGTGCGTGTGTGTGTGGATGCAGTGTGAAACAGAAGGAAGGCGAGTGTTAAAGGTGCAAGAGAGAAGAGGTTTTTAGTGCAGAGTTGTGAAAAGGGGTGGGTGGGGAACCTATTAGCGGGGGAGTCCTAAACCGAGCTGCCGGCAGTCAGAAGTTGTCGATGGGATAAGCAGCAGCGGGGTTATGGCGTGTTGTTCACAGTGGGGAGGCATGGGCCTAGCGCGTTCGACGATCAACCGGACGGGGCGACGGGAGGTCGAGATGATCGAGCCTGGTCAACATGTCCCATGCCAGCAGTCAAGGAAAAACGTGACGAAGCAAGGAGGCAGTGTGTTGACGGGACCAAAACCATTAGTCTAGGAAATTGGACCAGTGTCGGAGCATGTCCCTGGCCGTGGACGCAGACCAATGGATGTTGTCCGGTCCCGTGGAAAAGAGGCGGGCCGGGAGGAGGGGGATGATGGGAAGGTGGACTGCCAGAAAATTATTCAGGGTCATGATCGTGTCCCTCTCCCCTTGGGGCAGGTGTGGGCTGGCGTTGATCAGGGGAACCGACACAGTCGCAAAGGGGAAGGTCGCGACCGCTTCGGCGAACATGGCGCGGGCCTGTCGAACGGAGAGGTCCACGGGCGTGGACCTATTATTGAGGCCGAAGGAGAGAATCACCCGGGTGACTCGCGCGGCCGGTGTCGCAATGCCACCCAGGATGGTGATGGCGTGGCAAAATTTGGCCCCCGGGTAGCAGTCCACTTGGACCTCCTCCCGGAGTATCAGGGGCAGGCGGTGAAGGTTAGAATCGCCCATGATGACGGTGCTTCTGACCGGGTTAAGGGACCACATATGCTTGTTGTTGTTGTGGTCGTGACGGGTGTAGGCGTAGAGTGGGCGTGGATTCTGCGTGCGGGCCGACGATGTAGAGTGGAAAAAAGGAAAGTGGGTCAAGGGAGATGGAGCCGAAGGGCCACCAGGGGTCTCCCGAGAGGCCAAAGAGCGCAAGGGTGAGAATCGGGCCGTCCGAAGGACGGCCGTGGAGGTGGAAGGTCCCTCGGCCGGGGGGGCAGTGGTCATGCTGGCGCTCCCCCTGCGAAGGACAGCGTGCGATGAGGAGGAAAGAGAAGAGGAAGAGGGTGACGGAGGAGAAGAGAGAGGGGATAAGGGGAGGGAGTCACAACTGGATGCCCTATCGGCCACAGTCTCGTCCTTAAGGGCCGTCGTTAGGGAAGAAGGAGGGGCAGTGCTAAGGTCCTCGGGGACCACTAGTTCTGGCAGGCCGAGGACTCCCGCGGTAACGCAGGCGACCCTGTCCGGGGGTGGGCCCGGAGCAGACACGGTGGGCGTGGCTGCCAACGAGGCAGGGACATGGGCGGTGGCCCGGGTGGCGTCCACAATGGTCCCCGTACTGGGGCCCGGAGCAGCCAACGAGACCGTAGCTGTGGTCAAGGAAGGGCTGCGGGTGCCGGTGGTGGAGACGCTGGAGTGAGTCCCGACCTCAAGGCCCGGAGCAGTCACCGGAGCTGTGGCTGCCAACGGGGCCCGAGTCCCTCTCGGGGCGGTGGACATAGGGATACGGGGTCGGGGGATAGGGGAAACCAAGCGTAGGGCTCGGTGTGGCGATGCGGCTCGTCGTGAGCCGGGCAGAAGGGGTGGTGGATACGGTGCGGTGGGAGGGAGGGCGGAGCCCGGAGTGGGTCGAGGGGTGTCGGGGAGACGTCGGTCGGCCGAGTGCCGTTGTCTGCGTCGTTGTTGGGCCGGAGTACGCCGTTTGCCCCCACGGTGACGAAAATGCGGAGGAGTCCAAGGCGCGGGCATAAAGCCCGTCAAATAAGGCGATGGGTGTTGTCGGGGAGCCCAGGAAGTGGGGTGGGCGACGGGAAACGTCAGGCGGGGAGGGGGGGCCTGGTAGGGTAAAGGGTAGGGAGAGCCATGTGAGTAATAGTTCCCAGGGCTCTGAAAATAGGGAACTACAGGGCGTACGGTAGGCTGTGGTGGATAGGGGGGCAGGTGTGAGTCAGGGGTCATAAGGACCCAGCGAGGAGTCTGGAGGGAATGTTGAGAGAAGAAAACGGAGGGAGGAAGAAGAGGGGGAGGAGAGGGAGAAGGAAGGGGGAGGAACGGATGGGGAGTGTTTGCGCGTTGGTTATGATGGGGGACTAACCCACGGTGCTGTATAGGAGGAGCCATGCTATAGAGGAGACGAGAGAACGAGAGAGGAGAAGGGAGGAGAGGAGGGAGGAAGACGAGACAAAGGGTTAGAGGGAAACACAAAATGGACTACACGGACGTGGGTGGTCGTGGGTGAGTGAGAAAAAAAATTAAAAAAAGGGGGTGTCAGTGAGTGCGTGTCATACCTGGCCGAGTGTCTAACCTGATCTGAAAAGCTAAGAAAGAGGGGCCTACCTGAAAGAGAAAATAACTATACCCAATCTCGGCTGTCCGCAGAGTAGAAGTCATCAGAGGGAGGAAAACTGGAAGAAGGGTTAAAAAGCAGAGGCGCATGAGCGCCATCTAGAGGCTGTGGGATAGAAGCGGTTAACAATGGAGACAAGTTCAAATTGAGCTCAGCCCAGAGAGAGATAGAGAGAGAGAGAGAGAGAGAGAGAGAGAGAGAGAGAGAGAGAGAGAACGAGAGAGGGAGAGGGACAGAGAGAGAGAGAGAGAGAGAAAGAGAGAGAGAGAGAGAGCAGGATGGAGTGAGGGAGAGAGAGAGGCACAGGGTGAGAGGCGTTCACCTCGTGAACAAAGAAAATTTGCAATTCAATAATGTTGGCCATCGCACTCCGGGTAGGGATTACCTGCATATCCCGACCAGAATAAACGGAGCACGCGCGACGGTCCCCGAATCGCTACCGGTTTCGTCCATTACTAGGCTAGGACTCATCAGGCGATAGCCAAATAAAAGGGGGAAACAGGTCAATGTGGCCGTCCTACGACTACAGATCAACAGAAGCGGCCTGGGTGACATGGAGAATGCAAAAAAAATTGTTCAAAGGCGCATCCCTTGCCATCCAGGCGGCCTCCAGTGGTCCACCAAAAGCGGTAATTGAGATTAAACCAAAGCTAGGGAAAAGATGTGAGGTGAGAGAGACACGAGAGAGAGAGAGAGAGAGAGAGAGAGAGAGAGAGAGAGAGAGGGGGGGGGGGGGGGAAAAGAGGGAGGAAGAGAACGTCAACCCACCACTTAAACCACGTTGCATCCGGATCTGAAACTGAAGAAAAAGGGTCAATGTTAGGGTTAGAGAAGTCCTCCTGGTTGTAGGTAGGAACCGAATGAAGAGAGAAGAAAAGCAGAGAAAGAGAGAGAAAAGGAGAGAGAGAGAGAGAGAGAGAGAGAGAAAGAGAAAAAAAGGAGAGAGAGAGAGAGAGAGAGAGAGAAAGAAAGAGAAAGAGAGAGAGGGAAAAAGATGTTGGTGTGTGTACATGTATATATATATACACATACAAACAAACATGCATACATACACATACATATACAAACACACACATATATGTATATATATGTATATACACACATACATATAAATATCTAAAACGAGTTATAAACCAGAGACGCGAAAACACCGGCCGAGTAGAAACGAGTGGTAAAGGGGTAAGCCAAGGCATAATCCAAGGGAGTAAGCTAGATAGGGACCAGAACGGTCGGGTATTAGGAAGAAATAAAGAAATAAAGAACAGAGATCAAAGGTCAAGGCCAACCCAGAGGAGGCCCGGTTGGGTTTAGGCCAAAACCCAAACGGTTGTATTTAGAATGAGATACAGGTTAGAGGTCAAAAGGTCCAAACGTACCCAAAGGGGGCCCGGTTGGGTTTGGGCCAGAACCCGAACGGTTGTGTTTAGGATGAGAAAGAGGTTAGAGGTCAGAAGGTCAAACCGGACCCAGAGGAGGCCCGGTTGAGCTGAGGCCAGAACCCTAACGGTTGTGTTCAGTCAATGAGATAGAGGTTGGACGTCAAAAGGTCAAAACGGACCCAGAGAAGGCCCGGTTGGGTTTAGGCCAGAACCCGAACGGTTGTGTTTAGGATGAGATAGAGGTTAGAGGTCAGAAGGTCAAACCGGACCCAGAGGAGGCCCGGTTGGGCTCCGGCCAGAACCCTAACGGTTGTGTTTAGGATGAGATAGAGGTTAGAGGTCCAGAGGTCAAAACGGACCCGGAGAAAGCCCGGTTGGGCTTAGGCAACAACCCGAACGGTTGTGTTTTAGGATTTCGAAATAGAGGTTAAAGGTCAAAAGGGGCAAACGGCCCCAGGGGAGGCCCGATTGGGCTCAGGCACAAACCCGGACGGTCGTGTTTAGTCCGGTGAATTGGAGGTTAGAAGACAGAGGGTCCGAACAGACCCGGGGGGGGCCCGGTTGGGCTTAGGTGAGAATGTTCAAGTTTTAGGATAGGATAAAGGTCTTTTCTAGAGGTCAAAAGGATCCCAGTCTAGACTCCAGAGGAAGGAAGGTTAAAGGGCGGTGGCGCGCGCGTGTCTATGTGTGCGTTCTCGCCTACGTGTGCATATGTCAAGAGTAGGAGAGCGACAGTTCAGAACAGAAGGGAGTAGAGAGAGCACGTACATCTGGAGACCACGAGCCGTCATCAAAGACCAACAGCACCTGGTGGAAAAAGAAGCAGAAACAGAGAGACAGCGTCAGAACACAATCGACCAACCCAAAACCCCGACAACCGGTCAGCAGAAAACATGAGAGAAGGGAAACCCATAGCCCGTCAGAGAGAACGTCCAGGAGAGACCCAAACGAAAAGCCTGGGGGCGAGCGCTCGCGCGAAGCGCGTGCGCGAGCCCCCAGTGACAGTTAGACGGAAGAGCAGGAGAAAAGGAGACGGGAGAAGGCCCACCTCACGGAGAAGGACATAAGGTCCTAAACACCCCCCCTCGAGAGAGAGAGAACGGTAGTGAAGGTCTGACATGAGGAGGAGGACATAAGGTCCTAAACTCCACGTCGAGCGAGAGAAAGGTAGCGAAGGTCCAAAATTGGGAGAGGGACATAAGGTCCCGGACGCCACGTCGAGCGAGAGAACGGCAGTTGGCGAAGGTCCAATATTGGGAGGAGGACATAAGGTCCTAAACACCACAGGGCTATTGAGAGTCTAACGGTCGGCGAAGGATTCTTTATAGGATCCTAAACCTCAAATAGGGGTAGAAAATGACAGAGAATGTTTGAGGAATGGAGAAGGACCGAAGGCCCCAAAACTCCAGGAAAGGCAAGGAATTGATTCCCCAGAACCTCCTGAGATCAAAAATGGCGGATGGCCATGCTAGTGGGGGCTATGCTAACAAGGCCAGGCGAGGCAGGCCACTAGCGGGTGCCGCTAACGATCACATTAGCATATCAATGGGGCAAGAAAACGGTGTGGGGGAGGAGAGGAGAGAGGGACAGGTGAGCAGAGAAACAGGTTCACAGGCAATTGGGAACATGTGTTTCCCATGTGTTGAAATAAAAAACCATATTGTGCTTAACCCCTGAAGCGCGCATATATACTTACACTGAGATTATGTGCAAAAACGGAGGCGAGAGGTGTGCCACACGACGGAGGGGAGAGCGTCCGTCCACCAAACTGGACGATTGACCCAATCGGTTTTGGCGTAATACTTTGCAAGGGTTGCAGAGATATGGTTGGAGAGGTCCTGACAATAGAGAGAGTCAAAAGACCGGCGATTTATTCGCGTTCAGGTCAATGGAAATTAATCCAAACAGAGAAGTGTTTTCTCTAGGTGCGCACTAGGCGAGAGCGAAAGCTATACAGGCCACGGGGCCCCGTGCATCGTAAGGGCCAATAGCGGAACTGGGGAGGCGGGTGTAAAAAACTACAACATGGAGGGCGGCGGAGGGATCGAATGATTGACGGGCGGGAGGGCCGGAAGTGACGTAGGGGGCGCTAAAACCCGGAAGTTGCTAACAGTAAAGCGGCTAGTGAGACAAACTAAGAGAAAAAAACGCGGAAAATCAATCATACCGCGCAGAGTTCACCCCCTAAACGAAAGGGGGAAAAAGAACGTGACCCCTACGGGAGACGTGAGACAACGTGGAAGGGTAGAAAAAGAATTTGAAAAAACGAACGTGACAGTGCGGAGGGGAAGCAAAGATTAGTGCGGTGACGTCAGAGAGGACCTGCCGACACCGAGGGAATTCCCAGGAAAGCCGTCTAGACCAGTAAACGTCATGGGAAGGGGCTCACGAAGAAGAGAGAGAGAGAGAGAGAGAGAGAGAGAGAGAGAGAGAGGTTGAAATAAAACCGGGGAAAAAAGAGCAGATTGACAAGGAGAAGTCAAAGGAATAAGGGAAACCTTAATTACAACCATTGTGAAATGTTATCCCATTTTTCTTTTCCATAATGGGAGGGAAACATTAGCCCCACAACTCCCCCCCAGGAAAAGGGAACCCAATTGTCGTCTACCACGGGGAGGACATACATGCAATACCAAAGAGCAAATCCCTTGTAACCGTGAGAATCAGTGGTCAGTATGTGCCTACATAGATACAGAAAAAAAACCTAGATAAGGTGGAATACAGGAATAACGGACTTAACTGCTTAACTGCTAATTGACAAAATTGTAAATGTCAGATGTAAATGTAAAATGTGACTAAGCGCCGCCTAGAGGTAAGGTGCCATCATTCCATCTCACTCACCCAAGTCAAATAGTGAATCCAGAAAGTCCAGACAGGGCCACACAACAAAAACAACCACAGAGAGAAAGAGGGAAGGAGAGAGGGGAAGAAAAGAGAGAGAGGGGGAGATAGGAAGAAAGAGGAGGGAGAAAAGCCATTCGAAAACAGACCTCTTGTGACCCTTGAGGAGACGATGGGAGCCGAAATTGCTTACCAAAGGTGAACAGTCCGCGTGGATCTATACGTCACCTGGAGCGGGAATGAAATGACCAAATAGGGCCCGTATGTGCGTGCAGTTACACGTAAATTGAATCATTTTTACCCCATAACGGGGAATAGATATGCCTGTAGCGTAATGATAATAATGAAGGCCCACGTGGGGCTATAGGTGAATGTCAACAGGGGTCTAGTGAGGGTGCATGGGAAGTAAGAGGAGGAGACGACCAGAAGTTCAAAGTGAACGAATGTATTACAAAACATGAAGGATTATAACATCACAGGCACGTGACGGTCTACTGTGCGGGGAACACCATATAGCACACCCAGTAGCCTATGGTACAATGCAATAAACAGAGGGGCACCGTCAAAGGTGGGCCCCAAATGTACCTTAACATCAGGTGTGTAAACTGACAAAATAACAAATAAAGGGTCGTCACAGAGACTCATATCAGCCTGTGTAGTTCTCCCGTGTTTGTGTGTGTGTGTGTGTGTGAGAAAAGAAATCCGTCCGAAAACGGAACATATCAGTCAATGGTGGAGGGACGGAGGAGAAGCGTGCGCCCCAGGTGTCGTCAGGGCGCAAACGCCATCAGCCTCGTCCCGTTGATTTTGCAGGGACATCGTGCGTAGGAAGGGGCCACTGCGGAGTCTGACATCGGAAGGGAGGAGCCGGGCAGCGGTGGGGAGTCGTCCGGAGGGAGGTTCAGCAGATCTGCTCACCACATGGCACGTCAGCCTCGCCTCAGGGTCAGCCCAGCATCAGGGACTGCCCAGAGGGGTCAAAGGCGCAAGGGAGAAAGACCAAGAGGGTCAGAGAGAGAGAGAGAGAGAGAGAGAGAGAGAGAGAGAAGGGGAGAGAGAGAGAGAGAGAGAGAAAGAGAGAGAGAGAGAGAGAGAGAGAGAGAGAGAGAGAGAGAGGAAGAGAGAGAGAGAGAGAGAGAGAGAGAAAGAGAGAGAGAGAGAGAGAGAGAGAGAAAGAGAGAGAGAGAGAGAGAGAGAAAGAAAAGAGAGAGAGAGAGAGAGCGCGAGGAAGAAAGGGAAAGAGAGAGACACGCAGACATACAAATAGAGAGGCCACCAGAAAGGGGAGGGGGACAAGGGAACAGAACTGCCAGTTAAATAATAGCATTACGAAGTTACAGGCGATAGGGACAGCCCTAATGAGCGTCCCCGGGAGCTAAAATGACCAATGACTATAAGCTATTAAGTTAGACCGCGGAAGGCAGAGGCATGCGAGTTAGCCTAAATCACACACTGCGAGATAAAGAGCGATGGGCTAGCTAAGACCTGAAAAGGGAAACTCACTGTTATAAGGCGTGCCCTCTGGCGAGGCCTACAGCCTGTCAGGGCCGCTCAGACCCCGGACCGGCCCGTAGCTGGTCACGTTGAGGGAGAGCGAGGAACCGCCGTGCAGCACAACTCAGAGCCTGAAATGGTAGGAGGGAGGTAAGGGAGGGAAGGGGAAGGGGGAAAAAAGGAAAGGAACGGACACGAGTCGACCGGGGAACTACCACAAGACAGACCTACTGAGAATCGAGTCAAAACTGTCTCCGAAACCCTACCAACACCGCCCTGAGCGGTTCCCCTCGAAGCGAGGCTGGTTGGCCCATTCGTCGATGCCCCAGACCTCACCGTCGCCATGTCCCCTGAGGGGACGGCGCGACAAGGAGAACATCAGGGACAGCTCCTAGCATGGCCGGGAGACGGAAGGGGAGCCCAGACGCGTGAGACGCGTCGTGGTGGTGTGTTTTGGCCCATGATAGGAAGTACTATCTCTCCCCGAACAGAAGGCTCGACCTCAGACTAAGTGCAAGAGAGTGACCTCGAGACGGGCCGTTACCTCATACAGGTGGTGCAGCAGATAACACTCACGTTCGGGTGCAGCAAAGCGAGCCGGGACCGTGCCGACCAGCAGAGGCCCACGAGGGCAGTGACCGCGTCGGACAGGGCGCTCGGCAACGCCGCGGACCCGTGGGGGAGGGATGAAACTCCATGACGAGACAGAGCCCTCCAACAACGATCATGTACTTAGGTGAGAGTGAGAGAGAGGGGCGGGCCGGGGTCAAAGGTCAGGAGCGGCAACCAAACAGGTGAAAGTTCCCCAGGGAGAGAAAACTTTGGAGAGTTCTAGGTATAGAAATACGAGGACACCTTCAATTCCTAGCCAGCGTACAATCTACCGAATGAAGTACGCCCCATCCGTGTCCAAGGGCTCATATAAGCCCACCCGCAGGGTCACCGTTCCAGCCGCGCGGATAGGACCAAAGAGCCGAGGGCGGGAGTTGTCCCTGCACTTACGCTGCTCTATTTGGCTGTTGCCACGCTGAGCAGACCCCCGCGTGTCAACGGGCCCGCAACCCTCGACAACCCTGAAGGGCGACTACTTAGAGAAGGGGGAAGCTGTTGAATGGGAAGGAGGGCAAAGAGCCTCAGACTAAAAGGTCCGGTCGAGGGGCCCTAACAATTAACCGTATTCAAATGCATTATAATCGCTAACCCAAGTACTTTGGTCAGAGTCATATCGACGACACCAATTATTTTTATGAAGCATAACTCCAGTGGTTAAATCCTAAAAGTAGTTGTAAACTAGGTGGCCGTCAAAATGCCGACCACACACCGACCGCAACAGGCACCACGTGTGCATAGACACGTCCGTATAGACGTACATCAGCACAGTGCGTGCCATGGCAGTAGTATAAACCCATTAGAAGAGTGAGCTTAGAAGGTAACTATAAGTTGAAATATAGAGGAAAATTCTACCATAGCTATAATACAATTATACTTACAATTACAACAGCCAGCACAGGAGAGGACAGACAAGAGGAAAGGCCTAGACATCACTATCACCACGTGTCCCCGAACGGAGTAAAACTCTTGCACTGATCAAAGGGGAGACGTGCCCGGTCTCCCGCTGAGTTGCGCTGCACCCTAGACTAAGGGCGACGGTGGAGGGATGGGGCGTGAGCAGACCGCAGACCCGACGTGCCCCAGAGGGGTAAATCGTTGGCATCTCGACATGAAGCGGAACCCCTGCTCTGTAGGCTTGGGCGGGAAGGGGTATAAGTCTGAGAATCCCATCGCCCTGACAGTTTCCGAAGAAAAAGCAGGGGTCGAGGTTAAAGGCACGGGCACTGCCAGAGCCGAGGACCGCAAACACGAGGAGACAAGGAGCCAGGCCCCTCCGGGGACCCAAGGGGAACCCGGGCCTAGTATCTAACGGCCACTCACCTCCTGACACGAGGTGCAAGTGGGCACCGAGAGAGAGAGAGAGAGAGAGAGGGAGAGAGGGAGAGAGAGCGCACAAGAGAATGCTAACCAAGGTCAGGCACATGGATGCCCCATCCGTATCCACACAGACACGCCAGTGAGATAGGGATCCCAATGATAATAATAATAATAATAATAATATTAATAGTAGCAATCCTCATGATAATACTACCATTAACCCTAACGATGACCATATTAATGATGACCACAATGAGAGCCACAATAGGAGACGCTGTCATGACGGAAGACCAGGCGGGTCCCCGAGGACAGAAGTCAAACTTCCGAACACTGCCGAAGGCAGTGTGAGGAAGAGGCACGTCTCTCACGTGACGTCCGATGGCACACATCCTATCGAAAATGGCCAAAGGTACCGTCTTACTACTAGTCACTGTACGGAGAACTATCACACGAACAACAGCCACAACAATGGCAACAACAGTAGCAGGAGCCGCAGCAGCCGCAGCAGCAGCCGCAGCAGCAGCAGCCGAAGCGGCAGCAACAACAACAACAGCAGCAGCAGCAGCAGCAGCAGCAGCAGCAGCAGCAGCAGCCCCCACCACCACAACCACAGCAACAACAACAACAACAACAATGACGGTGATTTGATGTGAATAAACATGGGAGGGTATATTACCAGGCTTTGCCACGGAGGCGTAGTCGTCAACCTTCCGAACACTGCCGAAGGCAGGCAGTGTGAGGAAGAGGCACGTCACACCTGGGATGTCCGATGGCCTCTGAACCTTCCATTGAAAACTGCCAGAGGTAGTGTGTGTGTGTGCGTGCGTGCGTGCGTGTACCCTATAGAGGGTGTATCTTGATGGAATGAGTGTGTAAATAGTGAATGGAACGGGAGGTTAAGGTAATATTATAATTAATAACAAGGAATGGGGCATGTTATTATAATAAGGGGGCCCTAAGTCAAGATGCCAACAGTTACGGGCTATGTACAGGGTAAGAAGTAGCGTTGGAAATGATCCAATCAGCCAATTGTGTGAATATTCAATCGCAAACAGTAGTGGATGGTTTGGATGGACAATCTAGGGCAGGCTGCCAACAGTCAGACGTTGGGGTAGGTAGCAGCGGAATAGAGTTATGTTGACCACAGAGGGACATGAGCAAGGTCATGGAAAGGCTAAAGGGGGAGGGCGTTGAGACCAGTGGGGAAGAGTGAAGAAAGTCTCCATATCCATTTCTGCGCGCAAGCGTGTCGTTGGCGGGGTGTCCAAGTAGGACTGTGGTCTAGACCGCATATGCGTAGAGAGTCAACCCCATGGCTGAGGAAATGGGGGACCAGGTGAGTGTCCAGGTGATGGCGGTTGTTAATGTAGTAGAGGTGTTGGGCCAAGCATGTGTTAAGGGAAGTAACAGATTCCCCTACGTATTGCAGGCCGCACACTGCACAGGTGATAAGATACACTACGTTGTGCGTGGTCGGAGGCAGAGCCGTGATGTCGAGTGAAATGTTGAGGACAGGGCATAGGATAGCAGTTAGGGGTTTAAAGTAGGCGGGAGACTGCCTGAGCGTCGGGGTGAGTGGTGGTAGACGGCTGCGCACTAAGAATTCACCCAGGCTACGATTTTTGCGGTACGCCGAGATGAGAGAAACGTTGTTGAGCGTGTTTGAACCCCTAAGATGCGTTGTGAGATTACGTTTGAGTCTCCGATTGAGAAGGCAACTGCGGCGGCTAAAGGTTGTGACCAGGGGGATGTTAACGGTGTCCCTGCGCGGGCGCATCTCGAGGAAGGTGCTAAGGGATTGTTTGAGGAGGCGGCGTGAGTAGCCCCTCTCGATGAGGACCTTAAATAGGGTGTGTGTGGCGGTCAAAAAGTCACTCCGTTGGGTGCAGATTCTATGGAACCGCAGTAGCTGCGACTTGACAACTCCAGGGAAGGTATGCCTGGGGTGGAAGCTGCCAGTGTGCAATAGAGCGTGTGTGTCAGTGTCCTTAAAGAACACTTTCACATCTAGGCGGAGGGATGTGGGGAAGTTAGGGCCTTTAAAGGTGGTGGTGTCTAGGAAGTCCATGCTGGATTCGTGGAGCACCGACTTGACCTTGATGGACGGGTGATGGGAGTTAAGGACATCCACAAAGGCGGTGAAGTCCTGTCTAGAGTGGGGCCACACCCCCCAGATGTCATCCAGGTAACGGAAGTAATGGGAGGGTCGAAGGGGGCATTTAGGGAGGACGGTGGTTTCCCACATGGCCATATAGATGTCCGCGTAGGCAGGAGCAAATTTCTTTCCCATGGCCACCCCTTTGAGCTGCAAATAGTGTTTACCGTTGAACTCAAAGTCGTTCTTAGTCAGGGCAATCTCCAATAGTTGCATAATATAGCGGTCCGGACGGCCGGCCTCGGGGTGCATGGAGAGTATCTGACGGACGGCCCGAAGGCCCTCAGGGGCCTCGATATTCGTGTAGAGGCTGTCGACGTCCATAGAGAAGAGGAGGTCGGCCTCGTTGAGCGTGGCAGCCTTGACTTTGGAAATGAAGTCATAGGTGTCCTTAACGTAGCTGGGGTGTAGGTGGGACAAGGGGTTGAGAAACGAGTCGACGTATTCGGCAATACCATAAGTTTCACTGCCGCAGTCGGAGACAATAGGTCTGCCTGCAGGGATAAGGAAAGGAACCGGCCAAGTGGCCGGGTCCTTGTGGATCTTGGGTAGGAGGTAGAACCTTCTAGGTTTGGGTTCATCCATGCCCATTAGGTACATGCGTTGCCTGGGTGTGAGGTAGCCCAGTCGCCATAATCGCGCGAGGATTTGATTGATCTCGTCCGCTGTTGTAGTGTACATGGGCTCGTCAAGTAACCGATAGTATTCCGGCATGTTGAGTTGTCTCTCAGCCTCCAGGATATAATGGTCCCGGTCCATAATGACAACGGCAGAACCCTTATCGGCCGGCTTGATGACCAGATGGGCATCACGGCGTAGTTGTCTCAGGGCCACCACTTCCGCGCGGGTGAGATTGGGAGAGTCGGGAAAGCCTCTGGGGAGGGAACGAGCAGATAGCAGGTCCGCTGCAATCAGAGTAGGGATAACCGGGGGCAATTGGCTGTCCTGGGGCGTCCAGGAGGATTTAGGGAGAAAACGAGGGCGATCAGAAGGATCCGACTGTTCCCTGTCCTCAAAAAAGGCAGCCAGCTTAAGCCTACGGTGATAGGCTGCGACGTCCAAGGCTATGGGCTGTCGGCCCGTGTGAGTGATGTTAAGGATGGGGACGAAGGCCAGACCTTTAACCAAGAGAGAGGCCTGGGCGTGGGACGGTCTGAAATGAAGGGAGAGATTAATCAGGCCCTTCCTTGGTTCCAGGACCCGGTCCGAGGGATTAATCAGGTTAAGGAATTTAGACCAGTGAGTGAACATGGACTGTGCCGTGTGCGTAGTCCAGTGCACCAGGTCAGCTTCCGTACGGAAGAGATCTACGGGGAGAGGAGGGATGACGGAACTATGCGTAGAAAAGAAGTTATTAAGGCCCATAATGACGCTCAGTTCTTCCTGAGGAAGGCGAAGGTTGGTATTAATTAAGGGAACCGTCACGGAGGCATGTGGAAATTTAGCAGCAGCTAGGTCAAGCAGATCATGCGCTTGTCGAATAGAGGCCTCGAGGGGCAACGACCGGTTCTTAAGGCCAAACGCCAAAACTACCTGTTTGACAAGGAGGGCAGGGGCCGGAAGGTTGGTAAGAATGTTGGTAGCGCGACCGAGTGTAGCCCCCGGGTAACAGTCCACTTGCACGTGGTGAATAGAAATGGGTGGCAGACGGTGGAGATTAGAGTCCCCCATTATAATCGTTCTCCTGACCGGTGTCAGGGACCAATTATGTTTGCTGCCTTTATGAGGGTGGCAAGTGTATAAGGGGAGCGGGCTAACATCTGCAGTAAGCTCCGCCGTCACCGAAGTGAGGGGCACATTGGACCGGGCAATGATAGAGGGCTGGGGATTAGGGGGACGAGGGGAAATGTGAGAGGTGCGGTTCGGTGAGTGGGACATACTAAAATCAAGGTTAAGAAAAGACAAGAGGAGACAAGACAAAAGGTTAGAGGGAAACACAAAATGGACTACACGGACGTGGGTGGTCGTGGGTGAGTGAGAAAAAAAATACAAAAAGGTGTCAGTGAGTGCGTGTCATACCTGGCCGAGTGTCTAACCTGATCTGAAAAGCTAAGAAAGAGGGGCCTACCTGAAAGAGAAAATAACTATACCCAATCTCGGCTGTCCGCAGAGTAGAAGTCATCAGAGGGAGGAAAACTGGAAGAAGGGTTAAAAAGCAGAGGCGCATGAGCGCCATCTAGAGGCTGTGGGATAGAAGCGGTTAACAATGGAGACAAGTTCAAATTGAGCTCAGCCCAGAGAGAGATAGAGAGAGAGAGAGAGAGAGAGAGAGAGAGAGAGAGAGAGAGAGAGAGAGAGAACGAGAGAGGGAGAGGGACAGAGAGAGAGAGAGAGAGAGAGAGAAAGAGAGAGAGAGAGAGAGCAGGATGGAGTGAGGGAGAGAGAGAGGCACAGGGTGAGAGGCGTTCACCTCGTGAACAAAGAAAATTTGCAATTCAATAATGTTGGCCATCGCACTCCGGGTAGGGATTACCTGCATATCCCGACCAGAATAAACGGAGCACGCGCGACGGTCCCCGAATCGCTACCGGTTTCGTCCATTACTAGGCTAGGACTCATCAGGCGATAGCCAAATAAAAGGGGGAAACAGGTCAATGTGGCCGTCCTACGACTACAGATCAACAGAAGCGGCCTGGGTGACATGGAGAATGCAAAAAAAATTGTTCAAAGGCGCATCCCTTGCCATCCAGGCGGCCTCCAGTGGTCCACCAAAAGCGGTAATTGAGATTAAACCAAAGCTAGGGAAAAGATGTGAGGTGAGAGAGACACGAGAGAGAGAGAGAGAGAGAGAGAGAGAGAGAGAGAGAGAGAGGGGGGGGGGGGGGGGGGGAAAGAGGGAGGAAGAGAACGTCAACCCACCACTTAAACCACGTTGCATCCGGATCTGAAACTGAAGAAAAAGGGTCAATGTTAGGGTTAGAGAAGTCCTCCTGGTTGTAGGTAGGAACCGAATGAAGAGAGAAGAAAAGCAGAGAAAGAGAGAGAAAAGGAGAGAGAGAGAGAGAGAGAGAGAGAGAAAGAGAAAAAAAGGAGAGAGAGAGAGAGAGAGAGAGAGAAAGAAAGAGAAAGAGAGAGAGGGAAAAAGATGTTGGTGTGTGTACATGTATATATATATACACATACAAACAAACATGCATACATACACATACATATACAAACACACACATATATGTATATATATGTATATACACACATACATATAAATATCTAAAACGAGTTATAAACCAGAGACGCGAAAACACCGGCCGAGTAGAAACGAGTGGTAAAGGGGTAAGCCAAGGCATAATCCAAGGGAGTAAGCTAGATAGGGACCAGAACGGTCGGGTATTAGGAAGAAATAAAGAAATAAAGAACAGAGATCAAAGGTCAAGGCCAACCCAGAGGAGGCCCGGTTGGGTTTAGGCCAAAACCCAAACGGTTGTATTTAGAATGAGATACAGGTTAGAGGTCAAAAGGTCCAAACGTACCCAAAGGGGGCCCGGTTGGGTTTGGGCCAGAACCCGAACGGTTGTGTTTAGGATGAGAAAGAGGTTAGAGGTCAGAAGGTCAAACCGGACCCAGAGGAGGCCCGGTTGAGCTGAGGCCAGAACCCTAACGGTTGTGTTCAGTCAATGAGATAGAGGTTGGACGTCAAAAGGTCAAAACGGACCCAGAGAAGGCCCGGTTGGGTTTAGGCCAGAACCCGAACGGTTGTGTTTAGGATGAGATAGAGGTTAGAGGTCAGAAGGTCAAACCGGACCCAGAGGAGGCCCGGTTGGGCTCCGGCCAGAACCCTAACGGTTGTGTTTAGGATGAGATAGAGGTTAGAGGTCCAGAGGTCAAAACGGACCCGGAGAAAGCCCGGTTGGGCTTAGGCAACAACCCGAACGGTTGTGTTTTAGGATTTCGAAATAGAGGTTAAAGGTCAAAAGGGGCAAACGGCCCCAGGGGAGGCCCGATTGGGCTCAGGCACAAACCCGGACGGTCGTGTTTAGTCCGGTGAATTGGAGGTTAGAAGACAGAGGGTCCGAACAGACCCGGGGGGGGCCCGGTTGGGCTTAGGTGAGAATGTTCAAGTTTTAGGATAGGATAAAGGTCTTTTCTAGAGGTCAAAAGGATCCCAGTATAGACTCCAGAGGAAGGAAGGTTAAAGGGCGGTGGCGCGCGCGTGTCTATGTGTGCGTTCTCGCCTACGTGTGCATATGTCAAGAGTAGGAGAGCGACAGTTCAGAACAGAAGGGAGTAGAGAGAGCACGTACATCTGGAGACCACGAGCCGTCATCAAAGACCAACAGCACCTGGTGGGAAAAGAAGCAGAAACAGAGAGACAGCGTCAGAACACAATCGACCAACCCAAAACCCCGACAACCGGTCAGCAGAAAACATGAGAGAAGGGAAACCCATAGCCCGTCAGAGAGAACGTCCAGGAGAGACCCAAACGAAAAGCCTGGGGGCGAGCGCTCGCGCGAAGCGCGTGCGCGAGCCCCCAGTGACAGTTAGACGGAAGAGCAGGAGAAAAGGAGACGGGAGAAGGCCCACCTCACGGAGAAGGACATAAGGTCCTAAACACCCCCCCTCCGAGAGAGAGAGAACGGTAGTGAAGGTCTGACATGAGGAGGAGGACATAAGGTCCTAAACTCCACGTCGAGCGAGAGAAAGGTAGCGAAGGTCCAAAATTGGGAGAGGGACATAAGGTCCCGGACGCCACGTCGAGCGAGAGAACGGCAGTTGGCGAAGGTCCAATATTGGGAGGAGGACATAAGGTCCTAAACACCACAGGGCTATTGAGAGTCTAACGGTCGGCGAAGGATTCTTTATAGGATCCTAAACCTCAAATAGGGGTAGAAAATGACAGAGAATGTTTGAGGAATGGAGAAGGACCGAAGGCCCCAAAACTCCAGGAAAGGCAAGGAATTGATTCCCCAGAACCTCCTGAGATCAAAAATGGCGGATGGCCATGCTAGTGGGGGCTATGCTAACAAGGCCAGGCGAGGCAGGCCACTAGCGGGTGCCGCTAACGATCACATTAGCATATCAATGGGGCAAGAAAACGGTGTGGGGGAGGAGAGGAGAGAGGGACAGGTGAGCAGAGAAACAGGTTCACAGGCAATTGGGAACATGTGTTTCCCATGTGTTGAAATAAAAAACCATATTGTGCTTAACCCCTGAAGCGCGCATATATACTTACACTGAGATTATGTGCAAAAACGGAGGCGAGAGGTGTGCCACACGACGGAGGGGAGAGCGTCCGTCCACCAAACTGGACGATTGACCCAATCGGTTTTGGCGTAATACTTTGCAAGGGTTGCAGAGATATGGTTGGAGAGGTCCTGACAATAGAGAGAGTCAAAAGACCGGCGATTTATTCGCGTTCAGGTCAATGGAAATTAATCCAAACAGAGAAGTGTTTTCTCTAGGTGCGCACTAGGCGAGAGCGAAAGCTATACAGGCCACGGGGCCCCGTGCATCGTAAGGGCCAATAGCGGAACTGGGGAGGCGGGTGTAAAAAACTACAACATGGAGGGCGGCGGAGGGATCGAATGATTGACGGGCGGGAGGGCCGGAAGTGACGTAGGGGGCGCTAAAACCCGGAAGTTGCTAACAGTAAAGCGGCTAGTGAGACAAACTAAGAGAAAAAAACGCGGAAAATCAATCATACCGCGCAGAGTTCACCCCCTAAACGAAAGGGGGAAAAAGAACGTGACCCCTACGGGAGACGTGAGACAACGTGGAAGGGTAGAAAAAGAATTTGAAAAAACGAACGTGACAGTGCGGAGGGGAAGCAAAGATTAGTGCGGTGACGTCAGAGAGGACCTGCCGACACCGAGGGAATTCCCAGGAAAGCCGTCTAGACCAGTAAACGTCATGGGAAGGGGCTCACGAAGAAGAGAGAGAGAGAGAGAGAGAGAGAGAGAGAGAGAGAGAGAGGTTGAAATAAAACCGGGGAAAAAAGAGCAGATTGACAAGGAGAAGTCAAAGGAATAAGGGAAACCTTAATTACAACCATTGTGAAATGTTATCCCATTTTTCTTTTCCATAATGGGAGGGAAACATTAGCCCCACAACTCCCCCCCAGGAAAAGGGAACCCAATTGTCGTCTACCACGGGGAGGACATACATGCAATACCAAAGAGCAAATCCCTTGTAACCGTGAGAATCAGTGGTCAGTATGTGCCTACATAGATACAGAAAAAAAACCTAGATAAGGTGGAATACAGGAATAACGGACTTAACTGCTTAACTGCTAATTGACAAAATTGTAAATGTCAGATGTAAATGTAAAATGTGACTAAGCGCCGCCTAGAGGTAAGGTGCCATCATTCCATCTCACTCACCCAAGTCAAATAGTGAGTCCAGAAAGTCCAGACAGGGCCACACAACAAAAACAACCACAGAGAGAAAGAGGGAAGGAGAGAGGGGAAGAAAAGAGAGAGAGGGGGAGATAGGAAGAAAGAGGAGGGAGAAAAGCCATTCGAAAACAGACCTCTTGTGACCCTTGAGGAGACGATGGGAGCCGAAATTGCTTACCAAAGGTGAACAGTCCGCGTGGATCTATACGTCACCTGGAGCGGGAATGAAATGACCAAATAGGGCCCGTATGTGCGTGCAGTTACACGTAAATTGAATCATTTTTACCCCATAACGGGGAATAGATATGCCTGTAGCGTAATGATAATAATGAAGGCCCACGTGGGGCTATAGGTGAATGTCAACAGGGGTCTAGTGAGGGTGCATGGGAAGTAAGAGGAGGAGACGACCAGAAGTTCAAAGTGAACGAATGTATTACAAAACATGAAGGATTATAACATCACAGGCACGTGACGGTCTACTGTGCGGGGAACACCATATAGCACACCCAGTAGCCTATGGTACAATGCAATAAACAGAGGGGCACCGTCAAAGGTGGGCCCCAAATGTACCTTAACATCAGGTGTGTAAACTGACAAAATAACAAATAAAGGGTCGTCACAGAGACTCATATCAGCCTGTGTAGTTCTCCCGTGTTTGTGTGTGTGTGTGTGTGTGAGAAAAGAAATCCGTCCGAAAACGGAACATATCAGTCAATGGTGGAGGGACGGAGGAGAAGCGTGCGCCCCAGGTGTCGTCAGGGCGCAAACGCCATCAGCCTCGTCCCGTTGATTTTGCAGGGACATCGTGCGTAGGAAGGGGCCACTGCGGAGTCTGACATCGGAAGGGAGGAGCCGGGCAGCGGTGGGGAGTCGTCCGGAGGGAGGTTCAGCAGATCTGCTCACCACATGGCACGTCAGCCTCGCCTCAGGGTCAGCCCAGCATCAGGGACTGCCCAGAGGGGTCAAAGGCGCAAGGGAGAAAGACCAAGAGGGTCAGAGAGAGAGAGAGAGAGAGAGAGAGAGAGAGAGAGAAGGGGAGAGAGAGAGAGAGAGAGAGAAAGAGAGAGAGAGAGAGAGAGAGAGAGAGAGAGAGGAAGAGAGAGAGAGAGAGAGAGAGAGAGAAAGAGAGAGAGAGAGAGAGAGAGAGAGAAAGAGAGAGAGAGAGAGAGAGAGAAAGAAAAAGAGAGAGAGAGAGAGAGCGCGAGGAAGAAAGGGAAAGAGAGAGACACGCAGACATACAAATAGAGAGGCCACCAGAAAGGGGAGGGGGACAAGGGAACAGAACTGCCAGTTAAATAATAGCATTACGAAGTTACAGGCGATAGGGACAGCCCTAATGAGCGTCCCCGGGAGCTAAAATGACCAATGACTATAAGCTATTAAGTTAGACCGCGGAAGGCAGAGGCATGCGAGTTAGCCTAAATCACACACTGCGAGATAAAGAGCGATGGGCTAGCTAAGACCTGAAAAGGGAAACTCACTGTTATAAGGCGTGCCCTCTGGCGAGGCCTACAGCCTGTCAGGGCCGCTCAGACCCCGGACCGGCCCGTAGCTGGTCACGTTGAGGGAGAGCGAGGAACCGCCGTGCAGCACAACTCAGAGCCTGAAATGGTAGGAGGGAGGTAAGGGAGGGAAGGGGAAGGGGGAAAAAAGGAAAGGAACGGACACGAGTCGACCGGGGAACTACCACAAGACAGACCTACTGAGAATCGAGTCAAAACTGTCTCCGAAACCCTACCAACACCGCCCTGAGCGGTTCCCCTCGAAGCGAGGCTGGTTGGCCCATTCGTCGATGCCCCAGACCTCACCGTCGCCATGTCCCCTGAGGGGACGGCGCGACAAGGAGAACATCAGGGACAGCTCCTAGCATGGCCGGGAGACGGAAGGGGAGCCCAGACGCGTGAGACGCGTCGTGGTGGTGTGTTTTGGCCCATGATAGGAAGTACTATCTCTCCCCGAACAGAAGGCTCGACCTCAGACTAAGTGCAAGAGAATGACCTCGAGACGGGCCGTTACCTCATACAGGTGGTGCAGCAGATAACACTCAAGTTCGGGTGCAGCAAAGCGAGCCGGGACCGTGCCGACCAGCAGAGGCCCACGAGGGCAGTGACCGCGTCGGACAGGGCGCTCGGCAACGCCGCGGACACGTGGGGGAGGGATGAAACTCCATGACGAGACAGAGCCCTCCAACAACGATCATGTACTTAGGTGAGAGTGAGAGAGAGGGGCGGGCCGGGGTCAAAGGTCAGGAGCGGCAACCTAACAGGTGAAAGTTCCCCAGGGAGAGAAAACTTTGGAGAGTTCTAGGTATAGAAATACGAGGACACCTTCAATTCCTAGCCAGCGTACAATCTACCGAATGAAGTACGCCCCATCCGTGTCCAAGGGCTCATATAAGCCCACCCGCAGGGTCACCGTTCCAGCCGCGCGGATAGGACCAAAGAGCCGAGGGCGGGAGTTGTCCCTGCACTTACGCTGCTCTATTTGGCTGTTGCCACGCTGAGCAGACCCCCGCGTGTCAACGGGCCCGCAACCCTCGACAACCCTGAAGGGCGACTACTTAGAGAAGGGGGAAGCTGTTAAATGGGAAGGAGGGCAAAGAGCCTCAGACTAAAAGGTCCGGTCGAGGGGCCCTAACAATTAACCGTATTCAAATGCATTATAATCGCTAACCCAAGTACTTTGGTCAGAGTCATATCGACGACACCAATTATTTTTATGAAGCATAACTCCAGTGGTTAAATCCTAAAAGTAGTTGTAAACTAGGTGGCCGTCCAAATGCCGACCACACACCGACCGCAACAGGCACCACGTGTGCATAGACACGTCCGTATAGACGTACATCAGCACAGTGCGTGCCATGGCAGTAGTATAAACCCATTAGAAGAGTGAGCTTAGAAGGTAACTATAAGTTGAAATATAGAGGAAAATTCTACCATAGCTATAATACAATTATACTTACAATTACAACAGCCAGCACAGGAGAGGACAGACAAGAGGAAAGGCCTAGACATCACTATCACCACGTGTCCCCGAACGGAGTAAAACTCTTGCACTGATCAAAGGGGAGACGTGCCCGGTCTCCCGCTGAGTTGCGCTGCACCCTAGACTAAGGGCGACGGTGGAGGGATGGGGCGTGAGCAGACCGCAGACCCGACGTGCCCCAGAGGGGTAAATCGTTGGCATCTCGACATGAAGCGGAACCCCTGCTCTGTAGGCTTGGGCGGGAAGGGGTATAAGTCTGAGAATCCCATCGCCCTGACAGTTTCCGAAGAAAAAGCAGGGGTCGAGGTTAAAGGCACGGGCACTGCCAGAGCCGAGGACCGCAAACACGAGGAGACAAGGAGCCAGGCCCCTCCGGGGACCCAAGGGGAACCCGGGCCTAGTATCTAACGGCCACTCACCTCCTGACACGAGGTGCAAGTGGGCACCGAGAGAGAGAGAGAGAGAGAGAGGGAGAGAGGGAGAGAGAGCGCACAAGAGAATGCTAACCAAGGTCAGGCACATGGATGCCCCATCCGTATCCACACAGACACGCCAGTGAGATAGGGATCCCAATGATAATAATAATAATAATAATAATATTAATAGTAGCAATCCTCATGATAATACTACCATTAACCCTAACGATGACCATATTAATGATGACCACAATGAGAGCCACAATAGGAGACGCTGTCATGACGGAAGACCAGGCGGGTCCCCGAGGACAGAAGTCAAACTTCCGAACACTGCCGAAGGCAGTGTGAGGAAGAGGCACGTCTCTCACGTGACGTCCGATGGCACACATCCTATCGAAAATGGCCAAAGGTACCGTCTTACTACTAGTCACTGTACGGAGAACTATCACACGAACAACAGCCACAACAATGGCAACAACAGTAGCAGGAGCCGCAGCAGCCGCAGCAGCAGCCGCAGCAGCAGCAGCCGAAGCGGCAGCAACAACAACAACAGCAGCAGCAGCAGCAGCAGCAGCAGCAGCAGCAGCAGCAGCCCCCACCACCACAACCACAGCAACAACAACAACAACAACAATGACGGTGATTTGATGTGAATAAACATGGGAGGGTATATTACCAGGCTTTGCCACGGAGGCGTAGTCGTCAACCTTCCGAACACTGCCGAAGGCAGGCAGTGTGAGGAAGAGGCACGTCACACCTGGGATGTCCGATGGCCTCTGAACCTTCCATTGAAAACTGCCAGAGGTAGTGTGTGTGTGTGCGTGCGTGCGTGCGTGCGTGCGTGCGTGCGTGTGTGAATGTGTATTAGTATGTGCGTGAACCCTTCTCCTATGGAATGAGAGGGCGTGTGAGGATAATCAGAATGTGCGTGCGTGTTAGTGTACCAGTGTGTATTTTGGTGTGTGTGCGTATGTTTTTGTTTGAATGCGTGCGCGCGCGCGCGTGTGTGTGTGCGTGCGTGTGTGTGTGGATGCAGTGTGAAACAGAAGGAAGGCGAGTGTTAAAGGTGCAAGAGAGAAGAGGTTTTTAGTGCAGAGTTGTGAAAAGGGGTGGGTGGGGAACCTATTAGCGGGGGAGTCCTAAACCGAGCTGCCGGCAGTCAGAAGTTGTCGATGGGATAAGCAGCAGCGGGGTTATGGCGTGTTGTTCACAGTGGGGAGGCATGGGCCTAGCGCGTTCGACGATCAACCGGACGGGGCGACGGGAGGTCGAGATGATCGAGCCTGGTCAACATGTCCCATGCCAGCAGTCAAGGAAAAACGTGACGAAGCAAGGAGGCAGTGTGTTGACGGGACCAAAACCATTAGTCTAGGAAATTGGACCAGTGTCGGAGCATGTCCCTGGCCGTGGACGCAGACCAATGGATGTTGTCCGGTCCCGTGGAAAAGAGGCGGGCCGGGAGGAGGGGGATGATGGGAAGGTGGACTGCCAGAAAATTATTCAGGGTCATGATCGTGTCCCTCTCCCCTTGGGGCAGGTGTGGGCTGGCGTTGATCAGGGGAACCGACACAGTCGCAAAGGGGAAGGTCGCGACCGCTTCGGCGAACATGGCGCGGGCCTGTCGAACGGAGAGGTCCACGGGCGTGGACCTATTATTGAGGCCGAAGGAGAGAATCACCCGGGTGACTCGCGCGGCCGGTGTCGCAATGCCACCCAGGATGGTGATGGCGTGGCAAAATTTGGCCCCCGGGTAGCAGTCCACTTGGACCTCCTCCCGGAGTATCAGGGGCAGGCGGTGAAGGTTAGAATCGCCCATGATGACGGTGCTTCTGACCGGGTTAAGGGACCACATATGCTTGTTGTTGTTGTGGTCGTGACGGGTGTAGGCGTAGAGTGGGCGTGGATTCTGCGTGCGGGCCGACGATGTAGAGTGGAAAAAAGGAAAGTGGGTCAAGGGAGATGGAGCCGAAGGGCCACCAGGGGTCTCCCGAGAGGCCAAAGAGCGCAAGGGTGAGAATCGGGCCGTCCGAAGGACGGCCGTGGAGGTGGAAGGTCCCTCGGCCGGGGGGGCAGTGGTCATGCTGGCGCTCCCCCTGCGAAGGACAGCGTGCGATGAGGAGGAAAGAGAAGAGGAAGAGGGTGACGGAGGAGAAGAGAGAGGGGATAAGGGGAGGGAGTCACAACTGGATGCCCTATCGGCCACAGTCTCGTCCTTAAGGGCCGTCGTTAGGGAAGAAGGAGGGGCAGTGCTAAGGTCCTCGGGGACCACTAGTTCTGGCAGGCCGAGGACTCCCGCGGTAACGCAGGCGACCCTGTCCGGGGGTGGGCCCGGAGCAGACACGGTGGGCGTGGCTGCCAACGAGGCAGGGACATGGGCGGTGGCCCGGGTGGCGTCCACAATGGTCCCCGTACTGGGGCCCGGAGCAGCCAACGAGACCGTAGCTGTGGTCAAGGAAGGGCTGCGGGTGCCGGTGGTGGAGACGCTGGAGTGAGTCCCGACCTCAAGGCCCGGAGCAGTCACCGGAGCTGTGGCTGCCAACGGGGCCCGAGTCCCTCTCGGGGCGGTGGACATAGGGATACGGGGTCGGGGGATAGGGGAAACCAAGCGTAGGGCTCGGTGTGGCGATGCGGCTCGTCGTGAGCCGGGCAGAAGGGGTGGTGGATACGGTGCGGTGGGAGGGAGGGCGGAGCCCGGAGTGGGTCGAGGGGTGTCGGGGAGACGTCGGTCGGCCGAGTGCCGTTGTCTGCGTCGTTGTTGGGCCGGAGTACGCCGTTTGCCCCCACGGTGACGAAAATGCGGAGGAGTCCAAGGCGCGGGCATAAAGCCCGTCAAATAAGGCGATGGGTGTTGTCGGGGAGCCCAGGAAGTGGGGTGGGCGACGGGAAACGTCAGGCGGGGAGGGGGGGCCTGGTAGGGTAAAGGGTAGGGAGAGCCATGTGAGTAATAGTTCCCAGGGCTCTGAAAATAGGGAACTACAGGGCGTACGGTAGGCTGTGGTGGATAGGGGGGCAGGTGTGAGTCAGGGGTCATAAGGACCCAGCGAGGAGTCTGGAGGGAATGTTGAGAGAAGAAAACGGAGGGAGGAAGAAGAGGGGGAGGAGAGGGAGAAGGAAGGGGGAGGAACGGATGGGGAGTGTTTGCGCGTTGGTTATGATGGGGGACTAACCCACGGTGCTGTATAGGAGGAGCCATGCTATAGAGGAGACGAGAGAACGAGAGAGGAGAAGGGAGGAGAGGAGGGAGGAAGACGAGACAAAGGGTTAGAGGGAAACACAAAATGGACTACACGGACGTGGGTGGTCGTGGGTGAGTGAGAAAAAAAATTAAAAAAAGGGGGTGTCAGTGAGTGCGTGTCATACCTGGCCGAGTGTCTAACCTGATCTGAAAAGCTAAGAAAGAGGGGCCTACCTGAAAGAGAAAATAACTATACCCAATCTCGGCTGTCCGCAGAGTAGAAGTCATCAGAGGGAGGAAAACTGGAAGAAGGGTTAAAAAGCAGAGGCGCATGAGCGCCATCTAGAGGCTGTGGGATAGAAGCGGTTAACAATGGAGACAAGTTCAAATTGAGCTCAGCCCAGAGAGAGATAGAGAGAGAGAGAGAGAGAGAGAGAGAGAGAGAGAGAGAGAGAGAGAACGAGAGAGGGAGAGGGACAGAGAGAGAGAGAGAGAGAGAAAGAGAGAGAGAGAGAGAGCAGGATGGAGTGAGGGAGAGAGAGAGGCACAGGGTGAGAGGCGTTCACCTCGTGAACAAAGAAAATTTGCAATTCAATAATGTTGGCCATCGCACTCCGGGTAGGGATTACCTGCATATCCCGACCAGAATAAACGGAGCACGCGCGACGGTCCCCGAATCGCTACCGGTTTCGTCCATTACTAGGCTAGGACTCATCAGGCGATAGCCAAATAAAAGGGGGAAACAGGTCAATGTGGCCGTCCTACGACTACAGATCAACAGAAGCGGCCTGGGTGACATGGAGAATGCAAAAAAAATTGTTCAAAGGCGCATCCCTTGCCATCCAGGCGGCCTCCAGTGGTCCACCAAAAGCGGTAATTGAGATTAAACCAAAGCTAGGGAAAAGATGTGAGGTGAGAGAGACACGAGAGAGAGAGAGAGAGAGAGAGAGAGAGAGAGAGAGAGAGAGAGGGGGGGGGGGGGGAAAAAAGGGAGGAAGAGAACGTCAACCCACCACTTAAACCACGTTGCATCCGGATCTGAAACTGAAGAAAAAGGGTCAATGTTAGGGTTAGAGAAGTCCTCCTGGTTGTAGGTAGGAACCGAATGAAGAGAGAAGAAAAGCAGAGAAAGAGAGAGAAAAGGAGAGAGAGAGAGAGAGAGAGAGAGAGAAAGAGAAAAAAAGGAGAGAGAGAGAGAGAGAGAGAGAGAGAGAAAAAGAAAGAGAAAGAGAGAGAGGGAAAAAGATGTTGGTGTGTGTACATGTATATATATATACACATACAAACAAACATGCATACATACACATACATATACAAACACACACATATATGTATATATATGTATATACACACATACATATAAATATCTAAAACGAGTTATAAACCAGAGACGCGAAAACACCGGCCGAGTAGAAACGAGTGGTAAAGGGGTAAGCCAAGGCATAATCCAAGGGAGTAAGCTAGATAGGGACCAGAACGGTCGGGTATTAGGAAGAAATAAAGAAATAAAGAACAGAGATCAAAGGTCAAGGCCAACCCAGAGGAGGCCCGGTTGGGTTTAGGCCAAAACCCAAACGGTTGTATTTAGAATGAGATACAGGTTAGAGGTCAAAAGGTCCAAACGTACCCAAAGGGGGCCCGGTTGGGTTTGGGCCAGAACCCGAACGGTTGTGTTTAGGATGAGAAAGAGGTTAGAGGTCAGAAGGTCAAACCGGACCCAGAGGAGGCCCGGTTGAGCTGAGGCCAGAACCCTAACGGTTGTGTTCAGTCAATGAGATAGAGGTTGGACGTCAAAAGGTCAAAACGGACCCAGAGAAGGCCCGGTTGGGTTTAGGCCAGAACCCGAACGGTTGTGTTTAGGATGAGATAGAGGTTAGAGGTCAGAAGGTCAAACCGGACCCAGAGGAGGCCCGGTTGGGCTCCGGCCAGAACCCTAACGGTTGTGTTTAGGATGAGATAGAGGTTAGAGGTCCAGAGGTCAAAACGGACCCGGAGAAAGCCCGGTTGGGCTTAGGCAACAACCCGAACGGTTGTGTTTTAGGATTTCGAAATAGAGGTTAAAGGTCAAAGGGGCAAACGGCCCCAGGGGAGGCCCGATTGGGCTCAGGCACAAACCCGGACGGTCGTGTTTAGTCCGGTGAATTGGAGGTTAGAAGACAGAGGGTCCGAACAGACCCGGGGGGGGCCCGGTTGGGCTTAGGTGAGAATGTTCAAGTTTTAGGATAGGATAAAGGTCTTTTCTAGAGGTCAAAAGGATCCCAGTCTAGACTCCAGAGGAAGGAAGGTTAAAGGGCGGTGGCGCGCGCGTGTGTGTCTATGTGTGCGTTCTCGCCTACGTGTGCATATGTCAAGAGTAGGAGAGCGACAGTTCAGAACAGAAGGGAGTAGAGAGAGCACGTACATCTGGAGACCACGAGCCGTCATCAAAGACCAACAGCACCTGGTGGAAAAAGAAGCAGAAACAGAGAGACAGCGTCAGAACACAATCGACCAACCCAAAACCCCGACAACCGGTCAGCAGAAAACATGAGAGAAGGGAAACCCATAGCCCGTCAGAGAGAACGTCCAGGAGAGACCCAAACGAAAAGCCTGGGGGCGAGCGCTCGCGCGAAGCGCGTGCGCGAGCCCCCAGTGACAGTTGGACGGAAGAGCAGGAGAAAAGGAGACGGGAGAAGGCCCACCTCACGGAGAAGGACATAAGGTCCTAAACACCCCCCCTCGAGAGAGAGAGAACGGTAGTGAAGGTCTGACATGAGGAGGAGGACATAAGGTCCTAAACTCCACGTCGAGCGAGAGAAAGGTAGCGAAGGTCCAAAATTGGGAGAGGGACATAAGGTCCCGGACGCCACGTCGAGCGAGAGAACGGCAGTTGGCGAAGGTCCAATATTGGGAGGAGGACATAAGGTCCTAAACACCACAGGGCTATTGAGAGTCTAACGGTCGGCGAAGGATTCTTTATAGGATCCTAAACCTCAAATAGGGGTAGAAAATGACAGAGAATGTTTGAGGAATGGAGAAGGACCGAAGGCCCCAAAACTCCAGGAAAGGCAAGGAATTGATTCCCCAGAACCTCCTGAGATCAAAAATGGCGGATGGCCATGCTAGTGGGGGCTATGCTAACAAGGCCAGGCGAGGCAGGCCACTAGCGGGTGCCGCTAACGATCACATTAGCATATCAATGGGGCAAGAAAACGGTGTGGGGGAGGAGAGGAGAGAGGGACAGGTGAGCAGAGAAACAGGTTCACAGGCAATTGGGAACATGTGTTTCCCATGTGTTGAAATAAAAAACCATATTGTGCTTAACCCCTGAAGCGCGCATATATACTTACACTGAGATTATGTGCAAAAACGGAGGCGAGAGGTGTGCCACACGACGGAGGGGAGAGCGTCCGTCCACCAAACTGGACGATTGACCCAATCGGTTTTGGCGTAATACTTTGCAAGGGTTGCAGAGATATGGTTGGAGAGGTCCTGACAATAGAGAGAGTCAAAAGACCGGCGATTTATTCGCGTTCAGGTCAATGGAAATTAATCCAAACAGAGAAGTGTTTTCTCTAGGTGCGCACTAGGCGAGAGCGAAAGCTATACAGGCCACGGGGCCCCGTGCATCGTAAGGGCCAATAGCGGAACTGGGGAGGCGGGTGTAAAAAACTACAACATGGAGGGCGGCGGAGGGATCGAATGATTGACGGGCGGGAGGGCCGGAAGTGACGTAGGGGGCGCTAAAACCCGGAAGTTGCTAACAGTAAAGCGGCTAGTGAGACAAACTAAGAGAAAAAAACGCGGAAAATCAATCATACCGCGCAGAGTTCACCCCCTAAACGAAAGGGGGAAAAAGAACGTGACCCCTACGGGAGACGTGAGACAACGTGGAAGGGTAGAAAAAGAATTTGAAAAAACGAACGTGACAGTGCGGAGGGGAAGCAAAGATTAGTGCGGTGACGTCAGAGAGGACCTGCCGACACCGAGGGAATTCCCAGGAAAGCCGTCTAGACCAGTAAACGTCATGGGAAGGGGCTCACGAAGAAGAGAGAGAGAGAGAGAGAGAGAGAGAGAGAGAGAGAGAGAGGTTGAAATAAAACCGGGGAAAAAAGAGCAGATTGACAAGGAGAAGTCAAAGGAATAAGGGAAACCTTAATTACAACCATTGTGAAATGTTATCCCATTTTTCTTTTCCATAATGGGAGGGAAACATTAGCCCCACAACTCCCCCCCAGGAAAAGGGAACCCAATTGTCGTCTACCACGGGGAGGACATACATGCAATACCAAAGAGCAAATCCCTTGTAACCGTGAGAATCAGTGGTCAGTATGTGCCTACATAGATACAGAAAAAAAACCTAGATAAGGTGGAATACAGGAATAACGGACTTAACTGCTTAACTGCTAATTGACAAAATTGTAAATGTCAGATGTAAATGTAAAATGTGACTAAGCGCCGCCTAGAGGTAAGGTGCCATCATTCCATCTCACTCACCCAAGTCAAATAGTGAGTCCAGAAAGTCCAGACAGGGCCACACAACAAAAACAACCACAGAGAGAAAGAGGGAAGGAGAGAGGGGAAGAAAAGAGAGAGAGGGGGAGATAGGAAGAAAGAGGAGGGAGAAAAGCCATTCGAAAACAGACCTCTTGTGACCCTTGAGGAGACGATGGGAGCCGAAATTGCTTACCAAAGGTGAACAGTCCGCGTGGATCTATACGTCACCTGGAGCGGGAATGAAATGACCAAATAGGGCCCGTATGTGCGTGCAGTTACACGTAAATTGAATCATTTTTACCCCATAACGGGGAATAGATATGCCTGTAGCGTAATGATAATAATGAAGGCCCACGTGGGGCTATAGGTGAATGTCAACAGGGGTCTAGTGAGGGTGCATGGGAAGTAAGAGGAGGAGACGACCAGAAGTTCAAAGTGAACGAATGTATTACAAAACATGAAGGATTATAACATCACAGGCACGTGACGGTCTACTGTGCGGGGAACACCATATAGCACACCCAGTAGCCTATGGTACAATGCAATAAACAGAGGGGCACCGTCAAAGGTGGGCCCCAAATGTACCTTAACATCAGGTGTGTAAACTGACAAAATAACAAATAAAGGGTCGTCACAGAGACTCATATCAGCCTGTGTAGTTCTCCCGTGTTTGTGTGTGTGTGTGTGTGTGAGAAAAGAAATCCGTCCGAAAACGGAACATATCAGTCAATGGTGGAGGGACGGAGGAGAAGCGTGCGCCCCAGGTGTCGTCAGGGCGCAAACGCCATCAGCCTCGTCCCGTTGATTTTGCAGGGACATCGTGCGTAGGAAGGGGCCACTGCGGAGTCTGACATCGGAAGGGAGGAGCCGGGCAGCGGTGGGGAGTCGTCCGGAGGGAGGTTCAGCAGATCTGCTCACCACATGGCACGTCAGCCTCGCCTCAGGGTCAGCCCAGCATCAGGGACTGCCCAGAGGGGTCAAAGGCGCAAGGGAGAAAGACCAAGAGGGTCAGAGAGAGAGAGAGAGAGAGAGAGAGAGAGAGAAGGGGAGAGAGAGAGAGAGAGAGAGAGAAGAGAGAGAGAGAGAGAGAGAGAGAGAGAGAGAGAGAGAGAGAGAGAGAGAGAGAGAGAGAGAGAGAGAAAGAGAGAGAGAGAGAGAGAGAGAGAGAAAGAGAGAGAGAGAGAGAGAGAGAAAGAAAAAGAGAGAGAGAGAGAGAGCGCGAGGAAGAAAGGGAAAGAGAGAGACACGCAGACATACAAATAGAGAGGCCACCAGAAAGGGGAGGGGGACAAGGGAACAGAACTGCCAGTTAAATAATAGCATTACGAAGTTACAGGCGATAGGGACAGCCCTAATGAGCGTCCCCGGGAGCTAAAATGACCAATGACTATAAGCTATTAAGTTAGACCGCGGAAGGCAGAGGCATGCGAGTTAGCCTAAATCACACACTGCGAGATAAAGAGCGATAGGCTAGCTAAGACCTGAAAAGGGAAACTCACTGTTATAAGGCGTGCCCTCTGGCGAGGCCTACAGCCTGTCAGGGCCGCTCAGACCCCGGACCGGCCCGTAGCTGGTCACGTTGAGGGAGAGCGAGGAACCGCCGTGCAGCACAACTCAGAGCCTGAAATGGTAGGAGGGAGGTAAGGGAGGGAAGGGGAAGGGGGAAAAAAGGAAAGGAACGGACACGAGTCGACCGGGGAACTACCACAAGACAGACCTACTGAGAATCGAGTCAAAACTGTCTCCGAAACCCTACCAACACCGCCCTGAGCGGTTCCCCTCGAAGCGAGGCTGGTTGGCCCATTCGTCGATGCCCCAGACCTCACCGTCGCCATGTCCCCTGAGGGGACGGCGCGACAAGGAGAACATCAGGGACAGCTCCTAGCATGGCCGGGAGACGGAAGGGGAGCCCAGACGCGTGAGACGCGTCGTGGTGGTGTGTTTTGGCCCATGATAGGAAGTACTATCTCTCCCCGAACAGAAGGCTCGACCTCAGACTAAGTGCAAGAGAGTGACCTCGAGACGGGCCGTTACCTCATACAGGTGGTGCAGCAGATAACACTCACGTTCGGGTGCAGCAAAGCGAGCCGGGACCGTGCCGACCAGCAGAGGCCCACGAGGGCAGTGACCGCGTCGGACAGGGCGCTCGGCAACGCCGCGGACCCGTGGGGGAGGGATGAAACTCCATGACGAGACAGAGCCCTCCAACAACGATCATGTACTTAGGTGAGAGTGAGAGAGAGGGGCGGGCCGGGGTCAAAGGTCAGGAGCGGCAACCAAACAGGTGAAAGTTCCCCAGGGAGAGAAAACTTTGGAGAGTTCTAGGTATAGAAATACGAGGACACCTTCAATTCCTAGCCAGCGTACAATCTACCGAATGAAGTACGCCCCATCCGTGTCCAAGGGCTCATATAAGCCCACCCGCAGGGTCACCGTTCCAGCCGCGCGGATAGGACCAAAGAGCCGAGGGCGGGAGTTGTCCCTGCACTTACGCTGCTCTATTTGGCTGTTGCCACGCTGAGCAGACCCCCGCGTGTCAACGGGCCCGCAACCCTCGACAACCCTGAAGGGCGACTACTTAGAGAAGGGGGAAGCTGTTGAATGGGAAGGAGGGCAAAGAGCCTCAGACTAAAAGGTCCGGTCGAGGGGCCCTAACAATTAACCGTATTCAAATGCATTATAATCGCTAACCCAAGTACTTTGGTCAGAGTCATATCGACGACACCAATTATTTTTATGAAGCATAACTCCAGTGGTTAAATCCTAAAAGTAGTTGTAAACTAGGTGGCCGTCAAAATGCCGACCACACACCGACCGCAACAGGCACCACGTGTGCATAGACACGTCCGTATAGACGTACATCAGCACAGTGCGTGCCATGGCAGTAGTATAAACCCATTAGAAGAGTGAGCTTAGAAGGTAACTATAAGTTGAAATATAGAGGAAAATTCTACCATAGCTATAATACAATTATACTTACAATTACAACAGCCAGCACAGGAGAGGACAGACAAGAGGAAAGGCCTAGACATCACTATCACCACGTGTCCCCGAACGGAGTAAAACTCTTGCACTGATCAAAGGGGAGACGTGCCCGGTCTCCCGCTGAGTTGCGCTGCACCCTAGACTAAGGGCGACGGTGGAGGGATGGGGCGTGAGCAGACCGCAGACCCGACGTGCCCCAGAGGGGTAAATCGTTGGCATCTCGACATGAAGCGGAACCCCTGCTCTGTAGGCTTGGGCGGGAAGGGGTATAAGTCTGAGAATCCCATCGCCCTGACAGTTTCCGAAGAAAAAGCAGGGGTCGAGGTTAAAGGCACGGGCACTGCCAGAGCCGAGGACCGCAAACACGAGGAGACAAGGAGCCAGGCCCCTCCGGGGACCCAAGGGGAACCCGGGCCTAGTATCTAACGGCCACTCACCTCCTGACACGAGGTGCAAGTGGGCACCGAGAGAGAGAGAGAGAGAGAGAGGGAGAGAGGGAGAGAGAGCGCACAAGAGAATGCTAACCAAGGTCAGGCACATGGATGCCCCATCCGTATCCACACAGACACGCCAGTGAGATAGGGATCCCAATGATAATAATAATAATAATAATAATATTAATAGTAGCAATCCTCATGATAATACTACCATTAACCCTAACGATGACCATATTAATGATGACCACAATGAGAGCCATAATAGGAGACGCTGTCATGACGGAAGACCAGGCGGGTCCCCGAGGACAAAAGTCAAACTTCCGAACACTGCCGAAGGCAGTGTGAGGAAGAGGCACGTCTCTCACGTGACGTCCGATGGCACACATCCTATCGAAAATGGCCAAAGGTACCGTCTTACTACTAGTCACTGTACGGAGAACTATCACACGAACAACAGCCACAACAATGGCAACAACAGTAGCAGGAGCCGCAGCAGCCGCAGCAGCAGCCGCAGCAGCAGCAGCCGAAGCGGCAGCAACAACAACAACAGCAGCAGCAGCAGCAGCAGCAGCAGCAGCAGCAGCAGCAGCCCCCACCACCACAACCACAGCAACAACAACAACAACAACAATGACGGTGATTTGATGTGAATAAACATGGGAGGGTATATTACCAGGCTTTGCCACGGAGGCGTAGTCGTCAACCTTCCGAACACTGCCGAAGGCAGGCAGTGTGAGGAAGAGGCACGTCACACCTGGGATGTCCGATGGCCTCTGAACCTTCCATTGAAAACTGCCAGAGGTAGTGTGTGTGTGTGCGTGCGTGCGTGCGTGCGTGCGTGCGTGTGTGAATGTGTATTAGTATGTGCGTGAACCCTTCTCCTATGGAATGAGAGGGCGTGTGAGGATAATCAGAATGTGCGTGCGTGTTAGTGTACCAGTGTGTATTTTGGTGTGTGTGCGTATGTTTTTGTTTGAATGCGTGCGCGCGCGCGCGTGTGTGTGTGCGTGCGTGTGTGTGTGGATGCAGTGTGAAACAGAAGGAAGGCGAGTGTTAAAGGTGCAAGAGAGAAGAGGTTTTTAGTGCAGAGTTGTGAAAAGGGGTGGGTGGGGAACCTATTAGCGGGGGAGTCCTAAACCGAGCTGCCGGCAGTCAGAAGTTGTCGATGGGATAAGCAGCAGCGGGGTTATGGCGTGTTGTTCACAGTGGGGAGGCATGGGCCTAGCGCGTTCGACGATCAACCGGACGGGGCGACGGGAGGTCGAGATGATCGAGCCTGGTCAACATGTCCCATGCCAGCAGTCAAGGAAAAACGTGACGAAGCAAGGAGGCAGTGTGTTGACGGGACCAAAACCATTAGTCTAGGAAATTGGACCAGTGTCGGAGCATGTCCCTGGCCGTGGACGCAGACCAATGGATGTTGTCCGGTCCCGTGGAAAAGAGGCGGGCCGGGAGGAGGGGGATGATGGGAAGGTGGACTGCCAGAAAATTATTCAGGGTCATGATCGTGTCCCTCTCCCCTTGGGGCAGGTGTGGGCTGGCGTTGATCAGGGGAACCGACACAGTCGCAAAGGGAAGGTCGCGACCGCTTCGGCGAACATGGCGCGGGCCTGTCGAACGGAGAGGTCCACGGGCGTGGACCTATTATTGAGGCCGAAGGAGAGAATCACCCGGGTGACTCGCGCGGCCGGTGTCGCAATGCCACCCAGGATGGTGATGGCGTGGCAAAATTTGGCCCCCGGGTAGCAGTCCACTTGGACCTCCTCCCGGAGTATCAGGGGCAGGCGGTGAAGGTTAGAATCGCCCATGATGACGGTGCTTCTGACCGGGTTAAGGGACCACATATGCTTGTTGTTGTTGTGGTCGTGACGGGTGTAGGCGTAGAGTGGGCGTGGATTCTGCGTGCGGGCCGACGATGTAGAGTGGAAAAAAGGAAAGTGGGTCAAGGGAGATGGAGCCGAAGGGCCACCAGGGGTCTCCCGAGAGGCCAAAGAGCGCAAGGGTGAGAATCGGGCCGTCCGAAGGACGGCCGTGGAGGTGGAAGGTCCCTCGGCCGGGGGGGCAGTGGTCATGCTGGCGCTCCCCCTGCGAAGGACAGCGTGCGATGAGGAGGAAAGAGAAGAGGAAGAGGGTGACGGAGGAGAAGAGAGAGGGGATAAGGGGAGGGAGTCACAACTGGATGCCCTATCGGCCACAGTCTCGTCCTTAAGGGCCGTCGTTAGGGAAGAAGGAGGGGCAGTGCTAAGGTCCTCGGGGACCACTAGTTCTGGCAGGCCGAGGACTCCCGCGGTAACGCAGGCGACCCTGTCCGGGGGTGGGCCCGGAGCAGACACGGTGGGCGTGGCTGCCAACGAGGCAGGGACATGGGCGGTGGCCCGGGTGGCGTCCACAATGGTCCCCGTACTGGGGCCCGGAGCAGCCAACGAGACCGTAGCTGTGGTCAAGGAAGGGCTGCGGGTGCCGGTGGTGGAGACGCTGGAGTGAGTCCCGACCTCAAGGCCCGGAGCAGTCACCGGAGCTGTGGCTGCCAACGGGGCCCGAGTCCCTCTCGGGGCGGTGGACATAGGGATACGGGGTCGGGGGATAGGGGAAACCAAGCGTAGGGCTCGGTGTGGCGATGCGGCTCGTCGTGAGCCGGGCAGAAGGGGTGGTGGATACGGTGCGGTGGGAGGGAGGGCGGAGCCCGGAGTGGGTCGAGGGGTGTCGGGGAGACGTCGGTCGGCCGAGTGCCGTTGTCTGCGTCGTTGTTGGGCCGGAGTACGCCGTTTGCCCCCACGGTGACGAAAATGCGGAGGAGTCCAAGGCGCGGGCATAAAGCCCGTCAAATAAGGCGATGGGTGTTGTCGGGGAGCCCAGGAAGTGGGGTGGGCGACGGGAAACGTCAGGCGGGGAGGGGGGGCCTGGTAGGGTAAAGGGTAGGGAGAGCCATGTGAGTAATAGTTCCCAGGGCTCTGAAAATAGGGAACTACAGGGCGTACGGTAGGCTGTGGTGGATAGGGGGGCAGGTGTGAGTCAGGGGTCATAAGGACCCAGCGAGGAGTCTGGAGGGAATGTTGAGAGAAGAAAACGGAGGGAGGAAGAAGAGGGGGAGGAGAGGGAGAAGGAAGGGGGAGGAACGGATGGGGAGTGTTTGCGCGTTGGTTATGATGGGGGACTAACCCACGGTGCTGTATAGGAGGAGCCATGCTATAGAGGAGACGAGAGAACGAGAGAGGAGAAGGGAGGAGAGGAGGGAGGAAGACGAGACAAAGGGTTAGAGGGAAACACAAAATGGACTACACGGACGTGGGTGGTCGTGGGTGAGTGAGAAAAAAAATTAAAAAAAGGGGGTGTCAGTGAGTGCGTGTCATACCTGGCCGAGTGTCTAACCTGATCTGAAAAGCTAAGAAAGAGGGGCCTACCTGAAAGAGAAAATAACTATACCCAATCTCGGCTGTCCGCAGAGTAGAAGTCATCAGAGGGAGGAAAACTGGAAGAAGGGTTAAAAAGCAGAGGCGCATGAGCGCCATCTAGAGGCTGTGGGATAGAAGCGGTTAACAATGGAGACAAGTTCAAATTGAGCTCAGCCCAGAGAGAGATAGAGAGAGAGAGAGAGAGAGAGAGAGAGAGAGAGAGAGAGAGAGAGAACGAGAGAGGGAGAGGGACAGAGAGAGAGAGAGAGAGAGAAAGAGAGAGAGAGAGAGAGCAGGATGGAGTGAGGGAGAGAGAGAGGCACAGGGTGAGAGGCGTTCACCTCGTGAACAAAGAAAATTTGCAATTCAATAATGTTGGCCATCGCACTCCGGGTAGGGATTACCTGCATATCCCGACCAGAATAAACGGAGCACGCGCGACGGTCCCCGAATCGCTACCGGTTTCGTCCATTACTAGGCTAGGACTCATCAGGCGATAGCCAAATAAAAGGGGGAAACAGGTCAATGTGGCCGTCCTACGACTACAGATCAACAGAAGCGGCCTGGGTGACATGGAGAATGCAAAAAAAATTGTTCAAAGGCGCATCCCTTGCCATCCAGGCGGCCTCCAGTGGTCCACCAAAAACGGTAATTGAGATTAAACCAAAGCTAGGGAAAAGATGTGAGGTGAGAGAGACACGAGAGAGAGAGAGAGAGAGAGAGAGAGAGAGGGGGGGGGGGAGGGGGGAAAAAGAGGGAGGAAGAGAACGTCAACCCACCACTTAAACCACGTTGCATCCGGATCTGAAACTGAAGAAAAAGGGTCAATGTTAGGGTTAGAGAAGTCCTCCTGGTTGTAGGTAGGAACCGAATGAAGAGAGAAGAAAAGCAGAGAAAGAGAGAGAAAAGGAGAGAGAGAGAGAGAGAGAGAGAGAGAGAAAGAGAGAAAAAAAGGAGAGAGAGAGAGAGAGAGAGAGAGAAAGAAAGAGAAAGAGAGAGAGGGAAAAAGATGTTGGTGTGTGTACATGTATATACATATACACACATACAAACAAACATGCATACATACACATACATATACAAACACACACATATATGTATGTATATGTATATACACACACACATATAAATATCTAAAACGAGTTATAAACCAGAGACGCGAAAACACCGGCCGAGTAGAAACGAGTGGTAAAGGGGTAAGCCAAGGCATAATCCAAGGGAGTAAGCTAGATAGGGACCAGAACGGTCGGGTATTAGGAAGAAATAAAGAAATAAAGAACAGAGATCAAAGGTCAAGGCCAACCCAGAGGAGGCCCGGTTGGGTTTAGGCCAAAACCCAAACGGTTGTATTTAGAATGAGATACAGGTTAGAGGTCAAAAGGTCCAAACGTACCCAAAGGGGGCCCGGTTGGGTTTGGGCCAGAACCCGAACGGTTGTGTTTAGGATGAGAAAGAGGTTAGAGGTCAGAAGGTCAAACCGGACCCAGAGGAGGCCCGGTTGAGCTGAGGCCAGAACCCTAACGGTTGTGTTCAGTCAATGAGATAGAGGGTTAGGGTTAGGGTTAGGGTTAGGGTTAGGGTTAGGGTTAGGGTTAGGGTTAGGGTTAGGGTTAGGGTTAGGGTTAGGGTTAGGGTTAGGGTTAGGGTTAGGGTTAGGGTTAGGGTTAGGGTTAGGGTTAGGGTTAGGGTTAGGGTTAGGGTTAGGGTTAGGGTTAGGGTTAGGGTTAGGGTTAGGGTTAGGGTTAGGGTTAGGGTTAGGGTTAGGGTTAGGGTTAGGGTTAGGGTTAGGGTTAGGGTTAGGGTTAGGGTTAGGGTTAGGGTTAGGGTTAGGGTTAGGGTTAGGGTTAGGGTTAGGGTTAGGGTTAGGGTTAGGGTTAGGGTTAGGGTTAGGGTTAGGGTTAGGGTTAGGGTTAGGGTTAGGGTTAGGGTTAGGGTTAGGGTTAGGGTTAGGGTTAGGGTTAGGGTTAGGGTTAGGGTTAGGGTTAGGGTTAGGGTTAGGGTTAGGGTTAGGGTTAGGGTTAGGGTTAGGGTTAGGGTTAGGGTTAGGGTTAGGGTTAGGGTTAGGGTTAGGGTTAGGGTTAGGGTTAGGGTTAGGGTTAGGGTTAGGGTTAGGGTTAGGGTTAGGGTTAGGGTTAGGGTTAGGGTTAGGGTTAGGGTTAGGGTTAGGGTTAGGGTTAGGGTTAGGGTTAGGGTTAGGGTTAGGGTTAGGGTTAGGGTTAGGGTTAGGGTTAGGGTTAGGGTTAGGGTTAGGGTTAGGGTTAGGGTTAGGGTTAGGGTTAGGGTTAGGGTTAGGGTTAGGGTTAGGGTTAGGGTTAGGGTTAGGGTTAGGGTTAGGGTTAGGGTTAGGGTTAGGGTTAGGGTTAGGGTTAGGGTTAGGGTTAGGGTTAGGGTTAGGGTTAGGGTTAGGGTTAGGGTTAGGGTTAGGGTTAGGGTTAGGGTTAGGGTTAGGGTTAGGGTTAGGGTTAGGGTTAGGGTTAGGGTTAGGGTTAGGGTTAGGGTTAGGGTTAGGGTTAGGGTTAGGGTTAGGGTTAGGGTTAGGGTTAGGGTTAGGGTTAGGGTTAGGGTTAGGGTTAGGGTTAGGGTTAGGGTTAGGGTTAGGGTTAGGGTTAGGGTTAGGGTTAGGGTTAGGGTTAGGGTTAGGGTTAGGGTTAGGGTTAGGGTTAGGGTTAGGGTTAGGGTTAGGGTTAGGGTTAGGGTTAGGGTTAGGGTTAGGGTTAGGGTTAGGGTTAGGGTTAGGGTTAGGGTTAGGGTTAGGGTTAGGGTTAGGGTTAGGGTTAGGGTTAGGGTTAGGGTTAGGGTTAGGGTTAGGGTTAGGGTTAGGGTTAGGGTTAGGGTTAGGGTTAGGGTTAGGGTTAGGGTTAGGGTTAGGGTTAGGGTTAGGGTTAGGGTTAGGGTTAGGGTTAGGGTTAGGGTTAGGGTTAGGGTTAGGGTTAGGGTTAGGGTTAGGGTTAGGGTTAGGGTTAGGGTTAGGGTTAGGGTTAGGGTTAGGGTTAGGGTTAGGGTTAGGGTTAGGGTTAGGGTTAGGGTTAGGGTTAGGGTTAGGGTTAGGGTTAGGGTTAGGGTTAGGGTTAGGGTTAGGGTTAGGGTTAGGGTTAGGGTTAGGGTTAGGGTTAGGGTTAGGGTTAGGGTTAGGGTTAGGGTTAGGGTTAGGGTTAGGGTTAGGGTTAGGGTTAGGGTTAGGGTTAGGGTTAGGGTTAGGGTTAGGGTTAGGGTTAGGGTTAGGGTTAGGGTTAGGGTTAGGGTTAGGGTTAGGGTTAGGGTTAGGGTTAGGGTTAGGGTTAGGGTTAGGGTTAGGGTTAGGGTTAGGGTTAGGGTTAGGGTTAGGGTTAGGGTTAGGGTTAGGGTTAGGGTTAGGGTTAGGGTTAGGGTTAGGGTTAGGGTTAGGGTTAGGGTTAGGGTTAGGGTTAGGGTTAGGGTTAGGGTTAGGGTTAGGGTTAGGGTTAGGGTTAGGGTTAGGGTTAGGGTTAGGGTTAGGGTTAGGGTTAGGGTTAGGGTTAGGGTTAGGGTTAGGGTTAGGGTTAGGGGTTAGGGTTAGGGTTAGGGTTAGGGTTAGGGTTAGGGTTAGGGTTAGGGTTAGGGTTAGGGTTAGGGTTAGGGTTAGGGTTAGGGTTAGGGTTAGGGTTAGGGTTAGGGTTAGGGTTAGGGTTAGGGTTAGGGTTAGGGTTAGGGTTAGGGTTAGGGTTAGGGTTAGGGTTAGGGTTAGGGTTAGGGTTAGGGTTAGGGTTAGGGTTAGGGTTAGGGTTAGGGTTAGGGTTAGGGTTAGGGTTAGGGTTAGGGTTAGGGTTAGGGTTAGGGTTAGGGTTAGGGTTAGGGTTAGGGTTAGGGTTAGGGTTAGGGTTAGGGTTAGGGTTAGGGTTAGGGTTAGGGTTAGGGTTAGGGTTAGGGTTAGGGTTAGGGTTAGGGTTAGGGTTAGGGTTAGGGTTAGGGTTAGGGTTAGGGTTAGGGTTAGGGTTAGGGTTAGGGTTAGGGTTAGGGTTAGGGTTAGGGTTAGGGTTAGGGTTAGGGTTAGGGTTAGGGTTAGGGTTAGGGTTAGGGTTAGGGTTAGGGTTAGGGTTAGGGTTAGGGTTAGGGTTAGGGTTAGGGTTAGGGTTAGGGTTAGGGTTAGGGTTAGGGTTAGGGTTAGGGTTAGGGTTAGGGTTAGGGTTAGGGTTAGGGTTAGGGTTAGGGTTAGGGTTAGGGTTAGGGTTAGGGTTAGGGTTAGGGTTAGGGTTAGGGTTAGGGTTAGGGTTAGGGTTAGGGTTAGGGTTAGGGTTAGGGTTAGGGTTAGGGTTAGGGTTAGGGTTAGGGTTAGGGTTAGGGTTAGGGTTAGGGTTAGGGTTAGGGTTAGGGTTAGGGTTAGGGTTAGGGTTAGGGTTAGGGTTAGGGTTAGGGTTAGGGTTAGGGTTAGGGTTAGGGTTAGGGTTAGGGTTAGGGTTAGGGTTAGGGTTAGGGTTAGGGTTAGGGTTAGGGTTAGGGTTAGGGTTAGGGTTAGGGTTAGGGTTAGGGTTAGGGTTAGGGTTAGGGTTAGGGTTAGGGTTAGGGTTAGGGTTAGGGTTAGGGTTAGGGTTAGGGTTAGGGTTAGGGTTAGGGTTAGGGTTAGGGTTAGGGTTAGGGTTAGGGTTAGGGTTAGGGTTAGGGTTAGGGTTAGGGTTAGGGTTAGGGTTAGGGTTAGGGTTAGGGTTAGGGTTAGGGTTAGGGTTAGGGTTAGGGTTAGGGTTAGGGTTAGGGTTAGGGTTAGGGTTAGGGTTAGGGTTAGGGTTAGGGTTAGGGTTAGGGTTAGGGTTAGGGTTAGGGTTAGGGTTAGGGTTAGGGTTAGGGTTAGGGTTAGGGTTAGGGTTAGGGTTAGGGTTAGGGTTAGGGTTAGGGTTAGGGTTAGGGTTAGGGTTAGGGTTAGGGTTAGGGTTAGGGTTAGGGTTAGGGTTAGGGTTAGGGTTAGGGTTAGGGTTAGGGTTAGGGTTAGGGTTAGGGTTAGGGTTAGGGTTAGGGTTAGGGTTAGGGTTAGGGTTAGGGTTAGGGTTAGGGTTAGGGTTAGGGTTAGGGTTAGGGTTAGGGTTAGGGTTAGGGTTAGGGTTAGGGTTAGGGTTAGGGTTAGGGTTAGGGTTAGGGTTAGGGTTAGGGTTAGGGTTAGGGTTAGGGTTAGGGTTAGGGTTAGGGTTAGGGTTAGGGTTAGGGTTAGGGTTAGGGTTAGGGTTAGGGTTAGGGTTAGGGTTAGGGTTAGGGTTAGGGTTAGGGTTAGGGTTAGGGTTAGGGTTAGGGTTAGGGTTAGGGTTAGGGTTAGGGTTAGGGTTAGGGTTAGGGTTAGGGTTTAGGGTTAGGGTTAGGGTTAGGGTTAGGGTTAGGGTTAGGGTTAGGGTTAGGGTTAGGGTTTAGGGTTAGGGTTAGGGTTAGGGTTAGGGTTAGGGTTAGGGTTAGGGTTAGGGTTAGGGTTAGGGTTAGGGTTAGGGTTAGGGTTAGGGTTAGGGTTAGGGTTAGGGTTAGGGTTAGGGTTAGGGTTAGGGTTAGGGTTAGGGTTAGGGTTAGGGTTAGGGTTAGGGTTAGGGTTAGGGTTAGGGTTAGGGTTAGGGTTAGGGTTAGGGTTAGGGTTAGGGTTAGGGTTAGGGTTAGGGTTAGGGTTAGGGTTAGGGTTAGGGTTAGGGTTAGGGTTAGGGTTAGGGTTAGGGTTAGGGTTAGGGTTAGGGTTAGGGTTAGGGTTAGGGTTAGGGTTAGGGTTAGGGTTAGGGTTAGGGTTAGGGTTAGGGTTAGGGTTAGGGTTAGGGTTAGGGTTAGGGTTAGGGTTAGGGTTAGGGTTAGGGTTAGGGTTAGGGTTAGGGTTAGGGTTAGGGTTAGGGTTAGGGTTAGGGTTAGGGTTAGGGTTAGGGTTAGGGTTAGGGTTAGGGTTAGGGTTAGGGTTAGGGTTAGGGTTAGGGTTAGGGTTAGGGTTAGGGTTAGGGTTAGGGTTAGGGTTAGGGTTAGGGTTAGGGTTAGGGTTAGGGTTAGGGTTAGGGTTAGGGTTAGGGTTAGGGTTAGGGTTAGGGTTAGGGTTAGGGTTAGGGTTAGGGTTAGGGTTAGGGTTAGGGTTAGGGTTAGGGTTAGGGTTAGGGTTAGGGTTAGGGTTAGGGTTAGGGTTAGGGTTAGGGTTAGGGTTAGGGTTAGGGTTAGGGTTAGGGTTAGGGTTAGGGTTAGGGTTAGGGTTAGGGTTAGGGTTAGGGTTAGGGTTAGGGTTAGGGTTAGGGTTAGGGTTAGGGTTAGGGTTAGGGTTAGGGTTAGGGTTAGGGTTAGGGGGGGGGTTAGGGTTAGGGTTAGGGTTAGGGTTAGGGTTAGGGTTAGGGTTAGGGTTAGGGTTAGGGTTAGGGTTAGGGTTAGGGTTAGGGTTAGGGTTAGGGTTAGGGTTAGGGTTAGGGTTAGGGTTAGGGTTAGGGTTAGGGTTAGGGTTAGGGTTAGGGTTAGGGTTAGGGTTAGGGTTAGGGTTAGGGTTAGGGTTAGGGTTAGGGTTAGGGTTAGGGTTAGGGTTAGGGTTAGGGTTAGGGTTAGGGTTAGGGTTAGGGTTAGGGTTAGGGTTTAGGGTTAGGGTTAGGGTTAGGGTTAGGGTTAGGGTTAGGGTTAGGGTTAGGGTTAGGGTTAGGGTTAGGGTTAGGGTTAGGGTTAGGGTTAGGGTTAGGGTTAGGGTTAGGGTTAGGGTTAGGGTTAGGGTTAGGGTTAGGGTTAGGGTTAGGGTTAGGGTTAGGGTTAGGGTTAGGGTTAGGGTTAGGGTTAGGGTTAGGGTTAGGGTTAGGGTTAGGGTTAGGGTTAGGGTTAGGGTTAGGGTTAGGGTTAGGGTTAGGGTTAGGGTTAGGGTTAGGGTTAGGGTTAGGGTTAGGGTTAGGGTTAGGGTTAGGGTTAGGGTTAGGGTTAGGGTTAGGGTTAGGGTTAGGGTTAGGGTTAGGGTTAGGGTTAGGGTTAGGGTTAGGGTTAGGGTTAGGGTTAGGGTTAGGGTTAGGGTTAGGGTTAGGGTTAGGGTTAGGGTTAGGGTTAGGGTTAGGGTTAGGGTTAGGGTTAGGGTTAGGGTTAGGGTTAGGGTTAGGGTTAGGGTTAGGGTTAGGGTTAGGGTTAGGGTTAGGGTTAGGGTTAGGGTTAGGGTTAGGGTTAGGGTTAGGGTTAGGGTTAGGGTTAGGGTTAGGGTTAGGGTTAGGGTTAGGGTTAGGGTTAGGGTTAGGGTTAGGGTTAGGGTTAGGGTTAGGGTTAGGGTTAGGGTTAGGGTTAGGGTTAGGGTTAGGGTTAGGGTTAGGGTTAGGGTTAGGGTTAGGGTTAGGGTTAGGGTTAGGGTTAGGGTTAGGGTTAGGGTTAGGGTTAGGGTTAGGGTTAGGGTTAGGGTTAGGGTTAGGGTTAGGGTTAGGGTTAGGGTTAGGGTTAGGGTTAGGGTTAGGGTTAGGGTTAGGGTTAGGGTTAGGGTTAGGGTTAGGGTTAGGGTTAGGGTTAGGGTTAGGGTTAGGGTTAGGGTTAGGGTTAGGGTTAGGGTTAGGGTTAGGGTTAGGGTTAGGGTTAGGGTTAGGGTTAGGGTTAGGGTTAGGGTTAGGGTTAGGGTTAGGGTTAGGGTTAGGGTTAGGGTTAGGGTTAGGGTTAGGGTTAGGGTTAGGGTTAGGGTTAGGGTTAGGGTTAGGGTTAGGGTTAGGGTTAGGGTTAGGGTTAGGGTTAGGGTTAGGGTTAGGGTTAGGGTTAGGGTTAGGGTTAGGGTTAGGGTTAGGGTTAGGGTTAGGGTTAGGGTTAGGGTTAGGGTTAGGGTTAGGGTTAGGGTTAGGGTTAGGGTTAGGGTTAGGGTTAGGGTTAGGGTTAGGGTTAGGGTTAGGGTTAGGGTTAGGGTTAGGGTTAGGGTTAGGGTTAGGGTTAGGGTTAGGGTTAGGGTTAGGGTTAGGGTTAGGGTTAGGGTTAGGGTTAGGGTTAGGGTTAGGGTTAGGGTTAGGGTTAGGGTTAGGGTTAGGGTTAGGGTTAGGGTTAGGGTTAGGGTTAGGGTTAGGGTTAGGGTTAGGGTTAGGGTTAGGGTTAGGGTTAGGGTTAGGGTTAGGGTTAGGGTTAGGGTTAGGGTTAGGGTTAGGGTTAGGGTTAGGGTTAGGGTTAGGGTTAGGGTTAGGGTTAGGGTTAGGGTTAGGGTTAGGGTTAGGGTTAGGGTTAGGGTTAGGGTTAGGGTTAGGGTTAGGGTTAGGGTTAGGGTTAGGGTTAGGGTTAGGGTTAGGGTTAGGGTTAGGGTTAGGGTTAGGGTTAGGGTTAGGGTTAGGGTTAGGGTTAGGGTTAGGGTTAGGGTTAGGGTTAGGGTTAGGGTTAGGGTTAGGGTTAGGGTTAGGGTGGGTTAGGGTTAGGGTTAGGGTTAGGGTTAGGGTTAGGGTTAGGGTTAGGGTTAGGGTTAGGGTTAGGGTTAGGGTTAGGGTTAGGGTTAGGGTTAGGGTTAGGGTTAGGGTTAGGGTTAGGGTTAGGGTTAGGGTTAGGGTTAGGGTTAGGGTTAGGGTTAGGGTTAGGGTTAGGGTTAGGGTTAGGGTTAGGGTTAGGGTTAGGGTTAGGGTTAGGGTTAGGGTTAGGGTTAGGGTTAGGGTTAGGGTTAGGGTTAGGGTTAGGGTTAGGGTTAGGGTTAGGGTTAGGGTTAGGGTTAGGGTTAGGGTTAGGGTTAGGGTTAGGGTTAGGGTTAGGGTTAGGGTTAGGGTTAGGGTTAGGGTTAGGGTTAGGGTTAGGGTTAGGGTTAGGGTTAGGGTTAGGGTTAGGGTTAGGGTTAGGGTTAGGGTTAGGGTTAGGGTTAGGGTTAGGGTTAGGGTTAGGGTTAGGGTTAGGGTTAGGGTTAGGGTTAGGGTTAGGGTTAGGGTTAGGGTTAGGGTTAGGGTTAGGGTTAGGGTTAGGGTTAGGGTTAGGGTTAGGGTTAGGGTTAGGGTTAGGGTTAGGGTTAGGGTTAGGGTTAGGGTTAGGGTTAGGGTTAGGGTTAGGGTTAGGGTTAGGGTTAGGGTTAGGGTTAGGGTTAGGGTTAGGGTTAGGGTTAGGGTTTAGGGTTAGGGCAATAGGGTTATGGGTTAGGGT